>NC_138899.1:6168653-6803614 GCF_965194825.1 Balaenoptera physalus
GGACCCATGAATCAGAATAATTATTATACTTGTGCGAGTCTGGACTCAGGTAGATGATCCTGGCAACAGTGAGAATAGAGGGTCCTAAGGAGGATTCAAGGTGTGGGGGGCACGGAGCCCAGGACTGAGTATCTTTAATAAGAGAAGTAGGGGGATTAAAGAGATGCTCTCCAGGGCAAATGGGGAGTGGGAGATGAGAGAAGGGTAATCACAGGTGACTCTAAATGTTCTAGGACTAGAGACTGAATCTCTTCACGGGAGTGTCCAGCAATTTCTTCCTCATCCCTGACCAAGGACCAGTTCCCTATTCGACAGAGGGTATTACCCTCTGTAACAGGGATGCCAACTAAGAAAGGAACAAAAGAAGGATATCATCATGTGGCCACCCCATCCAGCTGAGTCAAGCCTGGGAATTCCAGAACTTACCAGAGCCCAATCCCCCTCATGTCCAGTCTGAAGTCCTGGCAAGAAAAAAGAAGACACGGGAAGGGTCCTTCTCAGGGCTGTGCAGAGCGGTGGCCCTGGCTCACCATTCAAGTGCTGCTTGGATAGCACATATAGGTCTGGCACTCGGAAGTTTATTCCAGCTACACACATCCGCTCTGCCTGTGAAGGCTGTGAAGGTTAGTCTGTATGATCTCAGTGCCTGCATTTTCATCTTGTCTGTTCTAAAACATACCCTCTTTCATTTTCTTAGAAGCTGTTTTAGTGCTATTCTCTTATAATGCATGTTGGATATATGTTTGAATTTTGAGTAGATCATAAGCAATTAGAGAGAAAAGACCATATATTTTATTCATATATGTATATATGTATGTATACATATATATATGTATACATATATACATATATATATATATTGGATCTTTTATAATTTGTGGTGCAGTCATCGTATGCTGTATGTGCTCAAATGTTGATACAGCAATAACAGCTTAATTGAATGAACCCCTTCCTTCAAGTCAGTGATGATAGATAGATAGATAGATAGATAGATACATAGATAGATAGATAGATAGATAGATAGATGATAGATAGCTTACGATACCTAGATAGATGGGCAGGTAGATGATACAGCCTGGCCTGACCTTTCCCAGGTAATAATTCATACCTGCTGGGAAATTACCTACCTTTGAGGAGGTGAATTGTCTATTTTTAAGGCAGAAAGGTATCATTGACCAAAGAAGGTTACTTTATTCTTTTTTCTTGAAAAAGAAAAATGTGTCTTCTAAGTGTGGGCAATTTATTTCCAAGGACTAGTTTACTCAGTGGGAACACTACATGTGCAGTAAACATCTATTAGTTGGTATAGCTCGCTAGACAAGATACAGTTTCAACTTTCAGAGCCTACATTCTGAAACATACTTTAACCAATTCGAAATTCACCAGAGAATCTAATACAGAATAATAAATATTCAGGAGTCAAACTAATAGTGTAACAGGACTCTAGAAAATCTTCCTGTCTCCCTCTGACAATTTTCTTTTGCTGAAGTACTGATTTAGTGTCACAGGGTCAGAGCTCTGTGTTACATTGGAATACAATACATAATGAACCTTCATGCCAGTTGTAGCCTTTATCACAAACACCTTCTGGAGATGGAATTGCAGAAGAATTAATTTTAGAGATAATATAAGCTTGAAAGCGTGGTTGTTTGCTAAAAACAGTATAATTCTAAGCTCAGTGATTCTTTATGCCAATTAATGATTTCAGAACTATTTATTAGGGCATCTCAGGTTCACAGAAAGTTTTCAAAGCACAGAAACGGTTTACCACACTGTTATCTCCGAAGCAATAGAAATGAAAGCAAAAAGGAAATGCTTCCACCACCGTCATTAAGAAGTTTATTGAACTGCTCATTTCAACAGCGGGATATAAACAGAGAAAACAGCCCTGAGAAATAAATATTAAAAGCTCATACTCATAGACCTGTAGGAGAGAACAGAGAGCTAACAACCTTTGATATAGCTTGGGAGACTCTTCCTCAGCTGGAAATGCACCAAAGGAAATCTTCCCAAGAAAGAAATCTTTTTTTTCTGAGAAAGAAAGGGAAATTCCCTAAAAGCCTATTAAAATACCCAGTGTGAAGTAATAGAAAAAATTAAAGGATGCATCATAAAATAATCCGGCCTACGAAATCAGCAGGTTATAACAGAAAAGGAAAAATACCACCTCAGTGATGCTAATAAAATGAGAAGTGAAATTAAACACTATAAATAAGATTTCTCACAGCCTTTAAAAAGAAACTGGTTCAAAGGGAATCATTTTCTGAGGCTTAACTGTTTAAAATAATTCCTCTTTCAATGAAATTCTATCATTCTGCAGCTCGGTCTGGCTTGGGGTCTTGACCCCTGGGTGCTAAACATGGTGGAAAGAGCAGGACTTTGCAAGAAAATGAAATCGAGTTCAGCTCTTGGTCCTGCTTCATGTTACAGGACCTTAGACTGTTACTTACTCTCCATGGTCTCAGATTAATCATCTGTAAATTAAGTGATCCTGTTTTGGCTGTGGTAGAGAGCATGGGTTGTAGAACTGGACCAACCTGAGTTGTAATCTGCCATTACAACCTATGGGCAAGCAAATCACCTTTTAGAGAAGTCTGTGTTTCCTAATCTGTGAGAAGGATACTAAGATGCATCTCTCACAATTGCCAGGGTTGAATAAGCCAACAGGAAGTGTTTGGTTTAGCACCTGGGACACAGTAAGTGCTCAATAAATCAGGCCAACATGAGGTTGGTGATGGAGGTAAAGAAGATTAAGTGATATACCTTATACAAAGCTCTTGAAATCTGGCAAATTCTGAGTAAATAGGAATTCTCTTCTCCTGTCCTACTATTTTTGTCCAAGACAAAGTCCTTAATGGCAAAGGCCAGTGGTTATTATAGTGCCTATTACATATAAAGAATTAGTTAATATCTGCTTAATTAACGACTGGTTGAAACACACACACAGACACACACCCACACACAAGTATAGTGCCTAGGTGGGTATGATTTATTCTTGTGTAAAAATGAATCATTCTTGGGTCTGTCACCTCATGTGAATCACCAATGCCGAAAGCACAGCCTTCCTGTGAGGTAGATACCACTAGCATAGTTTTCTCATTTTTCAAAAATGGTTAGGATTCAGAAGAATTAACTTGCACTAGGTGAGTGACACGGCTGGTTAGTAGATCCGGTGCACCTGTCACTTAATTAGGCGTACTTTCTACGATCACACACACACACACACACACACACACACACACACACACACACACTGGTCTCTGGGGAGTTCTAGAATTTGGTACGGAGAAGTTGTTGCTCACGTGTAAGAAGCAAGCCTCTGGTTAGGAACACACCAGGATTCCCTCAGAAAGAGAGTTCTGGGAAAATCCACAACAACGTTGACAGTTCGGCAGCCCTCTTTTGAGGAGATCCCAGAGTTTCACTGGCCTCAGTCAGATTCGGAATATCTTCTCCAGAGACAGAACTGTGCACAAAAACTGAGTCTTTTGATACCAGAAGAGCACAAAACTTAGTGGGCTTGGATGTTCCTTTAATCAAAGTTCAGGACCAAGTTTTGCATCCAGCTTCTAAAGACTGCAATGTTATGGGGCCAAGAAACGGACTGGAAAAGAGTAGACAGAGGACGTGAAACAGGAATGCTTCTATTTACTGAGAAGGTAATGCTTCTATTTACTGAAATTAAACCCAAAAGACCAGAAGACTCTGGGACAAGAATGCCCTCCCGTCCCCCCACCTCTGCTTATGAAACTTGTTCTTTTCATGTGAAGTCAGTTTGCAAAATTCCTGGCTCCCGACTCCCCCCTTCCCTTCCTGTCTTAAGCTCTGTGGATTAACATAACTGACAGTCAGAGCTGGGCAACCAGGGACCACAGGTGTCTCTTGCTTGTAAACAGAAAGTTAAGGTGGTTTTATTGTTTATATGGAGCGACTGAGCAGATCGCTGGGTGGATTAAGTAGAAACCTCTTCTTCCTGGGAAAGGTCGGACTCATGCCAATAGGAAGGGTTCTTTCAAGCCTGTTCCCACTGCCTGAAAAACACCACATCTGCCTGCCGTCCCTGTCCTAAGACACAGGTCATCTCCCCATTTTATTAACAGTAATTAATTAATGGTGTTATGGCGGCTACCTTTCTGATGTTCTTAAAATGCAAACACTCAAGAGGGGGAACAGGGCAAAAAGATCTGGGATGTAGAGACACAGGTGAGAAAAAGCTTTAATTTGGAAAGAAGCAATTATGGCCCCAAATAAATGGTACCATCTAAAGTCCTGGGAACGTTTTGCAGTTTCTTTGAGATACATTCCTTGAATCAGTAGTATAATTATTCTGAACCCAGAGATGACAGAAATCTGCTTAAGGAAACAGAAAAATTGAGAATACCTTTCCAGACTCAAGCAGTAATGCAGCTGCCTTTGGAGTGGTTTGTGGCATCACGGAAAGAAGGTGGGCTTGGCTGAGATTCGGGTCTTGTTTAAAACAGGTTTTCGTCTGATGATCAGCTCTGTGGCTTTGGAGAGTTTTTCAGCTTCTCTTGTTTCCCTGGTAGGGTTGTTTATTTTGCAACACGTATGCCGTAGCTCATGGTGAGCGTTCAGTAAATGGAAGCTCTCCTTCTACTAAGACATCCTCTCCGATGAGTCATTCTCCTAACAGTATCATTATTTTGCACAGCAGAATGAGATGTTTCCAGAGTGTTTGTTTCATCTGACTTTTTATACCCAGTTGTGTAGTCAGCAAGGGACACGGTTATGATAGAAGCTTTTGTTACTCTGAGCGAATTAGTCATGACCTGTGATGGCCAATCCTCAAGGAATCGTCTCTCTGTGCTTAGTTCTACTTCTGTCATATAGGATCCGCTCTTTCCTGATCAGTGTAGACAAAGATAATTTAGGAAACTTACTTAATCATTTTGTCAGTGTACCTTGATCCAATGAACTGGTGAACTGCCTGGTGTGAACATGAGATGGCCTGCAGACAATGATGCCAGTTATTCTAATGAAAACCTGAAATAGTGAATTAACAATAGCCGTGTTAGTAATGCAAAGTGTAAATAGCTAAGCATTAGTGTGTGAAGGTGAGCACAATGCCTAGGGCAATTGTTATAGAATAAAGCACGCTTTTATGCCAATAGATCGATGAGGAAGAGAAAGAAAAATTCTCTTGGAAATGAACGAATGGTATGGATGAAAAACAGAGGTTGTGAAAGTAGGTGCTCCCAGCTCTCAGCGTGACCTTGCAAGTTGGTGGAAGGCAGAATTCCGCAGACTCTGTGGGGCTAAAGCAGACTGCCCGTCTTCCGAGGATGGCCAGACACTGGTGAAGCAAACACGCTGAGATCAAAGGACACCCGGTGATCAAATAAGGAGGACTTTTGTTCGTGTCTGCCTTCCTGGGGCTGGGGATTGTAAACAAAGACAGTGGCCTTCACAAAAGCAGTCCTATGCACCAGGATTTTCAGGCCCTGAGTAAAAGAGTCCTCTGCAATCGAAACTTCTCAGGGGTATTATATCAAAAAACTATCACTAAAATCCCTTCTCACTGTCTTTCTGTCCTACCAGGCTACTCTGAAAAGGAAATTATGAATTCTGTGTGTGAAAGAGTTGTCTGGGTGAATGTAGAAGAAAATAAAAATCAGCAATTTTGATTCAGTGAGTCAGGACGTGTCTCTGGAACCTGCATTTTCATAAACATTGCAAGTGGCAGTGATGCAGGCTGTCTGCGGACCACACGTATAAACACAACTGCTCTGTGATACTTACTGTAGTTTGCTTCTCCAGCCTCAAAGTCTGGCCTCCGTGAACTGGCAATTCCAGCCTTGTGTTGCCTTCCGGAAGCTGTATTCCCAATTCTCTGCTTTCTGCCAGCCTTCTGCAACTCGGTTATACTTTTGGTCTGATCACACCTTGGAAACAAAGCTGATACTCCAGAAAAAAGTTCAGTGTTTTCCTTCATGTCGTATAGATAAGACAAGAATAGGAAATTTAGAAAGTAATCAGGGTTTTTTTGGTTGTTGTTGTTTACTTCCTGTCTTCCATTCTGTTTATAGAGGCAGTGATATGAAAATGTCTATCAGAATATATGGAAGTAGTTCAGGAAGAAGAGAGACATCCATAGGATACAGGTGAGCTGGGGAGGGCAGGGGCAATGGGGAAATTATACATATTTGGAAATAGTGGGTGGAGGCCAATTGGCCTGAACTGATTCTTTTATAATTCACAGATAGATCACTAAGCTGGATTCCAGAGTTCCCCTGCTGTAGCCAACTTTAATTGACTTCTGACTATCCCTAAAGTTTCCATGGGTCGTTATCAAAGAGAGGAACATTCGTTTTACTTAGCTTTTTTTTTTTAACTTTTCTCTCTCCTTCTGCCTGCATGGGGAGGGGACTCCCATGTCCCACTGGTGGGGGTGGGAGAGCAGGCAGTCCCCCCTCCCGCCTTGAACATCATGAACCTGTTTGGGCCTTAATGTCTATGTTTTTCATAAGACGGGAACTGTTTAAATGTTAACTCATGTTTCTTTGATTTATGTAGCCCAAATCTTTATATCTTTTCTTGGTTGTAAAGACTGATAAATAATTGTGGGTAATAATTTTATCATAAAACTTTGCTATATTTTTTAAAATTTAGTAACCATGTTTTCAAGCATTGAGTGTTTAACTAATGTAAGGTAAATTTACTATACTGACTGATTTTAAACTACTTATCCTTTCCACCAATACTGGTAGAAATTAGGACATTTAGGCTGCAAAGACCCTTACTGAGAATTCTTCCCTTTGCCCAAGTTTGTGTAGCCCCCGAAGGTCTTCCTAGTGGCTTCATGCTGCCTTCTGGGCCTTAAAGTCTGAAACTGGGTGAGATTACAAGACCTTATCCTTTATCTATATCCTTACCCTTCCCACACTCCAAATTAAATCAGTTCTTCAGTATTCCTAATCCATTGCCCAACTATTAACTAACTGTGCCTGGATGTAGAACATGATAATGCTGAATGCTACATGCTTATATAACCATAATAGAATGTCTGCTATTCCTCTTAGCAGACCTCTTAGGTCTGTTTTCATTTTGACAGAGAGCTCATAAAGACTAAGAATGCTTAAAACCAACATAGCTTTCTCTCAAACAATGAGATTTCAAAAATTATAAATAGCCAGGGTGGTGGTAAACTTCATATCACACCATGAAGACATCCACGTTGCTTGCTGGTGTGCAGAGTTCCATAGACAATTGCAAATATATTAGCCTATATGTGAATCAATGTACCAATGCCAATTAAATATGTACTTGGAGTAGTTTTTGGCTCAAGCATTATCTTCATTTTTCTTTGAGATATTTCAAAAATAATATTTTCTGTTTCTATTTTATAATAACACTGACATTGATGACAGGGGTCTAGAATGATCTGTGTGGTATTTGATTCGAGTTGAAGACATCATCAATATGAACTCACATTAGGTTAATATAGATCACTTGGCTAAATACAGAAATACATGTTGATGTATATATATACACAGGTTAATACACACGTATATTTTCCTGCTCTGTCAGCTGAGAGGGACCAGAAGCAATGACACCCCAGTACGGTGAGCACACCCAGATCCCAGATCTCGATCTCTAATTCCATTCTCTAATGAAAGCATCCAGGGCTCCTTGGAGCAATGGCTGCTTCCGGGACTTGGAAAGGAAAAAAAATGATCTTGGATCATCTTGGAATGTCAGAAGGCATGGAAATGCTCAGATGGAAAAAAAAAAAATCCACCTTGATGAGGGTATGGCAAAGGGACATAGGAGCCAACTGGAAGAACCAAATGGACAATGCTGGAATAATTTGAGCAACAATATGGAATAGTATTAGATTATAACTCAAGGTATAAAATAAATATCTAGGTCCATCCATGTTGCTGCAAAAGGCATTATTTCATTCTTTTTAATGGCTGAATAATATTCCCGTTGTATATATGTACCGCAACTTCTTTATCCATTCCTCTGTTGATGGACGTTTAGGCTGCTTCCATGTCTTGGCTATTGTAAACAGTGCTGCAATGACCATTGAGGCCCATGTATCCTTCTAATACAAACGAACTTATTTACAAAACAGAAACAGACTCACAGACGTAGAGAATGAAATTATGGTTACTGGGGCTGGGGTGGGGGGGTGGGAGTGGGGAGGATGGGGGGAGAGATAGTTAGGGAGTTTGGGGTTGACATGTGCATGTGCACACTGCTATACTTAAAATAAGTAACCAAAAAGGAAAAATGAAATAAAATCAACATCTAGGAGTCCACACTGGTATAAATAAATGATTAAAAAAGTCAATACATGAGGAAGGAGAGACAAATTGCCAGTGCAGAATAATTCCAAAGATTGTGTGTAGACACCCCTCAAGGTGGGGCAGAGCTCCCACTCCTCTGTATGGGTTGTGCATAATGGCTTCCTTGCAGAGTGTACACAATGGAAAGGGGTTATAAAAGAGTAACTTTACAGTCAAGAAACCTGACAAACACAATCTCATCCAGGTGATCAAGGTCAACACCAACCGTGGCAAGTGGTACGTCACGTTAATAGGTCCTCTTGTTACGATGTGATAAAAATCGCACAGTAGCTCTGTCCTCTCCCACCCTAAAACACAGAACCCCAGTATGGTTATGAAAAAAAATCAGACCAAACTTAACTGTGGGACATTCTACAAAATGTATGACTAGTACTCATCAAAACAGTTGACATTAAAAAAAGAGAAAATCTGAGAGACTGCCACAGTCAAGAGAAGTCTAAGGAGATGTGTTGAGTAAAGGCAATGTGGTATCCAAGATAGGATCCCAGAATAGAAAAGGGACATTAAGTAAAAACTAAAGACATCAGAACAAAATATGGGCTTTAGTTTAAAGTGATGTGGCAGTATTTATTCATTAATTGTAATAAATGTATTAGTTAAATAGAACATGTTAATAACAGGAGAAACTGAGTGTGGGGCATATGGGAATGCTGTCCTATCTTCTCAATTTCTCTGTAAATTTAAAAACTAAAGTTTATTTTAAAATGGAAAAGATATTTTTAAAATTTTACAGTGGAAAGAGAGAATGGCATTTTAGCCCATTCCGCCTAAACCATGAATAGGAAACGTGAACTCTCATTCATCCATCATTTTTAACTTTTAAAAATTTCAAGAGAGCATTTTAAATGTGATATATTTTCTTTTCCCCTCTTTAGTATGGTGCTAGTGTTACAATAAGGAGGCATGAAACTACCATCACATTAGACAATTTACTTTCACAGACTCTTTCCTTCAAATATATGTTTTGAATTTTTTTTTCCTATCCGACACTTCCCTGTATTTTTGCTCCCTCGATTCTTTTGTTATCAACTTTTAAAGCCAAAATTTGAGTCCCTCAGCAGTATACATAATAATTTAAGCTTCACCAGTTAGGTGTGGATTGAAATGTTATCTTCTAGTTACACAGAGATAATTTAAGCAACACAAATTATGTTAGCTCATTTAGGAGAAAAAGCATGATCAACTCCATAAACCACGAGGTTTGATATATATCAGTACAATGTAGAAGGTTAATCTTGCTATATTAGTCTAGTTTACCAAAACTCACTCTGTGTCGGTAGTGGAGACATTGCTTTTAAGGGAGACAATAAAAATGTTTTTAATAAACTAAACTTATTACACACATTTAATGATTCTACTCTCCAGTGTACATTTTTATATTATGTTTTTCTATTAAAAAGCACTAGTCAAGACTGAATTGTTTTTAATGTAGAATTAAGGAGACATGTAAGAATCTATTTTTAGAAAAATGTACATTTTATTTTGCTATAAAATGTACATTATACATACAGAATTAAAGCATTGTGCATCTTTTTTCTTTTTAATGTACTAAGAGCAAGAGAGGACATTATGATTATTTGCTGGTTATTCCCAGATTCCAATATCTAGTCTTAAACTCTGACTCTGTTGCCTGAAGGCACTTCTCTTTAGGTATCTCATTATCACTTCTTACTCAGGGCTTTTGAAGATTGCACCCAATCCAACTTGCTTTCTCATTTCTATTAAGAGTACCATTCTTCTCATCTTCTTGTTGATGATTCCTTTCTCCCATTTTGAAGGCCACACATTCATGATGCATTCACTGATGCATTGACACCTGAGTTTGTGTTGCATGTTTGCTGAGACCGCTTTTATCCTTCTTGAGTTGTGTTATTCTTTAAAGTCTCAGGCCTCAATAACTTGGAATCAAAACTAATTTGGGGGCGGGGTGGGGGGGGGTTAAAATGTATTTTAGATCTAGAGAACTTACCACTATGCATCATCCATCTTTAACTTCTAAGATGCCAGTGGTTGTTCTATCCAAATAGCTAATGAAGGAAGAACATGAGTGATAAGACTGGAAGGTATTTAGATTTAGGGGGTCAGGCTTGATGTCACACATTGCTTTTGCTGACAGTCCTTTGGCTGCAACTCAATCCCTCGGCCACAACTAACTACAAGGGACCCTGAAGCAGAAAGACTTGCTGTGTATCCAGTAGCAGAAAGAAACTCGGGTTTGAATGAGCAAAGAGTGGCCTCCGTCATACTGAGTATGTCTTTACCCTCTAAAGTTCACTAAATTAAATAAAAATTTGGTTAACACACAGGTTTTTTTTTCCTGTCTCAACATTTAAAAATATCCAGATGTTTAAGGGTTAATATCCAGATGACTCAAAATTTTCTGTCTTCACCAACATGAGGGTGCTGTACAGCCCTGTGCTGAATTCGCATGTCTGTTATTCTCTACAACTGGAAATCGGATTCTCAACTCCTTTTGACTAAAATTACTTCCTATAAAAAGATCTAGGAATTCCCACAAGTACAGCTCAGTCAGAATCTTTATTTAGTCTCTTTAAAATGGAAAACCATTTGGAAAATAAAAATTTTAGGATGAAACACTATGCATAGAGATTGTAATTAAAATACACATAATGAAAAACAAGCAAAAAAAAAAAATTAGTCTTCTTGGAAAATCCAGGAGGAGAATATGCATAATTCAATGTCATTGCCATCACTGTTAATTGCTCTTACGACATTTGCAAGCTTCTATATTACCCATATACGTCTAAGAACCAACAGTGTTATTGTGAGTCACATTACTTCTTAACAATCATGAGGGACGATTTGCTAGGATTTCTTGGCATCTTCACATTCTGCTGACCCCCCCACCTCTTTTTCCCATCTCTGCTTTTTCTTCTCTCTCTTCTTTCTCCCTACCCATAGGCAAATTTCTTTTCCTACAGTCTTGCATTCAGCAATCCTATCTCATTCCTTATCTTCAACTGTTTCCCCTATTGATCCGTTTCTGACCCGCCATCTTAGATGTCCTTCCATGACCTAAAACTAAAAATGTTCAATATCACGCATGCTCTTAACCACCTCTCCTTTATTAACCCAACACATGTACCTTAGCTTTTGAAATCTGAGTTGTTTTTGACAACTTTCTTTCCCCATAATTACTCACCAGTCAAACGCAATGCTGTTAATTCCATCTTTGCTATTCCTCATATTTTACTTCTACTGCTTTATTATCTCCTGCGTGGACAAGGGGTACAACCTCTCAATTCACATTCTAATGTCTAAGTCTCACTCACATCCATAGTTCACATTTTTTTTTGCAAAATTAACCTAAATCATTGGTCTAATAGTGTCATTCCTATATTCAACAACCTACAGTAGCTTCTCATTATTCAAATGGCATAAAAATCCAATCATTTTAATATAACACACAAACTCCATTAAAATTTTGCCCCAAAGTTTACTCTTAAACTAAGTCTTTACTTTTACTTAATTCTTTTACTTGTGCTTTTTTCTTGAACTGTTATTAAACTTTGACATCTATCCTTAAGCAACACGATTATGTGCTACCTTACATGACTGTTTAGAATGGATATATCTAGAACAGGTATACTATTTTCAGGACAAAAATTGGGGTATGCAAATTTCCATAAGCTCATCTTTTCAAAGTTACCTTTATTTTGAGCTTATTTCCCTTATAGAAGAAATTTTATGTAGTTAATTAGGGACTGTCTAAATCTAATCCCATTTCCTCCAAGGGAATGATCTGCAATTCTAGAGATTTTTGTTTTGGAGTTTTTGGTTGTTTGTTTTTGCTTTTTTTTTTCTTTCTTTCTTTTTTTTTTAATAATAACAGTATAAGGGTGTGACTGTCTGATCTTTGTTGACTGGTCCACACTGGCATCCTCATAAATTGCGTGGTCCTGTCTGATCCTTGTAAGCACCCACTGAGATTATCTTGATCTCATAAGCAGTCTGACCTATGGCCCACACGGTCATTGGCAAGCATATTGCCTAAGTTTTGATATCCCTTCCCTTGACACAATTCCCGGTGATGGGGGAAGGGGGGTCAGGAAGAGGAGGAGACCTCAACTCAAAAACTCAAAGACATCATCCCAGCCTCCCCTCAGCTCCCCAGCCCAGAGAAGGGAAACTGACTCCTATTCATTGGATCTTTTTTTTCCATCTGTATCCAATTGCATACACATTATGCTGGGAGTCCTTTCCTATCAACAGACCATGCTTTCAAAACTTTCTTTTACATGGTGCTTGACATTAACTCTTTTTCTTGCTGTATCATTCCTCCCCTGAGCTAGTTGTCTTATAAGGCATAAAGTATTAGCTAAAATGGGTTGGAGGAGCAGAGGAGAGGCCAAAAAAATATTGTAAGTATAAACACCCAGGTTAACATTTCCAAATAACCTTCTTGGAAAGAAGGATGTAATAGATATAGGTCCAGAGAATGTATATATAAACATAGAGTCTCTCTGATACTCAAAGACCCTGGTACTAGACCTTACAGGTTTCAGATGTGGGTTGAATTAATGAAAAATATAAAACATATCTTTCTACATATAATGGAACTTTTAACCAAGTTGGTTCAAACAATCATAAAACTGAGTTAATTGAGTAGTTGCTTGGGTATTCTATTTTTATTTGATAAATAAAGTGGCCACTAAAATATTATGTTTCAAACATTGGTAGGAGTTTGTCATTTAATTTGTTTCATTCACTTGTAAATGTTCACAACCTATCAGTAAGTGATGAAATTTCTATAGCATAGGTATAAAATGAAAGCTTTCAAAGTACTATTTTTCTCAGTGCCAGATATTAAAGTCTTAAATGGCCAATTCTAAGGATACTTGAGCATTGTGTATTGTTTTACAAATACTTTATATAACATGTAAAAAATGGCATTTATTAGCTGTTTGGTTATTTTTCTTTGTGATTGTGAACAATGTAGTCCAGGAAGGGAAGAAAGGGATTGAATTTGAAAGCTGAAAAGGCTACAAATAATTAACTTGAAAAAAATGGCCACTGGGAAGAATGAGAGAAACAAAAGGATGAAATTAAACATTGATAGAGTGAGAGGTATAAAGTACATTCAGAAAATAAAAGATTCGCATTTCCTCTTTTATTGGTTATTTTGTCTTAGAAGTCTAAAAATACCATTTTTAAATTAAGAAAAAAATCAAGAGTTGTGGCTGTAATCTCAGATGAGACTGAAATTTATGATAAGGATATTTGATTTCTTAGTGGTCAGCATTAGGAATAAATTAAAAGTTTTGTAAAAATAAGTGACATGATATAAGTTATTGTTTAATCTATTGTATCCATTCACTGGGTAGATAATTACTGAGCATCCAGTATGATCTTGATTCAATGATAATTACTGAACCAATCTTAAAATTATATAGTAGAAAAAGCATAGCATTCAGGTCAAATTACTAAATCCTTTTAATCTGCTGTTTTATCATTTGTAAAAGGGGATGATGATGAGAACGATAAAAAATGTCTCACTCAGATAAACCACAATGGAAAAGACTATGAAAAAGAATATATATGTATAACTGAATCGCTTTGCTGTACAGCAGAAATTAACACAACATTGTAAACCAACTATATTTCAATAAAAATTTTTTTAAAAAGTCTCACTCATACACTTGATGCGTAAAACTTCAAGCTAATGCATATAAAAGTACTTTGTAAACTGCTAATAAAAATAAAATGTAATATATTTCACATTTCAGTCTAAGATTTTTTTCCCTTCCATTTCAAATTTTGCAAGGTTGAAAATACCTAGAGCAAGAAGGAAATGTGTAGGATGTGTTCATGTGAATTCTTATTTGACTCAGGTCTTACCATTTCCACCCACCAGGTTCATTGAAGTCATTTTCACTTCCTTTATTTCTGAAGTCTCTGATGCTATTTGATACCCATCTGCATTGAGTTGAATTGCACTTAGAAAATTATTTCTCTATGCAACTCCAAGAGAGCCTGGTATCACATGAGTCAGGTATTACTGTAAGGCATTGTGACTCAAAAGAGAAAGCTGCTCATTATGTCAATTACATTTATGGGAAGCAAGGGAACCCAGTTTCCCATCCCTCTTGTGAATTCGTTCAGCAAATTAAATTATGGGCAGGCAGACTTGTTTAATTAATGGAGTGCATTGCAACTTGGAATTGTAGCGTCTGTCCACAGAGCAATCAGTGTATCACAGTCTCAGACATGTTTTCTACTTGGCCTTTCATCATGGATGGCTATTCATAGCCCTCAATTTTCGAGAGAAGAGAACCTCACTATTGTTGTGTTTATATAAAACACCAACGACCTCTGGGTCTAGCATCGTACGTTGTGCTTAGATGCCTAATAAATATGTTTGCTTAGAATAAAATACTCTATGAAGATTGTAGAGCATGCTCATTGTACAAATTCTTTTCCCAGTAATTTGGACCAACAAATAACTATGACACTTTTATATGTCACTGACACTGGAAAAGTTTGTAACTTCTTACTCTATGTTGTATGATCAAAGCTGAGTGGATTAACACAAATAATATGAACAGCTCTGAAATATTTCTGTTGCTAAGTGTACAAAAGTTGAAATTAGTAAATGTTTACTGAGCTTGTGTTTTATGCAAAGCACTTTCTTGGGCATCTTGGTTTACCAAGTTGAAAAGACTTAACCTTGGCAACTAAGAGAGACTGAAAGATAAACATTAATTCCCACGTATCTACTTGATTATTACCTTAACAGGGATGTTTGCAATGTGCCACAGAAATACAGGTCCAAAAGCAATTATATCTGTCAGAGGAAGGGGTGGACTTGTAGAGATGAGGACCAGGAAAAAGTCTACAGTACAAATGCTATCCCAGCTAAGAGAATAACTTAAGTTAAGCCATGGAAGCGTACAAAATGAATCCCATTTCTGAGAAAACCAAGCAGTTTAGTTTGGACTGTAATTAGAAATGGAGCCTCAAAGGGCCACTGAAATAGCCCAAAGGCTATGCTTAGGAATTTGAATATTTGTGCCACAAGTGTCCATTAAGATGTTTTAAAGGAGAGTGACAAGATCATACCTGTTTGAAAAACTCTAATTTGAAAAGACACATGTGGGCTTCCCTGGTGGCACAGTGGTTGAGAATCTGCCTGCCAATGCAGGGGACACGGGTTCGAGCCCTGGTCTGGGAAGATCCCACGTGCCGCAGAGCAACTAAGCCCATGCACCACAACTACTGAGCCTGTGCGTCTGGAGCCTGTGCTCCGCAACAAGAGAGGCCGTGACAGTGAGAGGCCCACGCACCGCGGTGAAAAGTGGCCCCCGCTCGCCGCAACTAGAGAAAGCCCTCGCACAGAAACGAAGACCCAACACAGCCAAAAACAAATAAATAAATAAATTTATATATTAAAAAAAAATACACATGTACCCCAACGTTCATAGCAGCACTATTCACAATAGCCAAGACATGGAAGCAACCTAAATGTCCACTGACAGATGAATGGATAAAGAAGAAGTAGTGTCTATATACAATGGAAAACCTACTCAACCATAAAAAAGAATGAAATAATACCATTTGTAGCAACATGGATGGACCTAGAGATTATCATACTAAGCGAAGTACATCATACAGAGAAAGACAAATATCATATGATATCACTTATATGTGGAATCTAAAAAAAATGATACAAATGAACTTATTTACAAAAAAGAAATAGACTCACAGACATAGAAAACAAATTTATGGTTACCAAAGGGGAAAGGTAGGGGGAGGGATAAATTAAGACTTTGGATTAACAGATACACACTACTATATATAAAACAGATAACCAGCAAGGTCCTACTGTATAGCACAGGGGACTATATTCAATATCTTGTAACGACCTATGATAGAAAGGAATATGAAAAAGTTATATATATATTTAACTGAATCACTTTGCTATACACTTGAAACTAACACAACATTGTAAATCAGCCATATTTCAATACAAATTTGAAAAAAATTTTTAAAAGATTATACCTGCTTTTATAAAATCAGTGATCTCACCTGGACGGAGAATATTGGAGGAAGAAGAGGAAGAATAATCTCTGCAGGGCAGTAGATGAGCACAGGAGTTACGTGTAGTGTCCTGGGGAAGGATGCGGAAGCCTGGACGGTGGCGGTGCATGTGGAGGGGACAGAGCAGCAGGGGACACGTGTTGTTTGTCACCGGCATCCATTGTCCATCCTTCTAGGTAACAGGACCTGTCTTTGGACAGACCACCTCTTCCTCCACGGTCACCCGTATGGTTTGAGGAAGTTGACTCTGTCCTTTCTCCAACTGGAGGAGCAAGTGATGAAGAACAAGCCAATTTGCATGTTTTCCTTGTCAAGATACTAAGGGATCAGGAGTAGATACGTGCAATCAGAATGAATCCCAAGACATACTAAGAATTTACACACACAGTACATCTTAAACGTTTTTTACATCTTCACATTTCTTCAGCATTATTTCCACTTACTCACATGAATTCCATTATAGTACTATACCACGATTCATTTAATCCATCCCCTGATTGTGGCCATTCAGCGATTTCTCCTCATATTTTTTTTTCTGTTATAAACAATGAACATCCTTATAGAAAGTGTATAATTATGTTCTTAGGATAAATTTTTAGACCGGATTTATTACAGGATCAAAGTGGGATATCTAATTGCCTTTTATATGAAAGCAAAAGTTCCAGATTATCTAACTCTGACAGAGCTCACATCCTGTAGTTAACAGCAGCTGACTTATAATTGGATCCATGCAAGTAATGTTTTTATAAACCTTAAACTTATTTACAAGACTAGAGTCTGAAGTGGCTTCTCCTCTCTACACTGTTTGATAAAGATAAGGCTCAACCAGATGTGAACCACTGATGGCCACTCAGGAGATTTTAAGAACGGAGTCCAGTCATTAGGAAGCAAATTTAGGACAGAAAAATTCTCTTTGTCTTCCCCTATCCCCATCTATGAATGTAAAAATCGTATTTATCTATCTTTCAAAAGACAACTAAAAGTCTGCCATTCACAAAAACTTCGTTGTCTAGAAGTAATCTCAGTAATCTCTCCTTTTTTTCCACTTTCTTTGTTTTCACTTCCTTAACACTTCTTTTTTTTTTTTCTACAACCATCTCCTCACCCCCATCCTCAAAGTTTTGCTTGGAAAATATGGTCACTTCACACACGAGTTCTCCATGCCCCCATCTCCCTCACAGTCCTCAACCAAGACACTGTTTTTTCACCTACCTCTCTTTCTCAACTGACCCTATTTTCTGTGAAATAGCAGCAGTTAAGAGATGGCCTCTCCTTGCCACTGTGCTGGCACAATGGAGAAAGGGTATCATTCATGTGTTTAATGAACACTTCAGTCCTTTGGATGCCCAGTGTCTCTGCTTTCTGAGTCTGCCTTACTACAAAAGAAAGAAAGAGAGAAAGAGAGAAAGAGAGAAGGAAGGAAGGAAGGAAAGGAAGGAAAGAAGGAAGGAAGGAAGGAAGGAAGGAAGGAAGGAAGGAAGGAAGGAAGGAAGGAAGGAAGGGAAGGGGGCAGTGATAGCAAAGTCTATAGTCCAGAGATGGCAGTGGTCGGTGGTGTACGGCTTACAACGTCCACGCACAACTTCAGTTGTTTCTGTGTGTGACCTTAATTTTTGTGATAGCTCACCATCTTTCTGAACCTGGGTCCTCCAATCTGGTTGTCCAGGTTCCCTGTTGATTCTCTGAGTTACCTGTATGCCTATGATTCATTTCTTTCTGTTTCTGTTAGCCAAGTCCATTTCTTTTGTTCCAGACAGTAGCCTTGATTGACAAAGGGTTGGCCCTGTGTGACAAGAATGTCGGGCTTGTGTAATTTAGATTATTTGGGAATAACTAGACCTAAGTTCAAAGACTTGATAGAACAAGAAACTACAGAGGAATTTTTATGACACATCTCATAGACTGAAAATGAATGATGGCTAGATTTCTGAAAAATTGGAGCTACAGAGTAACGTATTTATTATCATTTTGAATCTAACTGTGCCTGATGAATCATCTGTTCTGACAAAATAATGTTACAATCTTAGACTAATCAAGTGTCTTGTAAAACAAAGTACAGTTGTAGCATTATTTTTAACCCCATCTCATCAGAAATTATTCAATGTGCATTTTTAAATCATACAATTTTTAAGTACTATCCCTTGCTTGAATTTATTTCCCATGAATAAAACCTTTTTTTGATTTAATATCCTTTTCATATTTCTTCAGAAATTTTACCATCTCAGAATCTCAATTACTTCACATGGACATCTGGATCAGGCCAATTATTGTATCTTTCTCATCCAATACATGAGCAAGTGTCCATAAAGAATAACATCTGCTGTCTGGTTAATTGCACTAGTATCTGGGAGAATATGAAATAATTTTATGTTTTGTAAGTAGTGTAACTCAAATAGGAATCTGGAATCATCTTTCCCATCATCCTCTTCTGATTGTCTATTTATAGCCCAAAGTGATTGAAGAACAAACTTTGGTATGATTGTTACTGATAGAACTTTTTATGAAAATAATTATCTCACTATTTCACTTTCTGTTTACTTTCTTCTTCAAATGCCAACTATCAGCATTTGGCAGACAGAATAATCTCACTCAGAAGATGGATTTTCTCAAAGTTCAACAGATTTTTCTGAGAAGAAAAAAACATAATGAGTTGGAATTTATGATAAAATTGTAACAAAACATAAATATAAAGTGATTTTCTGAAGATAATGATTAAACTAGTTTCTCTCAATTGCTTTAGTTTCAGCCATAGTCATGTGGGCTACAAACAAATACTTAAAAATTAAAGTAATTATTTTTTGATGAAAGGCTGTTTCCTGCAAGCAGGAAGGTAAATAGGAGGAATGGTTCTGAGTAGATCTTAGCTTTTACTCTCTAAGTGGAAATTCTACATGAAACAATATCAATGCTGGTTTCAAATCACACTAAATGCTCTGTTACCAGAAAGCGATGAAATCACCATTGCATTGCTCAGACATCTTGGATTCTGCAGAGCTATTCAGGGTTGCTAAAGGAGGTAAGACAGAGGTGAAAGGAAAAAGTTCATTTTTAAACTGGCAGGTATACTGGAGTGTTATAAAGGATTTCATCTGTCTTCTCCTTTTCAAATAAAATTTGAAAATTACTGCCTTAAAAGTTGGCATACAATTCCTAAAAAGAAAACTACCTTTAACTAAATTTCATCTTAAAGAAGTGAAGTATTTGCTATGCTATATTTAGGGAGTTCTGTGACTTACAATCAACCTAGAGAGTGATAGGGTCTTAGGGCAATAAAGTCGATCCACAAAACAAGGTTTCTGAAGGATAGAGTTTCAGGCAAATAGAGCATTTAGCCTGTTCAATTCACTCTAAATTAGAGCTCATTACTCTTCATGATACATTTGATTGCTCTCAAATTCTCAGTAAATATACCACGAGAGGAGCAGTGCTATTACTTTTGATCAGCAACCAAAGCTTCCTTGGGGTAAGTCAGAGACGTCCCTCATCTCTGGGCACTAGGAAGAGTCAGAACAGGAGAGCTCTCAGACCTGCTGACCTTGAAAGAACTCAGAAAAAGTGCAGGAGAAGCAAATGATCAGAAGCAAACAAATGACAAACACAATTTAATGCCTGGAGTCATCACTCTTTGAAAGATCAGTAAAGCTAAGAGGATCAATTACTCACATGTCTCTTTTTCTCAAAGGTTCCTTCTTTTGTGTTCACTAAAACAGGGCACAGACCTCCTCCGTCCCAAGAATATGGACAATCAACTGCAAAGACATTTAATTATTTTCCATATTTGGGCGGCCCCAGCGGGATAGCTCTGCTGGAGCCCACTTTCCCTTGCTACAATCCAACAGAAGTTGAGGAGAAATATGGAAAGAAGTGTCATGTATCAGTGCTGATATTAATCTATCTCCAATATATAGATATATAATCAGTATACAAAATAGCAATAGTATATATACACACATATATAATTAGTATATAAAATATCAATATTATATATATACACATAATCAGTTTACAAAATATCAATAGTATATATATGTACACACATATATAATCAGTATATGAAATATCAATATTATATATAAACATATATAATCAGTATATAAAATATCGATATATATGTACACATATATAATCAGCATATAAAATATGAGATTATATACACACATATATAATCAGTATATGAAATACCAATATTATATACACACATGCATAATCAGTATATAAAATATCAATAGTGTATATATACATATATAACCAGTATATAAAATATCAATATTATATATACATATATAATCAGTATATAAAATATCAGCATAATATATACACATATACAATCAGTATACAAAATATCCATAGTATATACATACACATATATAATCAGTATATAAAATATCAATATTATATACACACATATATAATCAGTATATAAAACATCAATACTATATATATATATATATACACACACACACACACACACACACACACACACACACACACAGTCAAAATCCCTTGGGTCTTCCTTTAGTTTTTCCTCTTTAATGGCAGTACTTTGCATCTCCTCAGGCTACCTATGCTGAATTTCATGCAGAAGATATGCAAAGGAATAACTAATGTTTGCTCCTGTGAGAAAGTTAGGTGGAATAATTATATATTTTTTAATATATTTTTTTTACATCTTTATTGGAATATAATTGCTTTACAATGGTGTGTTAGTTTCTGCTATACAACAAAGTGAATCAGCTATACGTATACATATATCCCCATATCTCCTCCCTCTTGCGTCTCCCTCCCACTCTCCCTATCCCACCCCTCTAGGTGGTCACAAAGCACCCAGCTGATCTCCCTGTGCTATGCGGCTGCTTCCCACTAGCTGTCTATTTGACATTTGGTAGTGTATATATGTCCATGCCGCTCTCTCACATCGTCCCAGCTTACCCTTCCCCCTCCCCGTGTCCTCAAGTCCATTCTCTACATCTGCTTCTTTATTCCTGTCCTGCCCCTAGGTTCTTCAGAACCATTTTATTTTTTTTTTAGATTCCATATATATGTGTTAGCATACGGTGTTTGTTTTCCTCTTTCTGACTGACTTCACTCTGTATGACTGACTCTCGCAAATGTAATTCCTGTGTGCCTACTACAGCCATGAGACAGGTCCCTGTCCTTATGAAATTATAGACCCATTATATTTCATGATAGAATGTTTTAAGCCTCAAACAGATGTTCTCTGCTTTTACATATTTTTTTCTTACTCATTCAACCAAAGTTACCCTCATCCTCAAGAGAAGTTTTCTAGAAACCGCAGAGGTTCCTGCAGAAGTGGGTTATCTCCCACCTGGTTAGCTGCAGGGCAACACCCCACCTCACACACCATGTCAACTGCCGACCCAGCTGGTGGCCCCAGATCTTCCTCAGAGAAACCTTGGGCTTCACTTCTTATTGGATGCTAGACCCTCACTCATTTATTTCTTTGCCTGACAAACAAAAGTCTAACCAGTATATTCTGGGTTTCCTCCTATTGCTCTTGAACTCTCTCTGATCTTTCGTTGATCTCCACCACCAAATTTTGCCTCCAAGATTTTAGGATATCTGTTTCCTTTCTGAATCTACACAATCACTCAATTTTTTAAAAAAATTTATTTTATATTGGTGTATAGTTGATTTACAAAGTTGTGTTAGTTTCAGGTGCACAGCAAAAGTGATTCAGTTATACATATACATGTATCTTTCCTTTTCTGGATTCTTTTCCCATTTAGGTTATTAGAGAGTATTGAATAGAGTTCCTTGTTCTATACAGTAGGTCCTTGTTGATTACCTATTTTATTTTATTTTAAATTTATTTATTTATTTTTGGCCGCGTTGGGTCTTCGTTGCTGCACGCGGGCTTTCTCTAGTTGTGGCGAGTGGGGGCTACTCTTCGTTGCGGTGCACGGGCTTCTCATTGCGGTGGCTTCTCTAGTTGCGGAGCTTGGGGTCTAGGCACATGGGCTTCAGTAGTTGCGGCACGCGGGCTCAAGGTTGTGGCTCGCGGGCTCTGTAGTTGTGGCTCGCGGGCTGTAGAGTGCAGACTCAGTAGTTGTGGCGCACAGGCTTAGTTGCTCCGTGGCATCGTGTCTGCAATGTGTCTCCTGCATTGGCAGGCGGATTCTTAACCACTGGCGCCACCAGGGAAGTCCGATTACCTATTTTATATATGGAAAGTGTGTATATGTTAATCCCAAATTTTTTACAATTCTGCCATACAGTTATCAAACCTCATCTCCTCAACACTGATTGTACATCTTTACTTGGGACACAAGTACCTTAAAAGAAGCTTTTCAACCCTTCTTCTCCTAATTAAGGCTCATGATGCCTGGTTTTTTCTATGACTTTGGGGAAACAGTATTTTTACCACATTCTCCACTCAGGAAGACTTCCCTTTTGTTCACGACAGTTTTGTTGTTGCTGTTGATCCAGCTATTAACTTGGAGCTCAGGGTTGCTGGGAAATTCCTGCCTGAACCTATTTGATTAATGAAACAAGAGGCCTCTACACTCAGTTTCCTCGGTTTCTTTGCTTAGCCAGTTTCCCAATATGATATGACCTTGGAACTGCTCTTCCCCTTGAAATTGACGCTTAGAGTCACTGAGACCAGTGTACGTAATCCAAACGGAGAAAGCAAAATAGGTCAGCCATGGTCAAGACTCTTCATGCCTGTTGTCTTCACAAAGCCGTGAACAAGGCTACTTACAAAGTTGATACATATGTTAGTCTCTGTTTGGCATCACCCATTAGTAAATCAAATGTGTCACATGTATTTATTAAAGCAGATCTAATTGTCCCCATTGGGTCCCACAATGTACAACCAAACACATATTTGAGTTTATGCAATGGGAAGACAAGAATTAGCAAATACAAAAGAATATTATAGTGTGAAATACAATATAAATATTTATGAAAAAATTGGGAAGAAGCTAAAATTGCAGTTATGTTCTCAAGGGACAAGGAAACCTTGGAGGACTGAAAGATCCCAGAAGATCTTTATGGAAAAGTAGAAAATGAAGCTGAGGTTTTTAA
Organism: Balaenoptera physalus; assembly: GCF_965194825.1. Taxonomy (NCBI): domain Eukaryota; kingdom Metazoa; phylum Chordata; class Mammalia; order Artiodactyla; family Balaenopteridae; genus Balaenoptera; species Balaenoptera physalus. The sequence goes on from NC_138899.1 coordinate 6,192,092, forward strand.
ATAAATGTTCTTGAGTTCTTATAATATGGTAGAGAGATTGCTCTGATAGGTACAAATCTTTGCCGTGTGCTTTTCCTAGAGCTGCATGGACCTGCTTGAACACCCTCACTAATGTTATCCCAAGGCAGATGTCCTTTGTGATTCAATGATAACCGACTTTACAAAAGCTCTGGGAAAGTAGGAATATCATGGGTAAGTGGGCCCTGCGATTCTCTCCCTTGAGAAATTTCTATCGATCTTCCAAAGGCCTTGGTTCTTTAGAAGTAGGGTATATGAGAATTCTCTGAAAACCTGTTAAATTTCAGATGCACAACACCACTACAAATACTCTGATTTAGTATGTCTTGGGTGGGTGTGGAAGTCAGCACTATCACCAAATATTCGAGGTGATTCTGATACTGGGGGTCCGTGGGTTGCTTGGAAAAACGCCATCCTAGTACAGCCAGAGTCCTAATCACCATGTTCATTCATTGTTCGTCATGTGCTTATTCTAGACATTCGCATCTGGCAAGTAATCTTGTCATATTATGGTTAACTGTGCATGTCCACCCTACTTAGGTCAGTTCTCCCCATTCATGTAATAGAGGGATGGGGCAATATTCTCTAAGGCATGTCCCATACACACTGGTGCCAGAGTTTGGGGAATGTTCTGAGAACAACAGGAGTTTCGCAAATAATGGGTTAAATAAACAAAACTGGCTCCTTGCTTGTAGGTGGCCTCAGCATATGAATAAAAACACAGTTATAGATTATTAAGAACCTCCAGTAGGAAGTTATTATATGTAGTTCTTCCCAAATGTATTTGAGCACAGAAATATATATTTTTTGAAAGTCATCCTACAGAGAAAATAAGCTCGGACCTGCTGCCAGAAAATGAAGAAACTCAGACAGGGAAGGCACTGTTGATGTCTTTCCTTTTACCCCATTCATGTTGCATCTGTTTATTATAAAGAGTCATCAGCTCTATCATAAAAAGGCTGCCATGGGCCCTGCAGGAGTACAGCTGGTGACAGAGGATGCATGTAAAGGACCAGAGAGGAAATAGTTTGCTCTTTAAGGGAAGCCAAAGACAGAGGTAAATGAGTGGGTGTGATTGTTTCCAATTAAATTTTATTTAGGAAGCCAGACCACATATGGTCTGGGGGTTGTACTTCGCTGCCCCCTGGTCTAGAGCTGGACAGCCAACGTCCAGAGAAAACTGCTTTCTTTTCACCTTCTTCATAGTGTTTGTTTCCTCCCTGGAAAAATGAAAATAGGGAATCAGCTTACTTTATCTCAGATTTTTATTGCAAACATGTCTGTGGACAAATCATTTATTCATTCATCCCCACCAATTAGTTGAGCATCTGCTATGTGCCGGGCACACTGATGTTTTCTCCCCATTTGATGCTGGCTAATAGTTCTTACTGAATTGTAGAAATTTTATGGCTTTTTACTCGATGCCTTGCTTCTCTGTTTGGGATAATGATAGATCCTTTAAAGTGAGATTTGTATTAGGGATTTTAGCAGCTGCTACACTGACTCCTTATCTTCTGTTTACAGCTAGTTCTCAGTTCTTTGTAACTTGAACATAGAAAACAGACTATTTTTAAACTAAGTGAAGAGTTTACACTTGTCAATCGTTCCTTTCTTTTATTAATTTTGGGCCAATATTTTTGTGATTTTTTCTCATAGTTACCTACATACACTACCTCACTCTGATTTTAAGGAGAAAATATCTGATACTTCCTAACATCCTTTATAACACCTTACATAGGGTTAGTCCATAGTAGATCTTCAGTAAGTATTTGTTGAATGGATTAGTGTTATATTATTTCAATTGATCTATAGGTTACTTTGATAAGCATAACAAGTTCTCGTTTCTAAAGTGGTGTATTTATTCCATATGTCTTTTGATTTAGTTCATTTTGCCAAGTATATGGGGTGAAAGGAAGGCTGTGAAATGTTCTCTTGGAAGATCAAGAATAGACATAAAGTAATATATTGATTTTTTTCATTGAATATCTACTAACGTGGATAAAAGTCATTTACTATCATTAACTACTCAGAGGGAAATGAGAACAGAAGAAGTAAAAATTGGGTGTATTAAGGTAAGAAAAGTAATGATTTGGAAGATACAGAAAAGTTAATTCCATTTCAGTGTAAAGAATTTCTGTGCCTCTATCTGAAAATCCTTGCCATGGAGGTGTTCTTGATATGATATGATGTAGGTTGAACTTGATATGATAAAGATTGAATTTGGTTTTCTGTTGATCTCTTGGGCAAGCATTTTGTTTTCTGAAAATAAAGTGAAATCTATTTAAACCTTAACGAAGGTAAGGATCAATCTCTATACTTCACTTGAGGGAAACAGTGCATACATACAGTTTAAAATGAATTGTTAAGAGGGAAATATATAAAAGAACATGAGTGATCTTTGTTGCTACAGAAAAGTACATAGGTTGATGGTCACATTCTATTGTAAGAACGCAGCCATCTACACTTTTTTTTTTGCCATCTACACTTTTGCACTCAGGTTCTCTCCTTATTTTTCTCTTAGGAGATGAATGTCAAGTCCATCTTTCATAAATCTCACCTGAGGTTGGGTTTAAGCAGGATTTATTCTTTGTGAAGTGAACATTTTTCATGGGTTTAAAAATAAAGCCTTCATTTCCTTTTTAGATTTCCACCAGTAATTTGGCAGAAACAACATATTCTTCTCATAATTATATTTATATCTCTGTATTTCCTAAGTGGTATTTATTACATTTCCTTCTCAGGAGAGGATTTTTTTCCCCTCAAAATTATTCAAACAATAGGTCAAAAGCTAGGAACAATTAAAAAGCCATGCTCAGGATAATTTCCTACAACAATGCTTTACTTCTCATGAGCTCCTTATTGCATTTACCAAGGAGGATCTAAGCATAGGGGAGCCGTTTCCTGTAGCTTTTTTGTTACTGTCTTGCTTTAGAATTAAGGGTGATTGTACCATAGTCCCCAACGACATCTTGAATAAAGTTCAATGTGGACATAGTGTTTTCAAATCAGTTTAAAAATAAAGTTTAGGATACTTTATTTCTTTCATTGTTCTAAAATGTGTACATTCCCCCAGATGGTCCCCAATTTGAGTGTCTACTAAATGTGGCTTACTCCATTTGAGAGCACTGGGGAGTAGATGAGCTCTGTTGCATGTTTATATGTACAAACTTTAGAAGGCGATTTGGCGAATTCATCCAAGGATAAGACATGCATACTTCTTTACTTTTTTGCATACACCGCTAGGAATTTATCTTACTGAAACTTAAACACAAGTGGCAACATATATGTATAAGGAGAGTCATTAAAGCCTTTCAATAACAAAAACTGGACATGGGCTGTCTTCATTAGTAGTAGGGGGGTTAAATAAATGATGGTGTATCAAGGGAAGATAAGGAAAGGTGGTCCCAATAGAACATTAAGTAGAAAAAGCAATTTAATTAAAAAAAGTGTGAGTTGCAAACTCAAAATGCTCCCAGAGGCCAGACAAGTAACATCAGGCCAGGTGTGACCTAGGACAGCTGACCCTGGGCAGGTGAGAGGGTAGAAGGTAGTGTGAACAGAAGGCAGCATCCTCCCAGGGTCTGCTCATTATTGCCATAATGGAGGAACCAATACTCCATTTATCAGATATCTGGATTTTTTCAAGAGATGGTGGATTAGATTCAGGTGCTAATGTATACTTTTATGTTTGTTTAATGTTTTTATTTCATTTAAATGCATTTAAAGTACAGTGTTAGCCAAGCAGAGTGCATGTGTAGGCAAACCTTGGTGCGGCTACAACGTTACCCCTGTTGTCTAGACACTGACACGTTTAGAAAGTTGTACCTTGAATCCCGATAACGATACCTTATTCAAAGTCGGTTTGGAATGCCTTGATTGAATGGCATTGTACTTTATACATTTCTATATTGTTCAATCTAGTTTCACTATGTGTACACTACATATTTTCTTTTTTAAAAAATTTTAAATTAATTTTTATTGGAGTATAGTTGCTTTACAATGTTGTGTTAGTTTCTTGCTGTACAGCAAAGTGAATCAGCTATACATCTACATATATCCCTTCTTTTTTGGATTTCTTTCCCATTAAGGTCACCACGGAGTACTGAGTAGAGCTCCCTGTGTTATACAGTAGGTTCTCATTAGTTATCTATTTTATACATAGTGGTGTATATATGTCAGTCCCTGTCTCCCAATTCATCCCACACCCTCTTCCCCCCTCGGTAACCATAAGTTTGTTCTCTACATCTGTGACTCTATTTCCGCCTTGCAAATAAGTTCATCTCTACCATTTTTCTAGAGCTATATATTTTCAGTGATCATGCCTGGGTGGGGATGGTGGAGAAGGGACATCCCTTTAGGTCCATGGTTTGAGGGGAAAAACCAATTTTGAGTACACGCACCATCCCTATCTCTGTGATTGGGGCAATTTACTCTAAATTTCTAGAGCTCAATTTCTTTATCGGTAAAAAGCTTGCCTTACATGTTGGTTAGATTTATGTAAGATGATATTTACAAATGCCCTGTAAATAGCCCTTGTTTTTTTCTTTTTAATTAATTTTTCCTGGCATATAGTTGATTTACAATGTTGTATTAGTTTCTGCTGTACAGCAAAGTGAATTAGTTATATGTATACATATATCCAATCTTTTTTAGATTCTTTTCCCATATAGGCCATTACAGAGTATTGAGTAGAGTTCCCTGTGCTATACATTAGGTTCTTATTAGTTATGTATTTTATATATAATAGTATGTGTATGTCAATCCCAATCTCCCAATTTATCCCTCTCCCTCTTTCCCCCTGGTAACCATAAGTTGTTTTCTACATCTGTGGCTCTATTTCTGTTTTGTAATTAGGTTCATTTGTACCATTTTTTTTTTTTAGATTCCACATATAAGCAATATCATATGATATTTGTCTTTCTCTGTATGACTTACTTCACTCAGTATGACCGTTTCTAGGTCCATCCATGTCGCTGCAAATCATAACCCTTGTTTTGTCATTGTTCATTCCTTCCCTATGTCTGTTGTACAACCGAACTAAAATGGAGCCACTTATGTCAGGACAAGTGGAGACAGTCAATGCAGGAGCATAAGGGAAACCTAACCTCACTGTACGGGAACGCCCAGCTCTTCTCAGAAGCAGCAGAGGACACCAGCCAATCCTTAAATGCCAAATCTCTTCATGCCATCCATGGAGTTCTTTATTCACCTGACTTAGCTACCCTGGCCAAAGTAAGAAAGAAAACCACCAGGAAACCATTCAGCTGCAAAAGCCAAATAAGTTCCAAATTTATCCCATAAAAATCCCTTACTCTGTGAGCAAGACAGAATTCACTGCTCCTGTACCCTTGAGTTTCCCAGCTTAGCAGGTCAAACTCTTGCCACAAACTCATCTCTGCCTTGTTTTATTTTGTGCTCAGAGTTTGGTTTTTGACATCATCAACTCCACCATCCTTTGGGGATGCCAAGAAGCAAGTGAAATTGAAGACTATTCTAAATCTAGACTTTTAAAGTGTGCTTCTTTATTCACCTGGCAATGAATTACCAAGATGTGGCTACCTTTAAGAAGGATTTGTCTACATTAAGGATTAAGTAATTCCATAATTGTTTTCTTAGTATAACTAGGGATTGAGGGGGTATCACTCTTCATCTGCTCCTTCAGTAATTCATTTCGGTGATCATTTGCTCTTTTCAGACTTTAAGAGTTAACCTGTAGTTTTAATAGTGGGTAAAAAGCAATGGAGTGCATATCATTCAAGATGTTTAAAATGTCAGTCATAGCCTTTGTCGTTTTTTTTTCTTTCCTCATTAGAGAATCTGGTTCCATTAAACATTTCAACATTTAAGTGAGCTATCCAAATCAGAAAGAAAAAAGGGAAGATGGAAGTCTCCTGGTATAAGGGAGAAAAACTGACTTTGAATACAGACACTCAAATTAAGGACTGCATAGAGAACTTCTTACTATTACCTTCCTACTACTGCTTTAACCCAGAAAAATCTCCCTGTGGTTGTTAATTCCTAAAACATCAGCAATAGTCAATTCAAGGGAAAAGAATAGCATGAATATTTTTCTTTTCAAGAAACCCAGGACAAAGTTAGAGGAAGGAAGAAACACACACACACACACACACACACACACACACACACACTCAGCCTCAAAAACAAAAATAAACAAAAAAATTGAATACAATTATTAACCAGGTAGTCTAAAAAGAGCCAGTGAAATTCTAACAATGAGATGCTAAATTATTGCATATATTATATTACAGGATATATCTAGTACTTGAACTAGACGATCTGTACTTCTCCACATGCAAAATGTCAGCTGTTCATTCACACTTAACCATGTTTTTGTGAAAGTTGCAAAATAGTGAAATTTTTCTCTGTCCCTTTAAAAGCACCTCAGCCCTCCAAGTAAGCCTCCTGCAAACAAACAAACAAACAAAAAAACAAAAAGCACCAACAACAAAAATTGTAGTGTGGTCCACTTGGGACCTTCCAGGTTTCTCTGCTCAGGGTCAGGCCAGCCTTTTGGAATTAGTGCACCACTTCTGGACCTCACTTCTGTCTCCATTGTAGGAGTTTACTTATGCTGAGCTATGTTTCCTCAAAGCCCCATCCTCAGACATCATGCTTCAATCATAGTGAAAAGAGCAGGCCTTTGAAAGCAGAGCATCTTGGGATTAGATCCCAAACCCACCGCTTGGTGGATATGTGGTCTAAAGAGGCAAGACCCTTAATTGCTCTGACATTCAGTGTCCTGACCTGAAAAATTGGTGTAATAATTCCTGGGTGGCTTGCAAGATAATTGTAAGTGTTAGAAAAAATACACATAAAAAGTCTCTGACACATAGTAGTTTCTCAGTATAGAGTGGGTATTATTATGATTATTGTTTTAATATTATTATTTAATTAGCTTAAATCACATTCAAGTTCCCTCCTGGAAAAATATTGTCATTTAAAACACTATATAAATGTGTTTTAAAATGCCAGCTGCTAAGTATTTAGGGCCTGGTAAGCTATTAACATATAAGCATGGCAGAGGTTCATTAGGTTCAGACACTAGTTTGAGGTAGTCCAAAGAGACAGAAGTTTAAGAAAAGGAAAAAGTCAGAGGAAAGGGCTGTGAGCTCTTTACATCATCTTTAAAATGACAAAAACTGTAACAACTAACATGTAGTAGGCATTTTGCACCAGGCATCATTCTAACTGCTTTGTGACATTATTTAACCATCCTAGAAATCCTATATTGTGGTTTCTATTATTGTACCCATTTCATGGATGAAAAAACTGAGGCAGAGTGAGGTTTATTTATTTATGTATGATGTTGAAAAAGAAGAGCTAAAGTCCTTAATCTCATGAAACTTACATCTGGACATAAAGACAACAAACACAAACAACAACAACCAAAATATGTATACATATAATGTTTGGAGAAGGTAAGTACAAGAAAGGAAAAGAAAGCAGAATAAGAACTCAGAGTGGAGATGGTTCTACCAGAGGTAGGTTGGCTGGTGAATAGCAGCCCTTCTACTAAGGTGACAGTTGAGTGAAAAGACAGCTGGTTCTGTATGACACACAACAGAGAATACGTGTCATTATACATTTGGCCAAACCTGTAGATCGTACAACACCAAGAGTGAACCTAAATGTACACTGTGGACTTTAGGTGATAATGATGTGTCCGTGTAGGTTCATCTATTGTAACAAATGTACCATCTGGTGGGGATGTTGCTAGTGGAGAATGTTGTATGAAATGGGGCAGGGAACATTGTGAAATTTCTGTATTTTCCACTTAATTTTGTTGTGAACCTAAAACTGCTCTAAAAAATAAAGTCTATTTTTTTTTTAAAAGGAAGATAACTGGCAGCCTTGTGGACTTTAAATCTTAGGGGAGAAAAGGCAGAAGCAGAAAGACGTGTTAGGAAATTATAGCAATTGTCTAGGTGAGAAATCTTGGTGCCTTTTGTCAGACAGTAGGTGTGGAGGTTCTAAGAAGCATTAGCTTATGGACCTATTTTGAAGATAGAGCTGATGGTATATTTTTTTAGTAGATGGAACAAGTTGTAGAAGAGGAAGTGAGGCATCTAAATGACTTTAAGGTTTTTGGCCTGAGCGCCCCGAAGAATTGAGATGCTGTATTTTAAGAGGGGGGACTTTGGGGGAGGATCAGTTTTGGGAACGAAGATGACGAGTTTAGTTTTGGGCGTAGGTTTGAGATATGGCACATTTGAGAAGTTAAGGTAATTCCCCAAGACCACAAAGGTGTGTAAGTAACAGAGCGAGGATAAGGACCTGATCCCGTGAACAAGAAGCCTGACTCTTCCCGCAAGCCCTGTGTCCCAGTCTGTCTCCTCTTTGCAGGACTCAGTGTATGTTTTCAGGTCTAGTAGGCTCAACGTTTAGTGGTTGGAAGGAAAAGACTCCGTGACTGGGTCGATCTCATTTACTGCTCTTTCCCCAACACCTAACATAATGTCTGGCATGCATTCGAAGAAATAAAATGATATTGAAGATGATTCTTTAATTCATAGATTTTTTTTTCTTTTCAATTATGGTTTATTACAGGATATTGAATATCCCTTGCTATATGTTAGGACCTTGTAGTTTCTCTATTTTATATTTAGTGGTTTGTGTTTCTCTATTTTATATATAGTAGCTCATGTCTGCTGATCCCACACTCCTAATTTATCCCTTCCCCCATTCCCTTTCCCCTTTGGTAACCATAAGTTTGTTTTCTTTTTTTTTTTTTTGAATTTTATTTATTTAATATTTTTATACAGCAGCTTCTTATTAGTTATCCATTTTACACATATTAGAGTATATATGTCAACCCCAATCTCCCAATTCATCCCACCACCACCTCCTCACCCCCTGCTTTCCCCCCTTGGTGTCCCTACGTTTCCATAAATTTGTTTTCTATGTCTGTCAGTTTCTGTTTTGTAAATACATTCATTTGTGTCATATTTTAGATTCCACCTGTAAGTGGTATCATACGGTATTTGTCTTTCTCTTTCTGACTTACTTCACTTAGTATGTTAATCTCTAGGTCCATCCATGTTGCTGCAAATGGCATTATTTCATTCTTTTTTACGGCTGAGTACTATTCCATGGTATATATATGTATATATACCATCTTTTTTATCCATTCATCTGTCGATGGACATTTAGGTTGCTTTTAGACATGAAGTCACTGCAGATAGATATAGGAAATTTCCATTAATATTAGGGAATCAAGACAGGTAATGCATGCCTTTTTTTTTTTTTTAATTAATGCAGAAGTCTGAAAATATGATCCTTACTAAAGAGAATTAGAACTTTATTCAAGGGCAAACTGAATAAAAATTGTGTATATTTTGACACAAAGTTAAGGTGGGGCATGGGAGAAATTATTTTAGTTTGTGTGGGGTTTTTTTAGTTTAAAAAGGGAAGTTAAATTAGAGATAAACCGGAAAGATTTAATCATTTGTTAGAGAAAAGTGTTTAAAAGAAAGAAAAGTCTAAGAAGTAAATCCATGCAGCAAATTATATGTTAAATAGTAGAGATTTTTCAACAAAGATAATGAAAAACTACTCTTTTATTATAAAGAGAGCAAACACAAATAGGTAAACAAAACAAGTATTAGGTAAAGCACAAAGCGCCAATCAGCAGGCTCAGCACAAACAATTGTCTAATGCCCTGAACTGTGCAGGTGGGCCCAGTGAGAAGGGCTTTCCCAGGTAAACCCAGCTGCCTAGAGTAGGCCAGACCCTTTGTGGGCCCAGCCGCTGGCTTCCGACAGGCCAGCAAAAGTGATTCCAGTCTCTTTGGACAAAGTCAGAACACCCAAGATTTAACTGCTGGAACAGGAGCCAGGAAATCCGAATCCAGTAAAAAAGAGAATAAGAAACTTAATTCCACTGGGCATTAGATGAAGCTTCTGGAAGATAATGTGTATAAGACATCACTGTCCATACCTGGGCTTTGACAGCAAGGCATTTTGTTATGTGAATGGACCAGAATTGATTCACGGCTGAGAGCTGAAATAGGCATAACTCAAAAGAAGACAGTGTAATTGATAAATTATTATTTTAAAAGTTCAATATCGCTATTAAAGAAAAGCAAAATAAAATATCCATTCGCTCATTCATTCATTCATTCCTTAAATACATATTTTTGAAAGTCTTCTATTTGCAGGCACTGGGAATAAATAAACAAAGAGACAAAAATCCCTGCCTTCATAAAGCCCATATTTTTGCGGGGGTAATGAAAATTTTACAAAATAAATCGTATGTCATTCGATGTTAGTGTGAAGTGCAAGAGAAAAAAAGGGAGGGATCATCATGGATGGAAGGACGGCAGGAGTAGCAGGTCTAAGACACAAAGAGAAGGCGAAGGCGACATAGGAGCCAAGCCCTGTGATCGTATTTTATTGTATAACATTGGTGGAAAATGCAACAAACACTGGGCTTTGTGCCTGACTGTCTGTGTATCAGTCCATCCCCTACCGGGTACTGTGTTGTAGTTTCCTTATCTGCAAATTAGGGGTAGTGGTGATGCCAGCCCTTGGACTGGTGTGAGGATTAGGTGAAATAATAAAGAAAAACGATTCGCGATGACTCGTGCAGCAAGCACACAAGGTTAGCTTCCATCCTATCTGTTAGTCAGTTACTGCAGGAACATCTTTTTGAAGGCAATGTTTAATGCTGATGAGGATAGGACAGTGTATCTTGCTAAGGATAGGGCACAGCTGATACAATTAGGGGGGAATGTGTTTTAGTTAGCATGCTTTCAGGTTCATGCAACTTAAACATACAGACCTTTATAAGAACACCTGACAGGGACTCTGGAGTTAGGGCCGGTGTGAGGGCTGGTTTAGCTGGAGGATCAATGATGCGCCACAGTGTGGGTTTCTCCATTGCTCCTTTTTGCAATGGTGTTTTCTTCTCTGGAGGCTTGTAGCATGACAGTGACCCTGTATCCAGGTGTGACACTGTCTGGAATGAGGCTCTTCAGTAAAATAGCCACTAGGCACATGCGACTATTTCCATTTAATTTAATCAAATTAAATACAATTTAAAGTTCATTGCATATATTGCTGATAGGATAACAGAATTATGATTATTTTTCAAAGTTTTCTCTGTCTTCTGTTTTTCTTTTTCTGTCCTCCTTTTTTCTGTTTTATTAACATTTTTTCTGATTTATGCTATTTTTGCAGAGAAATAATCATTAAGAAATACACACCCACACACATATGTACATATGTATTAGATACAACTAGCTAGCTATATATATATATATATATATATATATATATATATACACATATATACATATACACACACACACACACCCTATTGAAATATGTCTTCTTGGCTTATATAACATAGAAAAACTATTCTTAATATGAGGAGAAAAAATTGTGTATTTAATATGATTGCAACTGAAAAAAATAGAGGCATAGAATAAAATTGGAATGGAATATATAGAAATTTTGACAGACAGTGATATATTGTTAGGAAAATTAGAGGTGAAATTTTTTTCCCTTTCTAGGTTTTATCAATTATATATAATTTTTATACTGGAAGTTTAAAAAAAGTATTTAAAGGAAACAAATGAGGGAGAAACAAATGTATATTTCAGGAATACGGTTTACAAATAGAAACAAAAAAGTATTTAAAGGAAACAAATGAGGGAGAAACAAATGTATATTTCAGGAATATGGTTTACAAATCTGGGCTCATATGCAACTATTTTACAATAGGCTCATGTCAGTTCTTTTAGCATGAAAAGAAAAGCAAGGAAGGGTATTACTCCCTTCAATGTTGAACACACCTTGTCAATTATTTTACATGTTATAAAAATATTGGATAGACCATTTTATAATTAAAGACAATACGTTATAAAACAATTATTCTTACTTGCAGTTTTGCATTTTAGCGAGGTACAGATTTACATATAGATCTAAGTTTTTCAAACCGATGTCAGTCAAAGTCTGTAGCTAGCTAGGAAGTGCCTTTGACCTGCAGAAGTGGCCAGTCAAGGCACTGGAGAGAGAAAGAGGGTCTTTGAGACTCTGACCACTTCCTTTACTCAGAGAAGCTGCACTTTGATTTGCTGTTTTTTACAGTGAATTGCTGTGTAAATTTTTATTTAGAAGAAAATCATGTCTCAATAATGCAAGAAATCACTGCTTTAAATAGTGGAAATGTTGTCCAATGATCTCATTTCTGTCCTGCAGGAGAGCAGTTGAGAGAAATATTAGAAGGAACTCTCCGTTTCCCTGCATTCAGAGCTGTACACAACCTTTTCTGTTTGCATACAACCTAAGCCTTTCACCTCTAGTTACTGGATGTACTAAGTACTATCACAGGGCAATCTGCCCCTTAGAACCCAGTGCTGAAGATGCCAGGAACGACTGCACCTGTTCTGGCTCTTTTCAATGACCACGTACAGTGGGTGTTCCCTATTGCAGGCATGTGGGATATACAAAGGAAGAAAAAAGCATGACTCTTGCAATGAAATAGCTACCCTTGAATCAGAGTAAGGGTGGAAGATACAGGGTGATATAAAATTAGTTGGGATGTTTTAAATGCATGCAGTAGAAATCAAAATCTAAACAATAAAGAACTTTATAAATATCTAAGAATCAGAATTAAGGTAGCTGTCAGGCTGGCTTATTTCGAGGATCAATGATGCACCGGGATGTGTTTTTTTTTCCATTGCTGCTTTTTGCCATCCGTAGTGTTGTCTTTATTTGCAGGCTTGTAGTGTGTCAGTAACCTTATGTCCAGGCATGACACTGTCCAGAGCTAAGTTCTTCAATATGGTAGCCACAAGCCACAGGCAACTATTTAAATTGATCAAAATTAAATAAAATTCAAAGTTCAGTTCCTCAGGGGCCATATTTCAAAGCTCAAGAGCCACATGTGGCTAGTCGCCATCATGTTGTACAGATATGGAACGTCTACATCTTTTCAGGGAGTTCTATTGGATAGCACGGAATTTAGCAAAAATGACAATGATTCTCCTGTGGTTCTTTCTTAAGAGGCAGGACATTTTCCTGTAAGCATGCAAGTAATCTTACCCACATGGCTTCTTTGACCAGAATTGATTCCCATATTCATTTGGATCAAAACCCTGACAAGGCGATGGGATGACTGCTGGACCCGTCAACGAACCGCACACGGAGGACTGAGACAGCATCCCTCCATTCCTGAGTTTGTTTTTCAGGGAAAAGGCTCCAGAAATAGGCAGTGATGGTCTCCTGGGATAAATTCTAGACACATTGCAGCTGACGGGAGGAAAAATTGGCCCAGAGGACGTGCACTGGACCTGCGTGTCTGGGTCGCTGTGGCCTTGGACCTCAGCAGATGTGGCTCTCGGCGCAGAACGTCTCGGGGCCTTTAGCCGCCGGAAAAGTAGAGCTTCGCGGCCTGCGCCTGCGCAGTTCACTCGCCCGTTCTGGCCGCGGCAGGCCTCGCCCCTCCCCGGCTCCCCTGCCACCTGGCCAGCCCCTGAGAAGCACCCCTGCACTGGGACCCTGGGGTGCTCTGGGGCGGGTGTCCAAGAAGATTGGGGCTTGCAAGACTCCTTACGGACAAGTCTGGAATGAGGGGCGTCTAGCACCCGGGACACCTGGACGATCCTCATGCCAAGACTCCCCTGCTGGCCTCCTCGAACTCCCGAGGTCCCGCGAGATCCCGCGAGATGCCGCGAGATCCTACGAGGTTTGGCTCTCTTTGTAAAGTCGGCGCCCCAGCGCCTCAGGCCAGGTCCAGTCAGCCCCAGGGCCTCCCCTGTCGGCCGGCGCATCGCCGCGCACCCGCTCCTGCCGCTCTTCAGGACCCCCACTTGCTCGCTTCCCACACACGCAAAGCCACGTAGCGCACCGCCGCTGCGGCGCCCTGTTTGCTTTCCCAGGAAACCCCACGTTCCACCCGTCCGGCCCGGGTCCTGGCCTCGGCCTTGAGCGTCCCTCGCGCTGCTGGGAAGAGCGTGGCCGAGTGAACACGGATGCAGGGAGAAGATGGGGCCCTGGTCCCGATGGACTCTGTTAAGAATATGGGGCGCTGGGGGCCAAGCAGAAGCGGCTGAACAACGTTGACTCTTGGTACTGACTGAACTCCAAGGAAGGCAGATCCCAGAAGTCGAGGACTGTCAGGTGAGATTTTAATCAAGAAGGTTGATTTGAGCAGAATTTGAAGTTAGAAAAATAGGGCTTAGATCTCTCGAGAGTGAGTGGAAGGATATTTCAAGCACGCTTTCTACTTCTTAAGATCTATATTTAGTTCTTTGTCGTACGTCTACTCTAGTTTTCTAATTAGAATGAAAATTATGACTCAATTCGAAGACAAGACATAAATGAATTCTTAACTGGGGACACTGGCCTTTTTGAATGGCTGTTCTGTTGGAGAGGAGCTGGGCGGGACCCTGGAGTGTCTGCAGGGAAGGTCGTAGACATATTTTACATCTGAGTCTGTTTGAAAACACGGATGGTAATGATAAACATTGGACTCGTCCTTTTGAGGTATGCTTTTCAATCTAAGTTTCCTATCAAAATCTCACTATAGAGCTTTTTCTTTATTTATTTTTATCTTTTAAATTATTTTTTATTTTTTAAACTTTTTATTTTATATTGGAGTACAGTTGATTAACGATGTTTTGATACTTTCAGGTGTACAGCACAGTGAGTCAGTTATACATATACCTATATCTATTCTTTTTCAAATTCTTTTCCCATTTAGGTTGTTACATAGTATACTGTCTCCCAGAGTAATGGAAATAAAAACAAAAATAAACAAATAGAGCTTTTTAAAAGTAAACATTTTTAGATGACTATAAAACAAATCATGAATATTATTATCAGGTTTTACAAAGAGTTCTATTGCTATGTCACTATGTCCAAATAGGCCTGTTGCTTAAGAAAAAAAAAAAAAATCTTCCTTTACTTCCCATCGCTTTCAGAGTCAAGGTAAAGTTCCTTGGAATTGCATCAAGGCCCTCCAGGATCCACCCCATCTGCCTCTTCAGTCTTGTTTCTAGCTCCTCCTCTTTCTTTTCTCTGCAGTGAAACTGTAACACATGCAGCTTCTGGAATGGAAGCGCCCCCATTCTTCTTTGCCTAACTCATTGCTGTGCCTTTTTAAGACCTAACCCTGGCTTAGTGTCCTCTGGGAAGTTGTGGCGTTGCTATCCTTGTTATTCAATATCTAGTTCTCCTGTAAGCTCTCTTTCTCAAAGAAGAACTTTCCTTTGTTATGTTGTTGAATTCAGGCACCACAAGACCATGTGACTTTGACCAAGAACTTGTGGGTGGGAGTGATGTATGTCCCTTCCCAGCACGAGCTTAAAGAACCAGTGTGTGTGTCTGAGATGCTGGTCCTTGTTTCCAGCGCCAAGGTTGCAGGCAGAGTTCCAGACAGCAGCTGCTCCATCAGCTTTTCCTATCTGATAACCACATGGAACAGAGCCCCCAGGCCCCATTGATGAACATTAGTATGAACAAGAAATGAGCTGTGTTAAATCACTGTCATTTGGGGCTGCTTTGTTACCTCAGTATAACCTAGTCCGTCTTGACCGGTAGAAAAGTATTCCCAGACTCTCCTGGTCTAGGTTTGGTTTCATATTGAGTATCAAATTTTAGCTAGATGGTAAATATTTTGGACTTTGTGGGCCATGCTGTCTCTGTTGCAGCTACTTAACCCCATGTAGCACAAAAGCAGCCATAGATAAAATGTAAAGGAATGAGTGGGATTGTGTGCCGATAAAACTTTATTTATATGAACAGGCGCTGGGTTGGATTTGGTCCTCAGGCTGTAGTTTGTTGACTGCTGTTTGAATTCATGAGTCTGAAATCAGTAGCAAGACTCCTTTGGTTTGTATTTTAAGGATCAATTAAATTTTTCTTCTCATGTCTCTATCTTGTTTACATACTAATTGAATTTGGGGCTATGATTTTTAGTAAGAAAGTCAGGATAGCTTTGAACTCAGGAGTATAAGCGTTTGTGAAATCATACTTGCGGTTTGGAGAGAGCATTTGAAAAATTAATTCCTAACGAGTAATGAAAGAAATGGCATATATAAGCATGATTTGAAAAGATAAACGGTCTATTAATTATTTTACCTACGACTTCTAAATAACTGATATTAGGAAGAGCCATATGAAATCGCTCTTCTGTAGAGAAATATTGACAATATCAGATGACATAACCTATTACTAATAATTACACACTGGGATTTTTTAAATTATAGTTTCTGTATGCAAGAACCTAGAGCAACACCAGTTTCTGAGGAGATAGGTAACTTGGTTCATGACTAACCCACACTGGTGTGTACATGATTTTCCTGCGTCCGTGAACTTTAGTGCCAATGTCCTAAAATCTCTAAGAGAAATTAAGCTAGTTCTATTAAAAAAAAAAAAAAAACAAGCACACCCTATGTGCTCAGCTCTCTCTTTCTGGTTTGTTTTCACAAGAATGTGTATTTGTGAAGGAACTGTCTGTAGGTACCATGCAGGTGAAAGCTTTCATCCTTTAGTGAGAGTGATGAAAGAAGCGTCTCCAGAGGTTACCAGTGCTACGGCAGGAGGGGGAAACAGGGTGCGTTCATACATTCTCTGCACATTTTTCAGCCAAAGGGACTATTTCCTTTTTGGTGATTTCTAAAAATAGAAGTTAAAAAAAAATGGTGAGGCATCTCTGCCATCACAGAAAATTGCAAATCAGGACATAATATAATACAATATAGCTCATATTTTCTGTGGGGCAGAATGTTTATACCATGTTGCTTTCCCAGGGTATTTATAGATTTCCTGAGAATGACTAATTGTTCTCCAAAATTATATTTTTAGTTGCCTTCTCTCCATCCACAGCTCTAGGAAATGTTAGCCTGAAAAAATTGAGGCCTGTTGGTGGAATTCCATCTGTTGTTACTGGTTTCATTACAAAAAACGAGTCTATCTCTAGAAGAAATTTTTTTAGAAAGAAGTCATTTCAGCTCCATGTCAATTGATAGCTTTACAAGTTACCCGTCATAGTTTATTTTATGTGAGATATACCCTTTCAGAAAAAAAAATCTCTTGATCTTACAGAAACTGTGCTAGGATATGTATGAGAAGACTCTAAGAAAACAAACCTATGGACCGAAGCTAATGAATTATCTATGGGTTCAAGTTCAGATTTCCTAGGTTTACTTAAGAAGATGACTATATTCAGAGAAATAAATGCCATTACTATTTCTTTGTCTGTTAACAAATGACATTAGCAATAGATTTTATTTTATAAGACACGCACATTGCTTTACCTAGGGTAGCTCAGGAAATATTAATAGTCAGAAATAATGTAAATTCCAGTAATGTATTTATGAAATATATTGATGCTGTCAGTCTTTATTTATTATACTGTGCCATGAAGTCTAGACAGAATAATAGTGCATTCTTTGTAGAGGCATGCGTTTCAAAAATCATTGAATTTGCTGTAATGCCAGGCCCTGGGTCTCATTCATGAATTTTTTACAGTTGGTTTTACATTCCATCTATAGAGAAAAATAATAGTTAGCAGCACTTTTTTCCCGATTCAACTAGAACTTTGCCTTTGGTATGAACAAGTAACCTTTAATTTGACCATTGAGCTATGTCTTCTTCCCTCTTGCCTGTTCCACACAATGCAATTTCTCATGCAAATGTCAATAATTTCAAATATTTCCCTCCTAAGAAGAGTTCATAATGATACAGCTTGTGTCATTATACAAACATCCATTTTAAAAATTCTAATTCGTTACAGATCCTCTTTTAGCCCCTGAATAAAAGCAGTACCTCTAACCTTGAAGTTTTATTGTTCATTAACTTAAATTTGACCTGCTTTTCTTTTTCAACCTAAAAGCCATAGCTAAATAACCTAAATGTAAGGAAGAACAGAGCTCACTCTTGACAAATCTAAAAGGACCAAATGACAGAGAATGAGGAATCTATTAAATCTTCAAAGATCTAGTTTTCTGCAGCCCGACCTCCTTTGCTCCAGGCGACTCTGCACATTCAGCATCAATCATGCATCCCTCCTCTTAGGCCTGCTTCCTCTCCTGTACCTCCTGAAATACAGCGTGACGTTTGCTATCGCCATCCCTGGAACTCATTCAATACACACTAGCCCGCAACAGAAGAATCTGTCTTTAAATTATGGACTCTCCAATAGTTTAAACATGTTTATTTTCCCTTCACCTTGCTCTTGGTCATGTCCACAGGAAATTGATTTTTTACCTGACAGCCATCCATTTATTAAAAAACAGGTGCTTTGAACAAACTTCTTTATCTTCTTTGCTGATGGCCTTGTTTTCTTTGTGCTCTATTTCTGCCCTGATAGTTTTCTGCATGATAAGAAGGTTACCTGCCAAAAGGCAATAGAATAGAATAGACTGAGTTCCAAGTCCTGGCAGCTACTCTATTTTAGATGATTTTCTTTATCATGCTAACTTTCCCAAAGAAAAGACACAGTAGATATCCATTAAATGGAATTATTTTGAAGTGTGCTTGTTCACGTGTACAATCAGGACTTCAGCCCTCCGTCTCTGGGCAGAGGAAATAACTCTCCATAAAGAAAAACCCTGTGTTTTGCTGGTAATGTGTGCTCTTGAGGCCGCCTGGCTGCTTTGAATCCTGTCTCCATAATTTACTAGTTTTGGGCTTTGCGCAGGATATTTAATTTCTCTGTCCTCACTTCTCGGCCGCAAAACAGAGATGTAAGTATTACCTTCTTTGTAGTGTTGTTGTGAGGATTAAATAAGTTAATATGTGTGAAAGTCTTAGTTCGGTGCCTGTCATGTAGAAAACACTCCATTAATGACGGCCATTCTCATCTTTGCATCAGCACTCCAAGAATCATTTAATATTTATTCAGTCTTGGATGTTTTGCCCATATGACTGATGCGACGGCATTTTCATTGTATTAACCATTATTTAAGATGGCGCTGAGGGCACGCAACTGTCCAGTGATGTTATTATAGGCGCTGAGTGACACCCAAGAAAAGTCTGAGCAGCGTTGTTCAATAATGTGGAAGAACCTTTGCAGTCAGTTTAAACACCGGGAACTAAACAACCCTGCTCCTTCTGGGGCTGTTTTCCTGGCAAGGCATGTTGTATAGTGCAACAGGTTCCCCCACGTGCGGGGGCTCTGACCGTTATCTATACAGTTAAATATAAATGTGAACAGGAGAATATAAAATAATGTAAAGCTATTTTAATTGTGTGTGTGTGTGTGTGATGACAGTATTATGACAAGAAATGAAAAGTTTCTTTTATTCCGTTAGGCCTTCACTTACAGAAATGGGAAAATAAACATTCACAGATCTCATTGAATGTTAGAAAGCATTTAATATTAGAAAGATTTACAGAAGCAAAGGAAGTCGTTTTATAAAAAGTACGGGCGTCATGTTTTGAGACACGAGCATCTAGAAAGGAACATACTTCAGTGCTGATGCTGGAGCAAGGGAGCTGTGGAGGATGGTCGCGGCCCTCCCCTGCCTCGCTCCGCCGCCTTCCCGCCCGCTTTCACGCAGCCCTGTACCCTCTGCACGCCGAGAACCTCTTAAATCCTTCCCCACCGACTCCTCTCTAGGGTGCGCCTCCACCATCTTGAGCGCGGATGACTGCTGCGGTCTCCCCGCTGCTGTGCACACGTATGCTTCTCGCCTACGGCTGGACCAGAGACATCTTTTAAAGCCTGTAGTTGGAGCATGACCCTCCCAAGGTCTTAAGCCCATTGCACACCCAGCAAAGCCCCCAGTCCTCAGCTTGGCTGTGGGCCCCTACATGACCCAGCCCTGCCTCCTCGCCAGCCTCCCCCGGTCCCTCCTCCTCACTCCGTTCTCTAAGCCACATTGGTTTTCTTTAAGCGGGATATGGCCCGCTCTCCACAACGTTGACTAGTTAACTCCTTCCTGCCTTAAATCTCGGCCTGATCGCCGCTCACTGCTGCTGGCCTTTCCTCCATCCATTCGCCCTCCCCGCACACACGCCTGCTGCTGGGCGTCAGACCAAGCCGTGCTTCTTCTTGAAATGTTCATCTCACTTAGGACTGCTGGTTCCCATTCTCCCCGTTAGAATGTGAGCCCAGAGCTCAGAGCAGGCAGCGCACCTGTCTTACTGCAGAGCCAGCCCCAGATTCAGCAGAGGATCGGACTCATAATTTTTAACGCTCGTTGAATGAATAAACAAAGAAATTTAGAGAAAGCCTAGGTAATTTCCTAATACCCAATTACTATATTATGAAATGGCATGTGGAACTAGTTTCAGTTAGGGCCTGGATAATGCCAGACCTACTCAGTTAAGTGAAAGTTTGAAACATCTTCAATTAGATTCCTTGACCATTGGAGGAGAAGAGAATGGAATTGTGGCAAACATTGTCACCACGGCTGGAATGCTGGGTTCAAATCCCGTCTGCGCCACTTGGATGTGTCCTTGGGTTAACTGTTGACTTCTCTGTATTGCCTCCGTTTCTTCAGCTGTCACATAGTTGCAGGAATAAAGTCGTAAAAGTGTGTAAACCACTTAGAACAGTGCTTCATAGTAAGCATAGTAAGCCTAATACTCAGAGACACCATCATCTACAAGGAAACTGGCTCCTTTTGTCCTTCCTTAAACTGGCTGTTTCTCTAACTTTCCCTTTTACAAACTAAAATATTAAGTTGTATAGAACTCTAAAGTTGTACCAGGTGAAAAAAAAAAAAAGCCCCGTGTCCTTTCCTCTGTGTGAGGAGCAGCTCGGTCTGAACATTTCGGATGTTGGGGTCTGTGTCCACGCAGCTCAGATGCCCTGCAGCCAAGTCAGCTGGACCGAAGGAATTTATATTGGTTTCATGAGCCAGGGTGTCTACACACCATGGGTTTTTCCTTCTCCCTCCTCTCGACTCACTGAGCAGGGTAGAGACAGGCTCTCAGGCACTTCCCAACTGACACGGCAGATTTCCCATCAGGGCAGCAGTCGGTAACCAGTCGAAGAGAGAAACCAAACCTTCTGTTAGGGTGCTTGATAAGCTGCCAGTAGCTGAGAAGTCTTTGCTTTTGCCCAAACAAGAATGTCTGCGTACACCTATCTTCATACATTTTGGTGACAAATTTCTATTCTACCATATTAAGAGCTCCAAATAAGTTTTCTTGGGTAGTTGACACGAGCTTGACAAAAAAATCACATTGAATTTCGGGTTCTGGGTTTTCTAAAGAACATGCCTTCATCAAGACCTTCAATATGTTTCAAAAATTAATCAAATGGAATTATTAATTTTTCCTCTTTTACCCACCACAGACTACTTTACAGAGGAGTTAATCCATTGGTATGCTACCAAAGGGAAGACATATTTTCCCAGGTAAATTTGCTCTTGAGAAATAATCAGGCTGCTTTGGATGAATTTTGAAGTCTCTATATTTCAAAGAAATAGCATTTAAAGTACAAAATTATAATTGGCTATTTCTGTCAAACTGAAAAAAGACCCTATCCCTTTCGGTAATTAATTTTAGATATATAGTGATTCTAAAATTTTTCATCTTTTAAATTAGCTCATATTAGCACATTTTGGTCAATGAGTTTATTTTTCTTTTTGTTCTCAAAGATGCATTAAGAGAAAAAAAGCTTTTAAACAGACTTAATTAACAGCCAGAAATGACGTGATTTATTTTCATGAATTGTACATATGGCTGTAGTTCTTCCCGTGCCATATTTTGAATACATTAAAAATATTTTTTACATTATGATGTTTTATAAAATTATCCCCAACAGCTCTGGGGAAAATAGCTATTATATCCTTAGGAAGATAAAATGATTCTCATTCCTCTGGGAGTTTAACTTTGAAGAGCTTTATAAGCTGTAGGGTATGGGGGCTAAAACTATTTTTCTTTATTTTCTTTTGTGTTTCTTACTAGGCACCATAAAAATGCAGAGAAGAGCAGACATAGGCAGTAATAAAAGTAAAAATGTTGTTTATCTTCCCTGTACTTCAAATGTATACTGACCCATTTTGTCTTAAATAAGCTGGGGAAAACCATTTTTTATATACACGTATATATAAAACTATTATATATATTCAATATATATAGTATAGATATTTAACATATTTTTAATATTTATACATATAATATTTATACACTTAATTTACATATGTGATTTTTGTTAAGCTTCTGTCAACTTTCCAAGAAAAATTATTTTGAGCTCTTAATCTGGTGGTATAGAAATTTATCACAGAGGTATATGAGAAAATAGGTGTGCATAGACATTTTTGTTAGGCAAAATGTATAAACATATATATATATATGCAAGCATATTAGATCTAGTAATATATATGTACCTTTAGGATTGCTATATTGGAGGCTAATAAAAGTCTTGCTATTTCCCTGGATTACTGCTACACACATTTTAAAACCAAACAAAGTAGATTTACTAGTGATGACATTTTAAAACAGGAACATTTGGATGATTGGGAAAGTGAACTGAGTCTGTGACTCAGCTATTACCATGGCAACTCCAGGGTTCAGAAGGCATCTCTTGGAGTAATCATTGGGTGCTCTCAGGTAAAGCCTGGATGATTTAGTCCTCCTTTTCTTAGGGGATGTTAAATGGAACCTATTAATAAACTGAAAAATGGGGAGACTTAGATACAATGTTCTGATAAGGTTCAGTATCCCCAGGAGCAGATATCATTAATGGTGTATCCAGCCTTAATCTCCCACGAATAGATGGACTTGTTTCAGGCAGAGTGGAGGCTTGTTTCCCCCTCGTTTCTGGAATGGTGTAATGTTAGCCTTGCCAAAAGTGAAGGAGGATTATTGGTTCCTTTAACCAATTTTACAACTCATTTCTTGTTCATAACTTTTACTAATAAAAGTAAGTATATTCCCCTACCCACCCACCCAAAATATTCCCGTATTAGAAGGCGCAAGCGATAAGCACAAATGTCTCCTTTGGAAGAAGAGGGTAGAGAGACAAACACACACACACACCCACACACACACACCCACACGCACACACACAAACAAAACCAAGATGCTTTGGCAATGCTTCTCTGTCATTTTAGTGAACAAGGACCATAATGACAAATGTTTTGTCTTTATTTATAAATTTGGACACTTTGCTTAAGGAGAATAAAATAAGCTCTTAATCTTTCCCCCTATTTTTTTTTATTGAAGTATAGTTGATTTACAATATTATATTAGTTTCAGGTGTACAGCATGGTGATTCAGTATTTTCATAGATTATACTGCATTAAAAATTAAAACAAAATAATGGCTTTAATTTCCTGTTCTGTACAATATATCCTTGTTGCTTATCTATTGTAGACATACTAGTTTGTATTTCTTAATCACATAACCCTATCTTGCCCTTCCCCACCTTCTCTCACCCCACTGGTAACCACAAGTTGCTTTTCTATATCTGGGAGTCTATTTCTGTTTTGCATATACATTTGTTTGTTTTATTTCTTAGATTCCACGTATAAGTGATCTCATACTGTGTTTGTCTTTCTCTGTCTGATTTATTTCCCTTAGCCTAGTGCTCTCTAGGTCCATCCATGTTGTTGTAAATGGCAGAATTTCATTCTTCCGTATGGCATAATGTACAGACTCGTACTTAGTAGGTCATGGGAACCTGCAGGAGTACCTTTTGACTGCTTCTATTTTCTAACTGAAATAACAATCAGGGAAATCAACGCAGAGTGAGAATGGAGAAGGAGGTTTCAGAAGTTTGAGGAGAGAAGAAAAGGTATGAAATAGAAATGTGAGAGAGAAAGAGAGTGAAAGCACTAGGAAGACACAGTGTAGTTATGGTTTTCAGGCAGTATTAAGGACTCCTTTATGGTTAGTGATGGTGAACTTAAGGAGAGACCTATCAGCATGAATGTTTCTTTCTCTCCAGTTGTGGTTAGTTCCATAAGTGGTTGTACATGTATAATAATGGGGGAGGCAGAGAGTGAATAAAATCCAGTCCAAAATGTGGTTTTACAAGTACAATGAGTCCCCTATATACGAATGAGTTCCATTCCGAGAGCGCATTCATAAATGCAATTTGTTTGTAAGTCCGACAGAGTTAGCCTAGGTACCCAACTAACACAATCGACCATATAGTACTGTACTGTAATAGGTTTATAATACTTTTCACACTAATAATATAAAACAAACACAAAAAATAAAGAAAACATCTTTAATCTTACAGTACAGTATCTTGAAAAGTACAGTGGTACAGTCCAACAGCTGGCATACAGGGGCTGGCATCGAGTGAACAGGCAAGAAGAGTTACTGACTGGAAGAGGGAGAGGAGGTGGGAGATGGTAGAGCTGAAGGATCATCAGCAATAGGAGATGGAGGGCAAACTGCAATTTCACTCACGCCTGACATTGATGGCACAGGTCTGGTTCCTTGCTGGATTCAATTCTGTCTGCCCTCTTGAAAAAACGATCCAGTGATGTTTGGGTAGTAGCTCTTTTTTTCTTATCATAGAGGACATGGTAGCATGTATAAGAATGAGCGATATCTACCATCTTTTGACATCGCTCCACTCTCTCAATTATTTTCACTTTTGTTTCCATCATTATTGCTTGGTGCTTCTTAGCAGTACCAGCTACATCACTGCTGCTTTTATGCTTGCTTCCGGACATCCTGGGCTTGAAATAAAGATACTGTACTACTGTACTCTATACAGTACTGCACAGTAAAATACACAAAAGCACGACCACTTGTGGAGGATGCACGCACGTGACAACGTACGCCAGACACACGAGCTAACTTACGTGACTGGACATGCGAATGCACGTTTGCATCTTTGAAAGTTCGCAGCTTGAAGGTTCATATGTAAGGGACTTACTTGTAACTGCAGTGGAGTGAGAGGAGGATAGAGGTTGAGGATACATGGAAGGGAGTGATTATATCCATGGGCCATGGAAATTATTTGAAGAAAAGGAAGAGTGAGGTAGAGAGGGAGAGAGTATAAATATAGAAGAATTAATGAGGTCAAAGGGAACCAGTAGGTGGTGTCTGAAGAGAAGGATCTCTGATCCTTGGTCATGACCAGGTCTATGAAATGGCCGTGGGAGAAATGATGAGTTGCATGAGGACAAACTCATTGGAGGAAAGGATTCTCAAGAACTGAGTGGCCAGGTTATTGGAAGGGTCATCTGTACAAGTATTAAAAGCACTAAGAATAATGGCAGGAGGAGAGGGACCAGATAGTAAATGACAACAACAAGATGTAGGAGAAAGAGTCTAGCACCATATTCCAGGCTGGACTTTTAGGGAGGGGAAATTGTCTGTCTGGGAGTGAGGATGAGAAGCTAGGAGTCCTGTACCTCACCCCAGGCTCAAGTGTGTGCCCATGAGAGGAGGACAGGGGACACGGAGAGGGCTGCAGAGAGTGCGGGCTCTGGGCTTCTCTCCTCACCAAGTGCTTCATTCCCTCTGTGATCCTTAGTTCCAAGTCATGGAGGATAAACAGTGAAAGGCATTGTGCATTTTTTTTTTTTTTAGGATAAAATACATCATATTACAATCCTGCAGTTTCTACCCAATTAGTATTTGGCCAATACGATACTACCAGGCTCAAAAATAATTCTGTGAAAGGCTGTGTGTGAAACAATGGTTCTGCCCCCTTTCCTGCTCCCTTTGTGCTCCTGGTGGGTCTTCTGTGCAGCATGTTTGCCTGGGCTAAACTTTGAACAGCAGCTAGGCCTAGGCAAGGCTGTGACCCCATTGCTTTCCAAAATGCTGAAACTGTTGAGCATGAAGAAATCACATTTAATTTGACTTCTTTCTTCAGTAGTGAACCACACTAAGCCAGAACCCAAACAAACGTTTAATTGGAATTGTTTTTTCATAGAATTCTCTTAGCAGAAAGAGGTAATTATGACTTCACCCAACACACACACACACACACACACACACACACACACACACACACACACCCCACACACACACACTCATATAAAATATTTAAATAATAAAAAAAAACAAAGAAAAATAGGGGCTTTAATTATATACCTTTGAGTCCACTGTGTGGTAGAATGAATCTTGAATTCTGGAATGGAAGTTCAGAAACTTAATCTTCAAAGAAAAATTAAAGTATAATCACTAAATTTTAGTTCTTTTATCAGGAAAGTGTACAAATTGAAACAAGTAAGTAAAGAAGGAAACAAACAAAAAAGTTGAGCTTTATTAGACCATAGTCTCCCCCAACATTCTGTTTCTTTAACATTACTGTGATTTTTTTCTTTTTTTTTTAATAAATTTATTTATTTTTGGCTGCGTTGGGTCTTCGTTGCTGCTCTAGTTGCGGTGAGCGGGGGCTACTCTTCGTTGCGGTGCTCAGGCTTCTCATTGCGGTGGCTTCTCTTGTTGCTGAGCACGGGCTCTAGGCACACGGGCTTCAGTAGTTGTGGCACGTGGGCCCAGTAGTTGTGGCACACGGGCTTAGTTGCTCCGCGGCATGTGGGATCTTCCCAGACCAGGGCTCGAACCTGTGTCCCCTGCATTGGCAGGAGGATTCTTAACCACTGCGCCACCAGGGAAGCCCCAGCATTACTGTGTTTTGATTCAGGGTGTTGCATAGAAAACACAGAAGTTAAACTGCGACAAAATTTAATGAAGGCTATTGCACTGAAGGCTGTCTCCCTTTCTTCTCATATATTTGAAATTCTTTGCAGAATTACAGCTTGTATCAGGAAACAGAATACCTGTCCTCGTCTAGACATGTAGGAAAAATGTGAATATTTACTCAGTAGTCCTTGACTGATAAAAGAAGTACCTAAGTGGAAGGTCAAGCATTTGTGTACATGGTGAAGATGGAAACTTAGATCGGATGATATAGAAGTTAAGCAGTTTGCAGCTCTGACCCTAACGTAGTATATTCTTCCCTACACGCAGGCTGCATTGAACGTGAACTAGGCACTCCTCCAGCAGGAAGTGATCAAGAAAATATGTCTGGTCACTTTATGCTTATCTATCATGTGTCCTTTGCTCCTCTTAATTGTAGCTCAGGTGAACAAACCTCAAACCCAGATAAGTCTTTTGTTGTTTCCCTGGTCTCACTTGCAAAGCAAATTAAATACACGTGTATACCTTTTGCATATACTAGTAGGTTTTGAACATTTTGCTGGCAACTGTCTGATGACTGTTTCGGGTGTCCTCAAAGAGTATGACAGTGGCGATTCTCCCCTCATGGCTCTGAACAAAGACATTCTGTCTGTGGAATGAGGTTGGAGAATAAATGTCAAGATGCTTTCTCTTTTATGGCAGACAGAAATTGGATCTTAGTTTTCTTCTTTACACCTTATTCTCTATCTAATAAAATTAGTGATATAAACACATTGAAACACTGGATGCGATTCATTTATGTACTTTGTTATGACCCTACCTCACAGGATTTCATTAATACTCCCACGCAGTTGTCATTGGGCACTCTTCCTTGGCAGATATGTAATAACAGTCTTTTACCATATTTGATTCGTAAGCATGGAATTTTTGTCCTGTATTTATGCTGTTGACTTCTATGTTAGACAATAAGCAATAATAACGAGGATTGCTCCTTTCAGTTAGCTCTTATAATCATTCATTGGAACTATGGTAATAGTTATAAATTATAAGGACGACATAGCATTTCCTGGTGTAAAACAACAAAGTCACTTAACTGTTTTAACATAGATGTGAACCCTTTCAGCCTACTCAGTTTCATTGAAATGTTAATAATGGCCTTTTCTCATAATAGCTTTTCTTACATCATTCCTTTTGTCTTTCATCCAAACAAACCAAGGTCCAGACATCATGGTATTTTCAGACAACTCTGAAAGAATTTCCCAGGAAAATTGCATGCAGTAAAATTCTGCTTGTGATAGAAAGTATTTAAAGTCTCAGAGAAAATCTCACAGTGCTTAATTCTAGTATAAGCACGAAAAAATCTTGCTATTTTATTATCAGTTAAAACAACTCATATCAACAGAAAAGAATCTCATTTCCCACCTCTGTCGCTTAATTTATCATAAAGGAGCAAAAAGAAGTCAAACTACTGAAGCTAATCCCCTGCAGGAAGACATTGTTTTATTGGGTGATTTTCCAAGGAATCCTTGGAAATATGCGATCCTAAAAATCTATGACCTAAGTCTATTAAACAGAATGGGCATTCCTGAAGTTAATTCCAAATTTGCTAATAAATAGATGCATATTTGTCAATAATTGCAAATTCCCAGATCATTAAATATGTTTAATATCCTTAAAGGAGAACAAATAAACAGTGTTTCTCCATTAGCTGCTTATATGTTTTTGCTTATGTGAATATTTTAGAGGACAAAAGAAAGATTGTGCAGAGAAAATTTTTTTTGATGAAATTTTCCCCCATCACTGCCAACAGACTGATCTCTTTTTTATGTTCATTTATTTGGCAAAACGCTGATTTAACTGTTGCCAATTTTTTTTTCATGAAGAGCTACAAGATAAAGCTATTCTTTAGTTTTCTCATTTGCAGATGGCATCTCCTGGGTCCTTAGCAAGGCACTGCAATGAATTTCAAAGGCACCTGCCATTATTAGTGTACTGTGGTCCTTAAAATGAAGCAGCCTTCAAAGTTGTAAATATTTTTATCCAAATGTGATGCAGATTCATTATCTAATTGAAACAGTGGTGAAATATTTAACTACAAAAGAAAATACCATGGTTGCAGACATGGTGTTATCTATATAATAGTCTATTTAATCAGTGATGGAAGAAAAATACAACCTGTATAAGAAAGAGCTTTTCAAAGGATAATGGTATAAGGAGGATTAACAGGAAGTAGATTTACTCTCTTACTTCAGAAAACTAAGAGAGTGGACAAAATGCATAAAACAATGCTTTGCAAGACACTTTGCTTCAGGGAAAAAAGGACAGTGATCCCTAAGAGATCAACAATAAATAATACGAGTGCTACAATCCAGGTCGTGGCATATGCAGAGGGAACCCAGTTAGAATCCCGTGGAATTCTTGAGTTGGGGAGAAGAAGATCAAGGTAGGTTGACTTTTCAGGACAATGTTCTAGAGAGATGAGAAAGTAGACTGTAATTAACATTGTGTATTAAAAACACTAAGGTAACCTATTAAGATCATATAAAGTGTCTTATCTATTAATAATTAATAAAAGAAATAGACAGAAAATCAGTGAGGGCATAGAAGACCTGAACAATCAAATTAACCTAATTGACACACATGGAGCATTCCTCTGGACACCTGCAGAGTTCATATTATTCTCAAATTCACATGTAATGTTTACAAAGATAGACCGTATTCAGGACAATAATACAAGTCAATACATTTAACATACTTCACTTCATGTAAGATATATTCTCTGATGAATATAAAACTAAACTAGAAATAAATAACAGGAAGATCTCTGGAAATGTCCCAATTATTTGTAAAGTAAATAACATACTTCTAAATAATCCATGTGTCAAATGAGAAACCAAAATGAAAATTAGAAAATATTTTGAACAAAATAAAAATGCAGCATATCAGAGTAAGTGAGATGCTACTAAAGCAGTACTTCAGGTGGAACATGTAGCACCTGACCTCCATATTGGGGAAAAAAGGCTTCAAATCAGTGATTTGACTTTCCAACTTAAGAAACTAGAAAAAAGATACACAAATTAATCACAAAGTAAATAGAAGAAAGTAATAATCAAATAGTAATCAATACAATAGAAAGTAAAACACAATAGAGAAGACCAATGAGCTAAAGCTGGTTCTTTGAGAAGACCAATAAAATTGATAACTCTCGAGACAGAATGATCTGGAAAAATGTGGTAGAACCAAATTACCAAGTAACGGGAGAGGTGACATCACTATAGATACCGCAGATACTAAGAGATAAAAAAGAAAGTTATGAACAACTGCATGCCAAGAAACTTAGAAAACAGTGGACAGATTCCTTGAAAAACACAAACTACCAATATTCACTCAAAAAAAGTGCTTTATAGTGTAGTTAAAAAACCTTTCCACAAAGAAAAATTTCAGCCTCAGTGGCTTCACACGTGATTTCTACCACGTATTTAAAGAATAAATTCCTTTCATACTTTTATGTTCATTCTGTCCAAACTTTTCCAGAAAGTTTAAAAGGTGGAAACACCCCCCAACATGTTCTATGAGATCAGCTCATTCTGATATTATAACCAAAGATATTTCCAGAAAAGAAGACAAGAATCATATTACTTAAAGGGAAAGATGCAAATTTCTAATCAAAATTTTAGCAAATCAAACCCAACAATATTCAAAACAGGTAATATATAGTGAAGAAGAGGCATTTATCCTAGAATTAAAGTTCAGTTCAGTTTAATATTTGAAAATTAACTAATGCAGTTTTGCATATTAATAAATATGAATATATTCCTGATAAATACTCTTATCAAAGTTAGAATTGTCTTGATCTGATAAATGTCATCAAAAACAAGCAAACAAAAACAAACCTACAGTTAACGTAAAGCTCAGTGGTGAGAGACTGAACTTTTTCTTACTAAGGTGAAGAACAAAACAAGGATTCCTCTCTCACAACTTCTACTCAATATTTTTACTGGAGTTCCTAGTCCGTGAAATCAGGAAAGAAAAAAAATCGAGATTAGAAAATTATAACTCTTTATTTATCAAAATTCCAGGCTATTTTTTGGTAGAAGTTGATAAATGTTCTAAAATAAATATGGAAATGCAAAGGATCTAAAATAGTCAAACTAACTTGGATAAAGAAGAACAAAGATGGAGAGCTAACACTATCTGATTGTAAGACTTGTTACAAAGCTGTAGTAATGAAGATGCTGATGTATTGGCATAAAGACAAATAGATCAAGGGACCGGAATGGATGTTCCAGAAATAGACCCTTACACATACTGACAACTGATTTTTTACAAAGCTTCATAAACAATTGAGTGGAGAAAGGATTGTCTTTTAAACAAACAATGTTGAAATAATTGGGTATCCACATGTTAAAAAAAAAGATCTCTGATCAATACCTTGCCCCATAAAAAATATTAACTCAAAATTTGTCATAAACTTCAATGTGAAACCAAGAACTATAAAACTTCTGGAAAAAAGGCTTTGTAATTTTGGGTTATATGCAGATGGCTTAGAAATTACACCAAAAGAATGCTCAAAAAAAATAAATTGGTAAATTGGAATTCATCAAAATTAAAACTTCTGCTCTTCAAAAGATACTAGGCAGAAGAAAAGAAACCAAAGTTTAGGAGAAAATATTTACCAATTTATTTATCTAATAAAGAACTTATATCCAAAATAAAGAACTCTAAAAAATGAAAAAAAAACCCAACCCAATTAAAAATTGGCAAATTATTTGAACATACACTGTACCAAAGAATATATATGGGCAGCAATAAGCACATTAAAAGATTCTCAAAATGGTAGCTGCAGTGGGATACAGCTGTACACCTATTTGAATAGGTAAATTTCAAGACACTGGCCATGGAAGTTTTGATTCAGGATGTGGAGGAAAATAGAACTCTCATACACTGCTGGTATGAGTATAAAGTCATGCAGTTATTTTAGGGACTAGGTTGCCAGTTGCTTAAAATTCTAGGTATTTCCCTGTAGGAAAATATACGTACATACATGCAAAGACTTGTACAGAATTGTTCACAGCAGTTCTTTTTGTAATAGCCCAGGTTTGGAATCATCACAAGTGTTCATCAACAGATGAATAGATACACAAACTATGGTATATCCATGCAACGAAGTACTACTAAGTAATAAAAATGAATAAACTGTTGATACAGGCAACAATGTGGATGAATCTCAAAATAATCCTTCTGAATGAAAGAAGCCAGACCAAAAACTAATGTGCTCTTTGATTCTATTTCTATAAAGTCTTAGGAAATGCAAACTAATATTAGAGAAAGAAACATATCAGTGGTCGTCTTGAGATAAAGGAGTCAGGATCAAAAAGGTATAAGAAGGAAGGTTTAAATGGGGCATGAGGAAACTTTTAGGGGTTATGAAATGTTCATTATCTTGATGGGAATGATAATTTTAAGGGATATAAAATGTCAAAATTTATTAAACAGTGCACTTTAAACATGTGAAATTTATTGTATACCAGTTATTCCTTAATAAAGCAGTTAACTAATTTTAAGTACTTTGATGACAATTTTTGGGCTTCATAAATATGGATTCGTAAACAATTTACCAGAATTATGGCTTAAAAATCTAATTTTAGCATGTGATGGGATAAAAAGAGAAAATGGTAATTGCTGCAAAGTGTGTGCCAGTGGAAAATTTGTAATTCATTTTTACATAACCACACTTAAGGTTTACCCATAAAATACTTGGTTTAAGAGTAGTAACAAAATGCTCTTTTAAAGACCTTTAATCATTCATTCACTTACGCACACACCAAATTATGTGCTTGCTGTCTGAAAGGATGTATGTGAAGACATTATATATCATGTTTGAAAAAAATATCAGACAAAATTTTGTCTTCATGCCCTCATCTAGAAAAGGGGCCACAAGATAAGGACACTTAACTACAGTAATTTCAGTAATTAAGTTGAATGATTTTTGTAAAATACGTCACACGGAGCTTGATACACAGCACGTACTCAGTAATAGTAGCACATCATTAATAAAGGAGAGAGAGTGATAAGTCATATGAAAAGGATGAATAAGATATGGGAATTTAAAGAGGTAAAAAGTAACAGATTTTTAGCTCTCCCTTCACATGTCTCCCTGTCTGTCTTTCTGTCTGTCTCTTTCTCTCCCCTCTCTGGACAGCCCCCTCCCTAGCCCCCATGTGTAGGGGGATTGTGTTGGGGTAAGTGTGAGTGTCCCATCTGGTCCGTGACTGGGGTAACTTTGAGAGCTGATGGAAGGCCGCCCTGCAGCATAAGGCTACAAGTCATATGAAGATGAAGCTGGATAAATGGATGAGAAGAGGAAAAAACCGTTTAGGTCTGAATTCCATATTTTTCCTTAAATATTATTGATTTCGCCTCCGTCTTCAATGTAACCTTTGTTAATAAAGGCAGAGAATGAATTGAAAATGAATAAATTGGCAGTTTTATATAATACACCAGAAAATGGAGATTTGGAACTTATAGATGACGAGAGAACCACCTGCTCTTAAAAAAAAAGGAAAACAAAACCAAAAACCAAATAGGTCACTTAAAAAGTTCCCCAGACCAGGTTTTCTCCTGGTCTCCACACCTTTCTTTTCTCAGTGTTCTCCCTCCTCTCACCTTGCCAACCCCAATTCACGATACAGGCCATCACCTATAAACTAAGTTACAGGGAGAAATTCACATTACTCAGAGAGTTTGGCTCAGGAGTTTGGATAGGGTGTAAAGTTGTATTTTTTTGCTAGTAAATATTTCTAGGCCTGCTACTGTGTACAAAGCAGTCTTCTGGGCCCCAGATGGGAAATGAAAAATACTATAAAACAGGCCCCCGACAAAGACTGCATTACCCCAGTATGGAGGAGGGAGATAACAGAACTACATTCTTAAAGGGGTAACATTCAGGGGAGGAAGAAAGAGGTGCTGAGTAGAGAAGAGGCTTAGCTCAAGGCTCGGCAGCTCATGACTGCTGAAATTCCTCTTGCGTCTCTCTAGATGCCCTTTCTAAATTTCACATGTTTCAAGTATACAGATAGAGGCACTGTGAGGTACTTGAGAGATGGTGTTTCATGCTTATTATTTTTTTAGAACGCTCTTTGAAAAGGTTCAGTGTTTGAAAATGTTAGCAAGTGTTAAACAATGATTGCATATGTTTAATGAATCTCTGCATTGTTCAGTGATGTGAGTAGGCCCTGCGTCCAGTGGACAGAAGATCCCATCTGCGTTGTGGGACATGGATGTAGGTCCCGAGAGATGGCCTAGTTGAAGGGCCATGTGAACACGTTTCCTCCCACTTCCTTACTTTTTACTTCTGAGATGAAAACAAAGTGCCCAGACTGTATTTCCTCTCCCATTGGCTCATTCCATCACTGTCTTTTCAATTGAAGTTTCCTGTGTTTTTAAAATCATATCATTGGTCTTCAATTTTATAATGCTCTCTTTGGCCAAATACACACAGCCAAAGGATACTGAGTGGTAAAGCAAAGGCGAGCACTGATACATTCCGTTCAAGTTCATCCACATGTTGACCAGAGCGATAGTTCATAGACTTTAGTGCTGTCATGTCACTTGCCCATTTAAAGCACCCTGTCACACTCCGTCGCAAAGCCTAACTCCTTAGCATGGCTGGGTACATCCTTACCTCCCGACCTTTCTGGCCTTTCCCATAGCCTTCACTGTGGCACCAGTGGCACCCATACTGCAATCCTAACACTTCCAGAAAGGTACCAGGCTCACCCTGCCTTTGCTCAGGCAGATGCCTCACTGCAGCGTGCTTTCACCTCCTTTGTCCCTCTGGCTCACCCCGCATGCCTTCGGGACACGCCCCCTTCTAGTGTCAGCAAATCCTGAGCGCTCCTCCCCGCCACGATGAGCGCAGTGCTCCTTTGTGCTCCCTTTTCACAGTGTACTGACAGAGTAACGCCTTATATCGGCGTCTGTGCCTGGCACACAGCCCGCGCCCAGTGTTTACTGGATTGAAGTAAAGTACAGTTGGCCCTTGAACACGGCAGGGGCTAGGCGTGCTGACCCTCCGTGCAGTCAGAAATCCACATATAACTGAGAGTAAGCCCTGTGTCAATGCAGTTCCTCCCGACCTGCAGTTCTGCATCCGCAGATTCAACCAAC
Organism: Balaenoptera physalus; assembly: GCF_965194825.1. NCBI lineage: Eukaryota > Metazoa > Chordata > Mammalia > Artiodactyla > Balaenopteridae > Balaenoptera > Balaenoptera physalus. The sequence goes on from NC_138899.1 coordinate 6,226,819, forward strand.
CTGGGATCCTGTAGTACTGTAGTATTTACTACTGAAAAAAAATCCGCATATAAGTGGACCCAAGCAGTTCAGATCTGTGTTGTTCAAGAATCAAGTGTAAATACTGTCTTAGATAATCAAGTACAAAGCATAGTTTTTAAAACCTAAATAATTCAGTACGATCATCTGTATCAGAAATTGTGGTTAAAAAAAAATCCTCTCTGAAAAGGCTGATAAAATAGGTAACCTCCAGTATGCAGTTTAAGTAGACACCATAAAATAAAAAGGCAATCTGTGTATGTTCAAAAATTCTTCCGGCTTATAAGAGAGGCATGATTTCTTTTGAAGACCCCAGTGGAAAAAGATGTATATCCAGATGCTCAGAGAATACCCTCTCAAGTCCAGGGCAATTCATCCTCTATCAAAAAGGGATCGTACAACCGTGATGCTGAGGTGGGTACCAGCATCACATTGCCTCAGTGCTAACCTGTGCCCTTAGTCAAGTTGTCTAGGCTTTCCCTCCAATTTTTAAAATTGTGGTAAAATATACATAATGTAAAAGTTACTATCTTAATAAGTTTTAAATGTACAGCTCAGTGGTTTTAAGTACATTCATTTTGTTGTTCAACCATCACTACCATCCATCTCCAGAACTCTTTTCATCTTGCAAAAATAATACTCTGTACCCATTAAACAATGACCCCTCATTTCCCTTCCTCTTTGGCCCCTGGAAACCACCGTGCTACTCTTTGTCTCTATGACTTTGATGACTCTGAGTACCTCATGTAAGAGGAGTCATACAGTGTTTGTCTTTTTTTTTTTTTTTAATTCAAGTATAATTTACAGTGTTGTGTTAGTTTCAAGTGTATGGCAAAGTGATTCCGTTATACATATATATTCCTCTTCAGATTCTTTTCCATATGGGTTATTACAAGATACCGAGTATAGTTCCCTGTGCTAAACAGTAGGTCCTTGTTGTTTAGTATTTGTCTTGTTTTGACTAGCTTATTTTACTTAGCAAAATATCCTCAAGGTTCAGCCAAGTTGCAGCATATTTCAGAATTTCCTTCCTTTTTAAGGCTGAATAATATTCCATTGTATGCATATATCACATTTTGCTTATCCATTTATCCATCGGTGGACACTTGGGTGGCTTCCACATTTTAGCTGTTATGAATAATGCTGCTGTGAACACGGATGTGCAAACAATCTAGCCTTTTCAAACCGCAGATTCCACACTGTAAAGTGAGAGGAATAATAATACATAAAACATTAAATGAAATGATCTATGTAGAGAAATTAGCACAGCTCTGGCACATCATATAATGTTTAAGTAAAATGTTAACTCTTTATCGAAGTGTTTGCTCTACCCTATTTAGCAATGTATACCTTTCCTAGAGCCCCAGGAACTGAATACTAAATGTCAGATAGACAAATCCAGTATCAACAGTGTATAGTGAGAGCCAACTGTGAGGTCACACCTATGTGTTCACTCAACTGAAATATGTTTGTTTTTTTTAACCTTAATTTTTAGAGTTGTGTCTTTGTATTTTATCCTGTGGAGCCATAATAGGCCAAATGGTGAAGCGGTCTGGAGAATTATGACTTCCCACATCTGGCCCTTTACACATCTGATCATTTGAGTGCTTGACATCATCTATCTTTCCACTTATCTGTCCCTACAATAATAAAATGTTGGATTAAAGTGGTTCTTATCTGTAGTGGGAGAGTGGATATATTTTATACATCAGTTCTTTAAAGGGGAAACTCTTTCAGAGCTTCAGAAAATATCACTGAAGAGTTAGATGAGTGTTTGGGAAGAATATTTCTGAGTATTACCTGTTAAGATCACAGTTTTACCGCTTTAGAGGAATTATAATTTTCATTGCAGGATCTATTAAAACCACTTTCACCTGACAGTAATTTTTCTTGTAGTTACAGGTGATTATTAGAATGAAGGGAAGAAAGGAAGACATGAAGGGGACATGGGACTGTTTACCAAGAGTATCTTCACAGACAGAGGGAGACAAGAAGTGCTGAGAACCTTAGTGTCTACGGAGCATAAATCATTTCCGAGGTGTAAGAATCCGGCTGCGGCCTCCCAGAAGCCTGCTTGTTCACATGTGAGTACTCAACGTGATTTCACTTCATACTCGTATTTCTTTATTAGATAATTTTATTTCACATCTAATCTTAGATTTTATTCACACTCCGGGATATATAGCTGTTTTTTATATTATCATTTATGTCATCGACGATGGAGAGAGATTCCTTTTTATTTTTATATTATGTTTAAAAAACTGTAGCTACAATTATCGAGCACTTCTAAATGCCAGATAGCACAGGCCACTTAATTTTATATGTCACTATTAAGTGTCCTCATGACAAACATTTGAATCCGTTTATATGTGGAAGAGAGATTTGAAATTATGCAAATTATGCAACTTTTCCAAAGTTCCTCTAATATCTATAAAGGAGGTAAAATTAATTGCAAATCTATCTTCAAAGCCTATGCTTTTCCCCACCACACAACACTGAACGTTCATGGGCGTGGAAATTCCCTATACCTCTTAAGTAAACATCTAAACTTCACTTTTAAAGAACTTACATTCTAGATCCGTCATAGACCAAATGATCAAACATAGTCAGAGGTGTTTGTATGTTTGTTTTGGTCTCAAAAGAATCTTGAAACTTTCCTAGAGCCTTGAGTGTCTAATGGTAAGATCTGGAAGCTGCATGAATGGCGGTATCATTAAGTGAGCAAGGAAGGAAGAGTAGGAACAAGATTGACACCAAATAACTTGTTTGGCTTCTGAGGCATAAAGAGGAAGGGAGCCTCCTCCAGACATTCAGGTAGCTGGTCCTTCATACCTACTTAACGGAGTTTTGTGTCTTCATGTCATGAACTAAGTTACATTTTGAAGAAATGCTATATCGGCAGCAAGTATTTCTAATACTAGGAGATTGTCACAGTTTCTGAAATTTTGTCAAGTATCATTTTAACCAACAAAATCATCCTCTTTCCATGCATTTGTCTAAAATGAAATTTATTGCACAAAATAAATATAGCACAGCTTCATTTGTAGTCATTAATGTTTGATAGGCAGTTACTGTAATCCATTAATAACCTAAAATCGCATTTAGCCACTTGTTTCAGCTCTCTCATTTGTGAATATTTTTAAAAAGCACTTCCAGAAACAATAAACTTAATACCTTTCCCCCGTCTTTGTGGAAGTACTGATACTGAAATAGGTAAAGCTAGATGGCAGCTTGTGGCTGGAAGCACCATGTAGGTACAGTGTGCAACCTGGATAAAGAGCCTCTCAACTTCTAGAATTAGCTGTAAAAATCTGTTGTTGGCTCCACTTATGTTACGCCAAAAATCCTTAATTTTCTTAGCAAGTTGTATGTGTTTGATGGACTGATTTTTGGAAGGGGCGCTAGAATTTTGGTTGACAGTGTTTTCTGAGTAACTCAGTATGGACTAGAGAAACCGTAGTAAACCACACACGGAAACCGGAAAGGCAGTGTCTGATGTACATTGTCTGCATGCGACCTACTGTAACGAGGAGATGGAAGTCATAAAATTAGCTTTTATCTTATGGTTTAAAACTTGGTTATGAAAAGTGTTGCCGATGACAAAGGAAATATTACCTCGTGCTGGTGGCTGGGAGACTTACGGGCACCTGAGTGACCCACAGCTGAACAGCTGGCAATGGAAACCCGTGTTGTCAACGTCAGGCATAGTCCATCTTCCCGATTCGCCAGAGAAAGTACAGCCACACTTTGCTTGCAGCGTCTGGTGTCAGAAGGACCACGCTCTTGGCTCCCATCCCTTTAGGACCGCGGAGAGAAAGCCAAGGTGTACACTCAGCGTGCCCACCCCGTCAGCTGCGCGACAGAAGGAGATGGAGAATGCGGTCCATTACGAATCATTGCTTTCAAGTGTTCAGAGGCCAAAATCGGACAAAGTGTTTTTTAAATATAATTATATAAAGCAGAAGAAGGAAAATAAGTCAAAATTATGCCTCCCCATACTTCAGTTTTGAACGTGTGGAGATCGGAAAGAAAATCCATTTCCTTCATCTCTTAAGCTTAGGCTTGAGACATGTAAGAGATAATCTCTATTAGTAAATTATCCTCAAGACTCATTTACTCAAAAAAGGAAAGCAACTCAAGATACGCTGTAAGCAAACAGCTCATAAGTGCTGCTATAAATAAGATTAAAAGAGGATAAAGATGGAAGGGGGTAGGGAATATCAAAGAAAAATAAAATAGAACTTTCCAGAGCTTACGAGTACAAACAGTCACATCAAAAAGAATTCACCGAAGACCTAGCATGTTGAATGTAAAGACTTATACTTAAAAACAACTCTTGAAATCACAGAAAATAACCACAAAGAAAAATACGGTCAACTACAAAAAATAGGAGTCAGATTTCCATCAAAAATTCTTCCTAGAAGAGAAGGACACTTTCCCTCTCTGGCATTCTTCCCACAAATCCATAACCCAAGTCTATTCATGAGAAAACATCAGCCAAGGCAAAAATGAGGTATGTTTTACCAAATACCTGACCAGTACTCTTTGAAATGTGAAGGCCAAGGAAGAAGAAGGACTGAAGAACTGTCTCAGATTGGAGGAGTCTATGAAGACATGAAGACTGAATGCATGTGGTGCAGTGGGTGGACTTCTAGAACACAGTAAAGGGCGCCAGGGGGACAACCAGCCAAATCCAGATAAAGTCCGTGTTTCAGTTAGTAGCGTTGTACCAGCATTCTTAGTTGTGACAAATGAAACACTGTTACGTAAGGTGATAACATTAGGACAAATTGAAGAAAGGGCATAGAAGAGCATCAGGACTCTGACGGGGGCAGCACCACACAGGAGGGGTACCGAGCCTAGGCTGCAGGGATCAAGAAAAGCTTTCCACGGGAAGTCTTGTCCGCGCTGAAACCTGGAGGCTGCCTAGTCTGGGAGAAGGGCATGGCAGTAGAGAGGATTGCAATCAAAAGAAACAAAAAGTTGAGAAGGCCCACAAGTAAAAGAAAACATTCTGTGTTCAAGGTCCTGAAAGTAATGAAGATTAATAGGAGTAAAAACAGCAAGGCATGGGGAAGCGTTGGTAAGAAATGTGATTTGAGAAGAAAGGCCTGTGTCATGGAGTAACATACATTTCTTAAGTTTTGAACCTATTCTAAGATTGATAACAAAGTGCTTAAGCAGGAGATCTGCAGTTATGATGCCACTCCTACAAAGATGACTTTGAATGCAGTGTGGGGAATGGTTGGAATTGAGAAAGAATGAAGGCAGAGAGGAGAGGAATTGCTATAACAAGAAGTCGTTTGGCCTAGATTAGAATAGGGCCAGTAAGAAAGGGGAGAAGTGAATGGATATGAAGGGCGTTTAGAGGGAAGCATAGGTAAGACTTAGTGATTGTGTGAACTTGGGGAACCAGGAAGATGCAAGAGTAAAAAAGAGTATCCATTTCTGACTTGAGTCACTTTGTAGGTAGAGGAGCCAGTCTCTTCTCTCAGCACAGGTGGTGTTGGGAAGTGGAGGGCAGAAAAGCTGATGACCCCAGTGGTCCAGTTGTCGATATCTAAGAGATGCAGGATGAGATATAGGGCAGGGAGTTGGGTATGTGATTTCAAGCTCAGCGTGGAGACTTGGGCCAGAGACATTTTGGGGTAGCATCTGGTAATGATTAGTGTTTGAGGTCATGGCAGTCAGTGTTACCTCAGTGTTCTTTTGAGGGTCGTATCAATCCACAGCTATCTGATGTCTTTTTTTAATGGGATAAAACAAATAGTAATTCAGAAGTTTCTATAGAGAAAGGTCAGCTACTCATCCCTTCCCTTTCATTCACAAATCAAACAATAAATACCTACTAAGGTGTTTGGGAAAACATAGGTGAAAAAATTCAAGGTGCCTACATATACAAACTAGTTAAGAATTCCCCAAATTGGGAATGTAATGTGTTCTATCAGAATGTGGAGAAACACACATAAGGCAAATCTAGGCAAAAATATTCAATTTGGTTGTCATTTCATACTGAGACAGAATTTGCAAAGTATAAACTATATTCTGTTACAAATTTAGATGCTTTTGGAGTGGGTCTTCTCTATAGCTACACCTATCCTGAGGTTGTATTTAACCTACTGTTCTACAGCATTTGGCTTACAAAAGTGTTCAGATTGCCAGCAGGAAACACCATAAGCCTGAGGAGAATCTGGCTCAGTAGTTGCTCTGCTGCCTGAAATGTGCTGGTTGGGGTCTGTGTGCAGTGATGTGAACCGGGGAGCCTGGGGCGGGGTCTGGGCAGGAGCGGTCTTCTGTGATGCACATTTGCTTATCCGTCTTTGGATGAAATAAGCTTTGAGCAGTACTCTTTAAGTTTGAAAGTCTTATCTTTTGGGACCTAAGGATATATTTATTTGACCATATCATATCTAATCTTCTAGAATGTTATTAACCTGAGGTTATTGCCGGGATCATATGATATCCATTGAATAAGAATATCTCTGAGATTATATACTAAGTGAAATAGCTAGAAAACTGTCTTTACTTTGACTCACTACCAATTAATTCCAAACCACCTTTATTCAAGGGGTTTAGGGATGAAAAAGGCCAGTAAAGCAATGAGCAGGATGAAAATGTAAGAGCAAGTTAAGTCCACCTGGCTTTGAGAGTTAGGTAATGCCAGGCATTAACACGATGAGAGCAGAATGACGTCAGCCCAGGAGGCAGCATGTGAAGGAGAGCCTGGCAGGAGAGGAAGGAGCTGCTTGAGTAGGCAGGTCGGAGGATTCAGGAAAGGTGTGTGGGAGAAGTTGAGGGAAATGGAGGGCTGGCGTCAGTGGATGCGGGAATGAGACTGGGAAGATGAAGAATGGACTGATTTGTGAACAGAGTGAATTTCAAGTTATACTGTGGTAGGAGAAAAAGTTAAAAGCATTAAAACATGTTGGTGGCTCCTGAATTACATTCATGCTTAGTAATCCGATGTAAGAAATAATGGGAGATGCTCTAGGTTTTGCCTCTGTTTCAGGGAAAGGGCTAGGGAGATAATGAAATAAAAATGCTAAACAGATACAGATGAAGGGGCTGGTTTTCTTCTTCAAAGGAAGCAACAGTGAAACTGCTAAGAGAGATAAAATTTGAGTCGTTATAACCTAAATTAAGTCTGTGGTGATAAACCATTTTCATACAGAAGGATACGAAATTTTTTCCCAGCCAAGAAAAGTTTTTAATAAAATAACATGCATAAAAACATATAATAAAGTTACTACTGTGTTTATTTTCAATGTGACAGTTTTTAACTACGCAGAATCAGAACATCCTCAGCTGAGGGCAGGCTCGATCAGGTAAGAGAGGATTTAATTTGGAGCAGTGGGACCTAGGAGGCATGGCCAAGTATTGAGGAAGACTGGTGGGCTTTGGAAGCCAAAGTGGTTTTGGCACAAGAATTGTGCGATAATGTAAATGCGGAATTGCGGCATGATGGTAATCAGTTATGAAGTGATAGCCATAAGAGTGGAGAGAAATGCTTCAGCAAAAAATCATTTTTTAAAGAAAAAACATGAAAAAGTTGCGATGAGATTATGGGGAAAAAAAAAAGGTTGGTAAAGAATGATGACTCCAAAATGTACTGCAAGAACAGTGACACCATACCAGGGGCAGAAATGAATTATTTTAAAGGGAAGCCAGTTTTTGAAGAAAAATGATGAGTTAAGAGTTTGAACACTTTGAGTTTGAGGTGACAGTCAGTTAATCAAGGGGATTTTTATTGGACAGGTAGACTGATGGGGGAGGAATACCAGAAATAAAAGTAAAGTCATGGGTACATTTACTGAGTGAATTAGCACATAGAGTAAAATACGGGGGTCTCATATTTGGGAGTAGAAAGACTAATGAAGTCAGCAAGAGAAAGTTAGAAAGAGTGAGACAAGGTGAACCGAAAAACTTGAGATCCACGGAAGCCAAGGTAGGTGAGATTTGTAGGAGGCAAACATCATTCAGCAATTGGAACTTTCGCAGAGGTCCAAGGATGGTGCTGGCCAAGAGGAGGTCCGTGGCCTGGCGCTCAGGTGGACCTCAGTCATCTAAGAGCAACCGAAGGAGATAATGAATTGGGGCAACAGAAACCAAGATAGCTGGGGGCTAAAAAAACAAGCAGCAGCTAAGGCTTATACTTCTGAGAAGGAGTTTTTGGAAAAGCTTTCTCTACATTTCTATTTTAGGCCAGAAATCTTTGAGGACGTGCTAGAAAGAAAAATGGATTTCTTTAGAAAGATGATTAAATGAGGTGGTTGAAATTTTTGGCAAAGAAAGGTTTAGCTTTAGAAGACCAAAAAAAGTTAACAGCAATATTTAGACCCAAAATAGTGTGGCATGAAATGTTTGTCAAATTCCTGCTGAATTTGAAGAGAGACTCCAAATTACAGTTTTGTTTTTTTGTTTCTGTTTGCAATAGGTTGTGTTCACAATATTCCTAAAGCTAAAATGTATGTCACTGGAATAATATTGATTATTTTAGTATTGAATATTTAACGCAGAATTGATGAGATGATCATCACCGATGGCACCACTAGGAAAAGTGGTGCTAAAAAACAAAATTAAACTGGGCAGATTTGAAGATCTACTTGCCTTTATTGAATGATTCATGAATTGGGCAGCATCCCATTAGCAAATAGAAAGTAGCTCCAGACATCTGTACAAAATGGAAGACTTTTATAGGCAGAAGGAGGTGAGGCAAGGAAGTTACTCTTGCAAAGAGTGGGTTGTTTTAGGCAAGGTCACCTTCCTTTGGGGAAGGCAGAGGTCTGTCAGGCAGATTATCTTGCTAGTGCTGACCAGGTAATTCCAGACTAACTGGTTGAAGGTTACATTCCTGGAAGAGGCTGAAACTGCAATCAGTTTAGGTACTAAGTCTTGGTTTGCTGACATGGGTCTTAGCACAAGTGCCTCCATTTTGGACTTATTTTCTTTTTTTAACAATGGTATAGTTCCAATTTAAACTCAAACTTTTCAAAGTAGGATGAAGTGAGTACCTTCTATGAGGTAGACATAGAGTGGTGTTGCAGACATCAACAAATAAAAATGAGAAAAAAGTTGTTTTTAGGTTATGCAGTTTATTACTGACACAGGCATACCACCGAGGTATTGCAGATTTGGTTCCAGACACCTCAATAAAGTGAATATTGCAATAAAGCCAGTCACACAAATGTTTTGATTTCCCAGGGCACATAAATGTTATGTTTTCACTATACTGTAGTCTATTAAGTGTTCAATAGCATTATGTCTAATGTCTATTACATACCTTAATTAAAAAATACTTTATTGCTAAAATATGCTAACGATCATCTGAGCCTTCAGCAAGTCACAGTAGTAATGTCGAAGATCACTTATCACAGATCACCATAAAAAATATAATGATATTGAAAATGTTGGAAATATTTCAGGAATCACCAAAATAGGGCACAGAACTACAAAGTGAGCAAATGCCATTGGAAAAATGACACCAATAGACTTGCTTGAAGCAGAGTAGCCACAAACCTTCAATTTGTAAAAAATGCTGTAATATCTGTGAAGTGAAATTAAGCAAGGTGCAATAAAACAAGGTATGCCTGTATTTCTTATGTACATTCAAGGAGGTTTAGAGAATTATATTCCCCACCATATCATAAAGTGATCCCAGTTCAAACCCTGTATATAGCAGAAGCTGCCCAAGAACCACTATCAAAAAGGTGCAGGGAGTATATCCAGTGTCCCACTGGACTCTCTGCCTTCCCTCTCCTGTCTCCCTCTACTTCCTCTGTCTGCCCATCATCTTCTCCAACCTCCCCCAGTTCTGAGGGCTCAGCTCCCTTGAGGTTTGCCTCAGAGGCGTCTGTTCATAAGATCACGCCCTGTTTCTCAGAGCAACAGAGGGGAGCCGTTTGGAGAAAGGACAGTGAACCTCAGGTCTTTTCCTTGCTTTATTTGTGCCTCCTGCTTGCTAATCCCCAGCCAGCGGGCACGGTGGGGACACATAAGGAATCCCTCAGAACTCAGGAGCGCAGGTGTACTCCAGGCCAGAGAGAGAACTGTCACCATACCAGCCGTTAGGCATGACATCCCTGTCCTCGGTCCTTCCAAACTCTAGTCTGAAGTTACAAATGGCTCCTCGCAGCGCTCTCGTCAGCTCTGTGGATTTTATTCATGTCCTAGGCAGAGCTGTGTGAATGGCTATTTTGGAGAAAACGAAAAAAGACTTACTCAGAAAATCCAGAAACGGAAATTCCATTGTACTTTGATTTTTCCTTTGGAAAAGACAAAGGAGTTACCTTTGCCCAGGCAGGGTGGCTCCTGGGAAGTCAGACTTCATCCATATAATAACCCACTGTATTGATCACCAGTATGCACAGGTTATCATGCTTTTACTCAAGAACTATGCTAATACATGTTTGTCCATTGGAGTGACTTTTAAACCCCACAGCATTCCTTATTATATATTTGTTAAGGAAACTCCAGTGTGATTTAAAGGGCCACCATGAATCACTGGGGAAAAGGAATTGCTTCCAAGACATGTGGATATCTTTTGAAATAACATTTCTTCCATAGAATTCAGTGCTTCTCTGCTGTCTTGAAAAGATGATTTCCCCTCAGATGGGTGAAGTAGTTATATGTATATTGTATACAAAGTAAATAAATTCAACAAAATAGGTGTAAGGAATCTAACAACTTAAAACATTACTTCTTTATTCTGTTTGCTCACAGAGAGAGTGTTCCCATGATTATATGATAAGAAAACACTTTATTGAGTGTACTCTATGTACTGGATAATTTGTAGAACCCTGCAATTATTGTCCAGATTTTATTAAACACAGTCTTTATCCTATTCAGTGCCAAATCCTAAGGTTTTTTTTCACGCCACTCTTGTGCTGTCTGAGATCTGATCCCCATTAGTGTGTCCTATATACAGATGTATGTAAACATGTGTGCATACATACACTGACACACGTCTTTTGCATCTGTAATTTTTTTCTTTTACCCAGTCGCTTCATAAAAGATTAAAATGAAAGATTAGACCCCATTCAGAATTTCACAATGCCACAATAATAAATCAGTCCTCATCATTTGAAGAACATTTCAGAACTACGAGGTGGGACAAAAGCTGATTTGAGATTCATACCGTTGTATACCTACTCTTAAAAAAAAAAACAGAAGCAATTTACACATCTGCAAATCTTAGGAAATGGCCGAGAGAATTTGCATTTGCATGATTTGGGCACATGAAGCCATTTTAGCACACAGATTCCTTCCTTTCATCTCTAAAGGGTGTCGAAAGGATACAAACATATTTTTTGCAGATGATGGGGATTATTGACTGGCATAAATAGCAACTCACGCTAATGCTTCAGGAATTTTTTTTTTAATTGAGTGAAGATGGCATATGGAAAATATATGTAGGAAAAACCATATTTTATGAGCGCTTAAGATATGGAGTGGGATATACTATTTTTTTGTGTGTACTGTAAATGACATTAATGTTTTAGTTTGATCTTTGTTGCCCATGTAATGTGTATAGCCTTGGAGGAGACATTTATTCTCAAAGCTGATAAAATAAATAATTAATAAGTAAGAAAACTTGGAAATTATTCACTAGACTTTCACAGTCTACATTAAGTGAGATGAACTAAAAGGTAAATACGGGTTTTTACTTACTAAGGGAAACTGTTAGAAATTTGTTTCATTTTTACAGTGCTATGCAGTGTATTCTAAAATAATCCCAATCCGATTTTCTGTTAAAGGACTACATTAGTCAAGGCATTGTAAATAGTTTCCCTGAGAGTGAAATTTTTGCACCATAATTCAAACAATCCAAGAACTGTAAGCAATCAACTGAAGTGCAAAGTCCATGAGCTAAAAAGATCTTGGTGTTCATTGGGTTCAGTCACTCTTTTACACGTGGAAGGTGAGGGCCAGAGCATCCCAGTGGGTAATGAAAGCTTATACATCATGATTGTGACAAAGCCGTGACTAAATCAGGTAGTTGAAATTCTTTTGATCCACCATTTACTGGTCTTTCCACTGCATATGATATACTATCTCTTTAAGAAGATAAAGTAAAGCTTTGAACCATTGGCAATCTGTAATATAGGCATAGCTCATTTTATTGCGCTTCACAGATATTGCATTTTTTTACAAATTAAAGGTTTGTGCAACCCTGCGTCTAGGAATTCTATCAGGGCTATTTTCCAATAGCATTTGCTCACTTTGTGGTTCTGTGTCACGTTTTGCTAATTCTTGCACTATTTCGGACATTTTCATTATTATTATATTTGCTATGGCGATATTTGATCAGTGATCTTTGATGTTATTACTACAACTTGCTGAAGGCTCAGATGATGGTTAGTATGTTTTAGCAATAAACTATTTTCGAATTAAGGTATGTTCTCTGCTCTTTTAGGCATAATGCTATTGTACACTTAATAGTTACAGTATAGTGTAAAAATAACTTTTATATGCACTGGGAAGCCAAAAAATTCATGTGACTCGCTTTATTACTGTATTTGCTTTATTGTGATGGTCTGGAACCAAACCTTCAGTATCTCTGAGATAAGTCGTGCCCAGGTTCTTGGTCTTGAGGGCTATTTACCCCAGGGAGCATCTCAGACATAGAGATTAATCTTGGATGCAGCAAGTGGGATTGAATGGTAAATGGTATAAATATTGATAGTTCAGCTTATACAAATGCAAGAAAGTCTGTTGTGATCAAAAAAAGTTTGTCATTTTAACATGTTGAGTCTAGTTTAATTGGCTCTGTGAATGGCAGGAAATTTAGAAATGCTAAATCTGTTATTTGTTTTTTGCCTATTGGTTAACTATAGTAAATCAAATTGTTGGACTGAAAAGTCTCATGAAGGTAAGGGACAGGTTCAGATGGTTTTAGTTTCCTACCCCAGGACTTGCACATTGCCTAGTGCATAATGAACTTTATCATTCTCTCCCCCCTCTCTCTTTCTCTCATACATATAGTTGGCTCTCCATATCTGCGGATATGGAGGGCTGACTGCACTATGCCATTGTATAGGGTTTTATATAAGGGACTTGAGCATCTGTGGATTTTGGTATTCACAGGGGTCCTGGAACCAATCTCCCTTGGATACCAAGGGACTACTGTATACACACACACACATATATATACACATATATATATACATATACACATATACGCAATGAATAAATAGTTAAATGTATGTGTAAGTGACTAAATGGAAAACGTATTTAGTTGTGCCTTAGGGCTATAGTGAAACCCAAGGAATTGCACAGATTTGTCAAAAAGCCCTGTAATTGAGTTAAATTCTTGAAGTAAAATTCCAGATCTCCTACAATCCAATCATTTCACTCTAAGGTATTTATACAGCAGAAATGTGTAAATATGTGCACCATAAGACACGCACAGAATGTTCATGCAGCATTACTTGGAATAGCCCAAAGTTGGGAACAGTCCAAATGTTCATTAACAAGAGAATGGATTAGTTGTAATATATCTATAGATGGATATTCTATAAGGCAATAAAAATGAATGAATTATTGTTGTACCCAACAATATGGATGAAACTCAGAACTTCTTGAGTGGGTCAAACCAGAAACAAAAGATTGCACTCTATATTACAACATTTATTTAAACTCAACTACAAGCTTAACTATACTATGATGGTAGAAGTCAGATAGGAGTTTTCCTTTAGGGATTAGTGTCACCAGGAGAAGGTCTGGGGAAATTTATAGGGTGATAGTGATACATTGTTTTCTGATTTGGGTGTCGTTACACTGATGGGTTTACTTTGAAAAATTCATCAGGCTGATTGTGTGCTTTCTGTATATTCACATAAAAAATTCAGGGTCATCCATTTCGTGGTTGTGTGACCTGATACAAGCTACTTTTCTTCTCTGTGCCTCAATTTCCTCATCTGGAAAATGAGACAGTAATGCTGCCCATGACAAAATTTGTTGTCGTAATCATTTCTAAGTGTAGAGCTCAGTAATGTTAACTGTATTCACGTTGTACAACAGATATCCAGAACTTTTTTAACTCTTAAAACTGAGACTCAACACCCATTGAACCACTGCTTCCCGTTTCCCCTTTCCCTCAGATCCAGGAAAATACCATTATGCTTTCTGTTTCCTTGAGTTCACTTACTTTAGATTCCTCCTAGAAGTGAAATCAAGATTTTTGTTTTATTTTTTAACTAGGACCAAGATTCCCCCATTTCACATCAACCCATATTAATTTCTGTGATTTTTTTAGCATTTTCAAGTATTGGTTTACAAAAATGTTAGATAAATCTAAGGGTTCTTGTGCTGTGCTGGATTTCTGATGGAAATCTGGATAATTGGCTGACATCTCATGTCAAGGAGGACTTCGTGTTTTTCCCCACCTGTCCTTTTGGTGTCTCTTTCAGAAACCCAGTGCTGGGTAGATGTATCACAGGCTTGACTCGTTTCTGGTGTGGGGAGGATTAAACCAGAAGAAAGAATCCAATGGGCACCCCCCTAGTGCCTTTACTCCCCCAGAGTCTCTTTACTGCTTTTCCTGATCTCTCAACTGAGAACAATGGCATTTAAACAATTTTAGCAGCAGAAGCTCCTCTTACCTGAAGCAAAAGTTGTACGCGTAATCACATTATCACACAATTTAAAACATATCAAAACAATATCTTATTAGTATTTTTATAAATTCAAATTTATAAAATTTACTTATTTCAAAGTCAGTCAATATAAATAGCGATTAATTTCAGTGCATTTTAATGGGCTGAAATTTGGTTTATAACTCATTTTGGGAGTACATGGCCTATTTAATTATACTTTTAAGAGTATGGCTTATACATAAAAAATGTTAAATAAAAATTTGAAGACACTTTAAGAGCAGTTGTGAAAAGAGTACTTGTGAACCTTTAGAAATAACAGACACATTTTAAGGGCAGAGAAGGAGTTTATTTATGTAAAGAAAAGGGCAGTACAGCTAAAGAAGTAGGAAAGAGCTTAGTGGGTACAGGGAACTGTACGCAGCTGTTGGGTCATTGGTGAACCTAGGTTTCTCAATTGAAAACCTGGCTGGATAGTCGCATGTATATAGGTTGTGGTTGAAATCACAGGAACGGATAAATCGTCCAGGGGGTATGTGTTACAGCTTCATGTCCTTCGTTTGCCCCTCAGAGCTGCCCTTGTTACTGTGCTCTGG
The DNA here is from genome assembly GCF_965194825.1 of Balaenoptera physalus. Taxonomy (NCBI): domain Eukaryota; kingdom Metazoa; phylum Chordata; class Mammalia; order Artiodactyla; family Balaenopteridae; genus Balaenoptera; species Balaenoptera physalus. The sequence continues at coordinate 6,242,024 of NC_138899.1, forward strand.
ACCCCAGAACACTGACCCAAGTGGACTGTGTCAGTGGGCTCTGCTGCCCTCTGGTTTTTGCTGAATTGATCAATGGGAGACATTGAGAGAAAACTGGGAGATAGAAAGACGGTGAAAACATATGTGTTTCCTGAGCTCCTTCCCTGCTGGGTCAGTGAGTCACAGAAGGTTGAGTGTGATTCTCTATCAGAGACCACAGCTCCAGCAGGTGGACCTCTTCATATGGCTCCCTCTGGGGAGCCCTGTGACCTCTCATCCCTTGATTTCCTTCAGGCCTCGGGATGATGAAGTCTCCCAACTGTTACCAGCCCTACAGTTCTGAACTACCCTCTGTTGATTTCCCAGAACCTACCTATCCCTTTGTAGATAGTGCCTTTATTAAACTCTCCTCATTAATTAAAAAGCCATGGCAGTGTGCCATCTGTTTATGCCATGCCCCTGGCTGATGAGGTAGCACAAGGAAAGCTGTGGCCTGAGGATGGAATGTAGGGGAAGGATGACCTTCAAAGGATGAGTGAAAGAACAGCTCAGGAAAGAGATGGAGAGGGAGGCAAGAGTAGGGAGGGAGACCAGGGACGCTTATGGGGATAGTCAGAGGGGCCAGAGAGTTTAAATGTAAGGAAAGGAAAATGTCCGTCGTATTGAAAGGTCATGAAATGTTTCTTCCTCGGAAGTTTTGTGCTCTGCTGACAGCAAAAACCAGATGACAGGGGACCAGGGCATGAATGCAGCTGAAGAAGTGAAGACTAGTTATTTGACAAATTGATGACAGGAGGAAGAAAGTGTATGGAATTTGTTAAAGAGAAGACTTAGAGTTAATCAATTTATTGATATTGTTGAATACTTTCAGTGAAGACTAACTATGCTCCATCTCCCGTTTTCATGACAGAATCCTAAAATAACATCATTAAGAGTCTTTGTAGGTGTGTGTGCAATGTACATAATTTGTGCTCTTAAGGTTTAGACTTATGTTAGTCATTCAAGGAAGAACACCAAAGTGTTAAGTCTTGATTTAGAAAGTGAGCAAAGGCATAAAAAGATAAGACACGGAAGATGTACAAATAAAATCCAGTCTATCCTACCTATTTGGAAGTGATTCCTGCATTAAGTCAGAGTGTCAGAGAGCTGAATATCTAGACATCATTTCGTGCCCTTCCTCTCCCCTTTCCCAGAAATGTCTCGCCAAGTTGGACTTTGCAGTGATATTGCTTTATCTGGAAGGGTATTTAAGAAATCAACACAAGATATTGTTAAAGACAATAGTCATTATATCACAGAGTGTCTTCTTTAGTGGAGTGAATCTGAAAATTGTTTCCTTTAGTACTTATAGCAGCCTCTTTCATTTCACATCAGCAGGCTTGCTTTTTACCCAGGGACTGTGCTTTTGGTAACTGCGTGTATTTTCCAGTTCCCCTCTACTGCCAGAAGTTGAGAGTTCACCTTGAAACTTCTTGTTGGGAAAAGCAATGACTTCACAGGCAAATTTCATGGATTAACTTTGCTACTGGTTTCTTACTTTTTAAACTTTATTTCACTTGCCTCTTTTGTCTGATTTTTTAAGATGTATTTTATTTTACTTCTTTATCCATAAAGCAAACTAAGTTTTTTTCTATTTTTAGGAAAAGACTGAATTTAAAGGCATAAATAAATAAAAAGAATAATGAAAAGGCAAGAAGTCTGTAAAGTAGTAGATGCTCCTTGTTTGGCTCTGTGTTTTGATATGTGTGCTGTTGCTACCCCACCTGTTTCCCTGTGATTACTTTCCAATCAGTCACAACTTCAGTCACACCTCAGGCCGCATTTGTATATCACCAAGTGAAGCAGAGAACTGACAATTTCCTTGATTTAGCTGCATCAATTGAAACAGTCAATCTTGATAATTCAGCCTGCTAATTTAACTTTGTCTATGTTGATGAAATTAACTGACCTATTGCCAAATTCCTCTCCCTTCTTTCTTTCTTTGCTTTAGAGAATTCCAAAAGAAAGAAAGAAGGAAAGAAAAAAGGAGGAAAGGAAGGAGAGGAAAAATGGCTCTTTTGTTCAGCTGACAGATACCATTTAAGATCTGGGCGAAAAAGGAGTATAGAGTCATCTGAAGCTTTATAGTTTTTTTATTACAAACTATGGACATAGGCTACTTAACTGAATGGCCACCATGATATGGCACAAGTGGATAAGACTATAGACCCTGGGAACTTGTGTGTGTGTGTGTGTGTGTGTAGGATCCATTGGTTTTTCACACATATTTGCTCTTAACTAAAGAACATAAATAAAGTCATATAACATGGATACCATTAATCCAGTTTGAAGGGAGATAACACTAATGTTAAGGTAGGCACGAGGGGTTTTCTGAGTTGGACAGGGACCCAGCAGCCTGGCAGAGTCATAGAGTGTAGTCATCAGCTATAGGCATATATTCCACTGACAGGAAAGACCGCCAGTGAAAGATTTTGAAATGGGAAAAACAAAACAAAAAAACTCCAGAACAGCTTCCTATCTATTTCAGGGTAACCCTTCAGGTTATCTGTTTTAACTGTTTTTGAACTAGGTAGAAATTCATAAAGTGTGAATAACCGGCAGTTGTTAAAGTGACACCTGTCCGTGGAAATGCAAATGAATTCTGTCTCAGGAATTGATAGGTCATTCCTGGATGTCTCCCCTCCCTGCGCCCCACACACGCCTCCACGGAAAAGCCAGTTTTGCATCTATTTGTAAATTCATCTCAGCATTTCTGACTTCCCTGTGTAGGGGAGGAAAAATAATTTTTCCTCTTCCCTTTTAGGTTTTTGACTGAGATACCCCTGAAATAAAGGCAGATTAACAAGAGAAAAACAAATAGACATTTAGCAACATATATACCTCCTGTATACATGGGAGAGACCCCAGAAAACTACCATCTCCAGCTAAAGACAAGGGAAGAATGCTGGGGGTTGGGGGGCATTTTTGGGGAGTTACCAGGGAGGGCACAGTAAACAGCGTATGGCTTCTATGCAGAGCTAAGTCATTGCCTTCTTCATTGAGAAGAGGTTTTATCCATTTAGTCATCCTTCTCTTCCTGGTACAGAGAGGGAGACACCCTTAAAAATGGAGAGTTCCCTTATACATGAAAATGTCTCTTACAAAAGGGCAACTTCTACTCCGTTTTCAGAGTTTCTCCTGTCTCTACAGCCTCTTGAATATGATCAATATGCCAAAGAGACGTATGTTAGGGCGGCAAATTCTGCTTCCTTTCGTGTGTGTGTGTGTGTGTGTGTTATGTTGAATTCCACTTTGAACCGATTGTACCATCTTACTAGTTCCCTAATTAAATGGAAGGTTAAATAAAATATAAAGTATTTGGTGGGTTCTTTTGATATGTGTATGAGTTTCATGATATCTTTTTTTAAAAATTATTTTTTAACATCGATACACTTTCTTTTCAATAGTGGCCCTCTTTGTACTTCTTAAATATTATGTTTAAGGGGATTTAATAACATTACAGCAGAGATTTATTTTAACTGTTATTTTATATGTATCTATGTTTTTTAGTTAAGAGCAACTTATTGTGAAGAATCAATAGCCCCAATTATATGTACAGTAGTACCTCCTTAACCAGTGGGGGTTATGTTCCAAGACTTCACATGGATACCTGAAACCACAGATAGTACCTGTCGACTTAAAGAAAAACACACAACATAAGAGTAGTGAGTTTAGGTTTTATTCAAGGTCTTGCTGAAGACTATAGCCCGGGAGTAGTTTCCTCAGAGCTGAGTGGCTGCTCCTGGTCTGTCGTCCTCAGCAAGACTCACAACTCACAACTCTTGTGTTATGTGTTGTCAGTATACCGAACCCTATAAGTACTATGTTTTTTCCTATACTAATGGGCAGGTAGCGTATACAGTGTGGATACACTGAAAAAAGGGATAATTCATGTCCTGGGCAAAATGGAGAGGAGCAGAAAGCATGGTGCGAGATTTCATCACACTACTCAGAAGGGTGCACAATTTAAAACTTATGAATTGTTTATTTCTGGAATCCTCCATTTAAAATACTTGGACTGCAGTTGATATCAGGTAACTGAAACCACAGAAAGAGAAACTGTGAGTGAGGAGGAGGGGTACTTTGTGTGTGTGTGTGTGTGTGTGTGTATCTGTATGTAACAGATACATATATATATACACATATATGTATCTGTTATGAAATAATGCCTTAAAAATTCAGCATTCAATGACAATAGATGGCCTTTTCATCACTCATATTCTATGAACCAGTGGCATTAAGGAAACTTTAAAAACTGAAGATAAGTGGTGACTTACAGTGCTGAAGAGAGCTTCCTTAAGGCAGAAAAAACCTGGACAGGAGAGTGTGGCTAGATGAAAACAGAGCTTCAGTGAAGCAATTAATTTTTACTTTACTAGCGTCAGTATGCAAATACTAAGCTTTCTTGGGTAATTGTTGAAAATTTCCTTGAGGAATGGTTGTCTTATTTTAATCAAATGATATACAGTACATTTTACACTAAAATATATTTATATTTATGCTTGAGGTTATTAGACATACTTGTATAAGAATTTATGTACTGCATCTCCATAATCCATATACAGCCGTACTAAAAAGGATGCAGAAACATGTACCATTTATTCCGTTGTTTGAGTGCCTGACTAAGGAATTCCACATACCCATCCACAAGTCAGATAAGGGTTTAACAACAGTCCTACTGTTGGTGTCTAGTTTTTATTTGTTCTTATATTAACAGATAATTTCTATAATGTTGATCCAATCAGTTTCAGGGTCTACATGACAAGGCTTTGTGTGGCCTGCAAAGTAAAGTTACTGTTGTTTTAATTGAATTAGTTGCTTTCCATGAATTAAAAATAACAGATGATTTTACATAAAAACCTGGATTTCCAGCCTCTCTTTAAAGATTGTAAAATTTCCCAACACTAGTCCACATCCTCCCATGGTGATGCTGTGTACAGAGGCTGTCTTTCTAAGACTGGGCATGTCCCTCTCCTTCCCTGCTCCCTGTGGCCTCCTGGACTCTGAGATTGACCATATAGCATTTCCAATTATCACCTACGTACGCTTTTATTTTTCCTAAAGTTAGGAAAAAGAGTGAAATATTTCTTTATCCATGTCACTGTCAAAAGTGAAAAAAATGAAAAATAAAACAAGACTCCTGGACATAGAAAAGATGCACTATGCAAAGTTTTATGAACTAATAAAGAAATTTCAATAGACTTGTTCTTGAATCTAGTAAAATTAATGATGCTACAGTGAAACGCTTTAAGACATGTTGGCAGTGATGAATCTATGACTCTCCCCCTTTGTTGATATGGACCCTGCCTGTCCCCTGAGGCCGCTGAGTTTGCAATTCCTGGTGGAGGACAATAGTCCTGGTCTCTGTGCTGAGACTTCTTCTATTAGTTTAATTTCATTTGCATTTTTAATGAATCATTAGTTTATTTTCATCAGGTTAAAATCTTATTTTTAAAAATTAAAAATATGTTTTATTATTAGTCTTCTTGGGCTGCCAGAACACAATATCACAGACAGGGTGACTTAACATAAGTTGATTTTCTCACAGTTATGGAAGTTAGAAGTCCTATGTCAAGGTGCCCCAGATTCAGCTCCTGGGAGGATTTTTTTCCTGCCTTGTGGACAGCCACCTTCTTCTGTGTGCACCTTGACCTTTACTTATTTATTTTTTGTGTGTGCTCAAGGGAGAGAGAGAGCAAGCGCTCAGCGTCTTTTCTTACAAGGGCACTAACCCCCTTATGGGGGCCCCACCCTCATGACTTCATCTTACCTTAATTACCCCCCAAAGGCTCCATCTCCAAACACCACCATGCTGTGCAGTAATGTGGGGGCTAGGCTTCAGCATATGAACTGTGGGTGGACACAGACATTCAGTCCATATACATTAAAATTTAATGCATTCAGAATGTGTGTAAAAGTCTTGTTTTTCTTATCTAGAGTGGATTATTATTTCCTTATATTTTAGTATATTTATTTAAATTAAACAGACTTGGATTGCTTCTGTCTTGCTTGCCTTCGCTACAGAGATTCCAGCTTCTATACAGAATCAGGGCAGAATATGTAAATACCAAACTACCACAACAAGGTTTTTATGTAGTATAATAAATGGTAAGTGGTTAGAACCTGCTCCACTTTGTTCTTTTCTTTAGCATCAAATTAATTAAACGTATTTCAGTAAATTCTGCTGCTGTTCTCTAAGAAATGGAAATAGTTTAAACTGTGCTGTACCTTCAAAAACTATTTTTTCTTGATTTGATTTATTGAATTCAAAGTTGAATGATTAACCAGACTTTTTTTACATGCTTAAAGTTCCAGATAACTTTTCATAGAATCAGAGTACAAATACAGGGATGATTTTAGTATAAGTGCCCAAGAAATTTCTAAGTAGCCACTATGACATTTTTCACGCTCTTTCAACCAAAGTCACCTTGAATACCTCCCAGCACAGGAGGTAACTCTCAGGCAGTTCATTTCACTAATGCATATTTGTGGTTGTTAGAAAATTATTTTGATATCCATTTGAATCAATTGATCCAGGTTCTGCCCACTAAAACAACCCAAATCCAGTATATTCCGCCTCTACGTAATAGCCCTTTACATCTTTAAAAGCAATTATTATGGTTCCTTGAGTTCCTGTTTCTCCCTGTTCTTCCCTCGGGCTGCCTGCCTTTCCATACTCTCTCCTGGGGCTTCCTCTGACTTTGGTCCACCACCTTTTACAGAAGCCTGTGCACTGTTGGGTAGATTCTTCCCACTGAGGTCTGCTCAGGCCAGCCTACACTGGAGCTAAGGCTTCTTCTGATGTGGACTTTGCCATTGTCTCCTGTCATAAAAAGGAGATTCCATTATTGGTCTTTCAAGGTATATTTCTAGGTGCTGAGCCAGAGCTCCCTGATTCTTTATTTTAAATTGGTTTTCGAAGTTAAATTGAGAACTTTCAAATTTTATACTTTTTAGAGTCAAAAAGAACCGTGAACTCATCTGGAGATTAGGATTAATGTTCCAGTTTCACTGCAAAATACTTATGTGACTTTGGACAGGTTACTTAACTTCCTGGAGCCTCTCTTTTCTCTTCTGTAATCTGGGAATAGTAATGTTATCTCCCCCTACCTTAGAGCATTTTTGTGGGAATCAAGTAAAGAATACCTATAAAAGTTTGTTGAAAAGGATACAAAACGCAAGATCTCCCTGGTTTATGCATGTATTCCTTGATCCTGTATGTCCATTCCACTACTGCGGTATCCTCGTCTCCATGAAAACCAGACTTCCCAAAAAAGCTGTTGGGTGGTTTCTTCTAACACCAACCAATTCTCTGACACCAACTGGGTGTCTAAGAATTCAGTTCAGTTCTGACACGAACAATCCAGAGTTAGAGAAGACCTCACAGTACAAGGGCTCAGGCCCACAAGACTGCCCCCGCTTTAGATGCTGGGTGCAAAAGCGGTGCCCAGGCTACCCACACTTCTGCCCGGCCAACTACAAATTTGGGGTTTCCATGATTTCCCTTCAGGTTTGATTTTGCTAGAGCGACTCATAGAACTCAGGAAAACACTACACTTAGCAATTTTCAGTTTATTTTAAAGGATGCAGGTCAGGAACAGCCAAATGGAAGAGATGCAAAGGACAGTGTACTGGAGGGAGGAGTGACTGAGAGCTTCCGTGCCTTCTAGGACTGAGGCAGGAGATAGCTGGGCCCCCCAGGGTGAGCAGCTGGAGTTCATTCCCTGTGGACCAGTCCTCCAAGATGAAAATAGCAGGACAGTTGAGAGAAGAGACTGAGCCCTGCCCAGATAAGAGATAAAAGACCACATATTTCTCATTCTCGAAGTCAAGGAGACCTTCCCGACTAAAAAGCTCCTTGGTGGTCACAAGGGGAGTGATACCAAGCTACCCATAGGCCTCTTCACTGGAATCCATCTTGGCTGAGAGATGCACACATGGGAGGACCATGGGGGGACCCTGAGCTATACCAAATACGGATTCAGAACCAGGCAAAGCAAAATGATTGGCCAGAGAAAACCCGGAAGAAATGCCCCATAAAAGTAATTCAAACTACCACGAGGGCACGACTCTCTCTGAGCCTGCCTGTATGTCCACACGTACTGTACTCTTTTTCCTCCTAAGAAACTCTTTACTTGTTTCACTACTCTCGGTCTCTGGGGGGATTCTTTTCTGCCAAGCTGTAGGGCCAGGGCTTTGTCGCTGACCACTGGTCTAGTGGCCAGGATTCGGCGCTCTCCCTGCCACTGCCCGACCTCAGTCTCCGGCGGGAGCTAAACCCTGCTTCAGGCCGTTGCCGGCCGAGGCCGCCTGGGACCAGTGGTGTGCCACCTTCCTGACGCGTCAGTGCGTTCACTGACCCAGAAGCGCTCCGAATCGCTTCGGTCAAGAGAGTCTTTATAACTCAGTATTCCTTTATAATCCAGTAACATCCAGGGAGGGGAGAGAGGCTTGAAATTGGGTTATAAAAACTCTTGAATAAAGAGTTCTAGCCCCCACCCCCCCATCACCTCATTAGCATAAACCCAGGTGTGCTAGTAAGGGGCTTATAATGAATAACAAAAGGCACTCCTATCTTTCAGGAAATCGCAAGAATTTTAGGAGCTCTGAGCTGGGAACTGGGGACAAAGACCGAATATAGTTTTTATTACACCACAGCTGTCAGTACCTGTTTCCAGCATTTTCTTTTACTCACTCAGCTGACATAATCTCCCTCTGCCCCTTCACTCCACTAAAACAGCTCTGTATTTTTCTCTCCTCATCCTACGTAACCTCTCAGGAGCATTAGGAGCAGTTACGCCTCCATCTTTCTTGAAAGCACTCCCTCTCTTTGGAGACATTAATATCACAATTTCCTTGTTTTCCTTCTACAGTTCTGACTATTCCTGATTTGTCTCCTTGGAGACGTATTAATGGGGGAAGAAATAAGATGTTACAACTGGTTCCAATGAGAATTTGACGTACAGAGATATATATCCCCCAGGGGACACGGTGCTGTTGTACTACCATGAACACTAATTATTTGCACACCTATGGAAAGAAACATTTGCATTACTATTAATTTTTTACAACTTGAGTTCTTTCTATACAGAATTGTAAAACAACCAAAGATGTGCACTCTTAAAGAATCAGACAGTCACCCAGAGGTTCTGCTGGACTAACTCTCAGCATTTCACTGAAAGGGCACCCAGTAATCCTGCTGCCCATTTCCTGACAATTTCCCTAACTGCGATGAAATTTATCTCCAAAGATAATTCTTGATAACAAAAAGACAAGTCTCATTATATTTGACCTGATTATTTACATAGGAGCAACAGAATTTAAATTAGCCGTATGGGCATCCTTGAGTTTGCTTTGTAGATATAAATCAGTGAATTACTAAGCTACTAGTGAGGCCAGGAAATAGTTATATCTGGGAGTTTTCACTAAGAATCTTGGATTGGGCTTTTAAAAGCCTCTATTATTTGCTATTCCAAAGCCAGAAAACCAGCCTTAAGATACTCTTTTTACCAGACTTCACTTGTACAGTATTTTCTATACATTTGGGTGAATACCTCAAATTGGCTAAGGTATGTGATGGGCCAGCAAGTGATCCTTGTTATCACCTGAGGCAATGACACTGTAAGCCAGGTACCTGGATGAATTTTTCAGGGAAGGCTTTGGGCTTGGGCTCCACACATAATGTCGGCCTTGTTACTTAATAGCGGGCTTGTCAGGCCTGATTAAATGAGAATCATTTTCAAATATGGCTCTCCAAGTCAAGTCTTGGTTGCACAAAGTGTCCATTTATATCCTATAAAGAGGAAGCCACATTCTTAGAGAGTCTATGCAAATATCTACACAGCACTTCCTAAATCATTGGGAGACTTAATAAAGTTTCTGACTTCTGGGGAGTCAGTGAGAATCAGACCTTTGAAAAATGTTTCACCTTCAAAAGCAGAGTTATGAAATTAAGGGTCAGCTTTGCTTCAAAAGAGTCGTTATATATCTTTTAGAACATTAAAAAATATTAACACTATTCCAAAATCTTCCGTTTCTCTTACCAGTTCACACCCATGCAATTAATTCATGTTCTGCAGGTCTTGCTTTCATGAAGGACGTTTACTTCCAGATTATCAAGTGGCCTGCAAAGCCTGACTCCGTTTATGGATACTCTCTCAGAATTGTTAGGTAATGTCATTTCAAAAGTCTGTATACAAGAGGCCATTCTGGAGGTTATCAGTAGTTAAAAATCCTCGCTGCAGACCTTTCCACCAGGCTTTCAGACTGTTTTTCTTTATAAAGAAAACTCTGGTGTGAGGCTTATATCAATCTTATAATAAGCATCAGTGTAAAAAGAAGGTACCTATAGCTGGTAAAGAGTGAATGGCTGTGGGTATTTTATTGTAATAGCCGATCATCTCAGAATGGAGCAGAGAGGAATTCTCTATTGGGGTATACTACACAACCATTTCATCAGGGTTTGCTAATGTAGCCTCTGAGCTAAGAATATATCCTGGATAGCCAGAACTTTGACAGATCTCCAGGGCCTTCCCATAAGTTGTATAATTTCTGAAATATTTATATTAATAATTACTATGAATTGAATTATGTCCCTCCCCCACTCATATGTTGAAGGCCTATTCCTCAATGTGACTGTATTTGGCAATGGGGCCTTTAAGGAGGATATTAAGGTAAATGAGATAATAAGGATGGGGCCGTAACGCAACACGGCTGCTGTCCTTATCAGGAGAGAGGGGCGCCCGGGAAGCACACCCACACCCACAGAACAGCCACGTGAGGGCACAGCGACAAGGCAGCCACCTGCAAGCTAAGGAGAGAATTCTCACCAGAAACCAAACCTCCCAACACTGGGATCTTGGACTTCCAGCTTTCAGAACTGTAAGAAAATAAAAGTTTTGCTGTTTAAGCCTCCCAACCTCTGGTATTTTGTTATAGCAGCCCAGATAAACTAATACAGCAATATTTTCCTGTTCAAACTGTATCTAGCAAAGGCCAAGCATCTCTACTGATTTAACGGCCCTTCCCATGCGCTTACTACACTGGTAAGACATATGGAGCACATCAAACAAACCTATTACTTCTAGTATCTTTTTTTTTTAATAAGGTGAAAGAACAAACCTTTGTTTTTCTTAGGGACCCTTTAGGAAATATCAAAAATAGTTTTAAACGTAAAAGATTTACAAAATTTTATTCTTTCTTAATTTAGGATACAATCTTAGAAAGGCAAAATCTAAAGAATTATCAGAGCAGATTTGAGCATTTGTTGAGGATAAAATCATGGGTACCTGAGAAAGAGCACTTAGTTAAATAATTGATCAAAATGACAATAAAAGATTTTATGTAAACAGAGAGAGTAATCCAATTATAAATAATCTTAGCTATTTCATAAACTGGAAGACATTTTTAAATAATAAAGAATATACTAAAGTCAATACAGAAAATTATTCAGGTAAGATGCAGATTCTCTAGTATATTGGCAGTTTACATAAAAGATAAAAAATGACTGTGCATATTGTAGGTGAGTTACGAATCAACAAACCAAGGGAATAAGTGCATCAAAACTAAGTGAAATCTGCCAAAATTTAAAGCATTTGAGTTTCATGTCAGGCTCAGGTATTATAAACAAAGACATATAAAATTCACTTTCCAAGTTTTGTCCTTAACTCCGCTCTTTCCTATTCTGGAAATATCAGTCACTTTACTTGAAAACAAACTGCTCATTGTTCTTGGAAGACATACTCACCTGTATTTCTGTGACTCTGTTAATCCTAGTATAGTCTTAATCACCCATATGATTATAATTATTTGATAGAAAAAACTGAGTTTGGGTGTGAATAATTGAGAACTGATGTCATGCACTATTATTTAGCATATTAGCAAAATATGCACACCTTTCTACAGCCTCACGCATCCCTGACACCTGTCTCTAAATGACAAAATTGAATATGCTCTTTAACATGATGCTAACTTAGAGCCTACTGTATAGCATATAAAAATAACAAGCAAAAGTACGGAAGCTTAAATTTATATTTTGTAGTTAAGTCTTCACTGTTGTATCCTAAAGAGAAATTATTTTGATTTCTATGGATTCCCAATAGTCCCAATATTAAAGTCAGTTTAATATTAGCCAAGATGTTACAGCAACCTAAAGAATATGGAAATTAAACGTCAAACTGACACTCTATACATAATTACTGTTGATATAAAAAGTATATCACAAAATGATTTAATTTAATTAAATGCAGTTTTTTTCATATCTTTAAGCATGTGGAATTAATGTTTTTATTTTCAGTAGAAGAATCTAAATTTAGAAACTGACATTTAACTCTTATCATCATGAGAAAACAAGCCAAAATAAAGTAAATCGTAGGGTTGAATTGTAGTTAACATTGATAGGTCAGAGAAAGGATATAGACTGTTTTTCAAAAATACAATATTATTAAATTAGTCTAATTTGTCAAAGATTTATTCAATTATATTAACTTGGAATCTTAAAATGTTTCTGAAGTAGAAGTTTTTTTTTAAAAGATTTTTTTTTAATCTGGTCTGATGTGAAGTATTAGAAGTTCTTTCCTAATTTTCTTTGAATTTTGAGAATATTGAATGTATTGGATGCTCTTTTATATGCATAAAATAATTGGAACAGACATTTTCTAATGTAAAGAGAAAGGGAAATATTTCTTCATAGGCATAAGAAGAGCGCAAGGCCTTTATTAATCACAGACACAGGGTAGAATAGAAAGCTTCCATTCAACCACTTCAGCTACAAAGGTACCAAAGTTCATCAGTCCAGATGTCAAAGAGTGTTCTGTTTCCCAATGTGTATAAAGTCAGTAAGTAGTTGCTTTGAGCTCACAAATGGAAAAATAAGCAATAGGGCTAAATAGTGAGCTCATCGGTCATCTTTCACTTAAAAGAGAATAGGTCTAGAGAGAGAATCAAATTGTCAGATAATAAAACCAAATTCCTAATTGTTTCCTCCAGTGAGGAATATATTACCAACCACATAGTAGCCAGGGACAAGACAAAACACAAAGTCTGTAGGACTACAATGTGAGAGAAACAGTGGGCAAAATTAAATTTCTGTTGCCATTTGTGATTCTCTGTTTGAGGCAGGAAGAATTATGCCTGGCTTAAGCCACCCCTGAGGTGTGCTTGTCCGGCAGCGCAGTTTAACTGGATTTGTTAAGTTGATCAACTCAGAGTTTTGATAGATGACCTGCCTCTAAACCGGTTAATACATAATTTTCAAAAAGATAAAATCATGATTCTAAGAAAAATATAGAATAAACACCTGTTTAAATTTTATTTAACTCATCAATGAATGAGGGAACCAGTAAGATGTTAAAATCAGTTCTAACCACAGATGTAGAGGACAAACGTATGGACACCAAGGGGGGAAAACCGCGGTGGGGTGGGGATGGTGGTGTGCTGAATTGGGCAATTGGGATTGACATGTATACACTGATGTGCATAAAATTGATGACTGATAAGAACCTGCAGTACAAACAAACAAACAAACAAAAAAAAACAACTAATACTAGACTTTCTTTGGGTTATCTGTATGGAAATATGTTAATATAAATGTTTCAGACATTACATGAAATTTCTAAAAAATCTTACATGTTCTGGCATAATGTTATAAGTCATAATTCTAGTTATTACTTTAAAATGTATATCTCAGAAGTTAAAAAAAAAAAATCAGTTCTAACAAATTTTTATTTTCAACCCAGCACTCTCCACTGCCCAGACCCTGTCAACAGTTGCTTATTTGACATTCCATCTTAACTGCCTCTCAAATTCTGTCAATATGTCCAAGAGGGAATTCATGAATTTTCTTTCCAAACATCTTTCACTCCTCTTCTAGTATTTCCTGCTTCTGGTAATGGTTCCACCTTCTGTAGAATTATTTACATCAGAAATCGAAGACTAATACTGAATGCCTTCTCTCCCTACACATTCGCCTGTAATCATAATCACTTTATTACCAAGCTCTGTTGGTTTCACTTTCTAAATATCCCTCACCTCTGTCTCCTTCACCTTAATCACCTTCACCAATATTCTTATACCACCATCACCATTTCCCTAGACCAGATCCCATAGATGGTGGCATTGGCCTTGCTTCTGCCCATTGCTTCCACTACCTTAGGCATCCTCTTAGCCACCAAATTATTTCACATATATCAGTCAGAGTGATATTTGCCAAATGCAAATCTGATCATTTACTGCACTACTGAAAGCCTATAATGATTTCCCATTGTTCTTAGGATAAAGATCCAAGCTCTGCGCCTGGCCTACAGGGCTCTGTTATTCTGCTGCTGTTCACCCTTCTCTCCTCGTCAGTGTTACTGTGAACCAGGTTCCCCTTCACTTTCTGGTGCAGGCTACACTAATTACACGTCTTTCAGCTTCTTCCCACCGTGGTATCTTAGATGTGCTATTTTCTTTCCCTCCATGTTTTTTTCTAACTCTCCCATTTTTCTTGGTTCATACCTGTAGTCATCAAAGTTCATCTCATTTACTACTTTTTCAGGGCTCTTTTTGACTTAAAAACACTTAAAAACCACTGTAATCTTACACTGTTTGTGATTATTTGAGTGTTTTCTCTCCCATTGCACTGTAAGTTTCAGGAGGGCAGGGCCATGTTTATTTCTATTTATCATTATGTTCTTAGAGCATAGTGTGTAGTTGGCACATGCTTTGGGTGGTGTATATATATTTACTAAGGGAATGAATGAATACATTGCTATTATGTAATCTATTTCCAAGACAGATTCTATCTTCTACTCTACTAAATAAATTTATTACTTCCAAATTTGATGTACACCTGTTATGATGTGTTCTGATTCCAATAAAAATGTATTAAACAATGTGAAGCTTCCTGTATCACATCACAAGAAGGCCAGAGGTAGAGAAGATGCAGCTGTTCAGCCTCTGAATCAGAGTAGATGGGGGTCACAAATGAAAGTCCATCTCTCAATCACTCACCAGCTGTGTGAGCATAGTTCTATATTTAGATTACTGTGAATATCTTTTCAACTTAGTCTTAGTAAGAACATAGGGATGATAATATCACCTTTCACACAGAGGTTCTTTGAGAATTACTGAATGAATTCATTCAAGTAATTATTTGAGTACTGTTCAAGCACTTCAGTAGTATCTATTGTTCCAAGTTCCTTTAGTATCTTGGATTTTATTCATTTGGAATGTTAACCATTTAAAAGACATCACTGACTTTTCCTATTGCCTTACTTATCTCATCAGTTAGGACTAGGTTCACCTGCTGGAAACAGGAGATACTACTGCTATTTATCTTGTGCTGCAAGAAGTTCAGGGATAGGCAGTCAGAGTCAATGACAGCGAGAAACCAGACCCTCGTGACTTCCTGCAGTAGCTGTGGCGCCCTGAGCAGGAAAACCGAGACAGGCAGGAAGTAGCCGTGGTAGACTTTGGCTTACACAAAGAGGAGGGGAAATCAAGTTTTTAGCTTTCTCAGACTCTCCAGTAGAGGCAGACAAGGCAGCAGGAAAGGAAAGAGGAGTTGGGTGCATCAAGTCAGAGCGCTTGCCACATATATCCTGGTGCAGGAATTTGCTTTTTCCTGGAGGTGAGGGCCACGCTGGCCATTCAGTGGTGTGTGTCACCAGCTCCTCATCTCTGGGAGGTGTGGGAACTTCACTTTGCCTCAGTTGTTATTCATATACCATTGCAAATGGCCATCTTGAAGACTTTGTGAAATGCGCATCATTCCCTTTCTGTACAGGGTCAGACCTTCCAAGTGATCGAGGCACACACTTAAGGACAGACACCGACCAGTTCAGAGCTGATACGAAGTAAGCATTTTCAAGAAAAAGAAATACTTCTCATTCTTGGGCTCAGGCAACTCTTTACTTATTTTTTGAATTCCGAAACAGCAATTTGAAAAGAGAAAAATATTTTCTTTTCTGAAGGCTGCCAAGAATAAAAGCTATTCTTATTTGTTAAAATAAGGAGAGGTAATAAGTTAAAATAAGAATACTCTGATCTTATCCTCAAGCCCAGCTGCCTCTAGGAAAACATTTCACGTGAAGGGAAGTTCAGTTATTTTTGCAGTCATTGCCTTTTTGTAGGTTCTAGTTGTCTTTCAAGTTTTATCTCTAACAATTTACTGTTGCAAGGGAACTTTTGAAATCTATTACTGAACACTTAGGAGTCTCTTAGGTCATTTGGCATTCTTACAAGGGAATTGCTTTGTGGATTTAAACCATTCTGGGGTGCAGGTTCTTTCATTCTATCAGTTAGACACATAAGGTTGCATGAAGATCACCATACACTATTTTCAGAGGAAAATGCAGACCATGGTAATTTAGTAACTACAATGTTGTATGGACTGAAAGCTTCCACTTTCCTCACTTTTCCTACCTCAACACTTTGCTTTCTGAAGCTGTGATACTCCACTCAAAAAAAATCACTATTTTTAGGTAATAAGCCAATATTATTGAAGGCTTATTGAAGGACAGACTCTATAAACATCCGAATAACTGGGACAACAAAATCCAAAATATTTATCATGAAGCAGATTTGTTGCGTTTGACTCCATACGCTGCTGCTAATAACCCAGAATCGTCTGGTCAATGCAGAGACTCCTTCAGGGCTCAATATTTCTTATAAACTCAGATTAAATGTCTTTGACTATCCCCATAAGAGTAGAAGAATGAGAAGAGATTACTAAAAATAATCCCGTACTTTTGTCTCTTTTCTGAATAATTTTCCACTTTCACACTTATACCACTTTCTGAATTTTTATCTATATTCTGATTTTAATAAAAATAAATGCTTAAGTTTGGAATAGACGATAGGGCATCATATCACAGGTGCATACTATCAACAAGGCTTCCCACCACCTGTGTTAACAGTGGTTCCCTGGTTGACGTACTGTTTGTCATGTGTCCCCACCATTACTGCTTTCCTTGTTTCTATTCTGTATGCTTTTGGAAGGAAGTCACTAAAGCTTAAGGAGTGGAGAGTTTTGCTTCATATCCTTGGGAACAAAATATCAACATAAATTATTCGGAATTCATCTGAATGAGATATCTAGCTATTCTCCCCAGTTTGTTTACTTACTTAATCATTTACTTATATTAATATGGTTCATGAATATTTATTTTAATCTTTGGGTTAAAAGTCCAGTCCTACTTTATTTTTGCTCAGATTGTTCTGGCTTTGACCCTTTGGCGCTATTTGGCCCTTTCAGTTGGCGACTGTGTCTCTTTGACATTGTCATGGATTTGGGGGATGCACTTCCTTACTGCCTGACATTTTAAGGTGTTCCAGGCTCATGTTGTATATTACCTAAGCCAGCCCTAGGGTTAGCCATTTCTCCAAGGTTGTGACAAATGCATAGTGTCATAAATCTGCCATTACAGTACCATACAGTGTCATACAAAATAGTCTCACTGCCCCCTCCCCCAAATAACCCTGTACTTCACCTGTTCAACTCTCTCCTCTTCCTAGAACCCCTGGCAACCGCTGACCTGTTACTATCTCTATAGTGTTGTTCTTCCCATAATGTCATAAAAATAGAATCGTATAGTATGTAGCCTTTTCAGACTGACTTCTTTCACTCAGTATATTAATTTCAGATTCACCCATATCTTTGTGTGTGTTAATAGCTCATTCCTTTTTTTTTTTTTTTTTGTCACTGACAGTATCCATTGCATGGATGTACCACTGTTTATTTTTCCATTTACCTATTGAAAGACATCTCGATTCTTTCACATTTTGAGTGATTATGAATAAAGCTGTATATGCATTTGTTTGCTGGTTTTTGTGGGGACATGATTTTTCACATAAGTTGGTTAAATACCTCATAGCATGATTGCTGTATTATATGTTAAGACTATCTTTTGCTTTGTAAGAAACAGCCAACCTGTTTTCCAAAGCAGGTGTACCATTTTGAATTCTCATTAGCAACACATGAGAGTTCTTACTCCATATTCTTGCCAGAGATTAATATTTTCAGGTTTTGTGGGGTTTTTTGTTTTAGACATTTAATAGATATGTAGTAGTATCTCTTTTAGTTTGCATTTCCTAATGATAAATGATGTTGGATATTTTTTGTATGCTTATTTTAAGTCTGTATGTCTTCTGTGGTGAGATGTCTGTCCAGATCTTATGCCCATGTTTTAGTTGTGTTGCTTGTTTTCTTTTTGGTTAAGTTTGAATTGCTTATCTCTATGTAATGTAAAATTCACAGAGGAAGAGAATTAGCAAATATGAATAATAGTTATTACAGTTCTAAAGACAATTGTGAACGTGCCCAACAAAAAGTGATGTCAATAATTTGGAGGCAAGTTTTTATTTAGACAGTATGGGCATTCCCATTTTACTTTTTTTCCCCAATGAAGCCCAGTATGAAGTCTTTGGAAACCAGGAAAAACACTTCCTGTCAACCCCTGAGCTATTCTTATTCTTGCTTTTAGAGTGGAATCTAAAAGCAGCTGGGACCAGTGGAGGAGATATTTGAGAAAAACAGGAGTCAGTTGTTGGCCACATTGGACAGAGGACACAGGCACACACATACACATACTGAAGTGATTAGCACCTGAGCTGAGCTCACATAAGGGGGACAAGGAACAGCATGGAGACAGTGGGGCAGCGGCAAACCACTGCTTACTCTGCCATTGGTATTTCTCTTCCATTTGGCCCGAAATGTCAATGCAAGAAGCATTACTAAAACACATGTATTTCCACATAGAATCTGTCCTAAGTCACACATGCTATGGTACAGTAAGGATGACTGACTTTAAGATGAGAACACATGGAGCCAGTCTTTAAAGCCTGCATGCCATGTTCTGTTCTCCCCTTGAAGTTTCATGAAGGCTGTCCTGGGCATTTTTCTGCCTTTGCGTCCATTTTAGCAGTTGGAAAGAAGGAGCATCAAAACATGTACTCATGGGGCAAGAATGACTGTGGGGGGGGGGAAATGGGGGACCATGTTAAAATAAAGCAATATAATTTAATGATTTAATAACCATAGTGAAATTTGCTTTACATCTCGTAATTTTCATGTGTACATGATTTACCATAGTGTATTCATAGCTATGCCATTCAATCCTAATCATTTTGTTTTTAGACCAACATAGAAATCGTAAAGACAAACGCAAATAATGTAAAATCTAATAATTCTATAGCAATAGAGTTACTAACTAGAGCTACTGTAACTTAGTTACCCTTTTAAAGTGATCAGACTATTGCCATTATAAATTATATATTGACAAAGTTTTTCTTCTTTATGCACTGTATATAAAGTATATTTGAAGACATTGCCAAGACTTATTCCATGAATGTTTCATGGATTCTATTGCGTAAGAGAATTCTTTCCCTCTTCTCCCTGTTAACCATGAAATGGTATGTCAGGCTGGCGGCTTGTGCTCTGAAGCAGTGGTAGAGAACACCTGCAAAATGGCAAATGCCTCCTGTTACTGAGAGCACTGATTACAAAGTTACTTTTATATCTGGGTTATTTGTGTTCAGAGCAAAATAAAGGACTGGCGTATAGTTTGTCAAAAGAAGGTGGGATCGGAGGAGCTGGTAATAAGTTTAAATCCAGCTTTTGCTTTTAGTGGCTGTATCAGTTATCTGTTGCTGCATAACAAATCATCTTGAACGTTTGAGTTTCTTAAAACAGCCAGTATTTGTCATCTCTTATCCATTCAGTGGGTCAGGAGTTTGGGGATGGCTTAGTTCGGTGATTCTGGCCTGGAGTCCTTCAGGTTGCCGTCGAGCTGTGAGCCAGCGCTGCAGGCATCTGAAGCCTTGACTGGATGAGACCATCGGCTTCCCCAGTACCCCATTTGCAAGGTCTCTGGCAGGAGGAATCTCTTCCTCACTGGAAGCTTGAATGTCTGCATACCTGGCAGCTGGCTTCTCCCAGAGTGAGTGATCCAAGTAAGAGGGATCAAGAAAGAAACCACACATCATCACTTCTACATATTCCATCCATTGGAAGCCGGTCACCAAGGCGAGCTGACGCTCCAGGGCAGGAGAAGTAAGCTCCATCATGTGAGATGAGGAGCGACAGAGAATGTGTGGGCGTATTTGAAACCACTGTAGGAGCCGTATGATCTTGAGCAATATCACCTCTCGGAATATCAGTTTCCTTCACAAATGAAAATGATGTCATCCCCCTAGGAGAAGCTTTGAGGTTGTTAAATAAGATGGTGCGTGTGGTGTGTCTGTAAGATGCTGAGTGCCGTATGAATGCGACATGTGAGCAGATGACAGTACGAGTGCCGGTCAGCGCTGTCCGTCGCGGACCTGACGTGTGCTGAGGACCAGGGTAATGAGCCCCGAGGTGCGCAGAGAGCAGCACTGTGTGTAGAGAACAGTCAGTTTGTAAGGGAGACTTCTTACTTCCAAACAATGGGGCACAGTAAAAAAAATGAGAACTATTTCTCATTTCGTCAGCGGCTTGACGCTGTTGTTTTCTTCCCCACGTGACACGATGCTGGAGACAGGCAGGCGGGGCCAGGCGGGAGCAACGCCGCCGGCTGGACCGAGGGCCCTTGGGGACCCGCCCTGTCTCTCCCTGCACAGTCGTCCTTGTCGGGTCCTTGTGACCTTGCCTCTGCTCCTCTTGGGGCAGGGGGCCTGCATTCCAAGCGGACAGAGGAGGCCCTGTGCTTTTTTTTTTCTAACTTTTATTTTGAAAGAACTTTAGACTTACGGAAAAGTTGTAAAAATAGTAGATACTTCCCGTATACCCCCTTCCCAGCTACACTTGCTGTTAACGTCATCCTTAACAGTGGTCAATGTGTTGAAATCAGGAAATTAGTGTTTGCTGTAAACCAATTGCTACTAGTTACATTGGAACTAATTAACAGCTATTACCATTAACTCAAAGTTCGGTTATTTATTCATAATATGGTAATACTAGTAATATAAAGGAATGTAACATAGAATATAAAATATAGTAATATAGGATCTTAACTGTAATACTCTTCGTGTTTTTAGTTAATAATACTACTAACTAAGTTACAGACCTTTTTAAAATTTTACCAGTTTTACCACTAATGTCCTTTGCCTGACTCCGCTTTCCACAGTGCATTTATTCATCACGTTTCCTCTGTTATCTCCAATCTATGCCAGTCCCTAATTTTTTCCTTGTTTTTTGTGACCTGGAAAATTCTGAAGAGTACAATTTTGAAGTCTACAATTATTTTGTAGAATGCCCCTCAATTTGGGTTTGCCTGATGTTTTCACATGATTAGATTGAAGTTATGTATTTTTGCAAAAATACTGCAGAGGTGACACTGTGCTTTTGTTGTCATGTGGCATCAGGGGTACATGAGATGTAAACCTGGATTATTTGGTTTTGATGGTGTCTGCCAGCTTCACATATTATGTACCTCGTGATACCATGTGATGAGAAAAGCACAATTATTTTTGACTTAGTAATTTATAAGTGTCTTCTGGAGAGATATTTTAAGGCCATGGAAACATCTGTTTTTCATCATACATTTTGCCCACTACTTTTAGCATCAATAGATAGCTTTTGCCTGCAACAAGTATTTCTGCAGTATTGGTTTAATTTGATGACTTCTCTAGGTACAGATAAATGAATCAATGAGAAACCACAGAAATTACAGAAATGAAATTCATAGCTTAATACTGAAATGTGAATGCCTACTTGGCAAAAAAAAAAAAAAAAAAAGTTGGGGGAATTTGGTTTCACCAAGGGAAGCAAAGAAAAAGTGAATAGTTTGAATTTCTGATCCTAGGACAGTATTCTTGAATCTTCTTCTGAGTATGAAAACAATAAAATATATTTACAACAGTAAGAAGTAGATAGACTTGCAAAATCCAAAGATACCAAAACAATGTAGCTAAATTCTCAGGTCCAGGTCCAGGTCCAGCAGATCCACCAAAAATGATAGAGTTGGTAAAGGCATGTACTTTTCAACCTGGGCAGAAAGGTGGAGAGGAGGAGTGGGTATTGTGACGGCTAGGCTACAACAAGGAGCAGAGGAGGCTGTGATTCTTTATTCCTTCTGAATCACCCTCGCATTGTTTAAAAAAGTCAGATGATTGGGGCTTTCCTTTCTTATTGGCCAATGAATTGAAGTGGAGAAAAGGGGTGTGCAAATGAAGACTGTGTGATGGCTGTCAGAGTTGGTAATACACTCTGGACACCAAGGTGGAGTTTTTAGATTGGCTGTCTGCAGAAATGGGTCAGCGTTTGAGAAACAACCCGGCAGCATCAACAAAGAGTGGTTAAACACACTGATCTGGAAGTCAGAAGGGTGTGTGTTGCAGAGGGCCGGTGGTGTTAATTCTACATGGATTAACCACGGTTATTTCCTGAAACAGAAAAGATGTGACACAGTGTGTGAGCCCAGAGTCCTTTCTTGCATAAACTCTAGAGCAGGCATTTATCGTTTTCTTTGAGCTCTCTCACCAGTGAGCCTAAATGAATAGCTTCTGAGTGGATCACAGAATCCAGTTCTGCCCTTAGGTCTCAGGAGAGGGGGATGTACCCTGGACCCCATGTTGCAGAGGGCCCGCTCTGACCCTCCCGTGGACAATCATTTCATCCTCTGCCACAGAGCAAGGAGGCTGAGTATCCTGTGGGCCAGGGGGCCATGCCCACAGTCAGCCTGTGCCCACTTCAACACGTGCTCCCAGAGTTTCCTGCTCACAGGGTCTAGAGCTCATTTGCAAGAGCAAGGAGCCCTCTTGTGTGGATTCCTCATCTTGAGGTCAGACCACACGGTCACCAGTCGGTGCCTCCGAGGGGATAACGATGGGACCGAGTTGCATACGCGTGATCACAGAACCCCCAAGGTGAGGGAGAAGCCAGGGTAGGAAGAGCAGAGAATCAGCTTCGTGTGCACGGAAGTGGGTAGCACAGGAAGGAGGCTGCCCTGTCTATACCACCACATTCCAGATGGGAGAGAGAAATCGACCACACCTAAACCCAAATTATACCAAAAGTTCCATTTATCAAGATAAAAGATGAGGATATAACTCACTTACTTATTGTTTCCTTGTTTTTCTAATACTCTATGTTTTGAACAGTAAGATATACATTAAATATATATAAAATGTACATAAAATTGAACATTTCATAATTTTTAAGTGTACTATTCAGTAGCATTAGGTACTTTCACAGTCACCACTATCTATTTCCAGAACTTTTCCATCTTCCTGAAGAAGAATTCTTATAGCCTTGAACACTAACTCCCAGCTCTCTGCTACCCCCTGGTAAACTATTTTTTATGACCTAGGAATTTTCCTGTTCGAGGTACCTCACATAAGTGGAATCATAAAATATTTTTCCCTTTGTGTCTGGCTCCTTTCACCTTTCACAGTGTGTCCCAGGTTCATGCACGTTGTAGCGTGTATCAGAGCTCCATTCTTTTTTGGCTGAGTGACATTCCACTGTACGGCTCTACCACATTGTCGTCTATCCATTCATCTGTTGATGGACACTTGGGTTGTTTCTCCATTTTGGCTATTGTGATTAATGCTGCTATGAACATTGTTGTACAAGTATCTGTTTGAGTCTTTGTTTTTAATTATTTTTGGGTATATACTTAGGAGTGGAATTGCTGGATCATATGGCAGTTGTATGTTGAACATTTTGAGGAACTGCAAAACTTGTTTCCTTGGTTTTAACTTATGTTCTTTGCACATATGGTGTGTGGACCTCCATGGTAGCCCTGGGCCCTACAGATATTAAGGGTAGGGCCTTATGGGTCTATAGATACAGTCTGTTCATCCTTATAAACATTGTTCTCTTACTTCTTTCTCCTATGCTTCTTACATCACAAAAATGAGAAATCTGGGTTTCCGTCAGTGTTCAGGCTTGGAAACTTTTGTGTCATATGAAAAAAAAAAAATCCAAGTCAAGCTGTTTTGTGATATTTTAGATCTGGCTTAAACCAGGAAGTAATAGGAATATAAAAAGAAAACTTGATCTTCCGAGATTTTCTGCACTACAGTACCTTGGATAAAAGTTAAGCCTTTAAAAATCTTGAGGTTCATCTATCAATGCCACTGATTTAAAAAAAAATATTCTACTCCTAGCTTCTTTCAAAAGTAAAGAACTCATTTCCCTTCCAAGGCTTTATAGAAATTATTTGTCTTAAATAATATAGCTTTAAAAATGTGTCTTTTAACACTGAAGGATGTCGGAAAGAAATGTGAAGAAGGAAGAAAAGCAGAAATTAAAGGAAAAATGAGCGCTACGCTCGCAGGGAGACCCAACTCATACCGTTTGGGTCCAGCCAGAGCTTTTCAAATCTTTTGAAGCTCATGCAGTATTCTGATCCCTAACAACCCATATTCTTGAAAAATTAACCCGGAGACTAGCATGAGCGAAAAGTCTTTCTGTTTGACTTGAGAGCAGAGACCAGGCTTGCTGCCCTCAGGGAAGGCTTTTAATCAGACTATCTCTTCATCCTAGCTTTTGACCTTTCCTAACATTCAATTGTTTTTTCACACTGGTCCTGAAAGAGCCTGTGGCTCTAAGAAAAGAAGGATGGGTGTCTTCATCTTGCTTAGCATGGTTTATGTCAAGATTTTGCCCTTGTAAAAGCCCCCATGTGTGCTGGTGACAGACGGCAATGGTGATTTGGAAGTAGTTTCTGCTCTTGTTAAACTTTTATTTCAGGCTAACTGGAGACACATCCTATCACTGCCATGAAGATGTCTACTCACGTATTTCTCTAATAAGTTTCCTTCCTCATTTCTAGTGATGACACCGTGCATTTTCCACCCCCCACGTAATCTTTCTGTCCTCCTCATATGTCTGAGAATATCAAGTGGTATTTTCCTAGGACTGTACTGACTTAGCAGCAAATTAGCCTGTTTTTCACATACTGAAAGCCATAGTGATGAGCCTTAAAAAACTCTGCATAACATCCACAGGTAAGCATTAGAACCCAGAAGCCTTCCCACCCCTCTTACTCCTGGGAGCCTCACCTTGCTCTTCTCCTATGGTCACATAGCAGCATTGATATGTACGTGTGATCAATCCATTAGTAAATCTTTTATTCTCACCTGACTTTAAGGATCTTGAATGTAGGGCAGTAATCAATTTAAACGTTTTAAGCCATCTTGCTTCTGTTGTTATTCTACCCCTTGGCATTTAATGTATATTGTTGGTGACTCCATAAGAGAAGTTGTGGGCAGTGGAAAGAAGGCGGGTTACAGAGGTTCAAATTATAGCCACTGACGAACTCTAAGAACTAGGGCAGTTGTGTATTAGATCTATCTTTCCAGTGCATCTATTTTAGAAATAACCAGTGAAACAAAAACAAATATCAGTAATTGTTCCAAGATACGGAATGTAAAGCGTGATGCCTAAGAAACTGACAGAACTGAGAAATGAAGAAATTTCAGAGAATCACATGCCTAAAAGCAGAAATTATATGTTACAGAGCAGACACGACATCAGTTAGTTTGAAAAACTCTGCAACCGAAGGGAACGAAGGGACCATTTATTGTTTTCTAATATAGCACACATTTTAGGAAATGGTTCTGTTCTCAAACTTAAACTTTATATTTCCCATATGTTTTTATGTATCAAGTTTATCAATTCAGTGATATTTGTATAAACATTTATTGACCTCCTACTGTGTTCCAGGAACTTGTTATTGATGTAGCTCATATTCATATAAAACAAGTTAACAAGGAGATCTAATACACACACACACACATCCTCCGCTGTTACTCATTGTATAGAACTAAGTAGAATCTTCAAGTCTGATATGGCTAACAAATAATCTAAATTTCTAACACAAAACGACCTTTCAGAGAAAGCATCATTGAGATGTAGAATAATTTACAGATGATTTGGGGCATTCTGAAAATTGTGACTTCATTCTAGTGGAAGAAGCTGTTGGCCTTGGATAGTTTTCAAACAGGTTGTCTCCTTTTCCCCACGGTGAGCTGCCATGTTTTATGCAACAAATGCGTTATGAATTGCAGCCCTGCTCCTTGCAGAAAAGCGAATTTATAAAAGGCATACATTTTATATCCTATTCACCTTTCTCACCTAGATCACGCTGCTGCTGTTTTCTCTCACCTTTTCTGGACCCACACCTGGTCTTCCACCACTTTTTTCTTCGTCTCACAAAACTTTCCACCTCCTAACCTGCCACTGAAGCTTAGAGTCTGGCTTTGCACCTGAATGACCTTTTCTTCCTATTTTGAACACATTACTTAACAATTTTAAAAGTCAACTGTCTTTGCCATACACTCTGTATTTCTTCAGTTTCTTTTTAAAAATAATCTTTAATAAAATAGTTATAGTCAACATTGTGAGTATTCATTATACTGATCTTTTTCTTACATAGTCCTTGAACTAAATCATGGGTGGTTAGCTTTGAAAATGAAGTATAATACGACATTTTCGACACTATTCCTGGTACTATGCCAGATATAAGTATAATCCACGAGCAGAGTGCAAGTTCTAGATCATGTGATTTTATGAATTTGACTGTCATCATGGTATTTATACTTAATAAATGTTATAATAAATGTTTATACTTAATAAAGAAATAAATGTCACTCCTTTTTCTGAAATACACATGTGTGCACAGACACATTCTATACATGGCAGCATAGGATGAAGAGAAAGCAAATAGAGAAGTTACAGGTATTGCAGTGACTAAGTATACAAAATATATTATTGACCTGATTTGTTAATCAACTCGTGGTTAATAAGATGGTTGAAAAGACCAATTATGAGGGCTACAGCCAATTCAGCGGAAGTATGTGGTCATGCTTAGACCCTCATCAGGGGAAAATGGATAGCAAAGAATTGCAGATGTGTTAGAACCCAAGCTCGTTCAATTATTTAAGTCACTGAGGCAAAGTCGATGTGGTGTCTGAGATGTCTGTGGATGGTCTTACTTCTCTTTCCCTTGGGAAGGTTGGTCTGGCCTCATAGCAGAGGAAGTCAAGTAGGTTTTCTGAGATTTACTTTTGGACAAGATAGAGTTTTCTAGGAAGATGCAAATTAATCTTTAGAATTCGAGTTAAAGGAATCTAAAAATGCTTATATATACTGTGATTTTACCACTTTGCCACTGTGGGGTGCATGCCATGGGATTTTGTAAGTAGTTCTAAAAATCGTGTCTTGTTGGACAGTAGCCAAAGCAACCACATGCACAGTGAATCACGCTCACATGGTAGCTTTTCTATATATAAACATGGATATAAAAATGGTTTTATATCCATGTTTATATCTCTATCTTTAGCTAAAAGAGAAGATCCACACATTGATAAAGATATATAAAAGCACTAATGTTTGGTGGTTTCTATTATGATACTATGAGTTAAACAAAACACATGCAAAACAAAATATTTTTGTTAAGTTACTAAGCATGCATGGGGAGAACATTTTGGTGCTTAGAAGGATCTCTGAGAATAGAAACAATTTTTTTTTGTTAGGGACCGTGTATTTAGGTACAGATCATTACCATTGTTTTGTTTAATATTTATTCAGTGAATGGTACGTGCTAACTCTGTGGGCAATTAAAATTCATAATTATAATATGAGATACTCCTGCTTCACTTAAATTTTTATTATAAACGTGGTAAGCATTGCATATATTTCATGTAATTTGCAGGCTCAGGGAACATCTGTTATAAAAAGTTTTTCCTGCAGAAAACATTTATCAGTGTCCTACCTGATCTCTAGTTATCCTTGGTTATTAAGTGTTGTAGTAATCATAAAATTTAAACCATTTTAATTTTACATTTTTGCTGTTCTAAGTTTGAGGAAATTATATTTTAGAATGCTTATAATTATTTCACTATATACTTTACAGAAATAGTAAATAGCATGGTGTGTGATTTCAGAATGAGACACTAGAATTTCTTCAATACCTGGAAGGTAATAGACTCTGCTACTTTGGGTGTATTGTTTCATATGTCAGTTAATTAACAAGTAGCATGGACATGCCTATCATTTGATAATCCGGTTATTGAAGACCACGTGCCTCCTTGATGCCACCTCCTTTATTAGTCAGGATGTG
This sequence comes from Balaenoptera physalus, assembly GCF_965194825.1. Lineage (NCBI taxonomy): Eukaryota > Metazoa > Chordata > Mammalia > Artiodactyla > Balaenopteridae > Balaenoptera > Balaenoptera physalus. The sequence goes on from NC_138899.1 coordinate 6,270,073, forward strand.
CTGTTATACTGTAGTCACGTGACCTCACATCTTAACAACTTATAATGGAAGTTTATTTCTCACTTAGTTTACATCTTCATCACCAGTTGGCTTAAGCTCTGCCTGACATCACCTTCACTCCAGGACGCAAGCCAGCTGAACGTCTTCTCTTTAGAAAACTACTGATGATCAAAGAGAAAAGGAGCACGGTGGATACATTTGTGCTGTCTCTCGAAAGCCCTCCTTGGAGGGGATACATTACTTCCGCTCACATTCCATGGACAAAACGAGTGACGTGCTAAGCCTGATGATAATGGTGTCAGAGCAGGGAGAACGGTAATAATGTGAACAATACTACCATCTACCAGCGTATCATAGAACGATATTAGAGTCATTGATTCTCACTATTCCTTATATTTATTTTGTTTACATATTTTTTTCAGAATCTAATATAAACTAAAAAACAGAAAACAAAAAACAAACATTCCAGACAAATTGTTTTCTCATGTCCAAAATCAATGTCCTAAATTCCACTCACTTTAATCAGAGTATTAAAAAAATCAGAGAGCAGAGGTTTTAATGGACTAGTAATTTTTGCCTAATTATTTGCTATAATTGTTTTATTTATTTATTTTATTATAACTTTTAAAAACATTTATTTATTTTATTCATTTATTTTTAGCTGCGTTGGGTCTTTTTTGCTGCGCACAGGCTTTCTCTAGTTGCGGCGAGCGGGGGCTACTCTTGGTTGTGGTGCGCGGGCTTCTCATTGTGGTGGCTTCTCTTGTTGTGGAGCACAGGCTTCAGGAGTTGTGGCTCACAGGCTCTAGAGCTCAGGCTCAGTAGTTGTGGCGCACCAGCTTAGTTGCTCCGTGGCATGTGGGATCTTCCCAGACCAGGGCTCGAACCTGTGTCTCCTGCATTGGCAGGCGGATTCTTAACCACTGTGCCACCAGGGAAGCCCTATAATTGTTTTATATTGATCATATTATCTAGAAGGAGAAAGCCTCCTCAGACCTTGTAAAACACACGCACACACACACGCACACACAGCAGCAACATTAGAGAAGTTGCTGTGACTTATACGTTTTGCTTAGCAAGTTATGTTCCGATATGTGGGTAGGGGAAAACCAGTGAACTGCCATAATTATGCTGGTAGCTTCTTTGACAGTTTCTTATTATATTCTGGCCATAGCCGTTTCAGGGCAATTATCTCATCAAATATCTGTGTAGTGGTGCCTCTCCTAGAAGAGAAAAATAATCTATCCCACTGATTATAGTTCACTAGAATGTCCTTAAAAATTAGTGATTTTGGACTTTTCTGGGAGAAGGATTTTGTTGGAAGTGGTTGAACTCCCTAATACTCTTTAAGATGTTAGAAAACAGTTTTAACCTACCACGATAACAGAATTTAGCGGAGAGTCATCCTACTATTGAAAGCCCAAGATATTTTTGTGGTATAGTTATGAATATTGGAGTTATTAAGTAATATTAGTTCAAGTATTTGTCCTCTAGCAGTCTCATTTTAGTATGCCTAACCTTTTTTTGTGGAATCATATTTAAATGTACAGTTTTAATCAGAGGATTTAAAGAGGATTTAACTTGATATATATTTAATGGTTCTAGTTTTACAGCTATAACATAAGAGGTTTATTCCATCATTTCCAGAGTCATCAGTTTCTTTATCAGGCTTTGAGAATTTATTTTTCCTTTTTTTAGGCTTTCTAAAATATCTGATAACAAAACACAAAGGGTTATCATTATATGTGTGATGTGGTTTACTCTACGTAATGTATCACATACAATATCTTCTTCCAGCTGAAGATAATTATTTTTTTAAAGCAACTAAGGAAAAAGAAATAGGGTTGCATTGACATAAATAGACAGTAGTGAATTCAGAATGCATAGTAGATGTTCAAATTAAAGCACATGTTTCCATGCTCAATTACCTAATTTGTAATTGCAACTATTCATTGCACTTGATTCTTCTCTTCAACTTCTTTCTTTCCCTCCCCCAACTTCTCCCTCTCAGTTTTTGTGTGACAGCTTAATAATAAACTCAGAATGCTTAGCTATTTCCTCCCCAAGTCACCCCACCTTTCAAGGCCCAGGTTCAAGAATACATGCTATAAAGATACTTTCAATAGGAAACTAAAATCCTTGTAACCTCTTATTTCTCCTTGAAGGTTTTAGATGTGAATGACTGTGTCAGCCTTAAGCAGACCATAATTTTTGTGCTCAGAGACAGGTGAGAAATGAACAATGTGTGTGTTTGTGCGTGTGTGAGAGAGAGAGACGGAGAGAGAGAGACAGAGAGAGACAGAGGGAGACAGAGACAGAGAGACGGAGACAGAGACAGACAGAGACAGAGAGACAGACAGAGAGACAGAGAGGGGGGAGAGGGAGAGGTTTACAGAGACAGAGAGACAGACAGAGAGACAGAGAGACAGAGACAGAGAGACAGAGAGAGGGGGAGAGGGAGAGGTTTACAGAGACAGGGGGAGCACCCTATCGCTAGCATTGATGAGATGCTGTGTAGAGAGCGGTGTAAAGAGTAAGAAAAATATAGGGAGAGCGGTCCTGGAGAAATAATAAGTCCTTGCTCAGAAATTATTATTGAAAGCTAATACCACGTAGTACTTAAAATCTCAATGATCACATTAAAGATATATTCAAACACTTTTTAAAAAGTATATTGACTGCTGTGGAGCATGGGAGTGTTAAACATTACTACTATTTTCAGCATTCAAGCCGGTGACTACTCAAGCACATGTTGGTCCACTTAATAGTGTCCCGCAGGTCCCTGAGGCTCTGTTCACTCTTGCTTAATCTTTTTATTTCTGTTTCTCAAACACACTAATTTCCATTGTTTTATCCTCGAGTTCACTGATTCTTTCTTCTGCCTGCTCACATCTTCCTTTGACTCCCTCTACTGAATGTTTCACTTCAGTTATCGCACTTTTCAGCTCCAGAACTTATTTTTGGTTTCTTTTTAGATTTTCTTTTTACTGATGTTTTCATTTTGTTCATTCATCATTTTCTTGACTTTCTCCACATCTTCCTTTAGTTTGTAAAGCATCTTTAAGACAGTTTTAAAAAATTTTGTCTGGTAGATCCACCATCAGAGCTTTTTCAGGGACAGTTTATGTTGGTTTATTTTTTTCCTTGGAATTGGCCAGACTTTCCCATTCCTTTGTATGCCTTGTGATTTTTGTTGTTGCTGTTGAAAACTGGGCATTTGAATCTAATAATGTCATAACTCTGGAAATTGTATTCTCCTTCTTCCCTGGGGTTTGCTCTTTTTATTTTTTTGTTTTTGTTTTCTGATTGTTGTAGGCTATCTCTGTGCTGAGTACCATCCTAAGGTGTAAACTTAGGTTCTTCTGAGGTCTTTCCTGGGCCTGTGCCTTCCCCTGAACCTGCACAGCGATGTTCTGATTTCCCTGTTTCAGATCTCCTTCACCTTACAGTGGGGTTACATCCTGGTAAACCCATCCTAAGTGGAAAATATCTTAAGTCAAAAATGCATTCAACACACCTAGCTTACTGAACATCATAGCTTAGTCCAGCCTACCTAACGTGTCTCGGAACGCTTTCATTAGCCTACAGATGGGCAAAATCATCTAACACGTTTGTAGTAAAGTATTGAGTATCTCATGTAATTTATTGAATACCATACTGAAAGTGAAAAACAGAATCGTTGTCTCTGTACAGCTTGGTTGGAAGTGTATCAGTTGTTCGCCTTGTGATCGCGTGGCGGACTGGGAGTTGTGGCTCCCTGCTGCTGCCCAGCATCATGAGAGAGGATCAGACTGAATATCTTTAGCTCAGGAAAGATCAAAATTCAAAATTCAAAGCACAGTTTTGGATGCGTATTGCTTTCCCACCATCATAAAGTTGAAAAATCATATGTTGAACCATCCTAAGTCAGGGACCGGCTGTATGTACAGTTGCTTTTGAATGCCCTGGTCTTCAATGACTTGTTTCCAAAAGGGAACAAGGAAAGAACTGAAGGAGGGTGAGGGGGAAGTATGTTGGCTCTTTAAATCCCCTGGAAATGACTCCAGCCAGAGGGAAGGTGGGGGAGGTGTGACAACCGTGACCGCTGCCTCTTGGACTTCAATTCTGTGATCAGAAGCAGCAATCATCGTCAGAGCACAGGTCTTCAATATTGGGTAGACAGGGTCCTTTTATGCCCCCCCCCCCACCTTTTGCAGGCTGTGTGCAAGCTGCTCTAGGAAGATACACACAGCTGTGTGCCCTGAGCTGACGGGTGGAGGATGGGATGTTTCTATTGTGCTAAGAACCTGTAGTGACTGAAACTAACCACAATTTACTGTCTAAGCCTCCCCCTGGTTGCAAGCCTTCAATAGACTGCAGAGCTCCAAAGCAGTTACATCGGGCAGAGTCTGCCAGTGCAATTGTTGTCTATGCAGGGTGACAGATTTCTAGTACTTCCTACTCCATATCTTCCCCAAATCCTTTCTCCTCAAATGTTTTATATCATGATACCTAAGACTGTTGCCCAATAATCTATATTTAAACAATTTCTGTAGGTGATTCTTTGCCTGCTTTGTTTGCAAGCCAGAGATAGTATTTAAGTATTTTCTATCCTCTGTGTAAAATGAAGGCACCATGAAAATGTTTGGCTCTGAGTACAGTTACCACATAATTTATTTTCTGAACCAGAGCAAAATTGAGAGTAAAAGGAGATGGTATTAATAGTTTTTCTGCAATACAAGATGTGCAGTGGGACTGTTTAAGGCAATTGTTTGAGGGGCATTTAGATAAAAGTGTGCTCTAGGAAATTTCTTTAAGGGATGTCCCTAATATTCTTTGATGAGTTTTTGCATCAAAATCTTGACTTTCACAGTGAGGTGACATCCACAAAGTCCAGTTATTCATATGTAACAATCCGAAGGCATTTCTTTGTTAAGGATTCTATGTAGATCACAGAAGAATAACTTTACACGTATTGAATCCATACTATGTCATATGAGTTACAAATGGTTTACTACTTTGTTTTTATATATTCAATGTATGTGGTATATAGTGGGTTTCTGTTGCCAACTTCCAGTTCCTGCTTCTCACTGGACTGGAGAAGTCTCTCACCCAGGGCGATCCAGGTTCTGTTGTTTCTCTTCTGTGAGCTACTTACTATTCTTGTTCCATGTCATCGTGCAGGGGACTGATCTCTTCCTTGTGTTAGAATCAGTATTATTATTTTCAGACAGTCTTGGTGTTTCCATTGGCAAATGCTCAAATAAAACTTTAAAACCAAGTCTTTATAATTCTATTGCCAACTTTGCTTCTTCTGATAAAATACAGTTACTACAGGGCAATTGTGCAGTGGTGGGATGGGTGTATGTGTGTGTGTGTGTGTGTGTGTGTGTGTGTGAAAAAATGGCATTTTAAATGCTTTTTGGAGAAAAGCAACCAGTCTGGATTGAATTGAAAACTAAAGTGGCTTTCCACTTGGAAAATATTTAGATGTTATTGCAATTCTTATATAAGAGCATTAAACCTCTTACCCTAAGTGAAGCACGTCAGGGGATGTCATGATCTCTATAATGTTTATGGAGGAAATATTCAGTCTCAGAAAACGGGTACAGCAGGAGCTTGGGAAAGGAAGGACCACAGATATCCAACTGGGTGTCAGCAGGGGAGGTACAGTTATGTTCCTGGGTCCCTGGACTCTTGTCATGGATTTCATTGTCCAAACAATATAAATAGCCATAAATAAGTGTAATCAGAGCTCTGTGAAGTGTGACTGTTCTGTTTGAATTCATCTTGTAAACAGTACACCCCAAGTAGATTTGCTAACAAATCAGTGTCGTAACTATCAGCCTAGAAATTACCTAAACTTTGGTATTCTACTTTTCCCTCAGTTAGTAGAAACTAGGCATTAGTGCATTCTTGCCCCAAATCTATTTTTGTGTGCTGTGTCTGCTATAGCCTTTCTTGTTTGTAGGCTACGCCTGGCGCACCTTCTCTATTTCATTTTAGTAGAAGGGCTGAGAACCCCCTTGTGGTCCTAAAGTTGCATCAGACCGGCTGCTGTCCCGTGCCTCCCGGGGGTGCTCAGTGTCCCGGAGGGGCTTTTTGCTGAGGCCCAGGTGGATGTCTGTGGTCCTTCCTTTTCCACGTCCTTGCGGCACCAAGTTTTCTGAGAGTGAATGCTTCCTCCATAAATTTGATAGTGCTCCTGGCGTCCCCTGGGGGTGCTTCATTTAAGGCGAGATGCTTAATGCTCTAAGACTTGCAATAACATCAAAATATTTTCCAAATGGAAAGCCTCTTTAGCTTTCAGTTCAATCCAGACTGGTTGCTCTTCTCCAAAAAGCATGGTCCTGAGTAAGTGTCATCTGTCACCTCACCAAAAGTTAATGAACCCTTGTCTTCCGTGGAAGAGGAAGTGAGTTCCAGTATTGCAGCTTGTCTCACTGTTAGATGCCTCAGATGTGAGTTCTTCATTACTGTGACATTTTAAAATCGCCTTTCTCGCTTTATAAACATCTATGAATAGCTGTAAAGCTTTTGTATTTTGGCTGATTAAATGCCAAAACTTCATGTGCTTGCTTCTGCTTTGATGAGCTACTAGACGTTGTGTTTAACAGTGGAAAAGAGATTGCACCGGACAAGTATAGAAAGACATACTTGCGCTAGCATGAAAGAAAAAGAAAAATATGTGTTTGACAACAGACAGCACCTGCATGAACACACCAAATTTCTGGCTGCCATCCAGAACATGTACTTTAGCAATATGATGTCAGAGATGTGGGTGTTTTACCTACTTTGCATTTTATTATGTTTGTTTTGTGTAGATGTAACTTTTGACTATTACTACATAATTTTAACAAAACAGATCTAACTGCAAAAAAAAAATCCTAAAATCAGTTTGCCATGATGTTTTTTAAAGCTTATGTCATCACTGATGACAGCGTATTTTTGTAGTTCTGTCTTGAGAGAGACAGCAAGGAGATCTGGGATCTACCGCCAAGTGTGTGCTGTGTGCTCTTGGGCTGGTCATTTAGCCTCTGAGTTCTAATTTTCCCCTTAGCTCTAATACCTGCTGTTTTCCAAAGCTATCACCAAGCAGAACGTGGAGCTTGGCATCTTCTGTTCTGATAGAAGAGCTTATTTCCATGTAATCTTGCCTGTGAAAATGAATTAGCACAGCTTCAAACAATTCTTTTATAGAAACTCAGCCTTTGGGTTTAGGGCTATGTATAAAGAAATGGAATTCAGGTAATAAATATAAAATTAAACTTACAAAAATTATCCTCAAGTAATTCAAAGGTACCAAAGGTTCAAGTATATAAAATATCTCTTTGATCTTCATGATGAGGACAAGCAAAACGGCCCTGAGTGGTGATGTCAAATCCAAGGCTGAATTTCCATGAAGTTAAACATTGTGGTGGAAACTCCGAAAGGCTTACTTCTTGATATCATTCTTCTGTATTCCATACATAATTAAATGCATATTTTCTTCCAATGATTATCCATGTACAACTATAACTTTAGAAAGGCTGGCTCTTGTTTTCTCTTTTTTTCTCAATTGAATCAATTTTCCTTGGTGGAGAAAGTTTTTTTTTTTTTTTTAATTAATAGACTTTTACTTTTTTTTCAAAGTATTTATTTATTTATTTATTTATGGCTGTGTTGAGTCTTCATTTCTGTGCGAGGGCTTTCTCTAGTTGTGGCAAGCGCGGGCCACTCTTCATTGCGGTGCACGGGCCTCTCACTATCACGGCCTCTCTTGTTGCGGAGCACAGGCTCCAGACGCGCAGGCTCAGTAATTGTGGCTCACGGGCCCAGCTGCTCCGTGGCACGTGGGATCTTCCCAGACCAGGGCTCAAACCCGTGTCCCCTGCATTGGCAGGCAGACTCTCAACCACTGCGCCACCGGGGAAGCCCGGTGGAGAAAGTTTTTAAATATAATGGAAGCAAGTGGTATTCATTTAGAGGGTTTAAGGAAAAGTGGGGAAATATAGATAATACAATCTCATAACATCAAGGTAATTCTTTTCTGTATTGTTTTAGACCTTTTAGGCCAAATGAGGCTGAGCATTCATTAGTGTAAAGGACCTAAAGGAATAAGCAAAGATACTAAGATCAAGACATAGCAATGCATCAGTTTGGGGTTTTTTTGTTTTTAATAGTGGAACCACTGTGAAGGGGATACTACACAGGGTTGCATTTCTTTTTCGTTTGATATGCATGCAGTCTCACTAGGAATAGAAAGAAAGACAAAAGTAGAAGGAAAAAGAAAGGAAAGAGTGAAGGAAGGAAGGAAGGAAGGGAGGAAGGAGAAAGAAAGGGTAAGAGAGAAAGAATCTTTCATCAAAGCGAGATCGTTTGATGGTTAAAGATCACGCCGAAGTCGTTTTTATATTGAGCTTGATCCTGATCTATAGCTCTTGCCAGTTACCTCTTGAAAATATGTCTGTTTTCTTGGCTGTTATTCTCAAGTGTAGAAACCCAACTTCTGCTGTACAGACGTGCAGACATATAGGTGGACATAGTATGCTTATTTCCATAAAGTTAGTAGGTGACAAAGCTCTTTTCTGCATGCATTATTGATTAGATGTTTTATTTGAAATTCTGTTCACAGTCATATGTGTGCATTAAACTAGTACAACAATGTATGCATTAAACTAGCTCCAGTGATGTCCACATTCATCAGTGTTTGACTGGAACTCTTTTTGCCCCCTGAGGTACATGATGTTGGAGACAAGAAGAGCTAACACTGTGAAGCTATGAGGAAGTCTTTATCAGGACCCAGAGAATGTTTTTAAATCCACATCCCTTGCGCCTTCTCAGTTTCAGTAATCCTGGAAGAGAACAGAATCAAACCTTGTATTTTAGTTAGAATTTTTCAGTGCTATGGCCTTGAGGAGCAAAAATGAGAAAGAAATTCTGTGGGTGTGTGTGAAAGAAAAGAGGACCAAGTTTGCTTCCTTTGTGTACAGAATTTATATTGTCTAAGAGTAAATAACAAACTTGAGATTAGATTTGTAATATGGAACCAAATGAATTAAAAGGGAAGTATAATATTTTAAATTAGAGATATTAAATCAATGCCTCATGTAATATGACCTGGTGAATAGTAAAACAGAATATGTAAGAGAATAAAAAGCACTAGAAATGATAATTCTTAACTAATTGAAACATTTGCACTCAGACTTGTCATGTGCCATCATTTAAATATTAGTCAAGACTAAGGTATAAGCAAGTATTTTTCATTTTTAAGGGTCTTGGCAAAGCAGGGGAGATTGCCAATAAATGAATTGGCTGGCCTTCTAAATGTCTTTACTTATAGCTATAATTATAATTTTCCCATCACCATGCTGTGAGTTATTAAAAAAAATTGGCGTTTTGCTATATATTTTAATTATCTTTAAATCATTTCTCATAGTGGGAATAATATGATAGTAATTAAACTTTTGTTAAGCAAATTTTCAATCTGGGCTAAGTTTTTAAATCAATGCTCATTTCAGTTAACATATAAATTTAATTTTTTTTTTCTTCTTTGAAATCAATGTTCACATGATTCCTTATAGATAAAAGTGTTCTATTCCTGAAATAAGAATGAACAGTCTGTAATTTTAATATCACCTAAGTTATTTTAATGCCTTTATGGATATGTATTTTAACTTGAACTACGTAGACAGAGCTATATAGACATATCTACAAATAGAGCATGCACATTGAAAAAAAAAAGAATCCATCCCCAAAGACCCATAGAAATATATATCCCGTATGTGTAAAGTACATTAAAACTGCCTGATCACAAAAGATATCCTGTATTTATAGATGTACTTACATTTCTGTGTCTGCCAAATTTTCACATCTTGTTGTTGCTATTTGTGTAACAAGACTAACAGGACATTTAAAATATCTAGAGCATCATCTTTAGCATTCATCTGGAACGCTGTAAAAGGCATGAAAATATTGATCTTGGACTTCTGCATAGGTCTGAGGGGCTTTAAATTTATGTACTTGAAGTTTACTGCCTTGTAGGAGACAATACATTAACTCTTTTTTTTTAAAACATTATGAAGCTATTTTATTTTACTGTTTTTTTAGTTTTTGACCACACTCCGTAGCATGTGAGATCTTCGTTCCCTGACCAGGGATCGAACCTGCACCTCCTGCCTTGGAAGGCAGAGTCTTAACCACTGGACCGCCGGGGAAGTCCCGGTACATTGACTCTTACACCAGCACCATTTCTATGAGGTTTTGCTGACAAAGTGACAACATGCCTCTTCGCCGCACTACTGACGGGGTGCTGGGGAGGTGGCCTACCCTGACTCATCCAAAAATGTTTCCCCAGTTGCCATTTGACTTAGGAGTTTCTAGTATCTTCGTAAAAAATTCCCTTCTAGAATTAATTTGTTCAGGGTTGATTATGTTGCATGAAACTAAGTAACTGACTGCTGCAACAGGGTGCTGTCTGCATGATGGCAAACACACTATGTGAGCGAGGGGCACGTCCTCCCACCCTGCCCCAGCACCCTCGTTAACCGAGGACGGCACACTTTTCCAGTGAGAGCAGGCGTAAGCTCGGGATCCGTCTCAGCCCAGGGCTCCAGGAAGCATTACACATTAAACTGCGTTCGCTCAGGAAAGAAAACTATTTTGCCTGACTGCCAGATAGAGCTCATTTTCTTTTGTCTCTCACCAAAGGTTCTTTTTAAAATGAAATTGTTGTCAACTAATGGATATAAAGGTAACTATTGTGGTGATAGCTTTAAAATTCGTATTTTGTGACACCCGCCCCCGCCCCTAGAAAAAGACAATGAGATAAAGAGAAAAACTTAAATGGTCAAAAGCAAATGAGCATGTCAATGAGTGAGACCAGGAGGAAAGGGCCAAGGTAGGCAGAGCTGAAGGGTGTGGAAGGAGACAAAAGCAGTGGTGCGCCTGTCTCCTCTGGGTACTAGAACATAAGCACCACGTCCAAGGTGAGTGGGCAGGGACAGTTTCACTGCTTAAAATAATAAACTGGGTTTGAGCTACCCAGTTTGAGAAAGGATGCTGGAAAAATGATGTGCTGTTGGCTGTTGCCTGGGACTAAGGCTTAGGTAGTGAGGTTTATGTCGGGCAGAGGAGGGAGCCAGGAAGGGGCCAAGTTGCCTGTTGGATGTGCTGCAGGACCTGAGATATCCCAACATCCCGGTGAAAAGGGGGCACTGTTCTAAAACACAGTTCTGGAATAGGGACCTCAGGATGGGCACGATGGAGGCAAAAGCAAAACTGTGAGACCTGTATCTCTAATGAGACAGAGTAGGATTTTGGGAAAAGGAGAAAGAGTGAAGATGAATCTACTCCAAATAGAATAAAGATAATAGAACAAATAGATAAAAAGATTCTAAATATGTTAAACATCCTCAAAACAAAAACGAATGACATAACATTAGAATTAGTTTCCAGTTCGTGCTGTCACAAAGTATCACAAACGTAGTGTTTTGAAACAACACAGATGTATTATCTTACAGTAGGTTGTAAGTCCAGCATGGGTCTCTCTGGGCCAGAATCAAGGTGTCAGCCGAGCTGCTTTCCTCCTGGAGGCTCTAGGGGGGGATTTGTTACCTTTCCTTCTCCAGCTGCTAGAGGACACCTGACTTCTGTGGCTCAGGGCTCTTCTCTCTATTTTCAAAGAGCATCACTCCAGCCTCTGCTTCTGTCATTAGATCTGCTCTTTGTCTCCCATATTTCCGCCTCCCTTATAAGGATTCTTGAAATTACTTTTGACCCACCTACGTAATCCAGGACAGTCTTCCCATCTCAAGATTCTTAACTTAATCACATCCACAAAGTCCCTTTGGCCAAACAAGGTAACATATTTACGGGGTCCTGGGAGTAGGGCATGCACATCTTTGGGTAGAGTGTAGGGGGATATTGATTTGTTTACCACAACATCCACATAGAGAACAAAAAAGATTAGGAAATAAGCAGATACAGAGATAAATTTGTGGCTACAGGAAAAACTAGACATAGTAGAAATGAAAGGTGTATCATTGTCATACAAATACTTGATAGATATTTTCTAGACTGGACACAGGTGTGAAAGAATTCACCCCAAATGAGAATTACTTGCACGTGTGCACACACACATGTGCACACACAGACTGTGTATAAAAGAGTAATTCAGAGACAAAGAGGGTAGGTTGAGAGACTCAAACATATGGCCAAAATAGGAGGAGAAAGAGAATAAAAGCGCGATTTGAAAAAAAAGTGGGGAATGTGCCACAATTGAGGAAAAACATGAACCTTCAGATTGAATGTGCAGGCCTAGTACTGAGAAAAGGAAATGAAAATAAATCCACACAAAGGCCCAGGATAATGAAATTGCAGAACATCAAAATATATATTCTGAAAAACTGCAAGAGAGAAAAACCCTGTCCAAAATAAAATAACAATTAGACTTCTCTTCTGCACCCTAATTTGAAGAAAGAGAGAGAAACACCTGTGACTCCAGAATTCTATACTCAGATAAAACATCACTTAAGGTTAAGGTGGGGGACAAAATAAATATAGTGTGTCCTGCAGCCTGATTTTTTTCATCTGGGTTCACTTTTCTTTTGCAAAGGTATACTGTTTAGTATTTCTTCCAGTAATATTCAACTCTTTGTACATCTGAATATTTCTGTTTCTCCGGTAACTAATCTGAGGTACAGCAGAAGTGAAGACATTAAGGACAGAAATGAGGATGGGGTCCGGCCATGAGACAAGAGGAGTCCCCAGCCCTCTTTGCCATGGAGTACTTTTTTTTTTTTTTTACCATATGAACACTTGATAATTTATTTAACCATTCTCCTATTTTGTTTGTTTGTTTGTTTTTAAAACATCTTTATTGGAGTATAATTGCTTTACAATGGTATGTTAGTTTCTGCTTTATAACAAAGTGAATCAGTTATACATATGTCCCCATATCTCCTCCCTCTTGCGTCTCCCTCACACCTTCCATATCCCACCCCTCTAGTTGGTCACAAAGCACCAAGCTGATCTCCCTGTGCTATGCGGCTGCTTCCCACTAGCTATCTATTTTACATTTGGTAGTGTGTATATGTCCATGCCACTCTCTCACTTCGTCCCAGCTTACCCTTCCCCCTCCCCATGTCCTCAAGTCCATTCTCTATGTCTTCGTCTTTATTCCTGTCCTGCCCCTAGGTTCTTCATAACCACTTTTTTTTTTTTTCAGATTCCATATATATGTGTTAGCATACGGTATTTGTTTTTCTCTTTCTGACCTACTTCACTCTGTATGACAGATTCTAGGTCCATCCACCTCACTACAAATAACTCAATTTCATTGCTTTTTATGGCTGAGTAATATTCCATTGTATATATGTGCCACATCTTCTTTATCCATTCATCCATCCATGGACACTTAGGTTGCTTCCATGTCCTGGTTATTGTAAATAGAGCTGCAATGAACATTGTGGTACATGACTCTTTTTGAATTATGGTTTTCTCACGGTATATGCCCAGTAGTGGGATTGCTGGGTTGAATGGTAGTTCTATTTTTAGTTTTTTGAGGAACCTCCATACTGTTCTCCATAGTGGCTGTATCAATTTACATTCCCACCAACAGTGCAAGAGAGTTCCCTTTTCTCCACACCCTCTCCAGCATTTATTGTTTGTAGATTTTTTGATGATGGCCATTCTGACCAGTGTGAGGTGATACCTCATTGTAGTTTTGATTTGCATTTCTCTAATGATTAATGATGTTGAGCATTCTTTCATGTGTTTGTTGGCCATCTGTATATCTTCTTTGGCGAAATGTCTATTTAGGTCTTCTGAGCATTTTATTGGCTTGTTTGTTTTTTTGATACTGAGCTGCATGAGCTGCTTGTAAATTTTGGAGATTAATCCCTTATCAGTTGCTTAGTTTGCAAATATTTTCTCCCATTCTGAGGGCTGTTTTTTCATCTTGTTTATGGTTTCCTTTACTGTGCAAAAGCTTTCAAGTTTCATTAGGTCCCATTTTTTACTTTTGTTTTTATTTCCATTTCTCTAGGAGGTGGGTCAAAAAGGATCTTGCTGTGATTTATGTCATAGAGTGTTCTGCCTATTTTTCCTCTAAGAGTTTGATAGTGTCTGGCCTTACATTTAGGTCTTTAATCCATTTTGAGTTTATTTTTGTGTATGGTGTTAGGGAGTGTTCTAATTTCATTCTTTTACATGTAGCTGTCTAGTTTTCCCAGCACCACTTATTAAAGAGGCTGTCTTTTCTCCATTGTATATTCTTGCCTCCTTTATCAAAAATAAGGTGACCATATGTGTGTGGGTTTATCTCTGGGCTTTCTGTCCTGTTCCATTGATCTATATTTCTGTTTTTGTGCCAGTACCATACTGTCTTGATTACTGTAGCTTTGTAGTATAGTCTGAAGTCAGGGAGTCTGATTCCTCTAGTTCCATTTTTCTTTCTCAAGACTGCTTTGGCTATTCGGGGTCTTTTGTGTTTCCATAAAAATTGTGAAATTTTTTGTTCTAGTTCTGTGAAAAATGCCATTGGTAGTTTGATAGGGATTGCATTGAATCTGTAGATTGCTTTGGGTAGTATAGTCATTTTCATAATGTTGATTCTTCCAATCCAACAACATGGTATATCTCTCCATCTGTTTGTATCATCTTTAATTTCTTTCATCAGTGTCTTATAGTTTTCTGCATACAGGTCTTTTGTCTCCTTAGGTAGGTTTATTCCTAGGTATTTTATTCTTTTTGTTGCAGTGGTAAATGGGAGTGTTTCCTTAATTTCTCTTTCAGATTTTCATCATTACTGTATAGGAATGCAAGAGATTTCTGTGCATTCATTTTGTATCCTGCTACTTTACCAAATTCATTGATTAGCTCTTGTAGTTTTCTGGTAGCATCTTTAGGATTCTCTATGTATAGTATCATGTCATCTGCAAACAGTGACAGCTTTACTTCTTCTTTTCCAATTTGGATTCCTTTTATTTCTTTTTCTTCTCTGATTGCTGTGGCTAACACTTCCAAAACTATGTTGAATAATAGTGGTGAGAGTGGGCAACCTTGTCTTGTTCCTGATCTTAGTGAAAATGGTTTCAGTTTTTCAGCATTGAGCATGATGTTGGCTGTGGGTTGGTCATATATGGCCTTTATTATGTTGAGGAGAGTTCCCTCTATGCCTACTTTCTGGAGGGTTTTTATCATAAATGGGTGTTGAATTTTAGGGAAAGCTTTTTCTGCATCTATTGGGGTGGTCATATGATTTTTATCCTTCAGTTTGTTAATATGGTGTATCACATTGATTGATTGTGTATATTGAAAAATCCTTGCACTCCTGGGACAAAACCCACTTTATCATGGGGTATGATCCTTTTAATGTGCTGTTGGATTCTGTTTGCTAGTATTTTGTTGAGGATTTTTGCATCTATGTTCATCAGTGATATTGGCCTGTAGTTTTCTTTCTTTGTGACATCTTTGTCTGGTTTTGGTATCAGGGTGATGGTGGCCTCGTAGAATGAGTTTGGGAGTTTTCCTCCCTCTGCTATATTTTGGAAGAGTTTGGGAAGGATGGGTGTTAGCTCTTCTCTAAATGTTTGATAAAATTCGCCTGTGAAGCCCTCTGGTCTTTTGTTTGTTGGAATATTTTTAATCAGTTTCCATTTCATTACTTGTGATTGGTCTGTTTATATTTTCTATTTCTTTGTGGTTCAGTCTCGGAAAGTTGTGCTTTTCTAAGAATGTGTCCATTTCTTCCAGGTTGTCCATTTTATTGGCATAGAGTTGCTTGTAGTGATCTCTCATGATCCTTTGTATTTCTGCAGTGTCAGTTGTTACTTCTCCTTTTTCTTTTCTAATTCTATTGATTTGAGTCCTCTCCCTTTTTTTCTTGATGAGTCTGGCTAATGATTTATCAATTTTGTTTATCTTCTCAAAGAACCAGCTTTTAGTTTTATTGATCTTTGCTATCGTTTCCTTCATTTCTTTTTCATTTATTTCTGATCTGATCAGTGTGATTTCTTTCCTTCTGCTAACTTTGGGGGTTTTTTGTCCTTCTTTCTCTAATTGCTTTATGTGTAAGGTTAGGTTGTTTATTTGAGATGTTTGTTGTTTCTTGAGGTATGTTGTATTGCTGTAATCTTCCCTCTTAGAACTGCTTTTGCTGCATCCCATAGGTTTTGGGTTGTTGTGTTTTCATTGTCATTTGTTTCTAGGTATTTTTTGATTTCCTCTTTGATTTCTTCAGTGATCTCTTGGTTATTTAGTGTATTGTTAGCCTCCACATATTCGTATTTTTTTTACAGATTTTTTTCCTGTAATTGATATCTAGTCTCATAGCGTTGTGGTCGGAAAAGATACTTGATATGATTTCAATTTTCTTAAATTTACCAAGGCTTGATTTGTGACCCAAGATATGATCTATCCTGGAGAACGTTCCATGAGCACTTGAGAAGAAAGTGTATTGTGTTGTTTTTGGATGGAATGTCCTATAAATATCAATTAAGTCCATCTTGTTTAATGCGTCATTTAAAGCTTGTGTTTCCTTATTCATTTTCATTTTGGAATATCTGTCCATTGGTGAAAGTTGGGTGTGAAAGTCCCCTACTATGATTGTGTTACTGTCGATTTCTCCTTTTATGATTGCTAGCATTTGCCTTATGCAATGAGATGCTCCTTTGTTGGGTGCATAAATATTTACAATTGTTATGCCTTCTTTTTGGATTGATCCCTTGATCATTATGTAGTGTCCTCTTTGTCTCTTGTAATAATCTTTATTTTAAAGTCTATTTTGTCTGATATGAGAATTGCTACTACAGCTTTCTTTTGATTTCCATTTGCATGGAATGTCTTTTTCCATCCCCTTATTTTCAGTCTGTATGTGTCCCTAGGTCTGAAGTGGGTCTCTTGTTGACAGCATATATATGGATCTTGTTTTTGTATCCATTCAGCCAGTCGATGTCTTTTGGTTGGAGCATTTAACCCATTTACATTTAAGGTAATTATCGATATGTATATTCCTATTACCATTTTCTTAATTGTTTTGGGTTTGTTATTTTAGGTCTTTTCCTTCTCTTGTGTTTCCTACCTAGAGAAGTTCCTTTAGCACTTGTTGTAAAGCTGGTGTGGTGGTGCTGAATTCTCTCAGTTTTTACTTGTCTGTAAAGGTTTTAATTTCTCCGTTGAATCTGAATGAGATCCTTGCTGGGTAGAGTAATCTTGGTTGTAGGTTTTTGCCTTTCATCACTTTAAATATGTCCTGCCACTCCCTTCTGGCTTGCAGAGTTTCTGCTGAAAGATCAGCTGTTAACCTTATGGGGATTCCCTTGTATGTTATTTGTTGTTTTCCCCTTTCTGCTTTTAATATTTTTTGTTTGTATTTAATTTTTGATAGTTTGATTAATGTGTCTTGGCGTTTTTCTCCTTGGATTTATCCTGTATGGGACTCTCTGTGCTTCCTGGACTTAACTATTTCCTTTCCCATATTAGGGAAGGTTTCAACTATAATCTCTTCAAATATTTTCTCAGTCCCTTTCTTTTTGTCTTCTTCTTCTGGGACCCCTATAATTTGAATGTTGGTGCATTTAATGTTGTCCCAGAGGTCTCTGAGACTGTCCTCAATTCTTTTCATTTGTTTTTTCTTTATTCTGCTCTGCGGTAGTTATTTCCACTATTTTATCTTCCAGGTCACTTATCCATTCTTCTGCCTTAGTTATTGTGTTATTGATTCCTTCCAGAGAATTTTTAATTTCATTTACTGTGTTGTTCATCATTGTTTGTTTCCTCTTTAGTTCCTCTAGTTCCTTGTTAAACATTTCTTGTATTTTCTTCATTCTGTTTCCACGATTTTGGATCATCTTTACTCTCATTACTCTGAATTCTTTTTCAGGTAGACTGCCTATTTCCTTTTCATTAGTTTGGTTTGGTGGATTTTTACTTTGCTCCTTCATCTGCTGTGTATTTCTCTGTCTTCTCATTTTGCTTAACTTACTGTGTTTGGGGTCTCCTTTTCACAGGCTGCAGGTTCGTAGTTCCCATTGTTTTTGGTGTCTGCCCCCAGTGACTAAGGTTGGTTCAGTGGGTTGTGTAGGCTTCCTGGTGGAGGGGACTCGTGCCTGTGTTTTGGAGGATCAGGCTGGATCTTGTCTTTCTGGTTGGCAGGACCGCGTCCGGTGCTGGGTTTTGGGGTGTCTGTGACCTTATTATGATTTTAGGCAGCCTCTCTGCTAATAAGTGGGGTTGTGTTCCTGTCTAGCTAGTTGTTTGGCATAGGGTGTCCAGCACTGTAGCTTGCTGGTCATTGAGTGGAGCTGGGTCTTAGAGTTGAGATGGAGACCTCTGGGAGAGCTTTCACCGTTTAATATTACGTGGAGCTGGGAGGACTCTGTTGGACCAATGTCCTGAACTCGGCTCTCCCACCTCAGAGGCACAGGCCTGACACCCGGCCGGTGCGCCAAGACCCTGTCAGCCACACGGCTACAAGGCTTGTCTTGGGTGCGTGCAAGACGAGCAGATCTCGGCATCTGCTGTGGAGTTCTTGACTTGACCAGAGGATTTGAGACCCTGTGAGCTCTCTTGACCAATGAGAGTAGATTTACATGAATCAAAGGAAGTGTGTAGTGTTAAGTAACAAGGTCATAGTCCCAGGAACTTCCATTTTACAGGAATGGGTTTATTATGGAGTGTTTTGTTAAAGGAAGGTCATTGTCAGACAGGCTAAAAAAAATAATTGGTAAACAACCTGATTTCTTTAGCTTGAAAGTACTTTTGAAGCCCCTGTTGTTCTTCATTGAAGTAAAACACTTTCCATGTTATTAGGGAGATAACAATAGAGAAGTTTCCTTTGGATCAGGATCCGGGACTTTCACATATTCTACTATCTATCTGGATGTTCATTATTTATCCAAGTTAGTGTCTTTTGTAAATAATGTATACATATTAAACTGCCAAGTAGGTTTACACTTAGGAGCCAACTCTAATCATCTTGGAGCCTTGGTTTTGGAAAGATATTTTGCATAATCAGAAGGCAAAGTCTAATGGAGTCTGGGGTCAATTACAGGTATCTGTTGTCAATGAACTGGAATGCAAAGGATGGCCACAGGGCTCTTGTGCATTTGTGGCCCGTACAGTAGATTGCTGATGAGTGTTTAACAATAGGCTGTCATGGGTGGTGGGGAGGGCCTGATTATAGCATTTGCTAATTCCTCTTGTGTAAATATTCCTACTGTGGCTGATTTATAGTTACTCTCATGACATCATTCAGTTCTGAGCACAAATGGTTGTTGCTCATGGGTGTGAACTGGCTCTAACACATCACTGAGCTGGTGACTTAGTTCTTAAACTCCGAATCTGAAGTAGTAACCTGTTGGTCACCCACAGGTTATCCTAGGTAAGCAAAGTATGGAGATAGGAATCTGAATTTAGATAACATTTTTTATATATTATGAAGAGGGTTTGAAGAAGTCTGTGCTTTTATCTTGGAGTGGAGGCACCTGAAGGATGAAATGGTCTCCATGTTCATGCATGGTTTTTTTTTTTTTTTTTGACAGCGTATAAGTTCCAGTTGCTTTCCATCCCTAAGGATCAAACCCAGATAAGCACAGTCTGAAGCATTCCCCTTTCTCAGTGTGCATTGCTTTGAAAAAGATTTCAGAAAAAAAATTCTCTTAGAAAAAAAATTTTTTTATTGGTTGTCAGTTGACCCAGTTTTTACACTTTAAATCCTGCTTAACCCTTTATAGTATATGAAGGATTAGGCAGTAAGTAGCGAAGGTCCAAGGAGAAAATTTTGAGGCCAAATAATTCAACGGAGTTTGGAAATATAGAAAGGCTAGGGTTATTTTACTCAGTCACTCGAGCTAGGTACTTCATTCCTTCCTGCTCCCTGACGTGGAATTCATCACGCTGCTGTATGAATTCTAACTCTAGAAGTCCTCTTGAATTTTCCCTAGCCCTTCCTCTCAAATCACTGGCCAGTTCAAGCTAGTCTCTGTGATATTGTATTCTGTTTTTATTTCAATCGAAATAAGCAGGATAGAGAATTGCTGGCCATATGTGTTAAATTTAGTCACCAATCTGACAATTTTCCCCCAAATAACATTCTATCTTAAACTGTACTTCTTGGGGGAGGGGGATACTTTTTAAGTCAATCCATGATGTTAGCAAAATGTATGATTGAATATCTTCTGCACATGTTTCTATTGGACAAATCTGAAAGATTATACTATTTTTAAGAGGTTACCAAATACCATTGCCATGGAAATTCTTGTGTTGCAATGTTCATCAGTTTAATTGCCCTGAATCCTTTGCATAGAATGCAGATATTATTTTCTATGAAAAAAGGCATTAGATTTTACATAAAACTTCTCAATTTTTCTATAAAGTTTTTTTCTCTAAATCTTGAAAATAACTTAGACTCATCAAACCTTTAGGGAAATCCCTAGTGAGAAAAATGAAATTTGTAGTTCATGGACAAGGTTGAACAGGAAAACATCTGTTCAACTTAAAACATTTTATCTCAAATAATAAATTAGTTCACAAATGATGATGGATTAAGTAACTGCATTAATTATTTATTGATTCATTTATTAACCCAACTCTTAAGGACATTACGTTGTGTGAAGCATATGTGTGAGGGGTATAGTGAGAAAGAAAACTAACATTTGATAATCTCCTAATATGTGCTGCTGTGTTTTATATTATTATATTTAAACAAATATTTCAGACAGATACTACCCCCCTTTTTAGAATGAGGAAACTGCGGCTCAAATAATTTGGTTATAGGATTTAAGTGTGTCACAGAACTCAAGTGTGGAGTAACAACAATCTATCCAATTCTTACTAGCTTCAGAAATCTTTATTCTTCCTCTGGTTCCATGTAGCTTCCTGCAGGGAAGTGTAATATGAAGATACAGCACATAGTTCCTGCTTTCAAAATTTTAGTCTAGATGAAGAAAAAAGACATGCCCAATTACCAATATTGCTTAAAAACAATGTTTTATTTAAGTTATGGTTAAAAATAAGTAAGCGGAAATGAAAGTAAATGTGCTTTTAGAGCCAAAAATAAACTTTGTGAGCTAAGGAGTTTCAGAGATTCAGTTTTATTTATTTATTGCATATAATGAAATAGCCAGTATCCCATCTGTCCATCTATCCATCCATCCATCCATCCGTCCATCAATCCATCCATCCATCCATTGATCCATCTTTCCACACATCCTACCATCCATTCTTTCAACCAGCGTTCACACATCAGTAACTATTTTTTAAGGAAGAAGATGAATTTATTCAGATTTCTATATGAATAGAGGTATTCTGAGATTAAATGTGGATAGTTGTAATTTTATTATTACTTCTCCTTTCCAAATGTATGCAAATCACATATTCATAAAAATTGCACTAATAAAGATAATAAAATTTATGAAAAAAGGCATATTTTAAGGCTGATTTAGATCTACTACTACTACTAAGCACACACAACTAGAAGAAAAAAATTTGCTTTAAAATATGAACTTAAAATAAGGGAGGATTGGATCAGCGGGACAAGAGAAGTATCAGTTTTGCTGCAACAACATACGATGCCAAAGCCTCAGAGACTTAAAGCACAAAAATAACTCCGCTTCACACATTGTCCACTTGGGTTCCAGCGATGGACCAAGGGAACCAGGTGTCTTCTACACGTTGGCTCAGATGATGAGGATGTTGTCATCTGTGGCGCCTCCATCTGAACACAGTACTTTAGGGTTCAAGGCGAGGAAACGTGAGTGATCAAGATTTGGCTCTGAAATGCCTCCTCTTAGAGATGGCACACACCACTGACATTTTATGGGCCGAAAAACATTACTATACACGGTCATGCCTCATGTGAGTTAGAGAAGGCAAGGAAGTCAATTTTATCACCTGTCCAGGAAATATTGATGAGCACTAGTAATGTCCACTATGACAAAAAATGTGGCATAATTGTTAATATTTAAGACCCAAAGAGATATTCACCAAGATAAAAAAATATTTAAGACATAAAAGATATTTACCAGGAGAAAAACGTAAACCTGGGAGTGAAATTCTGAGTAGCATTAATTCTTCATCTTTTCTTAAGCTAACATTACTGCATTTCCCAAGACAAACACTCCCTTTCATTCAATGTCTTGGAGAACAGGAAAGGAAGCATTATATTACACATACATGTGTGTACATGTATGTATGTAGGTACACATATACATATATGTGGATTGTATATATACTAATGCATCTACTATTGCTATGCCAGTGCATATTTATTATAGTTTTGTGTCTAACTCATAGTGAGAGTTTTTGTAATCATTTGTTAATATCATGTATTTTTTTTAAAGCCCTAAATTCTCTTAGTTTTTTCTTTGAAATAAAAATAGAATAGGAAGATTTTTACTGTTGACAATTGTGCCCTCAAGTGTTAACATTATTCACAAGTGTTTAAAGGAATAATTAGCTTCATTTCATTCCATCCTACTTGTACTATAATTATAACATGACCTTTGTTCTATTTATACATACAAGTAGTATATTCTAATAGGATTTTTTGTGAAGAAGAAACACTTGATAATAGCCTAATTTCCCAACAGTATTATACAATAGATCATAAATGACCTTACCTTGGAGAAAAAATTAAATGAAAGACACCTGCATTAGAGATCAGTTTCCTAATGTTCAGTTTAAATTCATCATGCTGAGCTATCCAAGGACACCTTTCTTGTCCTATCATTTGATGGAAATGATTTCCATGTGTTTTGCGATTCAACTCCATTCTGCCTTAGATAATGCAGTGACATCAAACATTTCAACTGGCTGACTACACCTTGGAAAACTGGCTTTTTATTGTCAGAGTACTGGAAGTTGTAAATAAGAAGAGGAAAATACATTTGGGGCAAGAATAGTAGCACTCACATTTCAGAGTGATTTTTGCATTTCAGTATTTACAAATATGACATCAAATATTAGTGGTTTTATTTCATTTAATATCAGAGGGATTCTAAAAATGTGATATTGACAACCTTAACTTTGAATTTCTCTGTTTTTGTCAGTTTAATCCAGATCTTTGCTATGCAGTTCTGAACACTGCCATGCTTCTCACTTGTAAACAAGAAACGCTTGGTTAAATACTTACATACAACTGTGACAGCTTGACCGTAGCTTTGTATGTACTCTTTGGGTAAACCTTAAATATCATGCTTGTAATTGTCAAGAGGCAACTTACTGTCCCTTTATCAGTTCCATTAAATAGCATATTAATAGGAAATTAATTAAGATGAATATTAATAAAATTTCAATTTTCTAATCAGTGTCTTAAAAGATAATATTTTCAGTTTTGTTATTCATTTGGTGTCAGTCACACCTGGGTTCCATGAGCAGCTGTTTGGAGGATAACTTTGAGATTCATCTTTCTTTGACACACCTCAATTTGTACTGGAATCATGAATGCATGATCTGAAATTGTGACCCTTGAAGTGAAGTCCTGGGGAAACTTGGAGGTATTTCTCACTGTTTTATTGCCCCAACTCCAGTTTTTGGCAGCAGACTTACACTGGGTGAAGTCTCAGCGTTGCTCAGAGAGATTTCTCGGGGTTCTCCCAAACTTTGGCTTCAAGTGGGCTCTGTAAGCCTCAGTGGGGATTTTTTTCAGATCTCCTACCTTGCCTCCATACCTGGGTATGTTCCTTGCATGCACTCAGTGAAAGCCCCATTTGGAAAGAAAGTGGAGGTGGATGCAGATTCTTCTTTGTCTGGGCTTCTTCAGGAATTTGAACCACCACACCAAACCTCATGGACCTTTAAAACTTTGTGGATAATTTGGCCTGTTTCCTCACACCCCCTCCCCTGGTGAATCCATCCTTCTCCCTTCACTCCACTTAGGATGAAGGCAGCAGTCGGTCCTCCTCTTAGAAGGAAGACTCACCACTTTCTGGATTTTAGTTCACTTAAGTTTTTTTTTTGGCATCTTTAATTCTTTAAGAGTTTTTTGTTCATTTGTTTTGTTTTTCTCTTTGTTTGTTTTTAAGTTATCTATCTTGTTCTCAAGTTTAGGTCTTTTACAGATTTCTAATTCCTAACCAGAAGTGAAATCTAGTCGTTTTTATCGATATTTACAACGTGGTCCACTTGCTACTTGTAACACTTATGTATGAATCCAGTGTGGAAAGAGCCAGAAAAAAAAATGTTAATGATAAGTATTATTCTATCTTAAGAACTGTCTTGCCTTTACCACCTATGCTGTGCCGTTCATCGAATCTTCTCATGCCTGGTGTCTTCTCATTCCTTGAGGGCTTTGTCTTCCAGGAATGCCATCCATATAAATAAGCTTCTTGAAAAGCTTGATCTGCTGTCTCAAGACATGTGTAAATACTAGTTTAAGATCCAACTGAGAGTCTCCTTGCCTTATTCTTTCCACACTTCCTCACCCACACAATGGATTTCAGAAACTGTCTTGACAAATTTGTACCTCAATCTGTCTAATTATCAGGGAGTTTATATTGGGATGAATTTCCAAATCTTGTTTGATTTTGCCCAGGAGAGTAGATTTTGGCTAGTCTGTGTGTTTCATGGAGAGGACAGGCAAATGCACGGCCAATGAAACAAGGAAAGGCCCAAAGAAAGGAGTAAAATATATATATATATATATATATATATATATATATATATATATATAGGAGTAATATATATATATTATATATATATGTTTCCCCTTTATATATATATATATTTCCCCTTTATATATATATATTTCCCCTTTATATGTATATATATTTCCCCTTTATATATATATATATTTCCATATATATATATATACAGATATATATAATATAATATATATATATATATATATACAGATATTTCCCTTTATATATATATAAAGGGAAAATTCAGAATGAGGAGATGTAAAAATAATGAATAGTGTTCATGTAGAATGAGGATGACCAAGAGTAACTGTTTGGGCCAATCTGTGCAGTGACAGAAAAACCCAGACTGGAAACCACTGAGCAAAATTAGTGGTAGAGATAGACAAATATAGAAAAATGTGAACAAATATGTATATTTCCAAACTAGAAATCTCTTAGTATTTCCAACCAGCTCTAGTAACCCTTCCTTTTCATGTTAAAGCAGAGATATAAGAAAACTGTCTCTGTCCTACTGCCACGCACTGCAGGAAGCCAGAGTCTCTGCCCAAGTCTGCGCTGCCTCACCTCCCACCAGGATGCCTGCCATTGGCCCAGATGGCCACTTCCTGTTCCTGCTACTTAGATATGGGCCTCATCGCTCGGAATTCTTTTCTTCATTGTAGTGTCTGGGCTCACCTCAGCCTCAGAGAATATCTCACGAGCTGTCTTATTTCTGAGCATCCCTCCCTCTTTCCGTCTTTCTCTCTGTAGCCAACACCATTTCTCTAGCAAATCCACTGACTTTATCCAGGCTTTACCAGACTGCACCTCCACCATAAACAAGTATGACTGTAAGTGTCTTTTGTCTAACAAAAAGAGGAGCTCTGTTTCTAAAAGGATTCCAATCTTCCTTTTAAATTGATCAGTTCAAGCTACTTCCAGCTTTTTAAAATAGCTGTCTTTTTTCTATTTCACTAAATTACTAATACAATAAATTGTTCTAAATGATATACATTTATTGACATATTTAACCCCCCCAAACACCATTTAAAATAGGTACATTTACTTTTATTTCATGCTTAGAGATAAGCAAAGAGATCTGAACAGGCAAATTACTGGCCCAAAGTCATGTGTGTAATAAAAGTCTGACTTCTGAGCCTGAACTCTTGACCACTTTGAATCACGAATGAATCATGAAGCAGGCAGTGGGGTGCCGTTCTCCTCAAGAAATGGCAGAACATATAATTCATTCAGTGCTTAACAGTAGTTTATGTTTTTCCCTAAACATTGGCTATTGCAAATGCTGGAGACAGTATGCGAGACTAAAAGAAGTGTGTAAATTTGCGTTTTACACAATGTGAAAATTTTTCAATTTCTTAAAATTTGATCAACTGTAAAAATGCCTCTCTCTCCAAAATGCACCTTCTTATAATGAAACTCCCACCACGCTCCCTGTTTTTGGGAAACAATCAAAATGATACAATAACAGCCAAATATAAAATTATTATTTTACCAAAGAATTTGGTGATGAAATGATATCCACTAATTTCTAAGTAATTAGCTTTTCTGTGTTTCATGAGGCAATCTTAAACAGTCAGTTTGTGTGTAGGTATATTTAAAACAAATATCAATTCTGATTTGATCTGTGATGACTAGATCGTGGAACTGTCTGCATTTTTTCAGATAGCTAGATGAAGGCACAGTACTTCTTATATTTTTATAGCTTTATTGTTAAAACTGTCTGTATCAGTTAAGAAAGCTTTCAGCTACAGGGAAAAGGAAACCTGATTCACAGTGTTTTTAAAAAATGAGGATCTGTGTTTTCCTGGATGTAGGCAGATTTTGGCATTATATTAGTGACAATGATGTCAAAACCATCGTATCTTATTTTCTTGTCCTTGCCCATGGAACTGAAATGCAAAGGCTGCTGATGCTTTAAACTTCATGTCCACATTCAAAACAAGGAAAAGAGGGCAGGAGAAAAGGTCATAGGTTCTGCTTCATCTGGAAAGCAAACAGCCTTCCTAGAAACCCTCTTGACTGTCATCCATTTGTATGTCATTTACATCTTTTTGGCAGAAACTGGGTCATTTGCCCACATCCAAGTGAAAGAGGCTTGGAAAGTGGGAACATTAGGAGCATCTTTGGCTGGGTCAGTTGCGTTCCATCTGCTGAGTGGGGTGGGGGGGATTGATATTGGGTAGAAAATAAACAGTTATTGCCATTCTGAATTGTATTACCTGATTCTGGAACTTTACTGTGAAAAGTTATTTGATATTCAGTAGTTTTACTGGTAATTCAACCATATATATAAAATTTAAAGAATCATGTACTTAAATGATAAATATCAATTTAATATCTATAGTAATTAAAAAATATTTGATGGTAATACTGACTACTCTATCCTTTTAAGTCTTCTATTAATTTTGTTGTTGTATCTTTATCGATTTAAGAAAAAGTACTGGTCTCATTTATTTTCCAACCGCAAGTAGAAGTATCATGTTACAGTGAAATCATCAACGTTCTTTTCTGGATGCACCCCCCATCCACCCATGCATATTCAGGAATGGGAATAGTGTTGACATCCATGGAACTTAGAACAAATACCAATGCCAATCACATCTCAAATATAAACACGTTTCAAATTTATGTGGATTTTAAACAATCTGTTTTTTTTTGGCTTGTAGAAAAATTACCAAATAGCATATTGCATTAAGAACAAAATGTTCTTTAATCAGGATCAAATTACACTCTTATAGTAGTAGCACATAATTATATAGATAGAATATTAAAAGTTTTAAGCATATTCTTTAGACAAAATATCCAAAGATGCCAATGTTTTCTTTATTAAAAAGTTATTTTCCAGTTCACTGAATCAATGTAAATATTAAGATTTTGGTTTTATTAAGATTAACTCTAAATTTTTTACTTCTGTATGCAAAGCATAGAAAAAATTGTAACTACATCTTGGTTTGATGTTTGAAAAGTCTGGCATAATTTTAAAGCAACTTTCCATCTGGCTGGTACAGTAAGCAAATGGAATTAGGAAAGATTTGGTCTCTGTTTCTTGACATGAATGTTTATGATCGGTATGATTT
Source organism: Balaenoptera physalus (assembly GCF_965194825.1). Classification (NCBI taxonomy): domain Eukaryota; kingdom Metazoa; phylum Chordata; class Mammalia; order Artiodactyla; family Balaenopteridae; genus Balaenoptera; species Balaenoptera physalus. The sequence goes on from NC_138899.1 coordinate 6,297,752, forward strand.
CTTTGGTTTGCTTTTATTTATTACCGCTTTAACTGTTTTTGGTATAGCCGTGTGGATGTGCATAAAGGGTGGCGTTTCTATCGTATTATGGCTTAGCAAATAAAATAGAAAAACATGTGTATTTTGGACCTACTGTCGTTGCCCAATCAGCAGCCGCCCTTTTCCTTCCTGGGACTCTCCTCCGTGTAACCACGTGTTTATGGAAGATGACGTTATCCCCAGACCACGGGCAAATCCCTGCTACCCGAAGCGGGTCAGGATCATCCCAGTGGGCTAGATAGCGCACACACTAGTTCTGACCAACGAGAGGTGCAGGCACCTTGCTGGAGGACTTCCTAGAATAGGTTTCTTTTGGCAAATAGAAGAACAGGGCAGGAAACAGTCCCTTTTCTTCTGCCTGCCAGAGTCGCGTGTGCACGGAATGGCTGGAGGTTCTGGAGCCCGTTGAGGGCAGGGGGAGAGCCAACCACTGCAGGTGGAGAATGAGGGCAGGCAGCCCCTGAACTCTGCGACCCAGGGAGTCCTAGTGACAAGACAGGACACGTTTGCCTCGTTTCTAAATTGTTTTCTATTATTTATAGCTCAGTGCATCCTGCCCACTATAATTGGCCATACTTACATATTCTGAAATCGATATGTCCATTTAAATGAAATTTAGGGTTTTGTATACAGTGGTTACAATAGAGTGTCTCAAGCAATATTGTGTGTGTGTATGTCTGTATTATATTCTTAAGTAATACTTGGAAGAATTTTTTTAAGTCTGGCTTTCTTTTATTTTTTTTAATAACACACCTTACTTTCTAGGACTCCTTTTTTTTTTTTTTAATTAATTTATTTATTTATTTTTGGCTGTGTTGGGTCTTCGTTTCTGTGCGAGGGCTTTCTCTAGTTGCGGTGAGCGGGGGCCACTCTTCATCGCGGTGCTCGGGCCTCTCACTGTCGCGGCCTCTCTTGTTGCGGAGCACAGGCTCCAGACGCGCAGGCTCAGTAGTTGTGGCTCACGGGCTTAGTTGCTCCGCGGCATGTGGGATCTTCCCAGACCAGGGCTCGAACCCGTGTCCCCTGCATTGGCAGGCAGATTCTCAACCACTGCGCCACCAGGGAAGCCCAAGTCTGGCTTTTAATGGTTACCTTACATCCTGACTATTTGATATTTATTAGGATCAAATAATGTCACCATAAGTATACATATAACATATTATACATATATATTTTGTCCATATGGCTATATGGACCTTACTTTGTCCATAAGATGTAAATGTTAAATTATATATTTCTTTTGATATTGATATTTTGTAATAGATGTTTTTTGAGTTGTTAAACATAAAAAATAATATTATAAATAATCAGCTTCCTACAGGCTTCATAGATTTTCTTAATTATTTGGTTGTTGTCATGTTGTTTCATACCTCATAACCACTATTATATAATTATTAATGGTTTGTACCGATTATTCTCTTTTTTCTAGATGTTGGTGAAGCATCTCTACCAACATATTAGTACAATTTCTAGATAATTGACTCTTATTTTCACATATTTCTAAAATAAAATTTCTAAAAACCTCAAGCCACAAAGACTTTTAAAAATATGAATTGATATAATTTTACCTAATGTGGAAGATTGGGAGAAGAATGACTTTAATATCATATTTTAATGTCTAAGTTAATACCTCTGAAACTAATAAAATTAGTACAATTCATAACACATAGTCAGTCTTATGCTACATAGTCATAGTAATATGAAGGCACATTACAGTCACTTCTGGTGGATCCTACCTGCAACCATAGACTCCTGGGTACCTTTTAACAAATGAAATAATGAGTGTCAACCCAGGGATTTGTGGTTCTAGCTAAATCACCATGTTCCCTGGGGATTCTTTTGAAGAATTCATCGAGCTGTAACTTGTCTTAAAGAAAGACTAGACTAACGTAGAGAAAGACAGAAAGAGAAAAGAAATACAGGTGCCCTCTCCTCTGATGGAGTAAAGGATTCTCATCCTGGAGGAGAGGCTGCTCAGGAAAGTAAGCGGACTGCATTTTCTGGCTTCTTTTGTCCTTGGTTTTGACATACCCTTGGTGTCAGGAAATTTTCCCCTCAAAGCTTTAATCCCTCATGTTCAAATTTAAGCACATTTCCTCATCTGTAATCAGTGAGGAGACAGAGCAGATGGTCACCATCTTATATACACTAAACCTTCAAGCTTTTTGTTCAGAATAAATGATCCTACTTCATAGACTCATAAAATTAGATGGGACCTTGAAGTCATCCCGTCCTTCCTCTGCCTTTAGACAAGACTACCCTTTAGCCATCCCAAACAGATGAGCAAATTCATCCTATTTTTAAAAGAGATCAAGAGAATCTAATCAAAAGCTTCCAACAGTCACACATTCCTCTGATGAAAGCCCCTCACTTTCAGGAAATCAGCATCATTATCATCAAATAGCATTTTCTAAACACCCACATGTGCAAAATATGTTTGTATATTCAGACCCGAAAGAGGGCCCGAGAGGCCTAGAAGAAGGGTTGAAGAAGACTGCAAAGGTGCAGGATCCCTGTTAGGCTCTTTTCAAGGTAGTGGGGGAAGCTAGCTATGGCCATAAACAGACCTACAGCAAACCCATCAAAACACATTATTTTTAAGGGACATTCCAGAAACCCCAGAGGATTTTTATGTTTTTATTTAGGAAAATTGCCTTATAATTAAAGAATACATCCATTTGAAACAAATCTGTATTAATTTAAAGTCATAACATTTGCAACACACATAATATTGAATCAATTGCCTCTCTTACAAAGGAGGTGGGGAGGGAACTGTCTCTAAAATCTTTGAGTCCTTTTCTCCCATTTCTGGCTCTTCTTTCATGCCCCTGAAGAGCCAGAGCTCAAAAAGGCTGCCCTCGGACTTCCCTAGTGGCGCAGTAGTTAAGAATCTGCCTGCTAATGCAGGGGACACGGGTTCGAGCTCTGGTCCGGGAAGATCCCACATGCTGCAGAGCAACTAAGCCCGTGCGCCACAACTACTGAGCCTGCGTTCTAGAGCCCGCGAGCCGCAGCTACTGAGCCCACGTGCCACAACTACTGAAACGCGCGTGCCTAGAACCCGTGCTCCACAAAAAGAGAAGCCACCGCAATGAGAAGCCCGCTCACCGCAACAAAGAGTAGCCCCTGCTCGTGGCAACTAGAGAAAGCCCGCGTGCAGTAATGAAGACCCAGTGTAGCCAAAAATAAAAATAAATAAATAAATAAATTTATTTAAAAAAAAAAAGGCTGCCCTCAGAATTTTAATACTCCCCACCCAAGGCTGGAACGTCTCTATGTCCTTCAACTTCCCTTCCAGTCGAGGAATTCCCATTCTCTGAGAGTTGCTAATCGCTACTACATTTTAATTGAACAGAGCAACTTACTTGGCGGTTGCCTTCTCTTAATATAAAATCATTTGATTAATGGACAAATTGTTGACTCATATTCGCCAGTCAGATGGGCTGGCTGTTGAGGTGGGATCGTTTTTAACCAGCATGTCCTCCATGTCCACCCCACCCTTAATCATTCTGCCAGGGAATGAGGAACCTGGCCTGGAATCAGACGTCATCCCTGTCTTCCTCCCTCACCTTTGCAGGTTTCTCAGCCACACCCACTGCTCACCTTTGCGAGAAGCTCCGTTTAGTGTGTAAGTAGTCCCAGTGTTCAGGAACTGGCCAAGTGCCGTCAGATCCTTGAATGGGGCGCTAATAGGGTGTGCACTGCACTGCAACAGGCTTCAAAACATTTGCTGTACTAGCACAGTGGGTTATCTTGATCACAGTTGCTACTTGGTTTTGATGTATGCCCTTTACTGTGCAGCAGCCAGTTCAGTGCATCGTTGTAACGTCTCCGTACTGTGGGTAACAGGTACTGTGTAGTAAGCCTTTACCATAAACGTAAAATATACTTATAGAATGTACAACAGTATTGATGTATCATTCTTTTTATTTTATTTTATAATAGATATGTCTATTCCATTCCCTAAACGTATTCAAGGCTTAACATTTTCACTACCAATGAATAAAATGCCTAAATCTTTTAGGGAAATGGCATACTTCCTTATTAACATTATTGAATGTCTCTTATGTTTGAAAGAAAAGGAAATAACACTGGGTGCTTTCATAAGTTATCACATTTATGTCTTCTAATTGCATTTCAAGGTAAGAACATTTTTTCTCTTTCTCTCTCTTTTTATTTTTAAACAGAAACTAAGCCTAAGAGAGGATTTCGTTATGAAAAAAACTGATTCCAAATACAGACATCTCTGGTCCTAAAGTGTGTGTATGTACAATCATGTAATTAATCTGATCTAAGAATCAACTAACCTAAATAAATGCTAGGTTTCTAGAATTTATCAAAAAAAAAACCCTCTGAGGATTGACTCTTGCTTATTTCCCAATTGCAATATGCAGGATAGATATTTTCATTTCAGGATATTTGTATTTGATCTTGTATTTACTACACAAAGGATATCCTTTCATATAATATAATTCTATAAGAATAGTATATATTCTAGATATTTTCATTAATCAATATTACTGATTATTATGAATAACTCTTCAGATTAGGCTTTGGTCCCACAAACCTGAAGTACATTGGGAAATGCAGAATTAGTTCCTTTCAACTCAGTTCAGGCTCTACAACTTCATGATTAAGCAATTTGGAAAAGATTATAGGAAATAGAAATTGTTCCCTTCTAAAGGAACTGGTGAGTTCATGGGTATAGTTGCCCCAGTGAATTGTGTAATCTGTGAAAATATAGGGAGTTCTCATCTTTGAGAATAAATGGATTGAGTGAATTCAGTTATCTCTATTATCATTCAGTTTGCATATCAATTTTAGTATGTGCAAAAAAGTAATGGATGTGCCCCTTAAAACAGCTTCACGAATTAAAAACCAACCACACTTGTGTCTTCTTTTTGTGGAAATTTATCTAAGTGTGTTAGGTGATTTTAATCCTCATCCATTTTTTGATATTTTGTTCCATCCTGTTAATGATCTTAAATGGCTCCTGAAGTATAAATATAAGGAGAAGATTAGGTCATTGTAAATTCAGGTGGCTTCCACAGTTGGCGGTAGAATGAAACTTCCCTCACTCACTGTCAGTCACTCACTGTCAGTCCTGTTAATCAGCGTGCTACCTTTCCGGGTCTGCAGAGGCTAGAGAGGTGATCACTCCTGTTTCATTTTTATATGCATTTATTTTGGTTCTCAGTTTAATCAGCAGCTGGGGCTGAAACCATCCTTGGAACAGATTGGGTGATTGGATTCTTTTATAAGTAAAATAATTCTGAAAATAGAGCCCTATAGATTTCTTAGATGCTTCTTAAATATTTGTGGTCAGCCAGTGTAAGTAACACAGAAAATTTGTGGTCAGCCAGCATAATCTTTCTTTGCAAGCAGTGTATGCTATTCTTGAACTTACACCAACAAAACCGTCTCTGGATAACTGACATTTTTACTTAGGAAGAGTTTCAGGCATTTCAGTGCCTTAGTCCATTTAGCTTGTTTCAGCCATGGTCTTAAAAGCCTCCTTTGCTCCCTTTACCATCACCTCTTTCTTGTAAAAGCTGGATTTGAGCAAGATACCTTTAATTAATCAAATCCACAAGGCAGTCAGAACATTGCTTCTCTTGCACTGAAAAGGAAAAGACTGATCTCACAAGGAGATGAAAATGGCATATGTAACTCTGTTTCTCTGAGTGGGCTCCAGCACATGCTTAATCTTGAGTTTTCCCATTTTGGGAGACTTTTTGCCAAGTCAGCTCTCAGACAATTCATGGAAGATGTTGCTATGAAACTACATCAAACACTATTCTAATTCTTGACAGGTTATTCTATACAATTGCACATACCTGGCCTTCAAGATAGGGTAAACTAAAACCCACTGAAGAAGAATAAAAAGGCTATTATTACAATCCTTGAGGAGTTCAAAAATCAATAATCCTGCAGAAGGAGAATAGGCCATTTATCATTGCTCTGTCTTTTTGATGTCAAGGGAAAAAATTGCTCTTAAAATCTCAGCTGATATTAGTAGCTTTAGAATTTACAAAGCACTTGTTTATTCCATATTCCACTGAATTCTCACAATGTCTTGGCAGTCAATATTAATATTGCACATTGTAATTGACCCATTTGAAAGCTGAGAAATTGGGGGTCAGAGAATGTATGTCATTTTCCCAAGGTCATGCAGCTGATAAGTGATGATTCTAGGATTCCATTTCTAAAAGATTGAGACTCAAATCTATTTTTCCATCCCATTGCAATGTATGTTTTACTAACAGGATGTCTAATTATGAATTTGAGAATAATCTTTATTTAAATTACTATACTCAGAATATATTTTACATATTTCTAAAAGTGATATGTAAATACTGTTTTATTTGAGTAAAATGAAGAGTAAAATGAATATTTTTATTTGCTCACTAGAAACAAATGCAGACCCTCTGGGTGCACACTTTTCCAAAGATCCTGTCATTTAAACAATAATATCATTCCAGATTATTTGAGATTAGGTAAATTTACTGAGATGAGGCCAGTATACATTAGGGTTCTCAGTCTTGGCACTATTAACTTCTCTGCTGAATAAGTCTTTGTTGCAGGAGGCTGTCCTGTGCATTGTAGGATTTGGCCATCCCTGCCTTCTACTTGCTAGATGTAAAGAGCACTCCCAGTTGCGATAATCCCAAATATCTCCAGACATTGCCAACTCACCCCCACTTGAGAATCACTGGTCTACCTTAATTTAACTGCCAGGAAAGTTGCTCTGTTTTCCTATTACATTGGATAATGGGAAAGAGTTGTAAATTAGCTGAGGCGTGAATCTTTTCCTATTAGTGTTACAGTGGATACATTAGCATGCTGCATAATTCTCTAACCTAATTCTCTCCGTGAGGTCAGCCAAAACTAACAAAATCTCAGGCACATCTTTTAATCTTCCTTTGACTCCTCTTTTCTGAAGTGAAGATCCTTAGCTTATTTTGTTATTTCCCCAGAATACCCCTATTGGGAGACAATTGGTCCCTCACACTTTCATACACCTTGCAGGTTAGGCACTGACTGCCCTTTTGTTCTGGACCATATTTTCGTGGATGTTTATAGAGCAAACAGTTTTAGAAAAGAGAGATTATGTCTCTTTGTGGAGCAAAAGGTAGACATGTTTACTTCTCATTGTAAACGTTCAGATTCCCTGAGCTCGGGGTCCTCTCTGTCCTGTGAGCATTGGCACTGGGGAACCAGCACAGAGTGTTGCTACTGTGGCTACTGCTGTTGCTGGGGGTGATAACTGTCCTTTGTCTCAGAGCCAGGAGACTGAATCTCCTACCAGCATCCATAGAACTATGGCAGCCCGAAATTTTAATACTGCAACTAACACAGTTCTTCAACCCTTCACATTTCTTGGGAATCTATCCTTTGACATGGATGAGCAGTTAAAGGCTGGTTATTTCTCAGAATGTTTTTGCATATATCACTTTGGTGGACTCATTGATGATACCACATGAAATGTCTTTTTTGCGTCTGTTGAAGGGGCATTCTTAAAAATGTTGTCCACTGTATCACATACATTTTCCTTTCTATATAAGCATATTGTCGTTACAAAGGAGAAGCTGTTCTTTGCCTAAACAGCAGTTGTAATTCATCTTATGGACGTCACAAAGGTATGATTTACTGCATTTTCATCCTTGCTACATCTTTTAGGAAACGAACGCCTCCTTTCTCAGTCGAACTCTAGCAGCTGCATAGTGTCTTTTGGTAATAATGTTTGGTGTTAATCTTACCAGTGACTTATTTTTCTACTTTTAAATAATTGGACACCTGAGGAAATAAAATTAAAAAAAATAAGCCAACCTCTTAAAAAGTTCACATGACAAGTCACCTTGGAACAGATTTTTATTTTTAATGGGGAAAAAAGAATCACTTGAGTGGTCCTCCTTGTATGGCTGTCCCCCAACAAGGGGATCAGAAGATCTTTTGTCTTTTTCCTTGGGCTTCTGAGTTAGGAGGTAACTTATTTGCACAAAGATCCTAGGGATCCTCTGGGAGAAAAATGATTGTGATTCGATCACAAAGTTTGAGAAAGTTATGGAATGGACTGACGTAGGACTTGGCAAAGTATTCCAAGAGCATGACCCAGGAGCTTCAGGAAAACTCACCAGGAGCGTAAGAAGAGCCTGGCTGGACACTTGTTTTCAGCATCTGACGTTCCTTAGGAGAGGCTATTTCTGGTCCACGGTGTTGCAGACTCCAGCAAGTCTGAGCACCAGCCACTCAGGCGTGATAATCTTCCTGGAGGGATAACGAATAAGCATCTGAATGTAAATTTTATTTTATTTTATGTTTTTTTTACAAAAAATATTTATTTATTTGGCTGCACCGGGTCTTAGTTGCCATACGTGGGATCTTTAGTTTTGGCACGCGGGATCTAGTTCCCTGACCAGGGATCAAACCTGGGCTCCCTGCATTGGGAGCTCGCAGTCTTAACCACTGGACCGCCAGGAAAGTCCCCTTGAATATAAATTTTAAACGTTTTAATCATGGAACCCGAGTATGTGACAACTCTTAGCCTGTGGGACCAGAAAGGCTGAGTGACCTTCAGACTGTGTTGGCAGCCTCAGAAGGCACAGTTCTAGCAGCTGAAGATGAAAAATTCTACTCCTTCTTTCTCTCTCACTTTAGGATGCGTGATTACCATAGAATGAGTTGACCCTGGGGTTCTTGGACATCGTGGGTCTTTGTTCATTTGATTTTTTGACTGATTGCTTGAGGGGAAATGCTAATAATATCAAGTAGGGAAAATAAGTGGATTAAGATTTGCTATTAATAATATAAAAGTGATGTGATCATCGAGAGTGCTACACTGTTTTAAAAATTTCTACCCTATTCTCTTCGCTCTTTATCTCCTTCTTTCATGTGAGATAACTACTTTAGGCTTTTGTAGATCAGGTTAGTTTATTAATTTAATCATCTACTCTGTATTGATCCATATTAATGGATCAATTTATTTTTCTATCTTTGGAATGGCATTAAGGATTTTGGTTGGCAGATCTGGCCAGTGCAGGAATATATATTATCTCTAGTCTAAAGATAGACTGTTATCTTTCATGACTACATTGTTACCTGACTGTGATATCTGGAAAAAATCATAATCATAGTAACTGATATCTTTTCAGAATGGATTCTTCTGTAGAAGCATCTCCGTAGACCTTGATCTCAGAGTTGGATAATACTTCTAAAACACAATGTAGAAATATTGTCAGTATTGGCAGTTGTTAATGATCCCTACTGTTATGAAACAACTAAATAAAATAAAGAATGAAAAATGACTCCATTTAATTGGTACTTCTGGGAAATTCAGGTAGGTGTTGAAGTCACTTTAGGTCCTGGGCAAGTTACCAGATGGTATAATCTATATCTTTTTTTTCATTTCTGTAAGCCTGAAATATATGGTATTTTAACTGCTTTCTTTATGTAGTGCATTCAATCAGGAAGTAGTCTCTTGGCTTGGTGTTTGAGAAGGCAGTGCAAAAAACATTCCGGTTCGAGTGCTATGATGTTGTTGATCACCATGCATCTGTGACACTGAGCTACGAGATTCTGAGGAATATACGGATAAATGGTCATTTCAAAGAATGTAACATTTTCTGAGAAGCTTTTAAGTTTTCTTTGATTTTCACTAATTGCTTTTCTGTGTCACCTAACTATTTTGTCAGCGCTAAGCTGATGAATACTTATATTTATAATGAATTTTCGGTAATAGACAACTTAAACTAGTTTTAAATGACCTTTGTAAATCTACTTGTATAAATGACAACACTAACAGTAAAAATAAAACAAAACAAAACAAAGCAGAACTAAAAAGAGTTCTTAGTGTTTGGATCTGACCCAAAATGACTATTAAAGTTGTAAATTTTCCCATTAAACTGATAATAATGTAAGCAGTTCTATCAGTGGAAATGCTGACATACTTCTGAGTAATAACATCCATTCCAAGTGGCCTTTGATATGTTGATTCTACCTTTTACAAGCCTGAGTATATTTTTGATTTTGAGGAATGTGTTGGTAGATGGTGCTGAATTGGAGGCCTACCCAAATCTAACAGGATTCTTTGCTGCTTCTAAGCTGTTACAGTATTTTTCTATTGAGTAGATTTTGCTTGCCTAAAATAAACTTTCTCAGTAGAGGTACAACCTGAGTGAATTCTCTTTTTCCAGACACAGTGAAGGTCATAGGGCTGTACCCTCCGTTTTGTTTGATGTCCTTTATGACCATTCAGACTTGGCATTGAGGACCTAATGGAGGACAGTAGGGCCAGAGCAGTTTGCCTTGGTTCAACCTGGAGCTGTGGCTGAGCCCCACTCTCTGTAAGAGCAGGGGCCTCCTGTTCAAGTAATAACTCCTGCCCTCCCAATTGTGCTTCTGTTCATGAGACTCATCTAAGTTTGATGATGTGGTTATAATGACGGCTGCCTGGTGTCTCCATTGTAAAGGTACATTTTGGGGGCAAATAATAGGTGATATAAGTCGTTGCTTTGTGAATGTCCTTTAATCCCAAGAACTTTCATCCAGTGGTTTTTAGCACCTAATGGTTTGTCCTTGCCAAAACAAGACATTATTGTGGCTTGCAAAATGGTGTTATTTCTAATTTTGTCATATCCTTCATATTTATTAGCTGGCATCCTTCTGTAAAAATTTCCTTTCTATTTAAAAAATACATTTCTTATCTTTTTAAGTTATATACTTAAAGCATTTAAATATTTTAAAAATCTGGAAAATTTTAAAGAAATATACTAATTTCTATGAATATAATGTTTTTTTTTTTAATATTTTAGGTTACAAATTGACTTTTTTTTTTTTAAATTTTATTTATTTATTTATTTTTGGCTGCGTTGGGTCTTCGTTTCTGTGCGAGGGCTTTCTCCAGTTGCGGCAAGTGGGGGCCACTCTTCATCGTGGTGCGCGGGCCTCTCACTATCGCAGCCTCTCTTGTTGCGGAGCACAGGCTCCAGACACGCAGGCTCAGCAATTGTGGCTCACGGGCCCAGTTGCTCCGCGGCATGTGGGATCCTCCCAGACCAGGGCTCGAACCCGTGTCCCCTGCATTGGCAGGCAGATTCTCAACCACTGCGCCACCAAAGGAAGCCCCTGAATATAATGTTTTGATAAATATAGACAAAATGCATATTATATGAAATCATAAAAGTCTTTTCAATTTATAAAAATATATATGTATATTTGTTTCCTTTCAAGTAAGTTTTGTTAAAAGTAGAAAGAAGTAAAGTCTCCTGTGCCTTGAGTTTCAGCTTTCTGTTCATGCTAAGAAATGCACCGCTACAGAAATGAATTCTTCATTCATTCAGCCAGTGTTTCTTGAGGAGCTGCTATCATCAAGGTGGGATGTTAGCTATAAATTTGATGTAACTTATGTTTTTACCTCCACTTATGAAATAGGAATTTTTAAAATGCATTTTTTTTAGATTCTGCATATAATGATACAAATGAACTTACTTACAAAACAGAAACAGGCTCACAGACTTAGAGAACGACCTTAAGGTTCCAGTGGGGAAGGGTGAGGGGAGGGATAGATCGGGAGTTTGGGATTGACATGTACACACTGCTATATTTAAAATAGAGAACCAGCAAGGACCTACTGTACAGCACAGGGAACTCTGCTCAGTATTCTGTAATAACCTAAATGGGAAAAGAATTTGAAAAAGGACAGATCCTTGTATATGTATAACTGAATCACGTTGCTGTACACCTGAAACTGACACAACATTATTAATCAACAATACTCCAATGTAAGATAAAAATTTTTTAAAGTACATTTATAATATTATATGTACATACCATGTATGTATACACATATATGATTTAGATATATGATTATATATACATATTATATAATATGTATATATGATTTCCTCAATAAATTCATATGGGCCGAAGGTCAATAAACACACGATTCTCCTGGTCACAAGTGACCATGTCAAGTTTATTTATTACAATACATATTTTATTAATAGAATTTAAATGAAGTCTTAACATCAAAAACTCAGAAACTCTCATGGAGATCCAGATGATTAAATACAATACATAATATGCCTAAAAGTCTGCTTTTGTTGTTGCTGTTGTTGAGGACTGACCATTTCCGTGGAAAACTTTCTTATCATAGAAGCTCAAAATGTAATTTTAACTAACAAAATGTAAAGGTAGTTGTCCACATTCTGCAGTCTAGTACCTTCTTTCCATTAGACTCACATGGCAGAACCTTCTTGAAATACCACTCTAAATATAGAAGAAATACATCATCTGCTATTCAGTTATCTTGTTAACTTGCTTGTGCTTAGCATTTGAGTAGCTCTTGAATGAATTACAATAATTTACATAGCCTAATCTAATAAAGGATATTTATAGCATGTGTAACAATGAAGATATATTCTTTGAGGACTTTTACAGATATATAAACACTTGTTTAGTAGAATTCGCATCAAATGTAGCAGATGGAGAAAGCCCAGATTCTGGAGGGAGAGGCACATGGCCTTGATTTTCACTCCACAATTTATTAGCTCTGTGATTCGGTCACGTTGCTGAATCTCTCTGAACATCGGTTTTCTCGTCCATAAAGAGGAGGTGGTAATGCATAACAAATATTTTGACAGGCTGTTAAAATCTGGAGATGATGTGTGTAAAGAGCCTGACACACAGTAGGTGTATGAGGCAGGTTTCTCCAGAGAAGTAGAATCAGTAAGATGTGTGGGGCTGGCAGATCTGCATCCTGCAGGTCAGGCAACAGGCTGGAGAGCCAGGAAGACTTGGTGTCGCAGCTGGAGTCTGAAGGCATATGGCGGCAGAATTCCCTCTTCCTCAGGGGATGTCAGTCTTTTTCTCTTGGTCCTCAGATGATGGGATGAGCCCCATCTATGTTATGGAGGGTAATCTGCTTTATCAGAGTCTACTGATTTAGATGCCATCTCATCTTAAAGAAACACCTTCATAGCAATATCTGGACTGGTATGTTTGATCAGCTTTCTGGGGACCGTGCTTTAGCGAAAATGACACCTAAAATAAACCATCACTGTAGGTCTGCATTGAAAGGTGCCTACACTTGTTAAAACACCATAGAATTCTATATATAAGACCTGAAGTCTCTCTCTGGAGAACCTCAGCCCCCTGCACACTCTCCACTTCTTCCTGGCAGTTGCTTGGATAGTGGCTCCTATTGGCTCCTCTTACTTTCTGTCTCACTGTTGTTTCCTTGATGTTTCCATGTGAATAGCACGGTTTAGGCCAAGGGTGCTGCTGGCTCTCAGTGTCCCAATGCCACTGCACCGATAAGGCAAGTGATACCTGATCCCAAACACAAGATGGGAAGACACCTCTTCTCCATTCTTTGTGTTCTACTTTGCCACCTGTGCCCTAAAATAGCACTTTTCATCTGCCAGAGACCCATAAAAATCTATCACAAAAATAGCCACTTCAACTTCTAATTTGGCCTTGCCCTCAGTTGGTGCCCAAAACAGTCCCTCAAAGAAAGGACAATGATTGCTGGACCAATCACGTCCATTACTGCTGTATCTCCCGGGTGCATCAAACTCCCTTCTCTGTTTTCAAACAATTCTCCCCTCTTCCAACAAAAGACCAAGTCAACACAGGGCATCATTCTTCCTCTGAATCCATCAGGGCATGCAAATTGCTTTAGAGATGAATGGTCCCAGTTTCCCCCCAACCAAATTCAAGTTGAGCTCAGTTGATGCACTCTTAAAAATAATTATTTTATTTATTTTACAAATGCCTTGTAAACTGAGAGATAAGTACTGGCATTATAATTCACTTTAAAGATGATTTTGAGGTGCAAAGCAAATAGGACTGAGTATCTATACCCTTTAATTACAGAATACACATTTTCTCTAAACATTATCTCCTTCCACTCAGGAAAACAGCTGAGTATCTTTGTTTCCCCCCCATCAAATGTTTTTATTATCATGTTCAAGGCTTTTGATTAAGTTGGCATTGTAGGAAACCCTTTTCTATTTTCTTTCATGTTTTTCTTGACAAGTCTGAATCAGTAATTCTGGCTGGTATTACAGGCTCATGTTTTTGGGTACATTCGTTTATCGTGGAATGAGTCACTTTGCTGTTTTTGTTTCCATATTATTCTGAAAGGCACCCACAGAAACATTACAAGAATGCAGAGTCGCAGCAAATACATTCTTACGCTGGGTCTGCACTTTGTCTCCACAGTTAGTCTAGCCAACACAACATCATCTTTGAACAATAGAAGGTAATGGCCAGGGATAAAATCATGGGCTTGGCGGAAACAGAATTTGCCACCCTGAATATTCACCCCACGTTTAATCTGAAGACAGACATTCTAAAGAAGTTATTTTTTATGGCGTCTGTCCTGGGCTCCCAATAGTGAAATTTTTTTACCTGGTATTTCTTTGTTTTTTATTTGCTTTTACTATTTCCTTAATTTTAAATTCTAAGCCCCTGGGTGTTTTGTTTATAAAAAGAAGTCTCAATTTTCCACTTTCTTTATGCTTTCTTAACCATTTTCACTTTTGCTAAGAGGAAAGGAGAATATATACAATATTTTTGCATGAAAGGAGACTCTTTTATGGCATTATATCAAAAATATAAAACGAAAATTAATTATCAGTATACCAAATGTAAATTGATGAATGAGATTTGTTCACCTGAATATATTTGTGCAAGTAAACTCATAGGAAGCAGAAATTAGATGTCATTTCTGACTCAGGTTCCTTGATTTAAATGGTAACAGAGGATCTGTTATCTGGAAAGGCTACAGTTTTTCATAGGGAAATGCAAGAGCCATTCCAAATGCTTAAGGCAGCAGCACAATTCTTTCAAATCACATTTTTCTTGGAAACCTCCATATAAACAAAAGCATAAAAAGGGAGTTCTCTTATTCAAAGAGTGGGAAGAGGGTAGTGTGTGTCAGATCTCATCTCATTAGCCTCCTACCAAACTCTGAGATACCACAGGCCCCCGGCACTGGCTCCCAGGAGTTCAGATTGAAAACCCTGCACTAGAAGCATCATGGCATTTAAATCACGAATGCAAACGTGTAGAGAAAATGATAACAGCCATTTCTCTCTCCCCGTTACCTACGCAAAGTCCTGGAGGGTGGTCTGTAAATCAGTTCCTTCAAGTCTTTGGAAGGGTCTCTGTACAGATTCTCCTGTGAGTGCTTTCCAGCCAGTGCCTGGAGGTGAGCTGGCTGTGGTAAAATACTGACTTGAGCTTG
This sequence comes from Balaenoptera physalus, assembly GCF_965194825.1. Lineage (NCBI taxonomy): Eukaryota > Metazoa > Chordata > Mammalia > Artiodactyla > Balaenopteridae > Balaenoptera > Balaenoptera physalus. The sequence continues at coordinate 6,313,041 of NC_138899.1, forward strand.
CTAGTACCATGTGCGCATATTCCCAAAATAGTCTCCATGCTGGGAGGGAGGACAGATTTTCCTCTCTTTGTCTGCATTTGAAAAAAAAGTGTCAATGATCAAGTCTAGATTCCTTCCAACTTCAGTTATTTTCTGACACTTCGTGGATACTCAAACACTTAATAACAGCATTGATGACCCTTCCCTCAAAATTGTTGACATTTGCCTTATAAGGGTGGTAGAAGTGAGAGTGTATATTTTTAATTCTGAAGGCAGTCTTTATGTATCCATAGGAAATACCGTGCCTTATCCTATTTTCTCACTCTGTGTGTATTTGCGTAAAGATCACTTAAAAGTTTCCTCACATCAATAGAAATCACTGAGCTAGAGATTGCTTGTTGAAAAATTTATGGGCATAATGTATCTTCAAAAGAGTGATATGGTTTTTATTTTTGTGGAATAACATAAGGGGATTCATAGAAATAGATCTGTCTGCTAATGAACCACAATGATTAAAAATTTAAGAAATGTTGACTTTCTCCTCGCTGGAAGTCTGTAATGACCTAATGGCCATGGGTCACTGATATCAATGAGGAGATTGCCATTCAAGGTCCGTGCCAAATTAATGACTGTATGAAAAACCTGGCTTACTTATCAGAAAGGGTACAAAGCAATAGACTTACTTACTGGGAGTCAAAATTTTGATAATTTTTTATGTAGTATTTTGTTGTAAATTTGATACATTAACCCTTATTATTGGAGTTGACAAATTAAATTGAAGTCTGTATTATGGAATGTCATGAACTAAAAACTTGCATCTGTATCAAACAGTTGCAAAAAAGTAGAGTGTCAAAATTAGATGATTTCATGTAAAATTGAAATGCTACAGATTCATCCTCATGGTGATTTATAAGTTTTGTCACACACGCACAGACATGTACACAGAATAAAAACAGAACAAAACTTTCTTCCACAATATTAAAAAAAAAACTTGGTTTGGAATAATCTAAGTATTTGGCACTGATTAAAATGTACAGATTTCCCAGAGTACTTTATGTTTAGTACCTTAGCATAATATTGATTTTAATAGACACTCCATTTCTTACTGATGTAAATATATTTAAGCAATAATACGTCTATTTAGAATCAATTTTCATTAATGAGGCTGTTGCACCCTCTGTCTAGATTCTCCCAATTTTGGATAAGTCACTTTGGTAGCTGCATTAGCTCTTCTAGGCCACTTGAGGACCTACTTAGTGAATTAAGTGGTACCCCTAATAAAAGAACTCATGTGACTTCCAATGAAACTAATTTATAACTGAGAACCATTTAAGCCAGAATTAGTGTCTTTGAATGGATTAGCATAGAACTCATAGTTTAAAATCTTCTAATAGCATACAACTTTTGTATTTTCTAATTTTGTTACATTTTAATTTGAATATTTATCCCAAAATATTTTTGAACCTAGTCATTTGATTCGTTAAAAAAGATTAGACTGAAATATGCAGAAGTCGCTTTAGCCATACATTTTTAAACTGGAATCATAATTAGTCAGAAGGGGAAAATCATTTTAGTGGAAAATAAAATTAAAAAAAGCTAAACATTAACTGCTGAAGTTTCTTTTTGCCCTTTGCAAATTCTTTTACATGATATCATTTGCTATGTATTTTTGAGTGCATATTTCCAAAGAAATTACTTTTTGGCTTAATGTAAAATTCTAGGCAATTAGATGCAAAAGTGTAGTAAAGCAACATGAAAATTGCCAATTTAAACACAGGGAAGCAAAACAGTCCAGGAGTTAAAGTTCTGACAGTTATGTTAACTACACACTTGGCACTGCCCACTAGGTAGGCAGACACACAGGGCTATTTTCACAGTCACGGAGGAGCTCTAAGTGAAACAGTGTTGAACTTACCTTTGGTAGAAAAACAACATAATTTCCAGGTAATTTTCTGACTGTCCACACCTGAAATACTTTGCGAAAATGATGAAAAAATGTAAATGTCCCCAGGATAAATAGATCTAAGATAAATAGTCCGTGAGGCTGCATTTAGGCATTCTTAGGCAGGCAGACATGGAAGTGACATTTGATGATAGCCATTTCAAGGCTAGAGCAGGTTACTTCTTTACAAAAGAAATATGTAAATTATTAACAAAAGAACTTTAACATATATACAAGTTGATACATTACTTAACAAACCAAACTGTCCACACAGGTTACTTCTTGCAGCAAAGTACTGTAACCACCCAGCAAAGCCTAGAAGAAGCTGAAATATGGGTACAGCTGGCAATGTGATATTTTCCTAATCAAAGATCCTAATGTTTGTTTTTGACTTTCAAACACTGAGTTGCAGTATAGACGCAAATAACCAGAGAGACCTGAGTTCCAATTCTGGCCTGCAGTTGGATACTGTAAGGCAAGTTGTTTCTGATCCTCAGTTTCCTCATCTATAAATTTAAAATAATCCTACATTATCATGTTCTAGAGAAGAGTAAAGAGGGTAATATTGAAAGAATTACGCATGCAAAGCCTGACATAGGAAATACAACAAACTGCAAAGTGAAATGGTGATTATCGTCATGATTTTTATTATAGCCAATAGGTTGCCGGAGATTTTTAAAAGATGATGTTCTGAGATTTCTATTTAAGGATATGCATACGGTTGCCAAGAGATAGACATTCGAGATTGTGTAACAGGCTCTGGAAATAAGGTCCATGGAAGACTTTCCTACTCCACTGTTATTATTTAGTTTTCTCTTCTTGCATAGATATTAACTGTCCTGTTCCCAGCTTTCTCTCTCAAGTTTATTAAAAAAAATACCTATTGAGAGTATTTACTGTGTACCTGACACTCAGTGGAGGATAAAGTAGTGAAGAAATAAACATAATCCCTGACCAGTGGGGTTTATGATATAATGGATGTAATGGTGGCCATTCTTGGCTTTTATGTTTGTTTGCTTCCTCCACCTAAGGGAGGGTAAAGGGCATGTGTGAAAGATAGAAAAAAATATTCTTTCTTTTTCTGCTAATTATAATAAAATGTTAGAAGTATGGGAGTGGTAGAACAGAAAATAGAGGAATTGTAATAAAACTCAGATATCCAAGTCCAAACCAAACTATCCAAATTTATAACACAGACCAAGAAAATAATCAGAAGTATAGAATTCATGCTCATTTCTATTGCCCTATCAAATCAACCATTTTTATTTTCCATGCTCCTTCTGTCTTTAACATGCCTAACTGGGTATCTTGGGCTAGCTTGGTAGGAGCACAGATGTTATTAGTGCAGATCACTTCTATCCCTCTTTCCTCCACACACCACCTGTAAATCTACTTCTATTTATTTATATGTTTATAAGTTTCTGTGTTATGACAGGAAAAGAATGGGAAGGGTTTAGGGTAGAAAGATTTGAAGGAATTACTAGGCAGAAACTGAAGGGAAGCTGATATTACACGGTGGTAGTTCCCAAGTCATAAAAATTCAAATTTTTGCCTTAACTGACTTATTGGACCAGAGGACAGAAGTTAAGGCCAAAAGCCCTGAAAAGTTGGAGACTCTAGTAGAAGACCTTACCCAAATTAAGCAGAAAACTTCGGGATCTCCCCTCTGGTAAGTCTGAATCAGAAGTGAAAGTCAAGTCTGGAATAAGAATCGAAGGCTTCACATTTTTCAAATCAGTTTCTAAGCATGATGTGCAGCACACGGTATAAGTTGGCCAAGTACAGGTAGAAAATTCTCTGTGAATGGGAACCAACAAGAACAACCCCCAAAGTCTATGAATATTGGGAAGTATCAGACACAGCCTAGAAAACAACACTATTTACTATATTTAAAGGGGAAAAGGTAAGTGTATGCAAGGAAACAGGTAACCATATAGGTGATCTGAAATATTTGAAAGAAATCAAAGGGGAATTCTATAAATGAAATATAGATAACTGAGACAAAAAGTCAATAAATAAAATCAACACTGCATTAGAAATAGATGAAGATAGAATTAGTGAGCTAGAAGAGGTCAGAAGAAATTATGTAGAATAAAGCAGAGAAATAAGGAGTCATGGAAGACAGTGAGGCATTATGACATAAGTTAGATCAAAGTCCTTGAAGGAGGAGAGAATGAGTTGAGATAATATTTGAAGAAATAATGATTGGGAATTTCCAGAACTGTTGAAAGACACCAATACTCAAATTCAAGAATTTCAACAAATTTCAAATCTGTAAATGCAAAGAAATTTAGATATGGACATATCAGGGTGAAAATGCAGAATATCAAAACCAAGTGAAAGAATTTTAATGTAACCAGAAAAAAAAAAGATTGAAAGAAATTAATCTGAAAGAAGAAACATTTCATCAGTAATTGATTTCTCAACAACAGCAATATAAGCTAAAAGTGGAATGGTATCTTCATGGGCTGGATAAAATAACTGCAAACCTTAGAATTTTATACTAAATGGAAATTTCTTTCAAGCATCAGAACAAACACTAGACGCTATCAACAGAAAAACACTAAAATAATGTGCTATCAGCAGACCCCATTAAAAGTACTTTTATATTATGAACTTTAACTGGAAGGAAAATTAACCCTAATGGAAGGTCAAGATGGAAGAAAAAGAACAAAAACTTAAGGTAAATATGCAGATTAATCTAAATAAGCTTTCCTTGTAAAATCACATGTGTTCCCTTATGGAGTAAGTAAATATGAACAAAATGTAGAGTTAAAATATTCTCCACCACAGCATATTTTTCAAGTAAGGGATAGAAATAAGAGAAAAGGGCTGTAATGCCATTATATAATTCAGGAGGTGTATAAAGATACCAATTCACTGTGCACTTAGATAAATTAGGTATATGTGGTAACATTTCTAAACAAAGAATAGAAATAGAGCATGTAATTCCCGAAAAGTTTGTGAACCTATTCTTGAGTGAGACAATATTATTCAACCAGAGAAGCAGGACCAGTGGGAGAAGGTCATATCAGGAGCCCTATCAGGAGCCGCTGGAATCCCAGGCGCATGAGCTTGAAATCCACGTTTGGGAAAAGGAGGGAGGGGAGAGAAAGGGGCAGAGAGAGTAATTGCAGGCCCAGCTGTTAACTGGAGTCTCTGATCTTCAGGGAGGACTTGTTCTTTCTTTTTAAAGAGAAGATCAAATCAGGCCAGGAAGGATAATATTCCATTTGATCAACACAAAATCAACTGATTTGGGACTTCAGTCCTATGTGTAAATCCCTTCACAGCAGCACCTAGATTAGCATTTGGTGGAGGGGCTTGGGCCTGCTACAGAACAGCTGCCTTGCTTCTTCCCCTGATGCTCCCCAAGACAGTCTCCCTGGGAGAATCTCCACCCTGGCTAAAACGCCCAAGAAGTGGAACTCTGGAAACCGTGGTTCAGCTGAATGAATTTGGCGTATAACAAATGCATCGTAACATCCATTTTAAGAAATTATAAATTAAGAACAAAATAAACGAAAAGACGAAGAAAGAAGAAATAATAGATATAAGAGCAAAATTTAATGAAATCGAAAACAAAAAAGTAAGAAGGTCAGTAGAACCAAAAATTGGTTCTTCGAAAAAAGTGAGAAAATTGGCAAAAGAAGGGTGAGTTAGAATAAAGAGAGAGGAGTGAGAGACACACAAATATTTGTAAAGAATTGAGTCCTAAATGTTACACACTCTAAAAAGAGAATAGGGAATTTTATAAAACTTCTATGCCAATAAACTTGAAAATTTAGATTAAACTGATGAATTCCTAAATATATCTTACTTGAATCATGTTGGAAAATGGTGTAGTGGTGTCAACTCAGAAAATTGAATCAGTAGTCAAATATCTTCTGTGGAAAATAAGAATCTCCTTATGGTTTCTAGGAATGCTTACAACAAATATTTTATATATATATACTTATATATATGTGTATATATATATATATATTTTTCAGTTTCACACTAATAAATACAGAATTTACAGAACTCACCTCACTCATGAGGCTGTCGTAAACTGATTCCAACTTTTACAAAACATTAGAAGAAAGGAAAATTATACACCAATACTGGTTACAACCATGTACACAAAATTATAAAGCAAAATTAGTAAATCAAATCAGGCATACATCATAAAAAGGACTGTACATCTAATCAACTTTGGTTTATCCCAGGAAGGCAATGTAGGTTTAAATTATAAATTTGGTCTTGTATTTCATTCACACTAATATATTAATGATGAAAATTATACATACAGAAATATGATAAAATTCACTATCCACTTATGATTTTTTAAAAGTCATTTAGCAAAGAAGAAATAGATCATTTCTATTCTGTAGATAAAGAATATCTATCAAAAATCTACCACAAGCATCATAACTGTAAAATAGTGAAAGCTTTCTTTGAGTTCAAAAAAAGGATGTCTGCTTTTCTCATTCATATTCAATATGATAACGTGCTAGCTAGTACTCCAAGGTAAGAAAAAGAAGAAGATAAAATGTATGAAGTATGGGAAGTAACAAAGTGCATAATTGTGTGGGTAGAAAATGCAAATGGATCTATATCTTTTTTTTTTAAATAAACAAAGATTTCACAAAGCAGTTATGAGAAAAAAAGGGAAATAAGTCAAAAAAGATGGTGGAAAATACAGAGAGTAGTAAGAATGAAGTAGCCTTGCTAGATATTACTGCATTTTATAAGGCTGCCGTCAGTGAAACGATGAGGTTCAAGAGCATGCATACATGAAAAATGAAGAGCTCCATATAAAATCCAGACAGGTACTTAAATGCACAGCGCAATTTGTTAAAAGCTAAATGTGGCATTTCATAAAGTAGGAAAACGGTTAACAAATGGTAAGAGAAATATTGTTTAGCCTCTGAAAAATGAAATGAACTTTAATTTCTACTTTATACCTTATATCTAATATGTCCCCCAAACATCAAAGTATAGATGTAAACAAAAGTACTAGAGGAAAACATGGGAGTTACTGGTTTTGTTTTTAATGATCACATAGTAAGGAAGGCCATTTTGGGTATAATATAAGACACAAAAATCATAAAAGACTGATATATTTGACTACTTAAAATTTTAAAAAGCTGTAGTGAAAAAAATTAAAAATCTAAAAACAAAATGACAAACTGGGAAAAATTGAGACATGAATTAAACACGTGGCTTATTTCCTTAATACTTTAATATATGAAAGCGATTCTAAAAATTTAGTGAAAACTAACAAACAACACAGTTCACTAGAATCATAGGCAAAGGTTATGAACAAGAAGTTTCCAGAGAAGTCTTTCAGATAAGTAAAAGGGTACTCAAGCTTTCTCATGTCAAGAGAAGTGAGAAAATCAAGGCAACAGTAGTTCACTGATTGGCAAAACCTGAAGCCTTTAGTGAGTGGTACACCCTGTCCCAAGGCTGTGAGAAAATAGACCCTTTCCCATGGGTGTAAATATCCATAATCTCTTTGCAGGACTATTGTATATTATCCATCAAAACTTGATAGGAATAACTTCTCTACCTCCTGATTCTACTATTTAGTATGACGTCTACTGATATACCCCCTATGGATAAAATTAGACATGAGCAAGAATAATTACTGTGGCTTTATTTGTAATACTAAGAGAATAGAAATAACTTCATGTAAATATAGATGATTGGATAATAATTATGGGATATTGATTTAATGAAATATTAGGGATTGCTGAAAAAGAATAATGCGGTTCTTACATATCCATATGGAGTTACCTTTCAGATAATTTTGTGCATACATTGCCATTTGTGTGGGAAAATGTATGTGTACACATGCACACACAGACACATGTGTAGAATCTTCTGATTATCTCTGGAGAGATGCTCAGGAAAAGGATTGTCCATATGGAAGGAAACCAGGTGCTTGGGAATAGCCAGGGCAGGGAAAGTTGGTATTTTTTCTATCCCTTGCACTTCTAAAATCTTACCTTATATGTATTAATATTCACAAAATAAATACATCTTTTAAAAGTTGATGTGATACTGTTTTTTTAGTCAAAAAACAGAGTTAAAATAGAAATACCTCCATAGTTATAAACTGCACACAGTGGAGAATATTGCTAGGAAGTATACCCATTTTATAGATGATTATATTAAAGTTCTAGAGCTTAATTACCTTCTCCAGGCCATCCAAATATTGACAAAGTTTAAATTTAAATTCATATCTCTCTACGAAATCCAGCCTCTTCTGTTATTTCATACCCCCATATTCTACTTTTTAAAAATTCTATACATTTGCAGCTTTATGAAATGTGGCAATAGCAAAATTCAACAGAAAAGAATTGGAGTTAATTGTTTTAATAAAATTTGACATGAATCCCCCAATCTAAATACAGTGTCTGGTATGTGGCATAGGCTCAGTATATATTTGTTAAATGAATAAAAGAATGAATGAGTTAGCGAATGAATGGTGCGTGTGGCCTTTGAAGGTTCTTGGTGTGGCGTGTGATATGGAATACACTTGAGAACTGTTTTTATCTAGTTGAACTGAGGCATTCTATGACACAGAAGTATTTTTGCAGATTAACTGAAATTTGATACTGTATTTATTTTATGTAAATTCCCCAAATGAAAGGAAATCTTTTTCTCTCCCTGTCCATGTAAATTAGTAGGATACATCTATCTCAAATTATAGAGTAATATTTAAATGTATTTGTCAGTGTATTTATAGATACAGACACCAAGGTACAAGATAAATTATTTGAGCTTTTTATCCAGATCTTCTTATTGAAATTGTCAGTGATTTTTACTGTGAAGGTGTGGCAATATGACATTACCTCCAGAGAGCTCCAGAGCAGCAAAAGCATTCACAGATCCAAATGCAGCTCCAAGTGCCAAGAATATAGCTAATACATATGGGAATTGTTCCAAAAGACCCATATGGCAATGTGAGTTGAACATCTTTTACAGCGGCAATTCCATTCTAGCCCAAGTTCTTTCCCTTAAATAGCACCTCCTTTATTTCCTGTAGTCAAAACTGGCTGTACAATCTCCACTCTTGCCAAAGTCTGTGTCTGGGATGTGCATCTCCAGGAACCAAAGCGCTAAACCTTTCTTTTCACTAGCCTGCTCTGCCAAAATCCATCTTGACACACCTTAAATTACATTAGATCAAAGGCTGAAAATTATGTGCCATCAGAAGTAGAAAGATAAAATGTTTATCTACCGCATTAAGGGTGTACGATGTTTTTAAAGCACTTGAAGTTTGAGTGAAATATTATTAAATGTCTCTCCAGCGCAGCAGGACTTACTTCCATGGCGTAGTTGATGGGTATATTGTAATAGGCTGGTGGCAAATTCGAAGTGGCATATTCACTGTGTGTTTAGGATGTTTATACGTTCCCTGATTCTTGTGGTCCTCAGTCTAATTGGAAGTAAGGTTTACGTGGTGAGAACAGTGGGGCAGTGATATGCAGTACTATATAAGCGAGTCCTGCCTCTGGCACACCATTGCTTTTAATGGATTGCTACATATTTGGAAAGTTTTATAATTTCTCCTTAAAAAATAAACCCATAAACGTCAGGAAGAATATTTTTCCTCCTAATGGAGTTTGCATGCCAGGTTGACTTGGCTGCTGTGTCTGTAGGTGGGCTGGGGTAAAGCCCAGGGGGATTGAAAGAATTTTCTGAAATATGTTTCTTTTTTTTAGGACTGTTTTCTTAAGTAAAATATAAACAAAGCACTGTGTTTCAAATCGGTAAACAGGTTTCAAATTGGTAAACAGTTAACGCTGTCATCAAACATGTTTTGTTAAAGGGTCTGATGGAATTCTCTAACATCCATAAATCTGAATAATCCACTACCCACTCAAATGTGCATTGAGATAACAAAATTAACAATTTGTGCTGTTGCCAAAATTACATTTTTCTCGTGATACTTAACTATTATATGCCCTTGGTATTTTTGCAACCTTAATTTTTTCTTGGATTATTATGTAGATTTAAAAACTTGTTAACCTTTGGGAATATTTTATATGTCTGTGTGCTACTTAGAAAATACATTTTAAACACAATAATCATATAATATTTTCTATTGCATGGTTTCGTAGTAGGTAACTAAAATTAAAACCATTTTTCTTTAAATAATTAGACTAAGTTTTAGGAGGTAAGAAGTTATCCTGGCATGAAATTCTCTGAAAAATTCACTTGAAAATAATTTTCATTATCTTACACTCTGAGTAGAGAAAATTGAAATTAGTTTGTTTTATCATTGGTTTCTAAGAACATACATGAGTTCACCTAGAATTTCTTAGGAGGATAAACGTATTCTCAAAGTTGTTTTTGGAAGCACATATTTAATGGAATAATCCATTTTTCATTCAGTCATTTATAAATTCAATATCTAACTTGGAAAATAATAATAAAAAACTTATCTGTTCATTTATTAAAAAAATACAGTTAACCTCCAATACACATTGTCTTGTAATGCATAGAGAATTAAAAAAATATTGATGGCTCAGATTCATTTAATACAAATAGTGTTGAGATCCTATTCCATGAAGTTTGTTAGGTTGTTTAAAAGAAGTAAGGCCCACACATAATAGAATATGTCAAACTCAAAGAAAAAAAGACACCACCACCATGTATTTATTTAGCCCCTTTAGTATGATGCTTTATATGTTACACTGTGAAGAATGCTAACTATTTTTAAGATGCTTGCAGTCATGTGATGACAAGAGGTGCCCAATGACATAATCTCCACACCACATGGTGGTGAGTGCTCTGGGGCGTGTGGCTAAAGTGTTTCAGGGACATGAGAGACACCTACACAGAGAAGCTAGAAAAAGCATCAAGGAAGATAGAACTTTCAAATGTAGGTCTTGAGATTCTTTCTAAGCAAAGAACTAGCTTGAGCCAAGGCACGGAAGTCTATTAGAGTTTGACATATTTTGATAAATGGGGAAGGGAGGAAATTTGGTGTGGTTGGAGTCTTAAGTTCTATGGGAGAGAATGGCCAAGGATAAACCCAAAGGTGATGGTTGGTGGCAGACCTTGAAGGTTTTCCATCCATATGCCGAGAAATCTAGGCTTTACTTTTGGACCTGAGTGGGGGTGGGGACAGCCAGAGTTATTGAAGTGACAGATTCCATTTTGGTTTTGAAAGATCTTCTGCTGATTGAGAAAGAGTAGATTGCAATGGGGAGAGGCAGGAAGACTTCCAATTTCAGTGGTCCTTGTGGAAGGCGACTTGTGATTGTGGAATTGGGGAAAAGAGGCAAGAAGGCTTGGGCAGGATTTGCTGGCCAGCTGGACATCAGTAATGATACATGGCAAAAAGTCAGGGAGAAGCAACCTGGGCAGTGATGTCATGAGCCAAAATTGGGGAGTGTCATTTTTATAGAATGGATTCAAATAATATTGACCTCAGCGAAAGAGCTGTGATTTCAGAAAACTAAGATTTTTAAATTCCAAATATAAAAGTTGAAAGTCATTTTAACTGTGGTTTTCCCCACAGAAACTGGTTTAAACAGTTAAAAAACCAAACCAAAACAAAAACAACCACAACACTGCATTTTGAAACTCTTTATCACACTGTTGGCTCAATTTAAATGATTTATCCAGCATATATTCATACTGCCTTTGATAAATCCCCAGTTAATTTTTTTGGGACAGCACAGCGAGGGGTTGTCATGCCTGAAGGGACAAGGGGTTGTCATGCCTGAAGGGACAAAGGGTTGGACAGAGATGAAAACTGGGGACAATGAGAGTGTAGGTCAGAAACTGCTGAGTGGGCAGGGGGCCTGCCTGAGATCAGAGGGAGGGGAGGGTGGGGAGGGCAGCCAAGGCTGTTTCCAGGCTGTCACTGGATGTGAAGAGCCAAAGCCATAGTCCAGAGGGGCCATTTGAGTGGCCTAGAGAAATACCAGCAAGCTAACTGGGAGCTAATAACTGTATCCTTGTAAATCTATGTCTGCTCTCATAGAAACAACTTTAAACACTCCCAGCTGATGCTGGGTGGGAGCTGGTGTCTTCCTGTGAAATGTGCTCCACGTGAAACTGTCTTACTGCAAGATACTGTGCTAGTTCGTTCCCATTGCCTGGTAAGTTTGGGACTTATCTTTGCCAAGGGCGTGTTCCCAAAATAGGGTGGAATGATATGAGGTGGTGGGTGGTGCTTCTGGCACCTACAGAGTTGGCCTCCTGAAAATCTCCCTGCTATTTGGACTGCAGAACTGTGAAGGGGCCATTCATCTGGTGAATTACAGCTGCAGGGCAGACGTGGACCCTCACCCAGGGCCTTCAGGAAAGTGAGTTCTGGATTTTATCCTGGGCACAGGAGAAACTGTATAGCAGTGCAGAACTATGGGTAACTTTTTCTTTAAGCCTATCTGTACTTCTAATTTCTTTGCGTATTAAGAGTGAGAGCTACTTTTCCTACTAGGCTAGGTCTTACTTTACCATTTTTAAATGTGTTAAACTATTTGTGGGTCTCCCCTGAACGATCACCAGGTTTTCCATGTGCCCCTGACGTTATGGAGATGGTCTTCTAGAAACATTCCGTCTGTGATATCAACCCAATTAAAAAGCAAAAACAAACAACTAGACCAGACTTTTCAAACCCTGAAACACCAAAAGTTCTCCTTGATCTTTTAGTGAATGTGAGTTATTTAAATTAAAAATTATTTATTTGCTGTTAAATAAATTTTTTGCCAAATAATCTGACTCCGTAATGCAGTGTAGTTACAATCCTGTGTAGTTAACCTTGCTTTTCTCTGGAGTCCCGTTCTTTGATTTTATGAGTTCTAAGATGTTAATTTAATGTATTGTTTTGATATCTTCAGTTTGCTTGAGTCCAGGCAAAATGATCCACAAAAATCACAGTCAAGGAATTCTGAAGAGCCATTCAGTAAGACCCCAATTCCTGGTTTGGGTTGGCCTAGAGCTGCTAGTGAAATGAATGGTCTTTAAAGGCTTTTACAGAAAGTTCAGTCTATGACTCACACTAGTATTGAGAAACTTCCTTAAAAGTCACTCCCTGAGACTGTAATGTATCTTCCACGGTCACTGCTGTGTAAACTCACACCTTTTTTTCTCTCCAATTCGCCATTCTTTGGCATGGTATTTCAACTTCTAAGTCTACAAGGGCTTAGCATACAATACTATATTGTTATTTACACGTTCTTATTTCATTATGTCTTTCTACTAGGATTATTTTCTTGATTTGTGATTAACTCATCCAAAGTGATTCAGGAGCCTTTTTAACCACATTGTTACATGTTTTAATTTGAATGTGGTGTTTCTGTATTAGAAGGGGGGAAAGGGCTGACATTTAGAGTTTAAAGAACAAAGTTTGAGTCCATTTCTCACCTGGCAAGCCAGTTATCTATGTTTAACAAACTAACCCCCAAACACAGTGGTTTTAAAACAACCACCATCTTACTATATTTCTTAATTTTGTGGGTCAGAAATGGGGCAGAACTCAGCTGGGTGCCTCTTCTGTTCTGTGTGTATTCGTGGAGCCCACTTAGAGACATATAGGTGGTGGATAGGCTTGTCTGGAGTCTGTGCAAGATGGCTTTGCTCATGTATCTGGCCCTTGGCAGGGATGCTAGAAGGTGGAGCTCAGGGAACTGGTACCCACCGCACCTACCTGTGACCTCCCTAGCATGGCGGTCTCAGGCTGATGGCACTTCTGCAGGACACCCAGCGAGGGTTTTCTAAGACCACAGGTGCAAAAGTGCTGCTTATGACTAGTCTGCAAGTGGCAGAGAGTTACTTCTGGTGGATCCCACTGGATAAACATGTCACGAAGGTCAGTTAGAGTCACTTCTCATTGGGAGGACTAGCAAAGAATCTGTGCTATCTCTAGTCTAACATACCTGGCTAATTTTTGCCTGGTATGATTTTTTTTTTTCGTAATCTCATTTTCATGATTTTTCTTCAGTGAGAGTAAAATAGTAAGTGCCAACCTCATTGAGTTCTTATGAGGATTGAATAAGCTTCATGAAATTACTTCTTGAGTTGTTATTTGCATTCCTTATTAATTTGTTCTTATTGGAATCAATTTTGTTTCTGGTCCCATTTTTAATTATTCATTATTCTGAATTTGGATCTCATCCTCAAGTTGGCACCGTTTTACCTCTTGTGGAAACTTGTATTATGTCCCCAGTTTAATAACATCCTTTTCGATGCAGTCTTCACTGAGCGGGATCTGTATGATCCCCTGGTGGGTCCTAGAGTTCTAATTATGTCTGCCCACAAGTTAGATTTCTGTCTCCACCTACCCTTAAAAATATGTCATCTCTATTACACAGGGAGTGGTTGATGGCTTTGAACATACTGTTTTCTCTGGAAGAAGCTCTCTTCTTTCAGATATCAAGTGTCTCTCTCTGTTTACTCAGATCTTTTCTCAAAAATCATCTTAGCTGAGAGGTCTTTCTTGAGCACCTTGTCCTAAACAGCATTGGCCCTCATGCCCTGTTGAGTTACTCTCTATACTTTTATCCTGTGTTATCCTTTTTTTTTTTTCAAATCACTTTCACCACCTGACATAATGTGAATGTGTTTATTTATTGTATGTCTTCACCAACTGAATGGAAATTTCATGACAGCAAAAAATGTGTTTCTTCATCTCTGAATCCACAGGACACAAAACAGAGTCTGGCACAAAGTGAGTGTTCAATAACCAAAATAGATAAATGATTGAAAAAGATTTGGGGGATGAAGCTCACACACAAGAAGCTAATACAATTACTAAAAAATCCTTTTATGTAGGCCAATAGGTATCAAATTACCGCTTGTGAAATTTTATTTCATTGGCTATGATGTATTTCCGAAATAAATTTAGATGTGTCTGTATAAATAGAACTGAACTGCAGATTGTAATCAAGATGTTCTTCTTGCTCGTTTTCTCTTATTTTGACTCTTTATCATATTAGCCAGCCCTGCTCCCACCCCAGAGGTTACATGCTTGGCTTGGGATGTGACCTCACCCATACCCTCAGAACCGTTGGTTCAGTGGTCGGTTGCACATCTGGCCCGTGATGTCCGTGGTCGAGTGAATGTTGTGGGAAAATCCCATGTTTGGATAATGATACCACAGAAGGCAGCATCTTCAGAGTGGTCTGGCTGGCAAGGCCCGGCTCTGGCGTGACCCCAGTTGGATTGCCCGGACTGCCTGCCAGGTGGAGCCGTCAGTCCCCTCTGAGCAGGGAACTGGCGTGGAGAAACATTTGTCTGACCAGTTCTACCAGCTTAATGTGGGTTTGAGTCTTCTGTTTGCATGTAAACTAAAGAAAACAGGAAAAAGCCACGTAGAACCAGTGCCTCTCATCGAGACATATTAGTGGTTGCTTGCCTTTAGTCATCACAGCGACACTTCACCTTCTGCGTTTTCACATTTTTGTTGTCTCATAGACAGAGGCCCCTCAACCATAATGAGAAGTCATGATAATTAACCACATGTTCTTCATTATGCCCTGGGCTTTGAACGTGTCTCCCCACAGCTAGTAGACATTTCAGCCACATGTAGGATAAGAAACTCCAGGATTTCAGAATCTTTTCTTTTAAGGAAAATGAGCAGCATAATTTTAAAGCAGAAGCGTGAAATGCGAGGGATTGCAAGTCTCACCGAAGTGGCAAATAACACGCTCCATGTTGAGTATCTGATGTTTGCTTTCTGGTGCGCTTTTGATCTCAGCACACCTAGCAGGGCTGGGGTGGATGGAGTTTTGCTGACTAGTTGCATCAGTGCTAAAGATGAAAGAAAACAGTCTCTGCATTCACCCCGGTGTTGATTGTCCTATATATAGGAAACTAGTCAGTTAACCTTGCCTGTTGTCATACCGAGAGCTTTATTAAAAATAAAACAGTGCGTGCCAGGGTAGCTGAATGTGGAATTTCTGCTTAGATGCCCACAACTCTTTCAAATACTTCATTAAAATGTGCACGAGGACTCCTTCAGTGCTGTGAGCAAAAATATTGTTATGGAAACTGAGGTCTGTTATCATAGCTTCGGTGATTTGCAGTGATTATTTAATAAATGAGTTTATGTTTGAAAATATCCAATGTGATAATATGAATTTACACCCTCCATCCTATTTCTTTTATTTTGACACATATGGAGGATGCTGTTTTGTTTTGACACCCAGAAGAGATGCTCTTTTTGTTAAAAATCGCTGAACAGTAATGAGTTTCTAGTTAACGATCTTACCAGATTTCCCTAACATAAGGAAATCTGATACTGATGAATCTATAGCATTCTACAATAAGTAATCTCAGATGTGTGCATCATTTCCAAGGGGGTTTTTAATTGGCCTTACCGGGATTCGTCAGAAGATTTACTGTGTAGGTCTTGCCTGGATACAAAGTACATCCTGCAAGCCAGAGCAGGATGCAGACCATAGAGTGAGGAGGGAATGATATTCTATCACCTACATGACACCCTCTTCAGCTTGAGAGCAGAGCCCTTAGCAGTGGTAGCTTGTGCATGGGAACAAGCTACCATTCCTCTCTCAGCGTGATTAGAACTAGTCTTCCTCCTAAGAGGGCACAAGGGTGAACAAGAAATTTGAAGAGCAAGTGGTGTCCTGAAAAGGGCGCTGGGCTGGAATCTAGAAGTCAGGCCAGCTTGCAAACGGGTGCTGCTGGGAGTGTCCGTTCAGGTCTCCAGGAGCCCCTTTTCCAGGAGCAAAATCAAAGGGCTGTTCAGAAATGCTGGAAAGACCCTTCCCGCATCAAAGTGCGTGTGATTCTATGGATATGGTTTTATAATTTCATTTTACTGCTGTAAAGGAAACACCTGTATCTATGCTGCTGGGAAGAAAGGGCACATCCTTCCCCCTCCTCATCATAATCCGTTATCTGTGAAACAGCAAATAAACCCATTCAAAGCTCTGCAATGGAAAGTTGTTACCCAGGGTTGCCTAATCATTCCTTCTCTTTAACAGGACAGAAACATCATATCCTGTTAGAAAAACAGAGAAGTGTATCTCCTATAGTCAGACTACTAGGATTTAAAATTTAGCTCCAGTATTTATGTGCTGCAAAACCTCATGCAAGTTAATCACTTCTTCTGTGCTTCAGTTTTCTCACCTGTAAAGGGGATAATGATAGTATTTACCTTTTAAGATTATGGGCATTGAGGAAGGAATCCCCTATGAGAAATGTAGGAAGGAATCAATAAAATATCAGTTATTCTTTTGATTTTCTTGAACAAATTAGAAACTGGTATGAAACTAAATTAATAGGAATGAGCATTCTGAGGTGCCTGGGGGTTTATCACAATGGTTAGTCAATCTTATCAGATAAGAGATAAAACAGTTTATTAGTGACTGTGTTAGTCGGCTCAGGCTGCCATAACAGAATACCACAGACAGGATGGCTTAAACAACAGAAATGTATTTTCTCACAATTCTAGATGCTGGAAATTTCAAGATCAAAGTGTCCTCAGGGTTGGTTTCTGATGTGGCCTCTTGGCTTGTAGAGTCACCTTCTCGGTAAGTCCTCACATGGCCTTTCCTCTCATTACCGAACTCAGGTCTGGCTGCTCGCTGCTTGAAAGCCAATACTCAAGAGACAAGTGTTGGTAGAAAGGAAAGTTTGCTTTATTCCAGAGGCTGGCAATGGGGGGAGAAAGCAGACTCATGTCCGAAGGCCAACTCCCCACCGCTGATCTGTCAGTGGGCAAGAGCTTTTGAAGAGGAGTTTCAGGGGTGTATAGGCAGAGGAAAGGGGCTCCACGCAGAAACAGCACAGTCTGCTCTGACTCTCATCTTGACATTGGTCGTCAGTGGTCTGACCAGCGTCATCGTGATTGTTTTAGGTACGGTGAATCTTCAGTTCCAGGGTCAGTTTGTTCCCATTTCCCTGAGGCCAGTTCTCGGAATTGTGGCAGCTTATGTCATGGCTACAGTCTGGTCGTCGTGTAGTTAACTTCTTCCACCTGGCAGGGGTTTCAGTGTCTGTAGACAGCTCACAGGATATGGCTCAGAATATTATCTGCAGCCCTTGAGGAGGAGCTAAAGATCATTAACTTTGTTTAATGACTAAAGTATTAATATTTGGTCTTGTTTGACTGCTTTCCTTTACTTCTGCATTTTCTCACTTCTCTGATTAAATTTATTCTTTGACTAAAGTTTTCCTACAGACAAAAGAGAGGTGGAAGACATGGGGGTGGGGTCTCCTGGGAGGGCCCATAGGGTCCTGCTCTGTTTCACTCTGTGCATGTGGATAGGAAGGTGGGATCTCCAGTGTCTCTTCCTCTTCTTATAAGGACATCAGTCTTATAAGATTAAGGCCCCATTCTTGAAATCTAAGTCAACTTTAATTACCTTTCTAAAAACTATTTCCAAATACAGTCACACTGGGGGTTAGGGCTTCAGTATATGAATTTTGGGGAGGGGGGGAGCACAGTTTAGTCCATAACAGTGACATTTCAATAGATACAAAATTCAGAAAAGACTGCTGCCTTGTCTTTACCTCTACATAGTTTCACAGCATGTGATAAATGGTTAGCTTCTTCATTTTCATTGAAATCAAAATTATATTGGAATAAGGGATGACCAATATGGGCTTAACATGTTTCCACTTAGACTGATAATGTCTTAGCAAAAGACAAGACTTTGATATTCCTTAGAAATTTGTCTAGAGGTTGACTAATATTTTTATTTTAGCTCTCTCGGATATGTTTTAATAAACTGTTTTTGTTATTATCTGATAATATTCAGTGAAGATAAACTGGAAAACACAGATCCATAGATAAACGTGTAGTAGAACGAAAACCTGTCCTTGTCACAGTACTCAGAGGTAACTCGGGGTGATTGTAACATTGTCCTTCATAGTGAATCGCAGCCGTTATGGCCTGTTAACTGAGTTGAAAATCCTGATAAGAGTATAAGCTGTTGGGTCAATGCCTGTGTTTGTTTTTGAGTCGCGGTGAGTTTGATATACCATGGAGACATTTAAGAGATGTCCACAGGGTACTGGGCTTCTGAATAGGGAGACCAGCAGCTTGGAGGAGAAGGCTGACTTGCAGACAGACATTTGTGAGCATCTGTATATGGGTAGTAATTGATGTGGATTCCTGAGGGTGGATGAAGTTGCTAGAGGGTATACATCCAAGAGGAGGGGTCTACTGACCAATGTCAACACTTTGGGCACAGTGCCTCAGGCCCACAATACTTTTAGGGACCCATGAAAATATTTCAATTTATTTTAAAATCAAATGGAAAAAGAAAAAAAAAATAGGATCAAAGAAAATGTCCTAATTTTATTTCCACGTTAGAATAAAATGGCATTTTCAGGGGCCATAGAAATCTATTAAATTTTGCCTAAAACAGAAAAAAAAAATAAATGTTTAAGTGTTTAAAAAATATTTTTTAATATTGATAGTATTATGGTAGTAAGGTTCAATGAAAGCAAAAATTCTTAGGGCCCACGAAGTTATATTGTGGCCCTGGTTTGATATAAACCTGGAAAGAGCAGTCTTAAAAAGATTTTGGAAAAAAAATAATAAATTTTTGGAAGAAAAAATACCTACACAAATGTTTACAAATGTCCCAGGGGGCTACCACAGTTCACGTTCTCATATCCCCCAGGCCCCGAGGACAAGCAGTGACATTTTTCTACAGATCTCTCCGGTCCCAGAAGGCAACATGGAGATGGCCCCTCTGCTCTGAGATTGTTATTTTCCTATTATACCTCAGTTACATTTATAAAGTTCTTTTTTTCATGCCAGCCTAAGTGGTTTTCAGAGTTATTAATTTTAATGTTTAATAAACCAGTTGCCATAGCAACAACCATATCACAGATGTTTTGTTAAAGCCTCTCCAAAGCATACACCTTTGTCAATATGTTATTTTGAACATCTCAAAGGATAAATACTTGAAAAAGCCAACGCATCTCTCAGGTTTCAAGCTCACAATTTGCATCACTAATTATATACTCTCTTCAAAGAATCAAAGAATATATAGTATTTAAGAGAAGGTTGATGAGCTGATTTCAAGAATATAATACAGGAAGAGGTCAAAATAAATCTTCTCACTGTTGGAAATGAAGTGTAAGATCAAGAAATTAAAAGTTATAATCATGGAATATATATGTACATATATGTTTTTTTAAATGTTAATTATTAACCACAAGTGCCACGAATGATTCACAGTTTTTAACTCCATAGGTATTTTTCTCCAGTGAGTGGCACAGATTGTTATTTCGCTTGTAGAGTGTGGACTCCTTGGCATGCATGGGTCACTGCCTGGGAAATTATGCAATGTTGGTTTACTTTCTTTATCCCTGTCTCTTATCTGATCTTGAAGTGAAGGCATTGAAACTATCTCAAAACCTTGATGAATTTTTCCAAAATCCAAATGATAATATTTAATAACCACATATTTTAATGACTAATTAAATGCTTTTGGCTCTGGTTTCCTTTTCTGTTTTTTTTATTAAGGATTTTTAAAATTGCTTTTTTATTAACAGAAGGTAATAACAAATAACATTGGCTAAACGTCACTCTGAAACTTAGAAAAACAACAATTTTTTCCCTAATTTTCATCTGCTTCTTTGGAAAAACCAGAAGGAGAAACTCTGGGGTGACAGAATTCTTTCTGATCTTGACCCGTCATGGGAGCTTGTCACTGAACCATCTCTTGCCTTCACTTCCTTGTTTGCAGAGTCGGTGAGAACTCCTGGTTTATATCACGAGGTCCAAGTTAGGACAAATGACCATCAATTGTTTTCTGAAGGAGCCCCAGGCCTTCCCCTTCTGAGATGTGGCTTGGACATGGACGGCAGTCAGAGGTGGTTTAGACGGTCTGTGTGGGAAGTGAGTTTTTAGTGAATTCATGTGCAGAGGGTAGAGGAAGGGGTTGATGTTTCTCGTGAGAGTTTATGCACAGTTGTGTGAGTTAAGCGTTGTTCTTCCTCTTCCCCAACACTGGAGAGCCAGGACAAGCCGTGTCTTATGTCTCCCAAGGGTTGGAACCTTTGGCTCCCTCTGAATACCAGCCTGCCCTGCACTAACACCGGATGTTTCCACGACAGAAACTCCACATCCATCTGTGTAAGGATGCATGACAAATTTCATTTAGAGCAGCGGTGTAAGAGTCATATTCAAATGTGAGGCAAGAGTGAGACAAGGCTTTTATTTGTTCTTTAAGAAAAAATTATGTCTTTGTGAGTTTAAATCATCAGCCGTGCTGCAGGAAGAAAAATGGATTGCAGGCTGGCTTGGTTTCTTCATGACTGTGTGAAAGTGGGCCATTAAGATCTCCCTGAAAGATTACAGACCTGCTCATTAATTTTAAATCGCAGACCTTTGAATTTGGGTAACACGAACAACGGAATTTAAAATAAAAAAATTTTTAAAAAATGGGTCCCCTATCATCTCTGAGAGCCCTCGGGCTATGTAAAAATATGATACACAAGACCTTGCTTTATTTACCTGGGAGAATGTTATGGTCTATCAAGTTGGTCCTTTTAGTTTAACAGTGAGTTCATGGAATGCTTTCCAGTCAATATTTGTAGAAAAGTAAAAAAACAAAATGGGCATTTGTTTAAATCTTCTTTTTAGATTTTATGTTTTGTGGTTGGGTTGCTGTCTTGGGTGACCAACTGTTTCACAGGTCAAGATGTGGATTCGCTTCTTCATTGGGGCCCACGTGACACCACTGACATCTGCACAATCTGCATCCTTTTCTGGCTCCTCTTTGGGATTAAAGATACATGTTTGCAAGATGAGAAGCAGGGCTGACAGCGATGGTTTGCCCTGGGGAGCATAGTGATGCTGACTGGACCATTCCTGGGTTATGGCCTTCTAGCACGGTGCTCTTTCACGTTATTTCCTCATAGTTTCTCTATGAGATACATAAACCACAACCAAAATAGTTTTCTCCTAGCTCAAAAAAAAACCGTTTAAAAGATACCCTTCAAAGTGACAGTACTCTCAGTTGAAATATTTTTGGAAGAAAAATTAAGTCTTATTTTAGGTTCACTTTAGAAAATTTGTTTTAATGTTTTAAAAATAGACAGAAAATAGCGTAGATTCTTTTATTTTGGAAATCTGAGCTCTTTGCCTCAGAAGATGAGGAAACATTCTTCTGCTTTTCATCACTTACAGTGAGACTACTGATATTATTGTACACATTTTTTTCTTTTTCTTCTTTATCAGATACACCATACGCTTCCTGAGTATATATTCCAAACTACTAAGAACATGTTTTTCCAGTTTGCTTAATTGTCAGTATCATTATAATTAAATAATTGTCTCCCCCAAAATGTTTGTTTAGGCAACAGATTTCTGCATATTTGAAAACCTAATAAAATGTTTTATTTTAAAGCTCTTCACTCCAAATAGACAATTCTGCACTGTCGAGTAGTTGTTTGAAACCAGATAAACGGTTTGGCTATTATGTAGAGAGAAAAAAAAAAAAGCATGGCTTGTGATGGATATTGTCAATGTAGTAGCCGCCAAGTTGAAGATGATGAGGGAGTTGTTAGCTCTTATTAAGGAAACTTTCAGGAAGGTCTAGAGCTGCTGGGAAACAGGATTGTCCATGTTGACCCTTGGGAGTAAGTTGTCTTTCACACCACCTAGGGTCCAAATTTGGGGAACGTCTTCTGTATGTCAGAACATGGTCGACTGCCATTTTAAATTGATTATTGCTTATTTCAAGTTTATGATGCCATTTCTGTTTTCCCTGCATTTCCAAACTTCCTGGAAGACTTCCTGAAATCATTCAAATTTATCCTCATTTTTTATGCCTACTGACCAGTCACTCAATCCTTAAATAACCACTTTCAGTCTAGAGTTTACCTTATCCTTTTGCAGTAACTTTTCCTAAGTCATCAAGAATAATCTTATAACAAGGTTGGGCGGCTTTTTTTCATGTTATAATTCACACCTTCTCTGAAGTATTCCGCTTCATTTGTTGAACATCTTAGGTTCTCCCGGTTTTCGATCTGTGTCTTTGAGCACTCATTCATTCTCCCTTTTTTCTTCCACTGCATTTCCCATCAGTGTCTCTTTTGGAATGAGTAGTTTAATCTCTCTCTCTCTCTCTAAATATATGCAGAAGAAATACATAAGAAGAAATGGAATGCAGTTAGTTATAAGTGTTTAACTATAAGCTAGTTTTTTAATCTCCTTACACTAGCTGGTATGCTTGTTATAAAATCCAGCTCATTCCCTATGTCTTTATTTGCCATGTGAACTATTAAGGACCTAACAGAAATAGAGGTAATCTAAAACCACAGAACCTGAATCCCTCGCTGCCACACAGAGGTGGCCTGTGGCTTTTGGCATCCCTTTAACTTGTCTCTAGAGTTCAAGTCCACAGCCAATAGAAGAAGCCCCCTGGCTAGAGCCTGCATCCCTGTTCTGTACAGTGTGTTGAAGAATACACATTGCACCTCTGCCTCTGGTATATTGGAGCACATTAAGTGTCAGCTAGTCATAAGGCAGAGGAACACTGCAGGAGGGGATGTGCTTTCTCTGAGTCATGCTGCTTTCAAATGAAATGGCACTGATTTAAATCTGCATGGCAAACTTGCCTGAGCTAGAATTTGACCGGAACCCTAGGGTTAATAGCTTTGCTCTTTGAGAGAGCTCCAAGCTATTTTCATTCCAGGCCACTTTTACATTTACATAGTCCATATCACTGAAGGCCCAAGGTACTTTGCCAACAAGAAGCAGATATTTACTTAGTAAAGTTAATGTACCTCCCCAATGCTTTTTAGCCTTCGGGCACATTTTCAGGTAATAAGAAAAAAAAATGTATATATATATTCCTT
Source organism: Balaenoptera physalus (assembly GCF_965194825.1). Classification (NCBI taxonomy): domain Eukaryota; kingdom Metazoa; phylum Chordata; class Mammalia; order Artiodactyla; family Balaenopteridae; genus Balaenoptera; species Balaenoptera physalus. The sequence goes on from NC_138899.1 coordinate 6,336,757, forward strand.
TTAGTTTCTAAAATAGAAAGAATAAGGGGATATAACCCAAAGCTGGATATGCTTAAAAAGATAATTACAATGGCAGGTCCATTTAAAATCTCATGACAATCCTTCCATATTTATTATTCCAGTAGTTTAATTCACTCTTATAACACTTAAAAGAAAGAATAAACATTAAAATCAGGAGAAATCAGCCAGTGGGCCGTAGCAAATGTGTACTAGGGTATGCAACCCACCTCGGGACCACAAGCACATGATAAATTAGATGAGGCCGAGAGATCTGAGCTCAGATCTGAGCTCCTAACTTTTAAGTAGAAGTTCTGATCAATAACAATTATGGAGTGTGTCAGTGGCCGTGAGTCAGGATGCTTCTTGTTACAAGTGAGAGAAAACCCAACTTAGCTCCGCTTAAGCAAAATACAATACTTTATTGGCTTGTATAACTAGCAGTTCAGGAGGAGCTGATTTAAGAGCTCAGAGATCACCACCAGAATATAGTCGATCTCATTTTACATTTGTTTGTTAAGCTTCATGTGTGTGAACTTTATTGTTAGACACCAGCACCTACGGAAAGAGAGGAACACTTTCCCAGTGTCCCCAACTAAAACCCCAGACTGGAGTATTAGAGGACCCCAAATAGCCCAATTTGTGAAAGTGCCCACTTCAGAACCAAGCATGGTGGCCAGAGACGTGGAAGGTGCTGATTCTCAAAAGTGACATCAGACATCATGTCTCCAAGTCAATGAGAATGATGTTGTCTGGCCTCCACCTCCTGGGGCTGGGGGTGCAGTCAGCCTGACCCTACCGGAGAAGAAGGTGGTCACCCCAAGCAGAGTGCGGGTTTTCTGTTGCCACAAGAAGCTTACTGCTGGGGCCAGAAAACATCAACATTCATTATAGACAATAATTAATGAAATCCCTGACACTTCTAGCTCAGCTGGGCCCCAGCTGGTTGCCATTGCTACTTCGTGAAAATTAAGACATTAGCCCAGTTTTTGAGCACTTACTGTAAACTGGATCCTATGTTAAATAATTTAGTGAGATTTTTCTAATTTATTTCTCACAGCAATCCTGTGAGGTAATTATAATTATTATTCCCTTTTAGAGCTAAGGAAACTGAAATGCAAAAACAAATGTAAGTAATATGCACAAGGTCACATAGCTAGTGAAAGGAAAACTGAATTTGGACACAGGTCTGATTACAAAGCCTGCATCTGTGCTCATAAAGAAGATAGATAGAATACTGGTTGAAAATGTAGATTCAAATCTAGTTTCCACCACTTAGTAGCTATAATTCTTTAAATCTTTCCCCTAGGCTCTGGATATTTCCTCCTGTAGCTAATGTCTGAACACTTAAAATTATTGTTGCTGTTAAGACAGGTACCTTCAGCGACTTGTGATTAAAAATCATCCTTAGAACTCCAATGTCTATCAGTGTCGTTTTGCAAGGTGGTCATGTTAATTACTCCAGGGAATTTTACTTAAATCCACCAACCTTCACTTCCAGTGTTCTTCCGTGGGATCCTTTTTTTCTTTTCTCTGGTTTAGCTTGACTCAGAGTCTGTGCAATCCTCTATAAAGTGGCTTCTTCAATGCTGTATGTTCCTTGCCTACATACCGCCTGGTACTCAGTACCACTTTGTGCCGACTCTGTTCCACATCTACCTTGATCATCAGGCCCAACTCTCCCAGCTGTAGTAGCACAGTCAAAGAGAGATCCCAGCAGACCCGGTTTCTCTAGACCCAGTCCTCTTAAAGGCACCAGGAGAATGAGAGTCTGCTTTTTCCTAGTCCCTGGTTCCTTCCAGGTAGTGATTTTAATATGTGGGACCAGAGAGACAATATGCAAATGCAACCACATGATTAAATATTTCCCATGATGACTTGGTTAGATTCAGAGGGAGGAACAAAGCTCAGCACTATGCAAACACACTTGCTCCTGCTCCTGCCTTAGTCCCTAACATCAGCTTCCCCCAGACTCCCTTGCTGGTCTTGCCTGAAGGTGGGGTTAATGAACCCTGTGTAGATCGGTCTCAAATCACTCTGTACCTCATTTGCACAGAGCTATGATATCACTAAGAGGTGAAAGGATCCAGTTTAGCCTCAGTTGGATGATCTGTTCTAGCAGATCAAGATCTAACTGGATTCTTGGCTCACCTCACTTTTGTGGTTGAAGACACTCTATATGATCTATCCTTGACAAAGTACACTCTTCCAATATAATAAACTTCCTCCCAGGTTGATCAGTAGTGCCCCCTCAGATTTATGTGATTGTTGACAGATAGAATGACGAAGTAAAGGATGAATATATGCAAGAGTCAGCAAAAGAAATAAACAGTGCTAGGACAATGGATCGCAACTCCATTTGTTAAGCAAGTAATTCTTGAGTATTTTGTATGTGATGTTAGACTAACAGACCCTTAAACATAGTCGTGGACAAGATAGACATGGATCTTCCTTCATGCCTTTGGTTGAATGATATGATATTGCTGATATTCCGTACGTAGATGTCATTTTCATTTGTTTCAACTAATTGAAAGGGATGCTAATATTTAAATAGAGGACCGCAAAATGGGGTGACAGGAAGAGCAAATCACATTGAGTGAATCATAAATAATATTTTATGGTCCCTCACTGGCTTCTTAGCTTCAAATAATTTAATTAAATTGGACTCAGTTTCACAAGGAATCAGGAACTAAGATAGGAATCATAGCGGAGAGTGGTATCAAAACTATGAAGTCTGTGTATAAAAATGCATTTGCAGATATATTGTTCAACTCAAGAATTTGACAAAGAACTTAGTGAAAGTCTATAACACTCTCCTGTCAGTTTTAAGAAAATAAATTATTTATTTATTAAATTTAGGGCAAGAAGTCCCTAAGCAATTTACCACACAGGTAATTGAAAGTAAACATAATGCAGATTAGTATTTCCAGTGTTTGACTTTCTGTTCAATCTAAATTTGGCCATGCAATGCCGAGATGTAACACAATAAGACAGAGTTGCTTTTTTTGTTTTGTTTTCATTTGTTTTCATAAACAAGTTTCTGCATGGGCCTGAATATTTATAATGTGAAGGCTGTTTGGTCAAAAGCAGAAACTATGTTTGAACTGAAGCAAACCAAGTTTTCAAAAGTACACCTTTTAAGATTACTGCCCAACTGTTTAGTAAAACGACTTTTGCCTGGCCAAGCCTTATCACCTTTTCTAAAAGGTGAGAATATTCTTCTTGAATTGGAGACATGCAAATTAAAAAATTATCCTTCTAGACTAAAAAAGAGAAGACAATATATTATCAACTTTGGGTTTTCTCATAAATGAAAATATATTCCTATCTCATGTATTAATTATAGTCAGAAGATTATCCTTCATCTTTCCTTATCTCTGTAAATGATAATAATTCCAGAACTATTGCCACTCGATTGTTCTGTGAAAGCAAATTTATAAAGCCAACAATTATTCAGAAATAAGTTTTCTTACATGCAGATTTTTTTCATACCCTTTGTTCCCAATTTATATTTGGATCTGAAAATCGATAAAGTTACTAGTTTAGAAGTAGTTAACTGTGACTTTTTATTTTAGGAAATGCAAATGAGGATGCACTTCTCCATAGGGCCTTTTTCACATTCTTTTAACAACCAAATAATTCCCAATTTTCTGGTGTGTAAATTTCGTGTGATCAGTACAAATAAACAAAGGGACAAGATTTGGGCAGTTGAAACCCATTGTTTTACAATGTCTTTGTTTATAATCTTTCATAATTCATCCTTAGAAATGGCCTTCCTGGTAATTACTTACCTTTAATGTCTTCATTTTCATTTAAATGTTCAGTGATCAGGATAATTAGAATTAATTTGGCCTTGTCATTTTATGGAAATGGAGCTTCTGCCACTTATCAGGAGCTTCCTGCAGGCACTGTTACCAGAGAAATATGTGACTCCACCACTTCACACACTGGGTTATAGTCTTTGGTTAAAGTGGTAACAGTAGGACCTGGCCTGATTCCAGTTTAAATTTATGCCATTTTTGATAGAGGATTGTGGGCAGTCAAGCTGGGAGCCTTGCTTGTTGTGGATGGCATTGTGTGTTATAACTTGGTTCTCTGCAAACAATGCAAGGAACTTCTGTCTCCATTCATCTGGGTATTTTACAGGCTGAGATGGACCCTGCAGTTAGAACAAAAGGAAATCTTCCTTTGTATTAAGATGGAAAACTACCAATCCTAACTTTTTTCAAGATGTTAGGTGGAATATAGGAAAGAAATGTGTCTGAGTTATTTTAAACGGAATTTCTTTTGTTAGAAAATTATGAAACTCCCAATTTTCATTTAAAGGGAATGAACAACTCAGAGTAATAAACCTTTGTTCTACTTTTCACAGTGGGGGAAGGAGTTTTAAAAGTTGGAATTAGAGAACTACCTACTGGAAAAATATCTTTCAGGTATCCTACAAAAATCATATCCTGTAGGATAAACAAGGTCTAAGGATCAATGACTCCATTTTCCTACCCACAAAAATGGAGACTTAAGATGAATTGCCTTAGGTTCTTATTCTGAAACTGCCATTGTGTAACTTGTGTGAGAGCAGATTTTTTTCCACAAGTAAAATATTTGAGTGATTGCCCTAATGGGGAAATAATTGCTTACAGTAATTGAAAAAAGTCATTTTTCTTTCATAAAGTATCTCCACACCTCTAAAATTTCTACAGGATAAAATGAAAGTTAAGCTAAATAAGCACTAAGGTTACTTTCAAGTTATAAAAGTCTGTGAATTTCAAAATATTGATCAAGTACATATGCACTATGTCCAAAGCACTAATCTTTTAGTATAATGTGCTGTTTTTGACTTCTAGCATTCTGAGCTAATATGTAAACTTCCTGAGATATTTGCACTATTGTTAACAAAGACGTAATGAAACCTACCTCATATAGTATCACACTGTTCTTTCACATTAGCTCAAATTTCTTAAAATCTATTATGCAGCTTTTACCAAGATATAAATTTAAGTTGCTTCACTTTATTAACAAAGATGAATTCTATTTTAAAATTATGATTGAAGTGTATATATATATATATATATATATATATATATATATGCAGCCTTCAAAAAATTATGTTAAATGTTCCATGCACTACTATGTTTAGTATATAAAGGTGTTCAGTAAATGTTAACATCAGATGAAAAATGAATGCATATATTTTTTTCTTACCTACCTAACCAAGCTTAGCTAGTCAGTGAGTTTGTGAATACTTACTTTTGAGTATTAGCTTTTGTTCTTCTTCATACTAAGCTTATTTAATTGAGCTATATGAATTTTTTATATATTATTGTATATATGTATAAATTTTGTATATAAATTTTATACAAATTAATAGCACATTATATTGAAATAATTCTTCATCTCAAAACAGCATCCATTTATACTGTAAAAAATACAAATTTTTATTGCTGTCTTTTTAAATAAAGACTCAAGAATAAATTGGACAAGTTCTTTCTCTGATCAGGCTATACAGACAAACTGCTTCCATAAATGGCAGAAGGAGATTAACAGACACCAAGGGTGGGTGACCCAAGCCGTTTCAGGTATCAGTGAAACAGTCAACAGAAATGTGGAGCGTAAGGTTTGGTAAATATAGAAACATTGAAATCCATACTTTAGTCATTTCCTCTCCCTGATTTAGGTTTTCTTGGTTGTTTACAGGCACAGCCAACAGGAAGAGTGGAAGAGATAGCATGTGTGTGGCTGAGGTTGATTGTATACAATCAGAGTGATTATGTGGAAATCAACCAGAATTTTCTTCTTAGAACATGCTTGTTCTGTCATAATGAGTGACATTCGAGCTAATTTTTATTCATTGCTGTCTCCTTTTACAAAGATCTTCATTTCCCTCAGTGTTATTTCATGTCCTTCATATTTTTCTCCATGTCCTGAAAAAAGGAGGAATAATTCCACATATTTTATTATTATTCTTAAAGTTATTTACTAACATATTCACAAACAATGCAATATATTAGGATTTTTTTTAAAAATAATAAATCTGAGAAAAACATCAGCTGGGCACCACAAATTGTTTTAAACAGCTGTCTGGTTGGTAAAATGAGGTGAAGTAAGGAGGCATTCTAGAATTCACATGTGAAAGAAACCGTCAGTGAACTATAGTTATCCTAAAGTTATTTTTTAGTGTGGGGGACATTTTAAACTTTTGTTTCAAATGTTGAGACTTGTAGTAGGAAGAATTCTAAGAGGACACCGATGACCGAGACCTTGTTAATTATGCCCTCCTTTTAAGTGTGGGTGGGACTTGTAATTTGCTTCTAGCAAGTAGAATATGGCGAAGGTGATGGAATATGTTGAGTTATATGCAAAGGTAAAGAAATTTTGCAGAAGTGGTTAAACTCTCCAATCAGTTGACTTTGTGTGGAACAAAAAGGAGATTCTTCTGGGTGAATCTGATTTAATCAGGTGAGACTTTAAAAGAGATCAGAGATGATTACAGTGTGGGAGACAGGAAGCAGCAGAGGCTGTCTGTTCTGCTGGTCCTGGAGAAGAGGACACCGTGCACTCTAAAGCTGGAAGGAATTAACTGTGCCAAGAACCAAGTGCAACAGTCATCTGCACAGTCCTGGCCAGTATCTTGATTTTGGCCTGTGAGGTGATAGCTGAGCAGAGGACCCAGCCAAGGTGTACCTGGACTTGGGACTCATGGAAACATAGATAACAAATGTATGTTATTTCAAGTGGCTAAGATTGTGACAATTTGTTTAAAAAATAGAGAATTAATACATTATTTTTAAAACTTTCCTATTTCTAGAGATGAATTACTTCATTTATTCATTTATTCATTCACACATTCATATACAAATTAACTTTACAAATTGAATATGAAGCAAAAAAACAGTCCTTCCTCAAGGAGCTCTGTGTGTGCATGTGTGTAAGAGAGAGAGAAAGAAAGAGGGAGAGAGATGGGAAAGGAGAAGAGAGAAAGAAGATCATAGTACAAAGAAATCCTCATGGTTCAAGGTCAAAATGAATGAGTATAGATGAGTGTATTGGGTGTATACTTTTTTATTAGAAGGGATTTGTATTAAAAGTTCTATTTAGTAATTGCCAACGTCGTGCAATGTGTATTTCTAGGAATGAGTATGTGGGAACGGTTGGGAAGGATGAAGATTCCTAAAAGAGAGATTGGGATTATGGTAGGTTGTTTTCGCCGAGATCACCACCATGATGTCTTCTGTACCACATACTTTTTTAGAACCTTGATGTTATGATCCCGTCTAGAGGTAGAGCCTAAATCCCATCATCTTTAATATGCACGAGTTTGTGACTCGCTTGCAGACAGTGTTGACTCTGAGTTTAGATCATGAGAGGTGATGCAGCTTCTGCCGTGGTCACTGGAATACTTGCTTTGAAGCCGCTAGCCACTGTATAAGCACCCTGAGTACCTAGAGGACACCGCATAGTGAGGAAACCCAAGCTTGCTCAGGTAGAGAGGCCCTGAGACTGCATCAAGAGATAGAGCGGCTTCCACCTGCTTTACCATCACTCCCTTTTGCACTGCCCACCTGTTCCAGCCACCATTCAAGCACCATCACAGGAAAGACTCTAAGCTGGAACAACCAAGCCAAGATCCTTCCCAGTTCTGGATCTCTAAAAGACCTGAGATATAATAAAATTATTGATATTGTTTTGAAACATTAAGTTTTGCAAGTGATGAGTTATGTAGCAATAGATAACCTGAAAAGAGCTGCTCCTGCTGGCAATGAAAATTATGAACAGTGATTAACAATGTAAGCATGTTACTTGCTCTGCCTGCAGTGGGGTCTGTGTCACAACTGCAGGGGTTATTTAAGAGCCATTGCTGCTTGCAGCCGATTGCTTTCTGTGATACCTAACTGAACTATGTTAGCTTTGATTCAATGCTAGCTGCATTTCGGACCACTGATAAATATATATTCCTTTCTATCCTTAGCTTGTCTTAAAGCACCATTTTATCCTTTCCTTGATTAACTTGAACATAAACAGAGAAAAGAAAAACATCACAGGGTATATTTGAAGGCATAAAAATCCTTAGATACAAAGATCAATTTACTGTTAAGGATGCTGTCATTTCCTCCACATGACACTAACTATATTTTATATCTGAAAATTTCAAGATTTTAACAAAGAAGAACTTCTTGCTAGAATATCTTAACTTTGAGGGAAAGGAAATTATAATCTGCCGTTTTTGAGAGCTATAATCTCTTTAGACATTATTTTAATTTTGATTGATTTATAATAAAAATAAGAGAAAGTATAGTCTCACATATCTGTAGTTTATATAACTTTAACTTCCATAATCAAAGATGCTGAGTATACTACAAAATGTCAACATATTGTGAAACTTTATATTTGGAAGGAATTTAGATTTCATATACTCCTAACTCAGTGCTTCACATGTTAATGAGAAAATTGAAGTCCAAGACAGCGACTGAACAAAAGCCTCACATCTAGTCTGTGGTAAAACCTCAAATTTCCATGGCACGTGTCTTTCTCCATTACAGTTATCTGTGTAATTTGGCTTTCTGTGTAGATAGCTGCACACTTCCTCTGCTTCTTTCACTGATGAGCTTTTGAACTCTTTCTACTAACCTGCTCTTGATTTGTCTGTTGCACAATTTGTGACCTAAATGTGTTGTTCCTAAATTCATGAGCTGCATGGCCGAGTAATCTAATTTGATTAGTCTGAGGATACCCTTTTAAGGCCAAGGTAAAATTATTTTGTATTTCTCTCATAGTTTTTCAGAGGCAAGAAATAGAGACTAAGAAAGAGAAGAAGCCAATTTTGAATCAATTAGGATTCCATTGGACAAAGAAAATCTTTACAATCAAAATCCACCAGCTAAGGAACAAGGAACCTTATGCAGTAGAAAATATCAATTACCTTTTTTTTTAATTGAGGGAAAATTAACATAAAACATTCTATTAGTAGTTTCAGGTATACACCGTAATGATTTGATATTTGTATATATTGCAAAATGATCACCACAGTAGTCTAGTTACATCCATGAGCATACATAGTTACAATTTTTTTTCTGAGGAGAATTTTTAAGGTGTCTCAGCAATTTTCAAATACACAACAGAGTGTTCATAACTATAGTCACCATGCTGTACTAATATATCAATTATCTTGTCACAAAAGGTGTAAATGAAAATAATATACGGAGGGAGAATGAAACATCTAACTTAGAGTAAAGATTTTTAAAGTAATATTTGGAAATCCAAATTTTTAAAATATATTATGGAATTCTAATAAATGTTATAAATATGAATTATTTTGTCAATATTCCAATAGATGTGATAACACTATATTTAAATTCATTGAGTTGCCCATCTTTGCCTAGCATTCTGATGGTGTGTTATATGTCAAGCACAGCCAAGCTGCAGATGGAAATGCAAAGAACACACAACTCTTGCCCTGAAAGAAGAATTCACAGTTTAGCAGTCGAGGTGTGAAAGCATCTCATTCTCAGGCTGCTCTCATCCTCAAGAATAACCACCCCACCTAGTCCTAGCTTTGGTGCACTATTTGTGATTCTTTCTTCAGATACTTCCCACAAATATTTTAGATACTAAGAACTGCTGAAATTTAATCTAAGAAAAACAGTATTGGAGACAGCAATTCTCTCCCTAGATCTGTCGGTTTGGTATCAGCTTTGGCTATTTACTGAACTTCTTTGAGACGTGAAGTACTAGAAAAATTACAAGACACTATTTGTGAAAAGCATTTTATAAACTGTTAAGGGCTACCTGGATATCTGTTATTTTTATGCAGCTGCTCTTTCCTTGGAGCCGGTGAATTTAAATGTTACAAATAGAATTTTTAACTATTTTTTATTGAATATAACATGGAAAATTATGCTTCAAAAAAAGATCAAAGTAATTTAGTTTTTCTGTCTTTCACAAAAGCCACGTGATATACACTGAATAATCTTTATGCAAAGATTTTGGGATATTAGTCTTACGGCACAAATTTAATGATACATCTTATGGCTTAAATTTTGATTTTCCCTTCAATGTAGTGGGAGAGTGAATTATTTAAGTAAAAATGAACATAGAGATGTTTTCATCAAACAGTACAGAAAATCCACACTCTTCTGGAGTTCACGGGGACAAAATGACCGTTGGGTAGAGGTTCTGGTGAATACCCAGTCATTTTTATCAGTAATGAATGTAAGCACATATAACATTGTTTCTCAAAAAACAAAGAAAAACAAAAAAACTTTCTTACATTTTTTTGATGAAGATAAAGCTTTCTTCTTTTTGTTTTTGTTTTGATAATTTTTGCAACCCAAATCATACTAAAATGGAAAACACTTCACCACACATTTGTGGACCCAAAGTATGTTACTGTGGATTTCTCTTCTAGTAAGACTGGGTGCTCTGGCCTTTCTTTCCATTTCTGTCCCACCGAGGTTAGCCAAAGTTCACTTGCCTTGTCAGTTAAGTTTCTAAACCAGATGAGTTATATTTTCTATAATTGAGCTAACCACAGTTAATTGCTTAATAGACTATGCCCTCACACTAACTGGAAAAAGAATTAATTGCTTGGAAAAGAATGCATTATGTATATTTCAGTCATATCTACACAATCATACTAGAACAAAGTGACAAATAAAGGAATTTCAATGGTGACCAGAGCCAATGGTGACACCAGAGCCAGTGCTTAAATTAGGTGTGTACTAAAATCTTTTACCTTTTTTGGGCATTTTCAAAGGTTATAAATTGAACTTCTTGTTAAAGCTGACTAAATTATGTATTATTATTTTTTCCTTTCATTACACAAGAAAATAATTTTAGGTGACCTTTGGCAAAGGTTTAGGTACAATTTAAGAAAATATTATTTGTAAAAGAAGGCTAGATTTTTTTTTAATTGCAGGTTTTTACTATTAATGATTTAGTCTTGTGTTTTAAAAAAAATATTTCCTAGTTAAGGTATAATACCAGGTTTAAGATTTTTCTAAACTTTCTCTGAAAATCTGAAATACACATAAAAATAATTTGGCATTTACTACAGCCATTTTTACTAGACTTTTCCCCCTATACATGAAGGGATACCAATACTTTACCAAGCTATGATAATAATGCCAATGAATTTCAAATTTCACTACCTAAGTGGTATATTAAAGGAAAAGACCAAAATCATTCAATATATCATCTCTCCCTGCTATACTCTACCAAATTTGCTACAATAAATGGCAAGTTAAAAAATAAAACAAAAGCCTGGGTAATCTATTTAAATGTAATTGATAATCAGGTCAATCTCAAAAAATCTAGTGTTGGCAGTACTCTAAAATAAATATGAGCTTTCTAATGCCCTGAAGCCATTTCAACTATTAAATTATTTAGTCAAATATTTATTAGTTTACAACCTTAAATGAAGAATTCAAAACCCAGTGCTTTAGAAAAGGCCAGAGAAACTCAAATATATTAAATATATTTGCTATTCAAAAGAACTTCCAAGATATTTGATAAACCCGTAAAGCACAATAAGCATGTTCATGAATAGAATCCTATTCATAATTCTAGTGTGAAAGAGTCTGCTTATAAGACAGAATAATACTAAGAAAAAAACTGTGAAGAAAATAAATCTTGTTTGTCACCTCCAAGTCTCTCCTTTTCCCCATTTTCCTACCTCTATAGCCTCCTCTTCTTTCTTCCCCAACAATCCTAGATCAACTTAAATTGATGCTGGCTATTTCAGTATTTCTTATGTGTATTAAATGTTCAACAAGAAAAAAAAACCTTGATATTATTGGTCAAAAGGAGGCTTAAAGTTCACCTGTGGAGTCTGATGACTCATGTTCCTCACTGTTTCTTTAGGATCAATAGTTAAAAGAGTTTTCTGGGTGTTTCTAAAATAATTTTTTCTCTGTGCTCACCATGCCTGTAGATACAGTTTATTTAGGCAAAATGAACTAGAGCTACAAAGTCTCTGAAAGGAATCAAGAGTGACTCCAAGTCTTCTAACAAGAGTAACTAAAAAGATGGACTTGTCTCTGTACCTTTCCATTCTTTATCTTGCCCATAACACTCTCACTGCTCCCCTAGGTCCTGGCAGTTTGCTCATCCCTCCACCTGGAATGTGGTTGCCCAAAGCATCCTCATCAATTCTCTCCCGTGTCCTTCAAGTCTTTATTCAAATGTCACTGTCTCAGTAAAACTTGCTTTGCCACCCTATTTTAAATTACACTTCCACAAATACACATCCTGCCCACCTTCCCTGGTTGGTTCTTGTGCATAGCACTTACCCCAATCTAACAGACATATGTTGCTTGATTATTTTGAATATTGCCTGTCTTCCCCAGTAGAATGGCAACTCTGTGAGAACAGGGATTTCTGCTTATGTTGTTTACAACTTCAACGAGAGAGCCTAAAAAGGTACTTGGCATACAGTAGATGCTCAAGAAATATTGGTAGATGCATGAATTAATTCAGGGAATTAGGCAAGCTGTTTACATACCCTGGTCTCTGAGAAGATTTGCAGGCCAGAAGAAAGATTCCTTTAGGTAAAATTTTATGAGACAAAGTAAAAAACTGTCATGGTGTATCAAGATGAAGAGTTGTTTATCAACTTGGGTTATGATAAAGACTTAATCGTAATCATAATCATAACTAGGGATTGGTTGGCCCAACTTATACAAGGCCTGTACACTGAGGGGCACTCCTCAAAGGCAAAGATTAGAGGAATGAAAGCATGACAACAATGGCATCTTACCGGCGTACCTTGTTTTGTTGCACTTTGCTTTATTGCCCCTGGCACATATCGTGTTTCTTACAAATTGAAGGTTTGTGGCAACCCTTTGAGAAGCAAGTGTATCTGCGCCATTTTTCCAACAGCATTTGTTAATTTCCTGTCTCTGTGTCACATTTTAGTAATTCTAACAATATCTCAAACGATTTCATTATTATTATATTTGTTACGGTGATCTGTGATCAGTGATCTCTGATGTTACTATTGCTAAAAGATTATGACTCCTTGAAGCCTCAGGTGATGGTTAGCACTTTTTAGCAATAAACTATTTTTAATTAAAGTATATACATTGGTTTTTTTAGACATATACTATTGTATACTTGACAGACGACGGTATAGTGTAAACATATATTTATGTGCACTGGGAAACCAAAAAATTTGTGTGACTCGCTTTGTTGCCATATTTGCTTTATTGCAGTGGTTCTGGAACGGAACCCACAATGTCTCCACGGTGTGCCTGTATTTTCCTCCCCCCTATTGAAATTTCTCTCCCATCCTTCATTCTCTTTCCATAACCTTCTGTGCTGCCTACCGCTCACCAGATAACGTACAACCACATGAAAGGGTGAGCAAGATCGTCACTGGTTCCAACTTCTACCATTTTTCTTCATGCTCCCCCCAAATCTCCAGCGATTCTGAACTGCTAGAGTTCTCTAAACCAAGAATGCTTCCTTCTCCCCACCCCCAACTAAATGCTTTTATGTTTTTATTCTGCCTAGAAAAGGCTTCTTCTGCCTCATTCCCTTGTGAACTCCAGTTCAACATTTAATGAGCAATCAAGTATTTCTCCTTTTGTGAAATCCCCGGTACATTCCCCACTCTCTGAAGAATGAATTACTCTCTCATTGGTTCCCCACTGATTCTTATAGTATTCAATATTTTATAATTATTACTGGTTCACGTGTCTGATTCTTGATTTCGGCTGTGATATGTCTGAAAGCAAGGGTATGTTCTTCTTTCTTTGTACAAGCAGAACCTGTCAACTAGTAATAACCCATGAATTTTGATGAATAATTAGTACAAATGAATCAAAATGTTCGAAACTGATAATGCTTCTTTTAAAGAGACAGCTAACAGTAAATCTTCTGGAAAACTGAGCCCTTTCTGATGCTTGAAAGCACGTTAAGAAAGTGATCTTTTCTACTTGTGTTTGCTAGGATAAATAAAGGCTAACTGGGGAGATTAACCAGAGGAAAGATGGTAACCAGTGTTTTGGAGAAGGGGGAAAATGTTAAGTAGAATAAGAAGTGGCAAGCAGGGACAAGAAATGTGATGTGTGATAAAGTAGAAATAAGTGTTTGTGAAATACGTAAGATGAACTGTGATGCAGGCTTCACGAGAGTAGAAGATGCAACTGGTGGGGAGAGGCCAGTTGTTGAAGTATTTAAAACTCACAATCACAGCTCTTCTAGTGTGATGCAATGCTAGTGATTACCAATTGAGGCTACATTTGCTCAAGGTGATTGTATAATTACACCAATTTCAAATTCCGTATTCAGTTTTGTCATCGTGCCCTTGCTGACGACATGGAAAGATAAAGGAGACGGATGCACTGCAGAGCATCTTACAGACTGTGGATGCAGCTAGCACAGCTTTTCACTTGATTCAGGCTGTAAGCGTTAGTCTGAATACTCAATAATGAAGGCATTTATTTAAAAAAAAATTTTTTTTGGTTCCCTCTCATCTGGGTTAGAGTTTACCCTCCAGACAGCTAGTCAGTGGGACGTTGTTATCTGTTGTGTATCTGTTGGTTAATAAGCATCGAGTTCAGAGAAAAAGGAAGCACATTTAGGGCTGATTAATGTAAAGATGCTCATTGCTGAGCAGTATAATGCAAAGTAACTCCAGATTTTCAAATTCAATGTATTGATTCTTCCCAATATCATGTTATTCATATTTGCTGAAGGATTCTTTTCTGAGTTTATACTTTGGAACATGCAGCTCAGTGAAAAGATGTGTGTTTATCCGAATAAGCTGGCTCTGATCCCAAATGATATTTGTGCAAATCTGCTCTCACACTGGTATTAATTTATTAGACAATTAGAACATGGCAAATGAAATGAAGGTTGAAACTTGCCTCACATAGTTTTTTTAATTGTCTCTATTCACACCTACTCCCTCCATATACAAAATTCTTAAAGTCTATAGGGATATCTTAGTACATATTTATGCAGATCAGTTTTTTATTTATGGAAGGGGGATCGCTTGTTCCCCCAGGTGGTTGTAAAACTGCAATTTCGCTTTGACATGATACAAATTGGTTTAGAGAAAACAAATTATTCTAAAGTCTTTAGAAACTGAAATGATGCTGTTGGAGCATAGTAAAAAGATAAATCTAGAAGATGGCCAATTTTATCTTTCCAACACTAGATGGGCTTGTCCTGGATCATGCCTCTGAATTTAGGTCACTGATTTTTATCCAGAGGTGATTTTTGACTTGTAAAAAGAAATGGAAACCAAGAACTACCATAAAACAAGAATTGGTTTACACTCTTTTGAAATGTGTATTTATGCAGACCATGAAATAAAAATACTTTGTTCAAGAAAAAGTTAACTATTTTTAACGCTGCTCTGAATGGCCTACCCAAAATAAAAATTTTAGGAGTGAATAAATAGTTTTTGTGATTTAGTCTTCTTCCTTGCCTGTCCCATAAACAGGGAATATTGGAGCATGGGAGAATACCCAGGGCTTAGGAACTTTATTGTTTTAAGTAAAATTTTATTGAAGGTTTACCTACATACAGAAAAGGACACAAATAGTAAACCACAAGCTCTCTGGATTTAAGGTGAACATAGCCATGTAACCAGCATGCCAATAAAATAAGACATTAATAGAATATTCCTAAATCCCAGAAGGTCCTCTCATGCCCCGTCCCAAAGATAATTACTATTCTGCCTTCTAGCCTCATAGATCAGTTTTGCCTATTCTCTGGAAGACAACTCTTCCAGGCAAATCGTGTCAGTTCTATTTTAGAAGATTTTTGCATGTGAGTTTACATTCTCCCACTTATCAATCATTAGCCAAGATGTATCAACATGGAATCAGAGAAAAGTCAAATGCTTCAAATGAGTTCCAGCATAACATGAGCTCTTTGTGATTTTTGAAAGTCCCCTGGAAGTTAAGAATGTCACTCAGGTTGTGTTTTGATGGCAGCCCAATCACTGATTCCACAACTTTTCCCTATACTATTCTGGCCCACCATTATAATTAACAGAGTAAAAGCTTAAATCACACCATGGCCCCCTAACATGTAACAAAGAAAGTGGAATACAGAGACGGGCAAAAATCACACCATGGTCCCCTAACATGTAACAAAGAAAGTGGAATACAGAGACAGGCAACAAGCTTTAAAGATCAGAAAAGAGGGAAACAATATTTAAGAATTACATGTAATTAGAGAACATTACATAACAACATATTGCGAGAGATTAATCCAGTCAGTTCAGACATGACGTTTATTTTTAACAATCAGTATTCGGTTCTCTGTAATCATGCCCCACAGTTTAAAGTGCTTAATGAACTCTTACTGGAAAGTGGCTGTTTCAGGAGAGTATAATGACCTTTAATCACTTCGCCCAAGCTATTAGTAAGAAAGCTTGTCAGGAAATGTTTTTACTTTTGTTATAAAAATAATTGAATTTCCAGTTGAAACAAGAAGTTTGTCAATATATAACGTCCAGTGTCTTAACCCCTCCTCTTATGCTGTTTCTCCCTCTTCTTCACAGTGTATTATTGATGAATTTGAACAATTTCTGATTTTTTACCTGGTTCGAATAAGCTGAGAAGGAAAATAACTTCTAACTAAGCAGCTACTGAGTTCTTAGGGTAGATACTATACTCATGGTATCTCAATTAATCCACTCAAAAACTCAGTGAGGCAAATATTATGCCCATTTTACAGTTGAGGAAATTGGAGTTAAGGAAAAATACCCAATTTACCCAGTATCATACTAGCATAACTGTCAGAGAAATAATTGAAACACAAAGCTATTTGACTCTAAATCCCTACTGAAAGATGCTTTATATAGTATTTAAGTCTTAGTATTACATTGAATATTGTTGGTTGGTGAACTTTCATCTCTTCCAAAATGAAACATATTTAGTATTGTCAGGGTATAACTAGTAAACAGTGTAGGGGTTGATGTCTTGGTCTTTGATTATCATTGCAAGAGAGTCAGCCTAGGGTAGGTTAGTGGTTCTCAAAGTGTGGTACTTGGACCCGTAACACCAGCATCATCTGTGAGCTTGTTAGACACAAATTTATGAGCCCCATGTTGAATCCCTGAATTTCTGAGCATTGGACCCAGAAAACCATGTTTTCACAAGCTCTTGAGATGATTCTTACACATGTTAAAGTTTGAGAACCAATGACATATTTAAAGAGTTAGACTGTGTACCTTTGTATCCTGGTTCTACAGACTACTAGTTATGTGACACCGATCAATTTAGTTAACCTTTCTGAGTTTCAGTTTCTTCATTTATGAAATATGAATAATAATAGTACCTGTATGTATAAGGTTGCTTATATAACACACATAGAAAAGTGCCAGGCTAACTGCAAGCTTTGTAAGTGGTTAGAAACAAATATATATATTTTTGATAATGCAAGTAAGTAATTGGTATCAAAAGCATTCACTAAATAGCTCAATATTTTGGAATAATTTATTTTAATAATGGAGTCTAATAAATACTGAGGTTTTGAATAGGAATAAACAGTCTTTTTTAGAATTTGTTTCACATTTTAATATGTAAAACAGAAGAGGAAAGGCGATGGAAAGCTCATATAAATATGATACGGTAAATTACACTGTTTTATGAATATGATTTCATACGGAATTCAAAGTAGATGCAATTAGTGCTACAAATTAGAAATCGCAAATGATGATTTAACAAACACATGATTTAACAAACAAATCAGAGAAAAAATTTCAGATGAATTTAAATCGCTCTATGTAGATTGAATCTTGTGATAAGTAATTCTCCAGAGAAAGCATAAGATGTTATTCTTCGTTCCAAAAAGTAGGACAGCTTGGAAGTTGAGAACAATTATTGTAGAAACTAGAATTATCAATGAAGGCAATTAATAAACACCATAACATGCATTTAAATGTATGAGACTAGCATCTAATGTAATTTGCTTTTTATATACAATGCCAGTTTAAATAAGAGTCCTGCTGTATGGTTGCACCTGTGGGTGAGTAATCATAATATTTGTGATGGCAAGTTGGCCTGGGGACTGACGCAAAGCCTCTCAGCAAAAGAGCAGCAGATGGTGTGTAAACGCCAAAGCCAGAACTGTGCACTTTTGGGGGGTGTATTTAAGTAGCTTCATGTTCACGGCATGAAGTGAGGGTATCAGCTGAAAAAAACTTTTCCTTCCTCTAGTCCGTATGCACCAATTAAATATACATCATTAAAGAGCAGTTGTGTGTGTCAAAGCCTGATACATAGAGAAATGAAGGGGAAAATTCAACAGACACAAACTTGTATTTCTCTTTATCAGTTCTAAAGGAAATAACAAAATACAACGGCAGTCCAGCTTTTAACAGCATTCCACAGGATAAATGTGCTTTTCCATGTACTCCTAAATGATTCTCACGATAGTGCCAGGAATTAGATATTACTGTTTTTCTCCCATTTTACTGCTCAGAAAACGAAGTGTTTGAGAATTTAAATGCCATGACCAGGGTCACATAGCTATTAAGTGGCCTAGATGGAGAAGAGATGCCACCTTGGGTTTTGTACCAAAATCTTTGTTCTTACTATGCCACACCCTCTTTTAATCATTTAATTCACTAATTCACTTTCCATTGGAATTTAAATTGTAATGAAGAAAAACTGAAGGGTGTCCACAATTAAGAAATACCTATTTTGCAGTTGTATCAGTAAATACAAAGGGTTTAAATCCACACCATAGAGAGAAGTGATCTTACCCTTATACTAACTTTTTTTGTCTGGTTAAAAAACTACATATTTCTAGTTAGGTTCACTTTTTGAAGAGGGATGATCATCTTCTACTGGACTTAATGGGGTTAAAGTCTCCTGCCGTGAGCAGAGAGGGCACCTGTGGGACTCGGTACCTGGGCAGGATGAGCCCTGGGCTGTGGCTTGTCAGGTCTCCCCAGGAAGCCACCCACTACGAGATCTGGATTCCCAACCAGGGAGACCTCCCTGAAACCTGACACTAGAAAATCCTACCAGGCCTTCCAAAGCCCGGGCTCCATATGTGTAACTAAACCTTTCTTCAATCTGAAGGCCAACACCCCATCTCTGGGTGTCTGGATTTTTGTTTGCCCCTAAAGCCCACATGTTTATTTCCTATGTGCCTGTGGTCTTGATTTAGTCACTGCAGCATCATGCAGGGTAGATTGATGCTGTCTCTGACCTCTTGGTGCAATTTGGTTTTCCCTTAGTTACATTCCCCGGGAGGGACTGTTGTGGGCCATGGGGAATGCTATGGACCAAATATTTGAGACCCCTCAAGAGGTATATGTTGAAGCCCCAATTCACAATACGTTGGTAGTAGGATGAGGGGTCTTTGGGAGATGATTAGGTTTAGATGAGGTTTAGATGAGAGATAACGATCTTTCTTTCTGTCCTGTGAAGAAACAGCAAAAGGCATCCATCTGAAAACCGGGAAGAGGGCTCCCACCAGGAACCAAGTGAGCTGGCACCTTGATCTGGGACTTCCCAGCCTCTAGAATCATAAGAAAAAGTTTCTGTTGTTTAAACCACTCAGTCTATGGCATTTCTGTTATAGTAGATCACACCGACTAAGACAGGGAGGGAAAACATGAGAGTAGCACCCAGGACATGCTTTTGTTAGTGACTCCACTACTGATGGACCTTTCTTTGCCATCGTTGGATGAGTGGGTGAGCACAGTTGGACGGGTGGAGGGAGGCTGTGGTCGGTGGGGGGAAAGAGGAGTAGAGACAAGGTGCAAGAAAAACTAGATTTTCTAAATTAAACAATAATAATATCCACTTACGTGAATGTATTTTTGTTTCACTCAACTCAAGCTGAATTACTGAGCTCCTCTGAAGAACTGAACCCTTCTTTAAGACAAACCCTGCAGGCAGATTGGAGGGGAGATGTTCCTAATTGAAACACATGGGGATTTCAGGGAAGGATGCTTCACCGCTACTCATTCACATTGATATCAAAACTGACATGTCAATAATTATCTGTCTTCCACCATTTCAAATCAGAGAATTCAGACATTCTACTGTAAGAATCTTTTCAGGTGGAATGTTATGCTTTCTGATGTTTATAAAATTTTTCTTCATTGCTTTTTAGTTTCATGTGGTTTCAATATTTATAGTAACAGCTTTTGAATTAACACCATTATTGCCAAAGAGCAAATTAACCTAGTTTCATCACAAAGTTTGGTTATTCCTAATTCTAATGCTGAGGGAATCCAGTGCTTCTCTCTCATTAGTAATCATTAATCCTGTTGATTGTGCAGAATAGTCTAGAAGAAATTTAAAGAAACTTAAATCAGATTTTGCTTTGTCTGCAACTTATTTGGCATTATTAGCTGTATATTAAATTCAAGGTGCACCCTGGAGTGTTGTAATGTTAACATTGCAATATTAAAGAACAGAAGATGATTTTAAAAATGCTCAGTGTCCAGTTTGTACAGATTAAGATATTATAATCTCAATAATCTAAATATCTCTTTTTGGTGCAACTACAGCACTAGTCATGTAAAAAGATTTTGTATAGAAGAATATTGATCCTGGAAAATCAGTATTGTAGAACTTAAAAAATAACATGCATAATGTATTAGTAGCTACTAACAGCTAATATTGATTAAGCTTGGCAATGGCGACTCTACGTGCATTATCTCATTGTCACTGGCCTTTAAGGTCTGCATTTTGTTGGGCATAGTTTACAAATGAGGAAACTAAAGACTTAAAGAAGTGTAATGATTTTCCCAGAATTACACAACAAAGAAATGGCAGAGTTTAAAGTTAAACCCAGGTCTTTGCAACTCTAAAGCCCATGTTCTAAGCTACTGCCTTCCCACACTTATTTGCCAACCTGAACTCTGGGAATGCCGCAAAGAGTTGTAGCTTGTTAAATCATTTTGAAACAGTCACATTACGAGTCTCCAGAATTCCGTGTTCTTTTGTGAATGGCAGAGAGATTAAGTCATGGAGTTCAGAGTGAAACGTGTTCGTTTTTAATTCCTATTTGTGCTGCTTACAGCACAAGTGTCAACCTGGAGTGTATAACTCAGTGACCCCAGCTGTGCAGGGTGTGTAAATAAGCTCATCGCTTAGAGATGCTGCAAAATTAAATGACAGAAAGTGCCAGAAACTTTTAGCCCAATGCCTGCACCAAGACCTGACAAAATCTGGGGTTTCCATTTTTTCTTATTATGCTTATACTTCCGGGAAAAGACAAAGACTGATTCCTAGTTATTTCCACTGAAAACAAAACGAAGCAAAACATAGGATAAAAATGCACCCTTGTTGCTTTTGCTGTACTTTGGTCCGACTCAGGTTGTATTGATGTTATCTATTTGTGTGTAACCACAAACACAAATGGTCTAAATGGAGTTAGTAATGTCCCCTTGATTCCAGACTTTCTTCTCCACTGTTGAATTTCTTGAGGTGGCACCACAGTTCTTCCAGTAGGTTGTAATAAGAACTTTGAAATGATATTTTGCTGTTTTTTTTCTTTTGTATCTTTGTTTTCCATTCTGTTGCCAAGATTTTATTTTCTGCAGAGCGTCTCATAATCCCACCCCTCCCAAATCTTTCCACTGACTTCTCTCCTCTCAGTACACCCAGTTGAAATAACACTTCTTTCACCATTCTTACACTTAACAAGTAATTTTTTTAGCATCCACACTGTGTCAGTCTCCTGTTGACAGCTGGTAATATGCAGAGCCTACCCCCAAGGGGTTCACACTGTAGTGTGACTCTTCTCCTTGTGTCCCAATGCTGGCCTGTCCTCCTAAACTCTCTTTCTCCCAACCTTCAATCCTTCAATTTCACGCCCATCTGCTGCCCACTCTCCTGGCCACACCTGGGACCTTGTTAACATCTGGAAATTCTCCATCTCTGAACTACAAAAGATCAGTGTCTGCAACTAGCAAATCCCACCATCTCTCTCTCCTTTTTTAAATTCCTTATTGCCTTCTATGCAACTTCAAACTTTGTTTTTTTCTTCCTGCTGCTGCTTCTTTCCTGCTCGCCCAGCTCCATAATTTGATCCATCCCTCACAGTATTCGTAGGAACATTCCTCCCCCTCCCCCACATCCACCCCTTGTTTCTTTAGCCACTCTTTTGTAAATCTCTTGATAATTACACAAGGTACTTTCAGTGTTCCTAGACACAGGCTGTCAGAGGGAGCTGGGTAGTAGAATGTGACTGTGCAGGTTGGGGGGCCATCAGATGCGTAGGGTTTCCAGCTTCAGCTGGCCTCCTCATGGCTCTGCCTCAGATTTGGAATAAGCACCAACACCCTCAGGGTTGTTCTAATTCATGCTTGTTTCTCTAGTCTCTTCAGCTACAATTTTTCCCCACATGTGTTGTTTTCTAGCCACATTAAAAGGCTTCTCATTTCCCAGACAAGCCATTTTGTCTCTGTATCCTCTGCCTGTGACTCCTTCTTTGCTTTGTTCACCTGCCAGACTTTTTCTCATCCTTCAACACCCAGTCCAACATCCTCCTCTGTGTAATCTTTTTCTCTTGGACGGAGGTAGGGAGCCTCTCTCTGCGCTCTCATAATTTCAAGTGCATATTTAAAACTTAGAGCATGCCTGCATTATACGGGAAGACCTAGATTTCAGAGTACTAAGCATTAGAGATATGGCATGTAAAAGGCATACACTGGAGCACTCAGAGTAAGTATTCAGTAAATTGATAGATATTTGGGGTGGGCGGTTGTGATTGATAGAGACCGAATATCTCTGATGTTTTGAAATGCAAGTCTTGTGGAGCTAAAATAGACTTGTTAAATGCAAATTTGAATTCAAGATGGTAAACTGACAGTACACATTTGTTTACTTACCTTCCCAAATCTTTGCTGCACTTTATTTTTTTTCCAACTCTTCCTTTTCTTTTATTGACAAATGTAATTGTCAATACATTTGTCAATACATTTGACAAATGTTGCAATTTCATATGATACTGCAAATGAATTTCAATCCCAATAGTACATTTTTATATCAAGATTTCCACATTGAAACTCTAACTTTCAGAACATGTAGGCATTGTCAGCAGCTAGCCTGGGCACCATCAAAAGAGTGCACTGCTGCAAAGGGATAGAGACGGCCAGTGTATATTTAGAGGGGTATTAAAGGCATTGCCTGGAGCTGAGCCCACGAGAAAAGCACGCTCTGCCAAGGCTCCTCTCACATCCCCTGGCAGATTACCCCTGAGGCTGTGTGCTGTGCCCCATGGGTCTCCTGCATTGGCTCCAGGATCTTTAGTCCATGACGGGCAGTGGGGTGCTTTGCAGGTAGATGCCCGATGTGGCAGGCATCTCCTTGGCCACACGCAGACAGCAGAACTGTAAGTGCTGGTTGCTTCTTTGGCATACACCTCAGACTGCTCTGCACAGGTGCCTGAGGAGACCTAAACAAGGCTGCTCATGGCCAGAGGTAGTAGCCCGAAGGGCTCTGGCTGCCCCTGGCCCCTGTCAACTGCCCCACTGCAGGAGGGGTCAAGTTCTCACTTACATTCAGGACGCCAGCGCACCGGAGTCCACCGGTTGGGAAGCTCTGTCTGTATTGTGTGCCTCATTTTATAAATGAGGAAGCTAGTTTACAGATCAAGGAGTTGATTTTTTTCCCCAAAATTAGGAGCAAATATGACAGAGTCAGAACTGAAAGAAAAGAGAAATTGAATGAAAATATTTTGGACAAGAGGAAGGTAATTCTTAGAAGGGAAGAATTGTAATGTATTATAAGCTTTGTTATCTGCCACTATATTCAGAATATGCTTTATTTTTCTAAATTCTTGGTTTTGTGTGAAAACACAAAACAAAACAAAAATCTCTCCCCCCCAAATCCTATACTCCAATAAAGATGTTAAAAAAAAAAAAAGAAATCAAGAAAGAAATAAAAAGCAAGAAAAAAATTTTAAAAAGAACATAAGGTGCTTACAACAGCGCAAGGCACACGGTAAGTGTTCAGTTGTGCGAGTGGCTACGATGAATTTCCAGCAGCCAGCATCGCCTGGCGCAGAGTAAGAGTTCAGTAAATGGCTGGTTTGGTAAGTGGGTGGTAAAAAGGAAATTTTAGGTCAGTCTGGATAGTTTTATACGTTCTTTGCTGCACTTTAAATGAATACATAGAAAGCGTAGCATAGCAAGCATACAGGAGGTGCAGTGGAAACACCAAGTCACGTCTGAAGTGTGTGTGAGAGGCTGAGGCAGAGAAAGCAAGCGCTGATCTTCTAAGCGGGGACCCAGAGAGCCTTGGGTGTGCACACAGAGAATGAAAATTGGGTTCAAAAAAGGTGAATAATTGATGGCGAACAGCTCAAGTGTCGTGCAGGTCAGTCTGCCTCCATACGCTCTTCTCCAGAGAGGAGAGAAACTTAGAATTGACAGCCAGTCAAATGCCGGAGAGTTGTTTGTGCTGGTAACTAAGGGCACAGTGTGAAGAGAGTTGAGGCCACTGGTGCAGCTGGTGGAGGCCCCGAAGAAAAATTGTCCCCGCTTTTGATCAGTTGATAGAGAAAAGGGGCAGTTTGTCAGGCCGCTCTACACGTGACCTGACTTAAGTTGGTGGTGTTGTTTATAAATATTAGTAATACTGTTAGCCTTATGTATGGAGTGGTAGGTGAGAGTTAGACATCCCCTTCCTTAAAGTCTCAGACAGGATTCTGCTGAACGTGTATGCAGACGTATATCATCAAGCAGGGGCAAAGGCAATTACACTAAACTTAATGAAGTCATCACTCTCTGCTTTTTTACATCCGCTAATTGCATGCAGTGTAAAATGTTTATTACTCAAGCCAGAAAACAAAAGATGCTAAGGACAAGATTCCGCCTAACTTAGGGTCAGAAGATTGTACCAAAATCGTTCAATCAGCTGCTGGATACAAAGCCATTTCAGAATCACACCTTGGGTACTGTTACCAATTGTTCAGGCTCTTGAACCTGCTGGAGACTCACGACCTGTTCCTGAAATGGGAGGGTGGATATGCAGTATTTCCAGGCAATCTATGTACCTTGAACATTAGTATTTTAACCCACTGAAATACATCCTATTTGATCAATTGTGTTATTTAACCAAGCCTCATCAGAGATAAAAATAGATGGCATGTTTCTGCCACTTGTGGTTCCAGGCTTCTGATTTGAAGAATCCCTGGGTATGAGTTCCTGATTAGATCAATGATCATCCCAGAGTACAGGTCAAAATTAATATTTGGTTGAAACTTATGAAATTTACTTTTTTAGGTCAAAGAATGTCAAATAGTGTCAGGTCAAATGGTATATTTATATATCACATTGACTATGATGAAGTTTTTGAAAATATTTGAAACAACATAAGAGACTCAATCAGCCCTATTGTTACAGTTATCTCTTGCAGAATAACAAATTCTTCCAAAACTTACAACTTAAAACAACAATTGTTGTACCATACCTCACAATTTTGTGGGTCCAAATTTTGGGAAGGGCTCAAATGAGCTTCTTTCCTTTATGTGATAACTATGTCGTGTTCAGCTGGCAAGCAGACTCCTTTGTAAGGTCCAGTTTGACTGCTTGCACACATCTGGCACCTAGTAAGGATGGCTAGAAGTGGTTCTCAGTGGTACTGTTGGCCAGAGTCCACAGGTGGCTTGCGCACTATGGAGACCGTAGGGACAGTCAGACTTGACTCCTTGTGGCTGCCAGGGATGCTGAGAGACAGTTCTTCAAAAGAGAGAAGGTAGAAGTTGCCAGTTTCTCAAGGCCTGGAAGTAGAAACTGGCACAGCTTCACATCTACCATATTCTGTCCATCAAACCCCGTCACCGAGCTGGCTCATATTCAGTGAAAGGGGACAATGGTGACCCCATCTTCTGCTCATGCTCTGCTACAAATTCGTCAGTCTTCACGTTTCATCTCTCTTCTGAAAGCCAGTCTTTCCTTAGGTTTCAGGCTGTTTGGTTTCCCTGAAATCTCAGCTCTCTGATAGACTCAAGAATAAATATGATTTCACAGTAGGTCCAACTTTTTCTTATTATTAGGGTGCTGGTCACATGCTTTCAAACTCTACATCCCAGGTGGAAGTGGAATTCCTTGGCTTTAGAATTTGTATAAGTAATTCTAGATCCTAGACAGCTGAGGAAGTCTAAATGTCTGCAACATGCTTAGGGAAAATGATTGTGAACCTAAAACTCTAAGAATACCTTATTTAGCCAAATTATCATTCTAATATAAGAACAAAAAGTGACAGTTTTTGACTTACAAGAACTAAGTAAATTACCTTTATGTAATTTCTGAAGAAATAGCTTAAGAGTGTGTTTCAGCAGAACAAGGGGAAAAAAACAAACAGGAACACGTGGGGACCCAAAAAAATGGTAGCTCTGTACTGGGAGATAAGTGATAGGAAGTTCCCGAATAATTTTCAGCAAGAAGTCAGTGGGTTCAGATAGGAATAAGGTCATATATTAAGAAGAATGTGTGAAGTGTGTCAAACCAAACACAGCATGACTTAGAGGGTGATCGGGGGGTTCTTGATCTGCGTTTTTAACGATGCAAATAATTCAGCAAATGAGTGGCATTAACTGTCCGCTATTATTATTACATACCTCTTTCACCCTACCCTACACTCCATGGACTTGTTTTATCTTCCCAAGCAGACAGTGAGCTACCTATTCATCTTCTTTTTCATGATAAGTTAGTATAAAGTCTTTTTTGATAGTAAAGAAGTATAGTCAATGTCATGATAAGTGTATGATTTTACTGACATGATCTCTTAGGAAATAAGATACACAAATTAAACTGGTAAAAGTTCATAAAGCAAATACAAATTATTTTCTTCCCAACCTTAAAACCGTGGATTTTCAAGGATGTATTTTAATTGTATAATCATTTAAAAAAATGTTGGAAATGTTGTTGAGTTGGATATGAATTAGGCTGACATTAGGATGTGGGGGTTTGCCAATAGAAATCTTATTTCTATCAACAGTAGAAATATATCCAATTTGACCCACCTATGGGCTATACAACATGGCTCATCTGAATATAGAATATGTTTTAAAGTCATTCTGATCATTAGCTATACTATACCAGCTTTAAAATTATTCTGTAGATCTAAACAGTGAATAACGTAGACAGAATTAATCACAACTGGCCTTATCAGTGAGGGCAGGTGGATGATTGTGAGCCTCCAGCAGTGATCGTCTGAGAAGGACACAGCATCGCAAAAGTAGTGTCATGATGAGGACGCACAACCTGAGCCACATCATCGGGAAGCATCAGGGTCAGGGAAGATGGTCACAGTGCTCTTTTAGGATAATCCTTATTTCCTCCGCTTCCTTTATTTGTTGATATCTGTCCAAGCAACCTGGCATCAAACTCAGAACTTAACCTCTCTGCCTTAATTTTGTACTTAGTAGGTGTAAGTGTGGACACCCAGTTGAAGTGATCTCGAGAAGTGTAAAACCTAGGTACTACACGGTTGTCTTTTAAAACGTTACGTTTCATCAGATCACACTGATAGCTTTGAACGATTCTTTTAGAAAATTTAAAATAAAACCCTCCTTTGAGTTCGTACCTAAACTAAGGAATATTTATGTCCTACAGAGTTTATTTTTTTTCACACAGGTCATTGGATTTGAGAAAATTATGATATGATTGAGAGAAATGATCATTATAAATTACATATTTACCATTATTTTTAGATGAGATGTTTGTACAAAGGGTTTGGAACAATAAAATATTACTGTCTTGGAATTTGTGTAGAGTTTTCTCCTAAAATGCAGACTCTCTTCTCAACACCTGAACAGAAGGCATTCAAATTAACCAAATGGTACTTTCTTGGCCAGCCTAGAAATTTCTTCCTCTCCTTTCCCCTCCTCCTTCTTCCTTACTCCTGAGGCCTTGATACCAACAGAAGACTAAAATTCATCTGCACCCCACTTAATATGTGTAACCAGCTGTGATTTTATTTTTGATGCTGCCACATGAAAAAAGTTTTTTTTTTTTTTCCTGAGCTATAGGTGTTAATTGGTATCTTCGTATCTTGCTAATTAAGTTCTAGCAACACCTTTTCCCTCTTCCTCCTTTGCATTTAATGAGCTCCCTTGTTGTATTAATTTATTAGATAATTAGATAAAACAAAAAAAAGTTCAGTTTCTTTAGGAATGGCTTTGGAAAAGTACACCTTAAATATTCAAAGACTGATAAAAATGTGTACATTACAAGAAAAAAAAAATCAGCTCAGGAAGAAATACACTTAATGTTAGCCTATACACTCATACTGACATTTTAAATGATGTGATCATTAGGGCATTTATTAAAAAAAGAAAAGATTGGTTCTAAAGCTCGGGCAACAAAAGTTATTTTGGTGTAAGCAAAACAGAATCACATATGGTACAAAACGAGGAGCATACCAGAAACCTTTGCGATATTTAAGCACAACAGACAAATTATCAGTTAAGCCATGTGCCCTCTGGACTCTAATTATCATTTTTATTTGCATGTTCATTTTCTTTCAAAAATTCCTTTTAAGCCATTGGCCAGGTATTATTAAGTTTTTGCTATTTATTATGGTGCCAGAATTGACTTGACAAAAGAAGAATGGAAAAATCATTGGTGTGCATTGAAACTGATCACTGTTTAATATTATAATACTTTCAGTTC
The DNA here is from genome assembly GCF_965194825.1 of Balaenoptera physalus. NCBI lineage: Eukaryota > Metazoa > Chordata > Mammalia > Artiodactyla > Balaenopteridae > Balaenoptera > Balaenoptera physalus. The sequence continues at coordinate 6,365,357 of NC_138899.1, forward strand.
GTCAGCAGTTAGGGAATTTTGGAAATCATTTTGAGTGAGAACATTCAGATGTTATTGATTCCATTCTCCTGCTCCAACTCAAACTGGTTCAGACTGAGAGCTTTTCTAACTTGTCCCATATCTGCAGAAAAGTCAATGCCATCTCTCATTGCTCTGTTTTTGTCTTTGGTTGAGCAATGCATTCTGCTGGAATCCATTCTTTATCTCTTTGATACCTATTATTCACATCTCTTTAAGTATCTATTAATCCTTAAGGTGAAGCAAACATCCAAAAATCAAGATATCAAGCTATAAGTATTCATAGATAGTCATCAATTCAATCAACATTGAAATTGTATTTCTTGAACCACAAAAGATGCATTAAACCTGAAAGTCATAATAATATGCAATCCTTCAAGTATCTCTGATAGACATGATGACAGAAATGACTACCTTTTTTGCCCAGTTTGGGAACATTGAGCTTCCCAGCTGGGATTAGCACATTTTAATCAGAAGCCTTAAAAAGTGCAGTAACTAATCCCCCAGGAGATGATGCTATCAATACCTCCTAAAGGAAAAGAACTAATACTTCTAGGCTGCACACATCGCATCGATTCTTTGCTTTAGGGTAGAAACAGGTTTTAGAGATGTTGTGAGCTGGAAAGCAAGATCAGTTTGCCTCTGCTTGACCTTTAGATGAAATGCATTGGAGTAAAAACTCTTTCCAGTGTCATTTGTCACTCAGGAATTAGAAGAGAGAGCTTTTCTCCCCTGTATTCAAGATGAACCAAAAATCAAGTAATTGACACAGCAATCTAAAACTTCCACTCCTTTTGGTTTTGTTCCGCCCCAAATGCTAACTTAAATCCTTCGTGACTGTTACAAGTATAAAGGGAAAAGAAGACCCAGAGAGGCACCTGGAGACAGAGATAGCAGAGCTGTGAGGAGATTGTTTGCAGAAAATATTCTTCCCATGTGTGGACTTGGCCTTTGAAGCAAAGAATTACAACAGGAAATTAGGACTAGGCTGGCGCAGCCTCATAAACAAGTACAAAATTGTGTCAGCACACCAAAGTATTTCACTAGACTGCCCTTCCCCTGGGAGGTTCACAGGTGGTATAATAAATGAAATCAGCAATTCTTCCTACATGTCTAGCATGTATGAATATTTTGGCTCAGCGGACCATTAGTTATTGGTAAGCTGGGGCATAAATACAGACGCTAGTTGAATATTTATGCTCTAGAATCCACGTTCGTTAATTTGTCTATGTAGGGGAAATGTGGTTATGGGGGGAATGGAAAATATTTACTCTGGAAGCCCTTAATGTAATGCATTAAATATGAATATGCTTTTGGTGTAGGGATCCTGGAGCTCTAGGTAGGTGTTGGGTCCCTACTGGCCCTTTATCATTTTTCTCTTCCAACAACTGAATCTAAAACCGAAAAGCTGCCTTTAACATTCTGAAACGGTGATCCTGCCAGACTCATCCTATAAGAAATTCCCAAAGTTTTTATCCAGACACTATTTTTTATTAGCTAACTTGTAGCAAGTCTCTCCTCTGAGCCCAACTAAACATGATACTAAACGTTCTTTTGCCTTTGTGCAAGTCTAACAATCTGGGCCTCCTTTGTTTTTCACTGAACAATAAAATTAACCAGTTATTGAATTTATGCTCCCATTAGAGAGCCATTGTTACTGTTTTAACAAGAGAAAATGCTCAAAGAAAAAACAAACAAAAATTAGCACAGAAAAGAATATGATTTATGTGCGATTTTTTTCTGGATATTCGATTTGGAATGTATTCATGGAAAATGGTCTCAGTTTCAAAGATTCAATGCTGTAAGAAAAAGCTATCCCCCAAAGAACTCTAATTTTCAACTTGTTTCTCATTTAGTGGATAAAGCCTACAGACCTCATTCTCCTTTTGTGAAAAGAATAATTATAGTGATTTGCCAAAGTAAAGTACTTGAAAAGGATTTCCTAAAATTTAGTAGAGGATCTTAAAATTTTATTCCACTCTGAATCTTTCCAGATATCTATCAAATCTGAACTGTTTCTCCCAGGCTTAGATTAATTTTCTAAATCACTCAGCTTTCTCCCATCTACAGTGATGTAGCAGCTGAGTTATATGATGAATTTTGCCCTCTCCTGAGTCTGTCAAGAAGGGATACTAAAACTTGGTAATATTTAGGGGTGGAGAAATGAAGGGGTGTCTCAAACTACCTTCCTTTTTAAGAGGTAAGTACCGAATCATCAAATAACACATCTGACCAAGACCTCAGATGTGATTAAGTCCAAGAGATTTGCCAACAGAGTTGTATTCTAGAATCACCTGGGGAGTTGTATAAAAGATTCCTGGGATCCACCTTTGAACTTCTAGATGGGATGAACACCAGTGATTTGCAGAGTAACTCCCTGTAATTCTATTGAATGTCCACCAATCTTTGATCTCTTCGTTTTAAGAAGTTGAATTTTTTTCAGTTTAAGTCATTTATTCAACAGTAAATGTGCTTCAATGGTTGAGAAGGATCTGCTTTTTGAACTCCTAATCCAGTACTTTATAAAATGTGTTAAGAAGGACTGATGGGAATTATGTTTCTTACTGCCTTCCGGTGTAAGGTTAGTCGAATAGGATATTTCAGATTTGACTCAATAGGATATTTTCTAAAGTTATGGACTATTTAAATACCCTTATAAAATACTCACAAAATTATTCATTGCATTTCTATCTTTTTTGATAATGTTCTGAGGTAGTATATTCGTGCTTGCTGTAATGACCTAGAAATCCTAGGCCTTTGGGCTATCCATCTCACATTTGTTAGAAGAAATATTAATAATTTTTAGATCATATTTCCATTTATAAGATAAAAAGTTAGCTTTGGCTGATTTCATTAGGCTAAATTGAGGGACAGTAGAGACAAACGAATAGTTTGAAAACATTTATTTGCAATATATGGGCATGCTTAAAAAAAACCAACTTTCAGTTGTGTATGTGAGAACCAGAAAGACAGATAGACAGACTTTGTTGAAATGCAAAATGGCCTTTGAAAATTTCATGGAATAAAAATAAAGTGGTAGCACATTACTGTTCCAGACAGAGAGGTATCAATCGCCTATTGCCGTGGCTCAGATCCTGAGGGTTGACATTGAACCCTTCGAAAAGAAAAACATAGTGATAATCCAGTCACAGTTTATTTCAGAATGAGGGATTAAAGATACATATTGTGCTTAGTCTCTTGAAAGAGATGTTGGGGATAACAGTCAGGGTGTGATTTGGTTACGATATTCCAGATGTGAGGCTATTCTGAAATCAACACGAGGGTTATACGGTTGTGCTGTCCATGCACTATGGTAGACATCCACGTCCGTTAGGAATATTTTTGGCTACAAGTAGCATATATGCCAACAGACTGTGGCTTAAACAAGTAATATATTGATTTTTCTCACGAAAGGTGGAATCTGAAGTTAGGAAGTCCAGGGCTGGTTTCTCAATCCCTTTCCTATACCTTTTGATGTTCCTCTATTATAGCAGCTTGAGAGTAATACAATAAAGTGTCCTATCCTCCCCCTCTTTAGAACTAGGATGTCATCACATAATTCCAGCTTTAGGATGGTTGGATTCATAGTAATATGTAATATGGCTGACAGAAAAAAGAAAGAGTTAAAGAAAGGAGATGACCTTCAAAATTATTGATAATGTAGTTTAAGGTAATGAGAGACAAAGCTAGATGATGGCAAACAGAATGAAAAGGGCCCCTTAAACCAGAGAGACAATTTGAAAGAGCTAAATACTTCTGTATTTTTTTCTAATTATTCAGGTTTTTATAGGGGGATAAAGACTCAGTGTAAGAAATGTAACCCAGAGCTTACAGCTCTAAGTCTTTCTTTGTCAAATATTGCCGCTCTCATGCTGCATAACCATCTGTCTCAAAATTCCATGGCTTCAAACAACAAACATTTATTGTCAAGCTCTCCATTCTGCGTTTGGCTGACTTCTGGCTGCTCTTGACTTGGTTCAGCTGGGAGGGCGGATCAGCTTCAGGCTGCCAGTTGGCTGAGCCTGGCTCATTGCATCTCATTTTGAGGCACAGATCAAAGGGAGGGGAGCAACCCGACCCACAGTATGTTCTTCTAACGCAATGACAGACACTCAGGACAAGCCCACTCCACGAGCACACTTGACGAAGTCAAAAACGGAGGTTTGGGGATGTGCACGCCACCCATCGTGAGGCCACGGCAAGGCTGTCGGTGTGTGCTTCTACTGTAGGCCAGTGGGGTACTGGAAACTTCGTGTCATGCATATCAAATGGTCATACAAAGACCTGCTGAAACCTCAGCTGTGTGTCTCAAATGTATTGTTATTACTTTTTAACCATGAGGCTTGTCACTGTATGCAATGGTTAAAAAGAAAGTTGCTTTGCTGTTTGGGAAAGTGTTTTCCAAGTTGAAGAGGATGGAGAAACAGCCATTCCAAAGCTGGACCAGTGTCTCCTAGGATAGGCTGAAGAGAGAAGTTTCTTCTAACGGAGAAGAAGGAGCCGTGGAGATTGAGACAGGATCACAAGCCTGGCTCCTCCTGGTTGTGGACTTTGCTGATTCCCAGTGGTGGCGCCATCATTCATTATCACCAATTCCACATACGCTTCATTAACTGTGATTTGCTGTATAATTGGTTCTTAACTTTTCTATGTTTATCCAGTACTTTTTCTGGTTTTCCCACTTATTTGCGTGTATTAAAAGGTTTCTCATGACAATTTCTCTCATTAGTTTAGAAGAAGTAGGGTTTGTTGTTGTTCTCACGTGCAGTAAATATTTGGTATTTCTTTGATGATGAAATCATGTTTAGTTCCTGTTAGTATCTTCAGAGGTACTAAGCTAAGAGTCCCTTTATGTTTTGCCAGGATGTCTGAATTGACACAAAGGTGTTTCCTAGCATTTGTTTGTCCCCTGAATGGCTGACAGAGAGCTCCACTCACTGATGGCATTGGACCACAAGAAAGTTAGAAAACGATTTACTTTCAGAAAAATGGGTTAACAACTTATAAGAACTATCTACGCTTATAAAAGTGACATGAGTTTTAAGGTACAGTTTTCTATATTGTAAATTAGAGAATTTAAATTACATTAAATTATATAAAATTATAATTTTTTCATAATATTGTTATTTTTGTAACATTAGGATATTTTTCCCACTCTTTAGACTCTTGAATTCTATTTTAAGTATATTATTTTCAACTCATGAACTACCTTTTATATCCTAGATTCTTATACCCATTTCCTTGTCAGGGAAACTGAGCCTTATTTATAGAATGTGGACATCCCAGCAGCTGGTTTAAAAGAAAGATGCAGTAATAATAATCAGGTTTGTTATAGGGTTGAAATGTGAGCCCGGAACTACTAAAGAGCCAGGTCACTTAATTTGTCCAATCTAGTGCCAAAAGTTATTATCAAAGTGTTGGGTTTAGAAGGCACAACCTAGGATTAACACTGGGACACTCTTTTATTCTTAGGAAACATATACTGAAGTATTTAGAACTAAAAGGGATCATGTCTACCACGTATTCTCAAATTGTACAGGACAATAGAGAGAGAGGAAAAAAACCTGAAGAAATCGATAAAGCAAATGTGGTAAATGTTAACACTTAGGGAATCTGGGTGACGGGTATTCAGGAATTCTTTCTTTGTACTATTCTTGCAACTCTTCTGTAAGCCTGAAATTACTTCAGCATAAAAAGTTACCAAAAAAACCAAAAACAAAAATACTGGGACGTTCCTCACCAGTAATGTTGAATGAGGTGAAGGATAAAGCCCTAGCAACATTTTCATTAGGTATGTAGATTAGGGGGAAAAAAAACAAACAAAAAAAACCCTTTGAATGACATTTGTCTGGAGCAACGTTAAATGTGAAAAAAAGGATGTGACTCATGATAGGAAAAGAAAGTCATGCAAATTGAAAGTGCAAAAGCTTTATAGAGAAATCTACCAGAGCAAAAGTAGCTAGTGAAATGAAGAGTAAAGGAAATGTAATTGTCTAGAACACACCACAAAATAAAACAAATAAACCTGAAGAGAATGGGTGATGCTATGATGGCAGGAGGAGAATTAAGCCCAGACTATTTCTATTAATTACTTGGAAAATTTGATAATAATCATTCATCATCTGTGCAGAATGATCAGTTAAATAATTCTACTTTAAAACATTCAGTGACTTAGAAAAAGATATAGGGCATTTATGAAAGACACATGCAACTTCTGTTATCAAGGTGACATTACTATAAGTAATTAAATAAAATTGCCAGGAAGGATTTATTCAATTAATTATAGAAAGTGTAGATATAGCTCAGGTACTTGACTTCTTTGACTTCTGGTTTCTTTTTGTTTTTACCATCTCTTAAATTAAGGGAAAATTATTTATTATTCACTAATTTTTTTTCCCTGAAATATCAATACAAAACTGTTATTAAACAATACATAAATTTTGTCCTGATTTTTGCAACTACAATGCTTGATAAAGAGAAAGTGACCTTAACAATGGAATTAGGTTTTGTTGACATGGTCTGGTTCTCTTACTAAGATGTTTGCCTTTTTCTGCATTCATAATAACCACTATTACTCTGACTATTTTCATATTGCCTTTTTGTTCCCATCAGTAGAGCACACAAATAATGAGAAACAAAGGATTCAGGGGAAATGTAATATTGTACAGTTTTCTCGTGCAAATTTCCTCTTTGGTCAGTGCAGGCTCTGCTGGAAGAAATAATTTGTCAGATATTCTTCCCCACCAAACAGTGGGGGTATTCCTTCAAAGAGTGTTCACACTAAAAGCATCCATAAGTCTTGTGCTGACAGCACAGGTCAATGCCACTGTCACTGGGCCCTGAATTACTCTAGGGAGTACGTGCAGAAGGAACAGGACACATTTATTTTCAATGTCACCCATCAATCCAGTGGCAAAGCAGACATATCTGTCTCAGTGCAGAGAGCCTCTGTCCGGCTACCTGCTGTCCTCTCTTTGGTGTTGGCTTTGTAGCAAGGCTGGCTGTCCTCATGCCTCTAAAGTGGTTGCCAGCACCTTCTAAGGGAATGTGCATCTTCACTGGCATCCATTGTGAGAGAGCAAATACATTTTTCCAATCTCTTTGACTCAGAAAATTTCTGATTGGACAGTACTAATAAGAACCTGCTGTATAAAAAATAAATAAATAACCAAAAATACAAAGATCTCAAGTGGAGGAGGATTGGTTCCCTGAGCAAAATTCACCTAATGCTGCTACAAGACTGGGAGATACATGGCGAGAGGCAAACAATAAAAACATGGCTATAAACCAGATCTGACAGTCCCAGATACTCTACTTTTTTGTTTCACCGTATCAGAAGATCTGCTGTGATTCAGAGCTCACCCAGTAAACCCAGATCCTTTTGATGGAAGTTACTGGCAACATAGCTAACACAACAGCTGTGCCCATGCTATCCTCCTTTGAAGTTTCCCATGTGCATTTCCAGTGCCACAGAGTTACCATTATGTCCATTTCTTTGCAGTTCCTGTAGGACTCAAAGACTGTATCAAATTGTTATGTATATCCCATGAGGAGGAATTAGGACATTGTTTGATTGCTAAACTATTGCTTCTTGACCGCTTTTCCTTTGTTCCTGCATTCCCTCACTTGCCTTAAGATCATTATGACTGAGACCTGTTCAAGGGCAAGCACTGTGGCCAGGCTTAGATCACAAAGTGACTTTGGCCAAAAATGGCTTCTCTGATGTCAAGAAAGCCATGCCTGGTTCTCTTTCTCCGGGAACCCCCTACTCTATCTGCTTACACTTCTCCTTCTTCTCCTCCTCCTCCTTTTTCTTTTTCTTCTCCTTCTTTTCCTTCCTCTTTTTCCCCTCCTCCTCCTCCCCCTCTTTCTCCCTAGAAGGGCCACACTTTCTGAAAGAACTCTGTTCTCATTGTCTCAAGTTTCTCATGTCCAAGTCACTCCTCGATCCATGAAAATCTATTACAAATGACTTCCACTCTCATTGTTAAGTCCAAGTTGACATAAATCCACACATTCTGACTGGCAATACAGTTTTGATCTGTGGTTATCAGATAATACTTTGACAGCAGTGAAATCAGTCAAAATCAGTATTTTTTAACTCTGCACATCAAAATTATCTGGAGAGTTAAAAATATTTACTGACGCTCAGGTCCCGCGAGGCCAGTGAGATGATAATCTACTTTGGGTGGAATCTAAGCGTTAGGGTTTTTAGAAATTTCTCCATTCCATTCCAGTGTTCAGTAAAGTTGGAGGTATTATGATCTAAATATTGACATAGACTAAAGTGAGGAGAAAAAACGGTAACCATTCCTAAGCAAAGGATTACATGAAATTCAATAAATTTTCCAAAGAGGAACGGGAAGATAGAACTTGAAAGGATTATGTATGGAAATGCACTGGTAATTGGGTTTGGAAGTAAGAATGGGAAGAAAAGACCAGGTAATATTTTCTTCTGGCTCAAAAATGAAAAAAATCTACAGGAAGAAAAATGTTCTTAGGGAAGAACAAAATTTCAGTCAATGTAGAGTGGTACACTTTTATAAAGTTTTAAAATGCAAAACAGTTCCTTCACAGTGGAAGAGATTCTAGAAGTCAGAAATAAAAATAGTGAATGGGAGCTAGTCTATAATGGAAAGATAATCACAAAAAAGAGAACCTAGGCAAATGGAGTGATCAAAGTAGCAGAGAACAAACAGGTGATGGGTAGGGGTGGTAGGGTTTGGACATTTACATTTATGTTCTATGAGACTCACTGTTGCTTAGGTTCTAATCCATATGTTACTCTACTGTAGAAGTTTAAAGACATTTAAATTCCCTCTTTCATCATGGAAAAGGACAGATCCCCAGAAGGGAAGTGGGGATTGCATGGAGACCTCAAGTGAAAGTGGAATGGAGAGCCATGAAGGCCCTGGGTGTGGAAATCTTGCAGTCTGCCGCCAGGAGCCAACCTCCTCTAATTATAAAAATAATTTCGTCAAACACCTGCTATAAGAAATAGCATTTAGGCAAGTAAATAAGTATAAAATAAGAATTTCCAACATAACATCGCTGACACTTTCAATCTGTGTGTATGTGTATGTGTTGACTAATGTATGGCAAGAATGGGAGATTCAAATGTAAAGTATCAGCAGAACTTGGAAACTGATTTCAGAATACACCTGAATAGGACTTTTCTTTCCCATACCTGTCAAAGTGTTTTCCCAGAGTTCTTGGTAAGATATCCCTGAAGGCTTTGATTGTAACTACATCATGCAGTGTTCACCATGAAATTCTGTAGATGAGCCCTAAATAATTACAGGAGTTTGTATTTACAGAGTCTCTATAGCAGGTACTGTGCTAAGGGATTTATGAGGAATTCTTAAATTAGTATTATGATAGTATACTTAGAGCTTTCATTTCATAGTGGGATAATTCACTTGTTTAATGTCTTTATACTTTTTATATAATCCTGTTTTAAAGAACCTTTCAAGACATAATTAATGATACTTATTTTTACTGAGTATCATTACTTCCTGAGGCCCTCAGTCAAAAGGCTTACGATCAAAATTGGCTAAAACCTATTAGTAACATGGTTTTCTGACCGTTGCATTAACAACATTTATTTTGGGGTGAGATGTCCTATATTTTACAGCTGTGTTTTGGGAAGTAACTGAGGGTGACATGAATTAATTGACAAGTTCCCAAATAGAATTTTTATGTTGGAGGTTAAGAAATCCAAATTCCTGAAACACAACAGTATGTAATAATGCCATATGAATGGTGAGTATCACTTTGTGCTGAAATTTTCCAGGAGGCTTCATGATAGAGATAGGTTTTTGAGCTATATCTTAAGAGATCAGTAACTTTCAATGGGAGTGATATGGGGAAATATCTCTTAGGTGAAGTCTAAGAATTAACAGTGTTTAGAGTGGTTCCAGTAGCCTGGATTTGTTGGAATGGAGCTGTCATAGAGGGGAGAGTGAAAGTTAAGGTCAGAAAGTGGTTAAATAATGAATTGCAGTGTCTCGAAAATAAGATCTTTGTAGGCGATGGCAAACCTCTGAAAGATAGTAAGAAGTGATGCAACAGAAGCAAAGTAGTATTTCAGTCCCAGTAGCCTGGGATGCATGAGGGTGCGAGGGAAGGCACTAGTTAGCTGGTTGTTGCAGGTGTCTAAGCCTTGTGTACTAGTTTAGTGTGGTGGCACAGATGGATGTGAGGAAGGTCAAGAAGCTTGCATGAACAGATCTTAGCTATTCCGTGAGGGCTTGGAGGAGCTAAAAGAAAGTCAAAGGCGACTCCAAGATTTTCATTCTGAATGAGTGACTGAGACCTGACGCCAAATAAATAAAAAGGAGGGGAAAGGTGACACTTAACATAACTGAATTCTCCTGTGAAGTAGTTTTAGTCATTTATCAAGTACTCAACATATAAAGAGACCTCTCTGGATTTTCTGGAGTCTCATACTCCTGTTCTTACTGGTTTCACCATTTGGGAAGATTACATGAACCAGTACTGGCTGGATTAGATAGGTGATAGGTTCTGTTTTCAAATGGCTGATACAGAACTTTCATACATGGTTTTTCAGATTGAAAGGACTTCACATCCAGCTTTTAGTATTTAAAGACGTGCACTAGTACAGCTTCTCAGCTCATTTGAATATTTTGTGACATTTTCTCACACTCATTATATCACATCTACATTCCTGCTATTTCATATAACTCAACGCTAGTTTTGAATATCATGATTTAAATACTCATAAAATATCGTTAAAGAAACCTTGCCACTCTGAGGAATGCAGTGATCAGTGGCCTCCAACTGAAGATCATACGTGAATAGTTTCTACCCACTTAACTCCTCCTAGGATTTTGAAGTTAAGTTCAGAATTTTAACTTGTAGTAAAATAGAGCTGCTACTTGATCTAGACTGGTTACTAGAGACCTGTAGTGACAATGCCGATAAATTGTAAATTGCGCCTGTGAAATATATTTAACTGATATTTTAAATGCTTTGAGAATCTCACTTCTACTCTGGTCATTCGGTCAGACAGCTTTGGATGTTTTGTAGATTGCCTTCTTATCTGCACTTCTGCTTACAAATGATTCCCTGTAATCATTAATTTTTTCCTTAAACACACAAAAACTCTATACAGTGGTTTCTTTATCTATTATTTAAAATGTTAATACATAAAAAACATTAAGAAGAGTTTGTATTATTCCTATATTAAAATTTTACTTTGTCTTTTATCTATTATGGAAATCGCTCTAGTCTTATAATGACCCATTTTAATTTGGGGGGGATTCTTGAATATCGACAGGGGAGTCTATTTCAGTTTTCCAATTTTCAGCTTTAAAGTCATGGAGGAAAAATATAACAAGGTAAAATACAACTTTTATCTAAAAACCAGGAACTTTGGGGACAAATCCAAGCACATTTTTGTTGATTTTGATGTTTGGGGAACACAAAAAATATTAAAATTGAAATAAACGGAAAGTGACGTGTGTGTTTGTTTTTTTCATTAAAGAATCGTATTTGTCAGTTCTGTCCCGACTGCGTTCTCAGAGACGTAACCTGAGAGCCTGGTGCCATGCCCCTCACGCTGATTGCTTTGAAGAGTGTATCTCAACCCTTTCTTCACAAAGAAAACAGGAAGTTCTCACCTTCCCATCTGTCCCCGCACAAATCATCCTTGCTCCATACTTTTAGTATTGAGTTCTGTAACAGCCCATTTTACCCCTGTCCTCCAAGGGTCATTGTTAGTGGTTTAACCATTTCTCTTATTTTTACCTTTTCCTATGATTATTCCAATGACACTCTCACCCTGAAAGCAAGAACAAAACCTCCCCTTGAAGCTCTAATCAGTAAATATTTTCGTCTCTGAGTCCCACATGGTTTCCATCACCCTAGTCAGCTGTGCTGTCCTGGAGACGATACATAAATGCATAAATGAATGGGTGTTTCCAGGAAGACTTCATTCACAGAAACAGGTGGCCCCCGTGACCCTACTTTGTTGACCTCTCCTCTACCCTCTTCCAGTTTCTCTATTAAACCACTTCTTTTTACTTCTTTCAGTCAACCTTCTTAGAAAAAGATTGTAATGTTCATGGTTTCTAGGCTCTCCCCTCTGTTTTATGCTTCAGTCCAACTTCCACATCCTGTTTCCTGAAACTTTCCTGGCAAGAGTGACTTTCTGAGTAATCGTGGGAGAGCTCCCAGTTTGGTCCTTGCCAGTTTTGACTTCTCCTCTTTGGATTCTGTGAAAGGGCATACCCTTGTTTTTCCCCACTTTGTGATATTTCCTCGCAGTATCTTTGTTGTAAAAAAAATGGCTTTAACTGTAGGTCTTTAAAAAAATGTGACTAAAAGAAGCAAGATTGTTTTTCCACTGATCTTGAAATCTGGAGTGAAGGAGCTCAGGGCTGGTGCAGTTCTTTGATGCTGTGGTCAGAGATTCAGGTACTTTCCATCTTCCTGTTCCATGTACTTTATCTTGTAGGCTTTTGTTCTCACGTTTGCTGCCTTGCAGCCACTCTGCAGGGTTGATATGTTATGGACAGACCTCGTGTCTAAATCCAAGACAGAGAGGAAGAGATACAAACTAGTCAAAGTCCCCTCTGTTCACTTTTATCGGGAAAGGAGAAGCTAAGACCCTTGCAGTAGATTCTCCTTAGCTATCCTTGGCCCGAATTATGACAGGCTTTGACACTCTGAGGTGAAAGAGAAGCTGGGAAAGTTAGTATTCTCAGCCAGGCCTATTGTCTTCTTTTTTAAAATTTGTTTTTCATCCAAAAGAAGGAGTTGAATGGATATTGGTTAAACAATTAACATTATGTACCACAGTGACCTCGCAGGATATTTTTTCTTCAATGGCAGGATATTTTCCCTCCAATAACTCTATAAGTGTTGGTGTTCCAGGACTGTGTCCTTTGACCTGTCATGATGTTCATCTCCTCCTGGGTGGGTCATATACTATCATGTACTATCGTAACTTAAAGCATAACAAACATGCTGCTGATCGTCAAATATTTCTGGCTAAGATTCTAGCATCCTGTGTCCATCTTCTACGAGGCTTCTCCTGGTTTTCTCACATGGTTTTCAGACAGAAGATATTCTAAGTGTAATGCCTTCTCATTCCTCATGTATCCCCCACCTTGGTTGTAATGTTATAAAACCAGTCAACCAAGAAACTCAGCTTTCACCCCTTTCAACCCCTACACGTCCAAGTCCCATTTATGAAGTCTCTTTACCTCCCTTGAGGCTATTAACTCCTTTTCACACCCACTGTCCTTCTCACGACCACTTTCTGGTTAAGACACATCATTTCTCACTCTGTCAATTGAGGAATAAGTTCTTCCCTGGTTGTCTTGCTTCCTATGAGTGCTGCCATCAGAAAAATCCTTCTAAGGTACAAATCATGTCCTAGCTTAAGGTGCTGTGATGCTTGTCATAATTAACAGCAGGCAACCCAGACCATCCCCAAATCATCTTATCTGTTCCTCTGTATTGCTGACGACTTCCAAATCCCTGCCTCCTTCCAGAGCCATTCTTAAAGCTCTATTTGGTCTGCTGGACATATTTACCTGATGTCTACCAGACATTCATATGCTTATTTCTCATCCCCCATCCTGGCACCTTACTCACTGGTGTCTTCTCATCCCTGAAAAAGACATTCACTTTGGGCTTTCAGGTTTTTGTATATTGGGCTCTCTTTGCCTGTAAACCTCTGCTTTTCTGGATTACTTGGAGAATTGTCTCCTTTCAAAGCAGAAGGCATCTGCCATGTCTCAGTAAGGGCTTTAATGGCTATGGTATGGTTTTGCTATCACACTTTTCCCTTTTGCGCTGAGAACCACATGTTTCTAATAGAGGCTGCACTTTCAGCCTAGGTTTTAGAGTGGAAAGGCATGAGGAGCAAAACCATAGACAACCCACAGCAGAAATGCATAATGAATGAGAAATAAATGATTGTTGTAAGCCTTTGAGATTTGGGGGTTGTTTAATAGTGTACCCCAACCTAGGGAAAACTGACAAAAAAGGTAATATTTAAATTCGACTTCCATCCAGTCTCCTAGCTTTCTGTTGATGCATGCAAGCAGGAAATGTGAACATATTTCCACAGGAAGTAAAAAAAAAAAGAAAAAAGTATTGCTACTTTTCCTTAGATGTTGAGCAAATTATGAGCCTTGATTTCCTCTCTGTATGATTCCTATTAGCTTCTATAATGCAGAAGTCTCTTCAATTAAAATAAAAACTGAGAGCCTCACTAAATCCTACTCAGCACTCTGTTTACCATGTGACTGTTGCTTACCAACTGTTTATAATGAGTTTTACAAAAATAGTTTTCTTCTCTCTGTTTCCATTTCATCAGTTCCCATGGCTCCCCAGCCTTCTTCACTGTATTTCTATCCTGGCTATGCACTTAAACAGTTTGTAATGTGCTAAGTGATGTACATGGCTCTAAAGGCAAGAGACACTTTTTCAGTGTGCAGTTTCCTAGAGGACCCATTGGCATTTAACTTTTTGAACCATTCTAGCCTTCATAAAATATTTCCATCTTTGGCTTTGATGACCACCATTTCAGCCCCAAGGAGCCCATGGGTCACTAGTTACTTATAAAAATTAAGCTCTAATTCTGACTTGAGTTGTAGTTGTTTTACAAAATGTAAGATATGTTGAGACAATAGTTATTTACTAAACAATTTTAATTGTACAGATTTTCAATTCTGTCATAAAGAAAACCATAAGTCTCAACCACAAAAAATTTACCATCACCTGTTTTTTTTCTATATTAGAAAAAGGCTGTAATTTGACTACGGAATAAACTATTGACTGTTGAGTACAAAAAAGAATGTTATTATATTTTAAAGACTTATACAATCCATTATGACATAGAGATATACTACAGGCACAATTTTATTATAAAAAAAAAGGTAAGAAAAAAAAAAAACGTGAGGCGAGGAGGTATAATAAAGCCAAACACTGAATACAAGTTTTCCTACAAAGAACCTTGTCAAAATGGTCTCATTTGGAAATGTACACTCATTTGACTGTATTTGCAAATCACAGTTGTTGTTGTTTTTTTCCCCTAAGAATAATATGGAATGTAGAAATGCTTTCCTAGGCAGGAAGTTTTTTTGATTCATTTTGCTGAGCTTTAGGAAATGCAGCTAGCAGCTACCTTGCATAGAAACCCCAAGCCACAGCATCCACAAATTCAGCAGTCTGCCATGGACAGCAGTTTTGATACTGCTACGTACAGTTGGCATTTACAGCATTCCTCCAATTACACCCCTGTCATCAATGTACAGCGCTTAGAGCAGGTTGGCAGTTCACACAAGTGTGATGGACAACACATGGTCTGCATGTCGATCCATCTGGCTCCTGATACGCTTTAAGAAAGGATTGGCCCTTCAGACTCACCTGGTATGCAAAGGGGCAGGGCAGATGGGGGTCCCATGACCTTGCTTCCCGTTCCTCTCTTATAGCCCCACTGCAATTCTTGCCAATGACCATCTAATGCACACAGCCCCATGGCTCTCCCAGGGAGAGGGAAGGAGAAGCTGATGGATAGGTTCACACACCTCTCACTTACTTCAGCGAGTGGTGAAATGACTCTGATTTTCTCCGAGAACTGAGGCACCCAAAGCTTCAGGAACACAGAGCCACCAAGTGTGGGAGCCACGTCTCCAACCCCACGTTAATGGGTCTCGTAGACACTCAGTCCTCTGTCTCCACCTCAGGTCATGACACACAGAATTGGTGGGTCCAGACTCATATTTAAGTCAGCTATCTGACTGGAGGCCTTCTTTTAGGGCTTTCCGCCAAATATACTCCTTGGAGCCTCAGCTTGTTGCCTGTTCACACGTTTGTTTTTACTATGGAATCACTGAAAGGACCGGGAAGCTCTCTCTGATTCTTTTAGGATGTGGCAACATCAATATAGATTAAGTGCAGTCTGTAGGGCTGAGGAACTTACTGCCTAGGAAGGGAAGACAGGAATCAAAAAAAAAAAAAAAAAAATTTTGGTTGCTATCACAGTGATATAGAAAATATAGTGATGGGAAAAAGGAAGGAATAAAAAATCATCAGGAGAGGGAATGAAGAAGTTTTCACGTAAGAGGTGAGCTGAGCTGAATCTAAGAAATAAGAAAATTCCAGACAATGAAGAGGAGGGCATTCTGAGGCCTGGAAGGAACAGAAACTGTTAACAAAGGCAAGGATTACAAAATAGGCTTTTGATTTCTGGAAACTAGGAAATCGGGCACAATGGGTAGGACATGGGCTATAGGTAAGTGATTGTGTTCGTCATCTCGTGCTGCCATTACAAAAGACCATAGACTGTGTGACTTAAACACAGAAATTTATTTATTTATTTATATTTTAAAATTTAAATTTAATTATTTTTTACACAGCAGATTCTTATTAGTTATCTATTTTATCCATATTAGTGCATATATGTCAATCCCAATCTCCCAATTCATCCCCCCACCACCCCTCCTCCCCCCACTTTCCCCCCTTGGTGTCCATACGTTTGTCCTCTACATCTGTGTCTCTATTTCTGCCTTGCAATCGGTTCATCTGTACCATTTTTCTAGAGTCCACATATATGCGTTAATATACGATATTTGTTTTTCTCTTTCTGACTTTCTTCACTCGGTATGACAGTCTCTGGGTCCATCCATGTCTCTACAAATGACCCAATTTCGTTTCTTTTTATGGCTGAGTAATATTCCATTGTATATATGTACCACATCTTCTTTATCCATTTGTCTGTCGATGGGCATTTAGGTTGCTTCCATGACCTGGCTATTGTAAATAGTGCTGCAATGAACATTGCGGTGCATGTGTCTCTTTGAATTATGGTTTTCTCTGGGTATATGCCCAGTAGTGGGATTGCTGGGTCATATGGTAATTCTATTTTTAGTTTTTTAAGGCAGAGAAATTTATTGTCTTGCAGTTCTGGAGGCTGGAAGTTCCAGATCAAGGTCCAGCAGGATTTGACTCCTGGTGAGGGCTTTTCCTTGGCTTGCAGATGGCCACCTTTTCTCTGTGTCCTCACATGGCCTTTCCTGGGTATGTGTGCCCAGAAAGAGAGAGTGAGCCCTCTGGTGTCTCCTCTTAGAAGGATGCTAATACCGATGGATGAGGGCCCCACCCTTATGATCTCATTTAACCCTAATTACTTTCTTAGAGGTCTCATCTCCAAATACAACCACACTGGGGTCAGGGCTTCAACATTCAAATTTTGTAGGAACACGTTTCATCCATAACCATGGCCATTTACTTTTTTTGTCCAAACTGGGAAGCATTAGAATATTAAAGAACTGCTGTTAATTCTTATCCTAGTATAACATGCATAAACAAGAACTGTCCCAGGGAAACTGAGATATATGGTCTTCCTAGACATAGGGTGGGCAGTAAACCTGGAAGGTTAACAAGGTAGGAAATGGATTGAAACCACTGCTTTTATGTGCCATGCTAAGTGGTTTGAAACTTATCCAGTGTGGTAGGCATAATATTGTTTCTTATGACCTTCACCCTCTTGTGTCACACTCATGGTTATGTTATGTGCATGGCAAATGGGACTTTTGCCATGTAATTAATATTGCATGTAATTTATATTAATATTAATGTAATTAATATTAATTACACTAATATTAATACATGCACATAAATGTAATTAATGTTAATAACCAACTGACTTTAAAATAGAGAGATGATCCTGGATACTCCAGGCCAGCCTGGTGTTATCACATGAGCCTTTTAAAGCAGACAAAGAACACAAAGAGCTAAGGTAGAGAAGGAGCTCAGAGATATTTGAAGTGTGAGCTGGTTCATCATGTCATTGATGGCTTTGAAGATGGAGGAGACCACAGGTCAAGGAAAGCAGGTGGCCTCTAAAAGCTGATAATAACCCTTGGCCAACAGCCAGAGAGGATACAGGGACTTCAGTCCTACAATCACAGCCCCTACATTCTGCCAGCAACCTCAATGAGCTTGAAAACAGATTTTTCCTGAAGTTTCCCAGTAAAAGCCCAGCCTGTTGACACTTTGATTTCAGACTCATGAGACCGTGAGCGGAGGGCCCAGTCAAGCCCGGCCAGACTTCTGAATTACAGAATTGTGAGACTGTAAACGGTATTTTAGCAATTTAGTGTGTTATTTATTTTGTTTTGCAGCAATAGAAAACTAATATACCCGGTGTATTTATGGGTGTAGATTTATGGAAGATTCTATAGAAGGGATGTTATGAGCAGTTTTACATTTTCAAAGATTGCCTTTTTTGTCAATGTGGAGGTCACTTTGGACCAGGCAAGGTGATGTCATAGTACAGACAGAGCATGACTGCAGTGTGAGGGGGTGAAGGTCCCAGAGATATCAAGGAAACAGCCTGACACGAGGTCACACTGATTCACCATGAAGGATGGTAAGGGAAGGGGGTACATCAGGTTCTCCAAAGTGGGTGAATTGGAGGATGGGTGACATTCAGAGAGGGGTAGACACTTACTTCTCAGTTAAGGTGATGACCTCAGGGTAGTCATGTTGAGTTTGAAGTGTCTGCCAGATAACAAGATGGGTGTGTTCAATGGTCAGTCCAATACATGTGGCTTGAACTTGTGGAATGATGAAGGCCGGAGATGCACATTAGGCTGTAATCCTGGGAAGAGTGATTGTTAAAGTTATTGAGTGATCATAAAGTAGCAGATCATGTAAAACTTTTAAAGTACAAAGAGACGAGAATTACAGGAAACACCTTGGGAAACATCAGCAGTTGAAGGGAGGAAAGAGGAGGAGAGGCTGTGAAACCCATCAGAATAAGCCAAAAGGCGAAGGCGGGACCGCAGCGTCACGGAGACAAAGAAAGGAATTGTCTGCAACGTGTGATTCTGGAGAGTGGTAAAGCAAAATGTAGACTACAAAGAGCTGATGGAATTTGACCACAAGACCATTGATAATGATTTCTCAGATACTGTCAGTAGAGACAGCGGGTAAAAGCTTGCAACGATATTTAAAAGAACACCCTGGAGGAGAGTGGTTGATACGGTGAGTGTGGGTGATGATGATGATTACTATTATTACTATTATTTAGAAGAGATGGAACTAAAAGGGGAGGGGGGAATGATTTTTAATAAAGATACCATTTTGTTTACATGCTGAGGGGAAAGCCAGGCACAAAGAAGTGACTGTATGTGAAGCAGATGAAAAGAACAAAGTTTGGAGGTGGAGGGGGTGAGATGGGCTCGGAGCATATGGAGGGAGAGCTGGCAGGGCAGCCATCAATTCACTTCCATTCTCTCTCCCCCAGCCAGACCCTTCTCACACGTCCGTCCAGTCAGGCACGGCCACGTGACTCTGTTCTAGCCATGAAGATGCCATGTGGCATCGTAGGGCAGAAGCTCTTATGAAGTGGGTGTGCCCCATGCTGTCTCCCCTTCTGTCAACTGAAGGCAGAAGCCGTAGCCACGGGAGAAGGGGAGCCATATGCCAGAAGGAAGCTGGGTCTCTTCATGCCGTTGGGGTGCTGTTTGAGCGGAAACACACTTGTATTCCTTTGCAGCGTTTATTGATGTTTTAGTCTGTTTATTGCTGCCATGTAGGTTACTGTAACCATCACAAGCATGGGGGGGGAGGTCAGAGAAAAGGAGCAGGGAAACTGTAAATATTTGTAAATTTGTTAGTAGGAGCAGGAAGGTGAGATGGATTTCATCGTTCTCAGTGAAGTAGATGAAAATAATATCTTCTGATCCCCTGGGGGTGGAAGGCTGGAGGTGGAGTGTGGGGTGCGCTGAAATCAGAGGGCTTCCGTGGAACAGGAATTGTGAGGAATGGCAGAGAAGCAGGCTGGGGGTAGGATTGCATAACTGAGCTCAGACTTCCGGGTGGATGCTGAGTGTTTAGTAGAACCTGGACACCAGAATTGTGTACTGATTTCACGTCTTAATATCATTTGAATGGAGAACATGTGCTATGAAAGTGGGAAGCTAGAATAAACACATTTTCTTAAGAATTTTTGATTAAGGCATTGGTAAATAGCTTCAGCTTCCAAGCCTGTGTTCCTCTTTCTAATGCAAAGATATCCCAAGGGTTTCTACCCCAAGGAAGCTTATCCTGAGTTACCTTCTTAACAGTTACCATGAATGTGTGTTGGTTTATTTATGATGTCATGGTGATACTTGACATCTCCAAAGACAACCTTGTGTGAGCTATGCGTACACTCATAAACAAGTACCTGATCCAGATAAAGATCTTCCCCCTTGTCCAATTGCATCCATCAACCAAAAATTGAGACTAATTACAGAGTTTATTCAGTCTGTAAACACTAATCAACCATCAGTGGTCTGAATGACCATGTTGAGGGAACTTGCTAAGTTTAATATCAGAATATTACTGTTCTTTGAGTGTGGAAAGGCAGTATTTTTAAAGAATGGGTTCTGTATAGTGGAATCCATACAGAATTTAGTCAGTGTGCCCATAACAAAAGCAATTAGAATATTTAAATTTACAATCAATCACATAAACCCATTAACAAAACCTCAAGCATCCCACCATTAAAAAATCTGTTAAATTGATAAAATAGAAATCTGGTATGTATTTGTTAAGAATTATGCAGTGTGCTTCATTATTAAACATCAGATATCCTCGCTGTAGTACTGTTTCTGTTAAAAGCTGCATATGTCAGTTATCCAGGATACTTACAGAACAGTTTTAAAGCAGTACATAAATACATAAATTTTTTCCAAATATGTGTTAAATTGCAAGTCCACAGTTTAATTAAGTAGATTGGGGATAGAAATGATTTATTGTTTTATTTTAATAACAAACTTAAAGCAGGTGAGGAGGCATTGGGCAAAAAAAGGCTAAATTTTATGAAACATTTGTTCCTTTGCAGGATCGCATTAAATTTCTCTGAATTTAAATTCACAATTTTCCATTTAAGGCAATATGGGGGTCTAGGTATTCCGACTGATTGTTCCACTTAAAAAAGCCTAAAGGTCATGGAAAATATGTGTTTCATAAATGAATCACTATACAAGGAAGAAAGGAAGAATTCTCACTTGAAAACTAAGGAGAAAAAGAAGCCTAGAAAGGGAAATAAAGTTCTAAAACAGGTTTTATCCTGAGGAAATTTGCCAAAAATGTTGTTTAAAATTGGTTTGCAGAACCTCTCAGAATTCAAGAAATAAGAGAGAACCAAAAAATGTGGGAGAAATAGGAGAGAACCAAAAAATGTGGGAGTTTTATTTAGAAAGGTGCCTTCCATAAGGTGGAACCATCAAAGGGCTAAATCTGTGGTGAAATTGTGAACTGAAACTAAAATGAACCTATTTGTCCAGATGATGGAAAGTAAACATCCTGTTCTTACACCTGATACTGCATGGGAGGTGAACACATGTGCACACACAGATGTACACACACACACACACACATACTTCCCATCAATCCCTGTGAAAAATTTAAAGCTGGACCTCATATATACACTCTATGCATGATAAAAGATAAAAATATAACACAAACCCCACAGTTTATTTTAAAGTTAACTTAATATGGCAAAAACAGTACAAATCCTTTTTGGAGGATTTCACCTTCATTCCTAAACTTAAAGAATTTCTCCAGAGAATATTTGCACTCACAGTCAAATTTCAGTAAGGAAACAAAAAAGAAATAACCATGAGCGAGAACCTGCAAAAACAAGAGGCGTTGAAAATAAAGCCATTAAAACAATCAGGTATTATTGCAATCAAACAGAGAATGAATATATAAAATATATTTGATATGTTTTAAAAAAACACTCATTTGAATATATAATCATGGGAAAAGAAAACATGAAGAATAAACAAGCAGATTTTTTAAAAGAACGAAGTGGAACTTCTAACTGTAAGAAAAATGAATGGAGTTGAGTGTGACAGCAGGTAAGGCACGGCTGGGAGCCTTAGTGAACTGATAGAGCTGAAGAAACGTTCTAGAATTCAGCACAAACAAGGAAATGGGAAATATGACGGAAAACACAGCCTACATAGAAGATAGGGTGTAAAGGATGGACCTACCTCTCCCTGAAGTCCTAAGAGCAGAGGCGAGAGAACTATTATGGAGGTCATGTCTGAGAACTGATGAATAACAATGACCAGTATATTTGAGAGAACCTATACATCTTGAGCAGGAGAATTAAAGGAAAACATTCACACCTTGACACATTATAGTAAAATTGCAGAACCCCAAACTAAAAGGAATATCTTAAAAATAACCAGTGAGAAAAGATAGATTTCAAGAGAATGACAATTATACTGATTGTTGACTTGCAGAGAAGTGTCCAAAACAATTGTCTTGACCTTGCATTCATATCAACAAGGAAAGTATAAAGGAAGAGTTGCACACCATTATATACAAAATAGATAAACAACAAGGGCCTACCACTGTACGGCACAGGGAGCTGTGCCATTCAATATCTTGTAACAACCTATAATGGAAAAGAATCTGAAAAAGAATATCTATATATATCTATATATATATTATATAAAACTGAATCATTTTTCTGTACACATGAACCTGACACAATATTGTGAATCAACTACACTTCAATTTAAAAAATTTTTTTAAAAAAAGAGTTGTAGCCTCTCATTAGAGAGATTGTAGACGTGCCATTAGTCTCTACCCCCTTCCCCTCCCAGTCACCAGAGAACTCGAGGTGTGTCCGGAGATCTAAGGGAACACAGAAATGTGGGATTTCCTCTAGAAAGCATTAAGGGTGGGAGGCTGGTACACTCACAGCAGAGAGAAGAAGACTGCGGCTTGGAAATCACTGCATTCCCACTAACAGCAGACGAAATTTCACTTTTCTTATAAATCGCAGGAAAGCTCTTGTCCAAAAGTCCCTGGCGAGTCAGCGGACCTCTGCAGACCGAGGCTGGAAGGACGTCAGCAGATGGTCAAGGTTTTGGGGAGGAATCTCAGGAGAGCAGCCAGAGTCTGTGCACCCAGCCTACCTGGGAGAGCTACCCATGCAGGACCACCAGCCACGGAGAGGGGTCGCGAAGAGTCCCCGGGTGTGCCCTGGAGAATTCAGCATGAAACTTCCCGTTACTTTCAGAGGAATCAGCCGGAAGTTTACACATGGCAAGTCAATTAAACCATGAGTGCCCTGGCTTTTCTTCTCCCCATAACACCTCTCACTTCAGTCCTAGTGGGGAAGGAGCCGGAGTCTGACACTTAAACAAAGAGAAGAAAGAAGTGCACTGCTTGCTCCCTGGGTTGGCCAAACTTGTGAAGAGAATTTAAGCAGATACTGATGTTTCGATTCTTGCAGAGGACAGGGAATTGTAATTAACAAAATGAGATGATTCTTGGGCATGAAAGTGTCTAGAGGACTCTCTGTTAACTGGGAGTGAGCTCCTAAATGGCATCGACTCTGTGCTTCGTTCAGTTCCAGGAGTTTTGTAAGCAGTGGGGGGAACGGGATGAGTTGATTTCTGATTGTATCTTTGCTCATTTTCCAGGTTAAACAAATATTAAGAAAACTGTCGATTTAATATTGAGTAGTTAAATCAGTGTTCGAGGAGTTTATTAGATGATAGTTTGGGAACTATAGTTTTAAATATCCATTTATTCCTTTGAATGCCTTCTAGCTGTACTATAAAAAGAATGCTTTGGAAATAATGAAAACTAAATAAAAATAACTGCATTTCCACCACTTAGCTGGCTAAATACACTCTATAGCTTGGGAGGGGGGAGGGTAGGAAATGGAGAAATTACGGGCAAGGGCATCTCACTGAAGTATGTCAAATCCTATTAGCCCAGGTAATTTCCGTGGCTGGAAACAAGACAGGTCTCCTATTGTCTTGTTTGCTTGGGCTGAAACTTTTTAATCTATCCTCCATGTCTGTTTCATTTGCAGGTAATTCTATTCCTGTTTCCACATATGCCCTGCTGGGTCATTTTTGTCCCATGACAAGGTTCCTATGATGTTCATAGTAAATATTTAAAATTCTTGTAATCATGTTCTATGCTGAATGGTGCTAGTTATTGCTGATAGTATCTCACTAAGCTTTCAAAAATGTATTCCTCCACTCTAGAGGAGTGTGTGCCTTTGAAATTTGATTGCCTACGAAGCTTGATATGAGGTTTATTCTCCTTGTGAAATAAGCCATTCAATCTGGAATGCATACACATCCAGCTGAAACTTGAAAGAAATATGTCATCTTTGACTTATGTTTAAATATTACACATTTCTATTCTAACACTGATAGGTTAGATTTAAGGGTTAATTATCAAACATTTGTTATTCATGATACTCTGCACATAGAGAGTGCACTTACAGTTCACAAGAGAAAGTCACAAAACTCAACTCTTGGATTTGTAATACATATCCCGGGAGGTTGGCTTGCCAGATACTAGCTTTCCAGAATCAGAGCTGGGAAGAGAGATCCATGTTGGTTAAGGGATTTGGCCCGAATCTTCAGCCTATGACAACACCAGCTCTAAAATTTTGTACTTAGAGAATATTCAGAATAGTCATGGTGCAAGGAGAGGTCATTTAAACCATCTTCACAAGGGATACAGGATGCTTTCTAACCACATTCCATCAAGTGGTTAGGGGGTCTCTGTGTTCACCCTGTTTAAGGCTCTAGGAGCTTGATTCCTGTAGAAGTACTATAACCTGACATCTAGCCCAGGGCTTTTCCTACTACATCACAAAGTGTCTCTTATTTGTGTTTGTTTTCTTCCTTGTTATTTTTTTGTTTTTTAAAAATAGCCCAGGTCACAATATAACCATTAGAATTAGAATTAGAATTAGAATTAGAATTAGATGTTGTTTAGAATTTTAGAATTTTTGTTGTTGTATACTTAAAGAGCCCCCAGAAAATGATTAATAACATGGTTGGGAAAATTTGCCAACGAAATCCTAAAGGTTAATAATGGAGAGAAGAATGCACACAAAACAAAAGGTCATGCCTGGCTGTAAGTTCCAGAATAGTAGAACAAGTAGGTGTGTACATGTTCTGAACCGATCAGAAATATAAAAGGACATTTAGGCTAGCTTCCTTGAAATAAAAGAAAAAGTAGAAGTACTGCCTCGTAAGTTAGAATTGGGGAGATCAATTATAAACTTCCCAGGCCACGGGCGAACACTAAAGAGGTAGTATAAAAAATCACAGGCATGACGGTTCTGTGCTGTTCTCATGGGTCTACTGAGTCAAATATTTGGCCAAAAGCTTTGTTTCTTTCAGTCATCAAAAATGGTGGAAACTTTGGATGACATCAGAGAGGCCTCTGCCTTCTAGTGGAAAAGTCAAAGGCAGATAATTGTAGATCAGGGACGGTTCAAAGGCTACATTAATTAAACAACTAATTGGATATTGGAAAAACTGTTCCTCCCCTTAAACCTTCTACTAATTTTGTTTTCCTTCTGTGCTTCTGGAAGTCTTATGAAGCCACATTTTAATCTGTGATTAGCCTGAAAGAGTCAGGCACAGGTTATGGGGTTGGATAATACACACTTTAAGTTTGCTTCAGCCATGAAATTCTATGAGATTTTGCAAGCAACTTTATTTTAAAAAGAACTGCTATTGAAATCCGATTTTAAAACACTTATTTTTGCTTTTTCAAATAAGAGGATTACATACTCTACTTCAAAATTTGTAGTATCATTATTGTGAAAACAAAAAATATAAGCCTTTAACCATTAACTCCTTTCCCATTAACTCCTTTTCCTTTAAAGGATCTTAATTTTGAATTTAAGGTTATGCTTACTTTATTTATTATCTTTATTGTTTTATATTCTGTGTAGAAAATAATCCACTTGATATATTAGTATATCTACTTTTTATCTTAAAAATCTATGGATTATTAGGAAAGGAAGACTTTTAATTTTACATGGGATAATAATAAATGTTTGACAAGTCTAAAATCTTAAATCATATATTGCTGTATTACCAGGGAAAAAAGACAAAGGTAGAAAAAAAAACTTTCCATGCTTTTAACAAAACAATTGTAGGTAATTTTCATCATGCTACTATTATTCTTCTGTCCTGAAAAGTTCCCTCAGAGACATAATGGCCACAACCATTTCATCTTCCAACTTATTAAGCAGTCTGAGGGTGAATTGAAAGTTTCAATTCTAGGTTATGGTTATAATTACTAACTGCAAAAATCCCTGTTGCCTTTCATTAAGTAGTTATAATATTTAATTGAGACTACAGGGCGTCTATGCTCAGTGTCGTACCATGCATAATTATCCGTACACATAAAAGAAACACAGAGGGTACTTTCAACAATGAAACAGATTATCAAAAAATTACATTTTTAATTTAAGTTTTGACTTGAATCTTCTCAGTGATTAAATACCCATCTCTGCATTTTTCTGCAAATGAGGACATGAAGCTAAACAAATGAACCATAAAGTGGGGAAGAAAAAAAAAACTTCGCCCTGTAACATACATGGATAAATCTAGGATGCACTAACATCACACGGTGTGTTTTCTAAGAGCTGTCTGAGAAAGGGGAGCAGATGACCCAGGCAGTCAATGACTCCTTCCAGCTTGGCTGGTAAGCACCTTCTCCTAGGCGAGCTCTGGGAGTGCCAAGATCATGGGACAAAATATCTGGGTGGCCTTTGCTCCGGCCTTTTGCCTCTGCAGCTTGGCTTCTGGCAGAGTACTTATCTCTTTGACCACTGGCTGGGAAACTACTAAAAAGAGAGGGACTTGAAAGGAACTGGAACTTTCTGTGTGAATCTCTTTGAAAGTTCTCTTTTAAAGGAAGTCCAAGATATGAGGAACTTGCAAATAAAAGAAAGCTTGCACGATGAAACATCACCTGCTAATAATTCCTTCCTGGGAAATAGAAATCTAGAATTCTAGAAAAAAAATGACATTATGGTGTCAGGAGTTAATCAAATGGTTTCAATAAATGCCAGTGTGAATAGTGGAAGGGGAGCTGCAGGAAACTCCTGAAATGATTGATAAAGAAATAAAATGATGCCCCCCTGGTGTCTAAGGGAAGTGAAATTATTGTTACAATTTAAAACTTTTCTTCCAGTTTATATTTGGAAAGTGCTTTATAATAACTTCTTACATTATCCATTTCCAGCCTACCTGAGAGATAGAAAGAAAGCAAACATTTTTTATTGTTTTAGTTATTATTT
The DNA here is from genome assembly GCF_965194825.1 of Balaenoptera physalus. Taxonomy (NCBI): domain Eukaryota; kingdom Metazoa; phylum Chordata; class Mammalia; order Artiodactyla; family Balaenopteridae; genus Balaenoptera; species Balaenoptera physalus. The sequence goes on from NC_138899.1 coordinate 6,392,496, forward strand.
ATCTTTATGAGCAGCATTCTCGCTTTGTTGTAATTATAAACATTTATTTCTACAGGGATGGAAAGATGATGCTCTGCTACCTCTACCAGCTGCTGATTGTCAATAAAAAACAACCTGGTAGAACCACTTTAGCTCTTGAATTAAGACATCCAGTTTTAAGAAAAAAATGATATTTGAGATATAAATGAGATATTTATCAGATACTCAAGGATTGTCATTGTGGGAACTTAGTTTCAGAAAAAAGAAAAAGGATTTGCTTACCTCCCTGGGAGCTACTATTATAGGTGTAACTGCAAAATTGTAAAAACCATCTCTGGCCATTTTTTGTGAGAATGGATTTAATTGAAAGGATGTTGGGGATTTCACAAATCTCCAGGAAGGCCAGAGAGACAGATTCTGCACATGACAGAGAGACCAGAAGACCAGGGGCAAGAACCAACCAAAATTCAAACTTCAGGGCAGTGATGGTGCCAGTTTGGCCACTGATGGACCACAGCTGGTACTCCCAGCTGGAAACTACCATCTCCAAGGTGTCTTGGTTGTTTTGCTTCCCTGCTTTGCTGGTTGGTGGGGCAACTGATTGAGAGACCCTAGGATGCATCCGTGGCCCTAACTGGGGCATCTATAGGGCGAGGAAGGGGTTCCAGTGCAGGGTTGCACAGTTTAGATTTTCTTCTCATCAGTGAAGATGGTGAGAGAAGGGTGAGAGACGACGGGTCCTGGGTTTTCTGTTCGTTTCTGTGCCAAATATATGCACAGGCTCAGGTGAAAGCAAAAGGTGTCCCAGCTGTGAGCTGAAGAAACCCTGTACTCAGTCACACCAAAGGAAATGCTTTCTCAAGAAGTTTGGTCTATAGATATATCCTCCTGACATTTCCATATTTCTAGAAATTTGAGTCCTTATTTCTGATGTGTCTGGCTTCAGAGGCGAGTCCTTATACTGTATTTTATGATGTATGGCTGTCTGATGCATCATTCAGATGTTTTCCAGCCGTGTTAACTGTCTCCAGAGGGGGGTCTCCTGAGAATTGTCAACTGAGTTTATTCTCCAAAGTAGTCAACTTTCAAAGAGACATTACTGAAATGAAAAAGTTCCAAGAGACATTTTTTTTTATTGTGGTAAGAACACTTCACATGAGATTCAACCTCTTAACAAATCATCGAGTGCACAGTACAGTATTGTTATTTATAGGGCCATTGTTGTACAGTAAGTCCCCAGAACTTACCTTGTGGAGCAGGAACTTGTACCCAATGACTGATAACTCCCAATTTCTTCCTCCTCCAGCCCCTGCAGCAAAACGGATGAACCTGGAGGACATTTTGCTAAGTGAGATAAAACAGACACTCAAGGACAAATACTGAGTGATTCCACTTACATGAGGAATCTAAAATAATCAAGCTCATAGAAACAGATGGTGGGATTTTTATTTGTAAAGAATCCTCCACCTTTACAAAAAAGTTTTGAGGGAGATTTGCTTTAGTTGATCAAAATTGTAAGCCACTGACAACTCTCCAATATAGCATATCACTGGAATTGTACTGTTTGCATATGCACTGGATTGAAGCTAAAGAAATATGAGCAGTTAGATGTCATGTGAAAAAGAGGAAATGTGATGATGAAGTAATGGTAACATTTAAAAAAAATGCTTTCCCCTGGGTGAGATCCTTGGAAGAACCTGTTGGGTTGGCCAAAAAGTTCATTTTTTTTTTTTCCCGTAAGATGGCTCTGGTAACACTTAGTTGTCTTTTACTTCATTCAAAACAATTTTGTTAGATTGTATTGTGACAGCTGTCATATCAGCATGCATTAAAAAAAAAAAACTTATCAAAATTGGTGAATTTTTGTGTAGCCATTTAAAAAATTTATTTTATTTTATTTATTTATTTTTGGCTGCGTTGGGTATTAATTGCTGCACGCGGGCTTTCTCTAGTTATGGCGAGTGGGGGTTACTCTTCATTGTGGTGCGTGGGCTTCTCATTTTGGTGGCTTCTCTTGTTGAAGAGTATGGACTCTAGGCACGCCGGCTTCAGTAGTTGTGGCATGCAGGCTCAGTAGTTGTGGCTCACGGGCTCTAGAGCACATGCTCAGTAGTTGTGGCTCGCGGGCTCTAGAGCACAGGCTCAGTAGTTGTAGTGCATGGGCTTAGTTGCTCCACGGCATGTGGGATCTTCCCCAACCAGGGCTCGAACCCGTGTCCCCTGCAATGGCATGCAGATTCTTATTCACTGCACCTGTGTAGCCATTTTAATATTGAAGATGGAAGAAAAAAGCAACATTTTCGACATATTATGCTTTATTATTTCAAGAAAGGTAAAAATGCAACTGAAACACAAAAAAAGATTTGTGCAGTGTATGGAGAAGGTGCTGTGACTGATTGAATGTGTCAGAGGTGGTTTGCGAAGTTTCGTGCTGGAGATTTCTTGCTGGACAATGCTCCACAGTTGGGAAGACCAGTTGAAGTTGATAGCGATCAAATCGAGACATTGAGAACAATCAATGTTATACCACGTGGGAGATAGACGACATACTCAAAATATCCAAATCAAGAGTTGAAAATTATTTGCACCAGCTTGGTTATGTTAATCGATTTGATGTTTGGGTCCCACATAAGTTAAGCTAAAAAAACCTTCTTGACCGTATTTCCACATGTGATTCTCTACTTAAACGTAGCAAGTGTGATGTATTGGGAGATTGGGATTGACATATATACACTAATATGTAAAAAATAGATAACTAATAAGAACCTGCTGTATAAAAAAATAAATAAAATAAAATTCAAAAAAAAATGTAACAAAAATGTTCCGTTTTTAAAACAAATTGTGATGGGCGATGAAAAGTGGATTATTGTACAATAACGTGGAACAGAAGAGATCATGGGGCAATCGAAATGAACCACCACCAACCACACCAAAGGCCGGTCTTCATCCAAAGAAGGTGATGTTGTGTATGTGGTGGGATTGGAAGGGAGTCCTCTGTGATGAGCTCCTTCCAGAAAACCAAATGATTAATTCCAACAAGTACTGCTCCCAGTTAGACCAACTGAAAGCAGCACTCAATGAGAAGTGTACAGAACAAGTCAACAGAAAACGCACGATCTTCCATCAGGATAACGCAAGACTGCATGTTTCTTTGATGACCAGGCAAAAACTGTTACAGCTTGTCTGGGAAGTTCTGATTCATCTGCCATATTCACCAGACATTGCACCTTTGGATTTCCATTTATTCTCTTAATGGAAAAAATGTCAATTCCCTGGAAGACTGTAAAAGGCACCTGGAACAGTTCTTTGCTCAAAAAGATAAAAAGTTTTGGGAAGATGGAATTATGAAGTTGCCTGAAAAATGGCAGAATGTAGTGGAACAAAACAGTGAATACGTTGTTCAATAAAGTTCTTGGTGAAAATGAAAAATGTGTCGTTTCTTTTTACGTAAAAACTGAAGGAACTTTTTGGCCAACCCAATATTTCAACCTTGAAAGATGTATTAACATGTGAAAAACTTTAAGGAGAAAAAAGGCGTTACATCTGTGCTACTCCCTACAAGATTAGGAATTTAGTTGGTCTAGTTAATTATGATAAAATTAATTCTTACCATCTACATCTAAACTTAAAATTATTTTAGGAATTTTCTGGAAATGTGACTTGTGTGTCCTCTAATAACTTAATGTAAATTTATCTCTATTTTAAACAGGAATGATTGCTGGTAACTTGGCAGTTTTAATAGGAGGCATTCAAATGCTTTGGAATCATCAAGTGAAAGTTTATGCTAAAATAATAGCAATCTGCTTAATCTCTCAACAAATGTTATTTATGAAAAGCAAAAGTTAATCACAAAAACCTAGACTGAAAGATATTTTTCCACAATCATGGGTGAGAAATAACCTAAAATGCAACCTTTATTTATTTTGGAACAGTAGTTTTGATACAGAGTAAACTTAGGAATATATTTAGCAACAAGAAAAAAACCAATTTAAATAGCATGCTGATTCCATTCTGTTTGAGTATAAATAATATATATAATAACAGTGACAGTGTATTTTTTATGTAGCATGCCTTCATTTTCAGACCTAGGATATCTGTTTTTTCCTCTATATTATTCCTATGAATTATTCGGGGAAGATATTACTTTCACTTTACAAATGGGATCATTGAGAACTCAACAAATTGTGCAGTTTATCTCAGGACACAGAGCTGATTAGTGGTAGAGCGATTGCCAGAAACCTCAAGATTACTTGGGTTGTTCCTTTTCAATTCTGACATCCCCTGGGAAGTTTTAGGATTTACACCCCTCACTGGAAGCTACTATTGCAGATGTAACTCTCAGGCTTTATTGAGGAGTTTCTCCTGATCTCTTGTTAAGAGAGGTTTTGATAAGAGTGTAATTTTAAGGTATTTCCAGATCACCCCTACATCCTCTGGGCTCCCAGAATCATATGTGTTATGAAAACACGAAACAAAAGAAGAGCCCTTGCTCTCCTCCTCCGTGTCACTTTTCCTTCGGAAACCTCATTCCTCAGTAAGTGTGTATCACTGGAGTAGGGGTACACCGGCTGGGGTAGGATCAGGTCTGGGGTTACAAAGAATTGGGAGATTATTACAGTTCCATTGTGAAGGCAAAAGTTTTCAATTTATGCCAATGAGCATTTATTGATCAGCTACTATGTGCTAGTAACCTTTAGACATTTTGTATATATCCTTAAACATCGAAACCAGACCTTCCCAGACTTTTTTGCATCAGGGTACAGATAGAAGGTGGTAATGTTGTCACAGTGTACATGTATGAGTATGTGAATGGAGGTGCCTAGTCAAAGATGAGGGATCCGTATTTCTGCATGCCTGCAACCAGCTGGGGGGTTGTGTTCTAACTCTACGTCCTTGATACTCACAAGTGTGGTCTGGGAACCGCAGCAGCCGCATCACCTGGGAGACTGTCTGAAGTACACAACCTCAGGCCCACTCCAGACCTGATAAGTCAAAATCTGTATTTTAACAAAAACCTGCATGATCCTTAACGCACATCGCACTTGTAGAAACACTGGTCTAATCAGTGTTCTTCAACTGTGCTCCTGGGACGCAGGCTTTAGTAAACTATCAGGAGATTCCAATATGCACCAAAGTTTGAAAAGCAGTGAAGAAATTAAAAAAAACAAAACAAAAACTAACTAACATCTGGGTCCCATTCAAAGAGATTCTGTTTTGATTGGTTTGTGGTGTTTTTAAATCACCCCAGGGTGTCTTATGAGTGGCAATGTTTGGGGAAAAATGCTCTAAGTAAAGCTATGAGCCAGATGTTATTCCCATTTTACAGATGTAGAAACTGAGAGGCAAACACACAAAAAGGGCTAGGAGAACTCAATTGGTGAACGGTAGAGTTGGACTTAAAATTTAGACCCTACACTCATTGATTCTATCTAAAAAGTGGTCTGTGCTATTATCTTACACAGCTTCCTGAGGATTTTTATAAAATTAGTATTAATTGTATTTTTTTCTAGTAGATGTCTCAATTGAAGAAGAAGAAAATGTTTTCCTGGCTAGTATTGGGTTGGCCAAAAATTTTGCTCATTCAGGGTTTTCCGTCACACCTTACAGAAGAACACCAATGAATTTTTTGGCCAACCCAATGTTATAGAGCCACAGACCCTCATGAAAAATGTAAAAATAAAAACATTTTCTAGAGCAATTCTTTTTGTGGCTGTTATTCTAAAGACATGAAAATAATTACATCCTTTGCTTATATCACATTCAATTTTAAGATGACTACATTCAAAAGTGTACTCTGTTCACCCATGTACATATATTTAATGTTATATTATCTCTTGCCTCTCTCATAAATGATCTGTATAAATTATGTAAAAATCAATCCTAAAGATTTGAAGCCACCCTTTGAAAGGTCATTTAGATTTTAAACACAGTTTTAAAAACCCTTCTCTAGAAGACCAGTTTCACATGTGAACCAAATTAGAGAGGTTAATTAGGAGAGGAACTCTGAGCTATATTCACCATTCCAACTTGGGTATTATTTCAAATTCATCCCTCTTTTTAATCTTAGCAGCTGAACCAATTTCGCAGGTCACACCTGCCAGCTGGACAGTCAGTGAATGGATACTGACAGGATGGACCCAGGGCAGGTTAAAGGATGGACCTATGTCTTTGAGGCACAGGAAAATAATATTTGAAATTAGAAAGACATGGATTTAAATCTCATCCTAGTAGGAAATCTTGGGCACATTCCCTAATCTTACTGAATATTTGCTCCTCATTTAGTAACTAAGAGAAACAATATGTACTGAATTAAGTAGTTAGCTAGATAGGGAACGTGGTGTGTAAAAGCTTCAGCATATTCTTCCTGACCCTCAGTGTTCTGAGGGCTAATATTATGCCAGTAGGAAGACTTGGTGTCAAGAATTAAGATTTGCGCACCAGCTGTGGTGCTCTAGGCACTCATCCTGATGTTTCTTTACCCCAACTCACTGAGGCTCCGTGAGGCCAGGGTGCATCGGGATTCAAATCCAGGTCTATGTGCTTGTAAGAACTTTTCCCAGCTTCAGGATTTCCAAGTTTTTCTCAAGTGCTTCATTCAAGGCCAAGTCTTGTATGAGTTACAGCAACTCATAGGAAAAATAATTGACTGATGGCTTGGGTTCTAGGAGCTGTGCTGGGCACCGGGACACAGAATTGACTAAATGAGAACTGGTCACCATCTAAAAGTAGTTTTGAGCTTTCAGAGTCTGTCAGTCAGGGTTCATCCAAAGGAACAGAATCAATTAGAGAGAAGGAGAGGGGGAGATATATTTAAGGAATTGGCTCCCATGATGGGTGGAGACTGGTAAGCCCAGAATCCATAGGACAGACCAGCAAACTGGAAGCTCAGGCAGGATTTCTAGGGCACTGTCTGGAGGCAACCTTTCTTCTCTCCTGGGAAACCTCAGTTTTTGCTTGTAATACCTTCAGCTGATCGGATGAGGCCCACCCATGCAACAGAAGGACGTGTCCTTTACATAAAGTCAGCTGACTGTAACTATTCATCACATCTGCAAAATACCTTCAGCCACATCTATGATGGTGTTTGACAGACAGCTGGGCACCACAGCGTAGTCGTGTTGGCGTACAATTGACCATTACAGAGGAGGAAGTATGAGTGCTGTCACACACCTTTATTTACGGAGGCTGGAATCCAGGTCTGTGCGTCTTTATCTTTCCTTCCCAGTGCACACTCGTCTCTAAATTTCCAGAGCATTTGGAGTCACTTGGGCAAATCCAGCACCTGGTGAACACTCGGCATATTTTCCACTTGTTTTAGATGTGTCATATTTTGTTAGGAAATCTATCTCAATGGATATTAAAAAAAAAAAAAATTGTCAGTTGACAAATATCGTGGAGTATGTAGTTAATCCAGAATGAAAAACCTCAGAAAATACATTGCAGTTTCAAGATTATCTTTTTGATGTTCGTTATTTATTTTGTTATCTGTGTTCTCTGAAGAGGCAGCTTCTTTTCTTTCTAACTCACCATGTCCCTACAAAGCAGTTATTATTACTAATTCAGTGGGGTAAGAATTAATCTAACTGGCAAATAGGCATAGTCTGCTTGGCATTTCACTTAATGAAAGGTCGGTTTCTATTGGTTGCGTGAACACTTATGTAATAACCGGTTTCCTCACGTGGCACTGGGTGGCAGTGGAATCTAGGGTAGTTCTTTCAATGCGAAGGTGCATCAGAATCACTTGGAGGGTTTCTAGGCTTCCCTCCTGGAGTTCCTAATTGGTAGATTTGGGGGGAGGTCCCAGAATTTCCATTTCCAGCAAGTCCCCAGATGCTGCCGGTCTGGGGACCACACTTTGAAAACCGCTATTTTAATGCTTAAATGGAGTAGCAAGAACTTTAAAATTCACGTTCTACCACTTCATAGATGATTTCACTGAACAAGATACGAGACTTCTCTTTGGCTTGGTATCTTTACCTATACAATGGGGAAAATAATTATAAGATTATTTGAAGAATAATAAAATCTTATAAAAATCTTACAAGATTAGGATAAGAAATTAACAAATCATGTATCATAATGCCTGGCACATGGTCCAATCACTCAGTAAATTATGGCTATTGTTAACACAAATGTCTCAGTGGTTCTACAGGTGAGAGAAACACTGTAAATTCTATAGCATTTTGATGGCACACGCTCCGCGCTTGTTATAAACCGGCTTCCACAAACACCCGATTACCCTGTGCTCTTCCTGTTCTGAGCGAACCCAGCCACACTGATGGCCTAAAGCGCTTTTCTGGCACTTCTCACCTAGAAGTGAAGGGGATAGAAATCAGTAATTTATGCAACTCAAATCTCTCTTTTAAATTTTAAAAATTGGAACATTTGTTTATATCCCAGAGGAACCTATGGATGAACATGGTGCTTTTTTTTCCCCCCTCAGTTAATGTTATTTATTTTAATCTTTGCTTTTTTATTTTTTACTAGAGCCTTGCTGTTTTTCTTTCAAATATCCCTGAAAGTGCTTCTCTGGAATTGTCCAAATGCTGAATTGCTCCTAAATATTTTTTCTTAGATTGATTTTTTTTCTTTCAAGCAACAAATGTAAAAATGCTCTTACTTATCCTTACTACTTAAGGTTATTTTCATCAGACACAATTTAAACACATTCTTATTTTCATCATACACTTAATTTAAAATCATTCTGAGGTCATAAATTAAACGTCAAAAAAAACCCTTTTTTGTGCTTTTTCTGTCCTCCGTTTGCCTTAACCTTCTTTAAATGAAGCAAAACCCGAGGCAAAATTTCTGCCTGGAAAACTTGGGACGTTCGATTCGTTCCACCAGTTTCATGCAATTTAATTTGGGTTCCTTATTCGAGGTAATCTAGAATAGAAATTTTCTTTTAAAGAGATCACTTTGGAAAATCCACCCAAACAAGTCAAAATCAATGGTTTCCTTACAGAAAGAACCCTGGGGAAAGAATTAGTGGGAATTACTCCATGGGTACCTCTGCTACTAGTTTTTTATGCTTGATTGCTTGTCAGTTGACAGAAATCAATGGTTCTCTTTACACCACAGAGGAGCGGCAGAATGGGGGCAGACTACAAGTTATCAGCGCTCTGAATGTGGATTAAACATTTCATGGCTGTCTCCCCAACATGTGCCCTGAAAGTACCACTTGGCTCAGAATTCCAAAGGACTGCGTTTAGCAAAGCTTTAATTTGAAAGAGACACAGGTGACAGCTCTATTATTTTTGCACATTCGGATGCATCCACAGCTGTTTTTATTTATCTCAGCTGTATATGCCCATATTTGTTGTAATTATTAGTCTTGGATGTAGTTAAAGGTAAATATCTCAAATGCCTATCACGGCTAAATTAAATTAAGGAAATCACACTTTTCACCCGCACCCCCTTTGGCCCTGTTTTGCTGCGGGCAATAGCAACAGTTTAAAAGTTTGTGCCTCATTTCACCTCTCCCATCAGAAGTGCTTTCCAAAGTACTTGGAAAGTACTACTACTTTCCAAAGTAGTCCTAGGTTTCCTGTCTCTTCCAACTCAGTACTCTCCCTACTGGCATTTTTTCCTCTGCATTCAACACAGCAAAAACAATTTGTTTCAAAGTTTCTTACATGCACACAAAATAGTTTTAAATTAGTTCTGATGGCCGGAAATATGAAAAAGCATTGTGTGCAAAAGAATTGTGGCCTGACCCATTTTAACTCTTCTCCTGGTTTTTCCCTGGCAGTTTTGGACTGCAGACCTAACTTTGGTGTTTGCTTGTTTATAGTTCACCTGTGGCACATTCACTGTGTTCAACATGTAAAACAATGGGGCAGTGGTTTCACCAGCCATCCCTAATGTGAGAGTCAACATGGAGAAAATAAGTGAGAGTCTGGGAAATTTGGAAAAGAGGAAAGAGGAATAATAAAATGAGGAGGCAGATTAAGAAGATGGAATAGCAGGATTTTTAAAAGGGAATTTGATTGACAAGATACACAGAAGTTTGCCCATGAAAATGTAAGCAAGATATGATATTTGTCTCCCAAATGCATATAAATGTTCCTTTTGGAAAAAAGAAATAACAAATCTGTTTGCAGTAGTGGTGCTGGGTTGGCTTGTTTTCAGATGGGAAGACAGAGTTGTATTTACTTATTTAAACTTTGAAACAAGACCTGATTTGCAACTCTGTAGAGGAGTTGGCTGGCTTATGAATCAGAATAGTGGCCTTTGCATCCATGGTGACAACATTAACTATCACTCCTCTCGAGGTCTGAATAAAGTTCATTAATGACAAGGCTGCCTGGAAAGAGAAATTGCATAGCAATTCCTCCAACAATATCTGGGAGAATTAGACAGCGTCTCAAGAATGAATGAGAGAAAATGTCAGTCAACATACTTAAAAAATGAAGAAATATTGACTAGGTTAAGTGGGTGACACATGGTAGAAATTTACATGTTTCTGTCTGATAGGACCACGGAAAGAGAAATACGTTAGTTTCAGCAAAAGAGTTATACTAGATTTCTTTTTTACTGATTGTCTTGTTTATTTAAAAAGTACTTTCTGTTACTTTGATTTATCACTTTAAATCAAAGGGATACTCTCCAGATGTCTTTCCGAAGCGGGTATCCAGTAATGACCATTGAAGAGCTCGGAGTAGACGGGAGTGCTGACAGCCAAGTCCTTTCCGAGAAAGATCCTCAGATTGATTTCGTCTGGGTTATGGTCCTGGTTACTGTTGACTGCCTTGCTTTTTTTCTAACTCAGATCTTTTTGGGTTTTTTTCCCATTCATTTTAAGGGACTCTCTTCAGAAGCGCTTATCATTTTCCTGATTTTCCTCAGCACAATAGATTTTGCCTGGTATTCACTCTCCTCTAATAAATGATATGAAACCTTAGTCCTGATACATGTACTTCACTCGGCAAATCAGCCTTTTTGATAAACACTTGGAGGTGAGACACATCTCTGGGTTTGGATCTGATGGCGGTGGGATCCTTAGCTTAGTCACTAATTCACTGCCACCACCTCGTTAGTTAAAAGTAGTGTTTTAATTCTTCATTTGTAACTTTGGGGGGTGGGTGCATGACAGGTGATAATAGAGGTTCTTAGAGGCAACGCTTATTGAAATATTTGAAGCTATACTTTAACACATTTTAATAATTATTGAGGGTCCCCCTAAATAACACTAAGTCTTTTCAATGAGAGCTTTTGAAATTACAGGAAAGTCAAAACAAGGTATTATTTTCCATCCATTTTATTATAAAAGCTGCCCAGTGTGTTCAAACATATACTAACTTTTGATTTTAATTCAAGATAAATATTTTAAGCCGTAATAAACTGAGTAAATCTAAATGTTGAATACTGTCCCTTTATGAATGATTAAGGGAATGAACTAAAGTCTCTTTTGTCCTATAAGCCTTTACTTTTCCTTCTCCGAAACTTCTGTCTAGAAATACTTGATCTTGACTCAGGAAGAGAAACATAAACTTCTTTATTTCTTTTGCCACTCTTCCCACTTTTCACCAACAGATATGTCTCAGCATAAATTATGAGGCCCATGCATTTTCTTAATCTTGTGGCTACTGCAAATCTTCTCACTACTGAAATAGCCTACACCGTTGCAGCATTGATGCTCTTTCAAATGATGTCTAGTAAATCATAGTCTCTTCCTTTTAATGTCTCCCTTAAATTGATACAGTTCATAAAAAATTAGTTTTCAGTCTGATTTGCGGGCATTTTGTTTTTAACATCTTTATTGGAGTATAATTGCTTTACAATGGTGTGTTAGTTTCTGCTGTATAACAAAGTGAAGCAGCTTTACGTATACTTATATCCCCATATCCCCTCCATCTTGCGTCTCCCTCCCACCCTTGCTATCCCACCCCTCTAGGTGGTCACAAAGCACAGAGCTGATCTCCCTGTGCTATGCAGCTGCTTCCCACTAGCTATCTGTTTTACATTTGGTAGTGTATGTAAGTCCATGCCACTCTCTCACTTCGTCCCAGCTTACCCTTCCCCCTCCCCGTGTCCTCAAGTCCACTCTCTACATCTGCGTCTTTATTCCAGTCCTGCCCCTAGGTTCTTCAGAACCATTATTTTTAAATTCCTTATGTATGTGTTATCATATGATATTTATTTTTCTCTTTCTGACTTACTTCACTCTGTATGACAGACTCTAAGTCCATCCACCTCACTACAAATAACTCAGTTTTGTTCCTTTTTATGGCTGAGTAATATTACATTGTATGTATGTGCCACATCTTCTTTATCCATTCATTTGTCGATGGACACTTAGGTTGCTTCCATGTACTGGCTATTGTAAATAGTGCTGCAATGAACATTGTGGTACATGACTCTTTTTGAATTATGGTTTTCTCAGGGTATATGCCCAGTAGCAGGATTGCTGGGTCATATGGTAGTTCTATTTTTAGTTTTTTAAGGAACTTCCATACCGTTCTCCATAGTAGCTGTATCAATTTACATTCCCACCAACAGTGTAGGAGGGTTCCCTTTTCTGCACACTCTCTCCAGCATTTATAGTTTGTAGATTTTTTGATGATGCCCATTCTGACGGGTGTGAGGTGATACCTCATTGTAGTTTTCATTTGCATTTTTCTAATGATTAGTGATGTTGAGCATCCTTTCATGCGTTTATTGGCAATCTGTATATCTTCTTTGGAGAAATGTCTATTTAGGTCTTCCGCCCATGTTTGGATTGGGTTGTTTGTTTTTTTGATATTGAGCTGCATGACCTGCTTGTATATTTTGGAGATTAATCCTTTGTCAGTTGCTTCATTTGCAAATACTTTCTCCCATTCTAAGGGTTGTCCTTTCGTCTTGTTTATGGTTTACTTTGCTGTGCAAAAGCTTTGAAGTTTCATTAGGTCGCATTTGTTTATTTTTGTTTTTATTTCCATTTCTCTAGGAGGTGGGTCAAAAAGGATCTTGCTGTGATTTATGTCACAGAGTGTTCTGCCTCTGTTTCCTTCTAAGAGTTTTATAGTGTCTGGCCTTACATTTAGGTCTTTAATCCATTTTGAGTTTATTTTTGTGTATGGTGTTAGGGAGTGTTCTATTTCATTCTTTTACATGTAGCTGTCCAGTTTTCCCAGCACCACTTATTGAAGAGGCTGCCTTTTCTCCGTTGTATATTGTTGCATCCTTTATCAAAGATAAGGTGACCATATATGCGTGGGTTTATCTCTGGGCTTTCTGTCCTGTTCCATTGATCTATATTTCTGCTTTTGTGCCAGTGCCATACTGTCTTGATTACTGTGGCTTTGTAGTATAGTGTGAAGTCAGGGAGCCTGATTCCTCCAGCTCCGTTTTTCTTTCTCAAGACTGCTTTGGCTCTTCGGGGTCTTTTGTGTTTTCATACACATTGTGAATTTTTTTGCTCTAGTTCTGTGAAAAATGCTATTGGTAGTTTGATAGGGATTTCATTGAATCTGTAGATTGCTTTGGGTAGTATAGTCATTTTCACAGTGTTGATTCTTCCAATTCAAGAACATGGTATATCTCTCCATCTGTTTGTATCATCTTTAATGTCTTTCATCAGTGTCTTATAGTTTTCTGCATACAGGTCTTTTGTCTTCTTAGGTAGGTTTATTCCTAGGTATTTTATTCTTTTTTGTTGCAATGGTAAATGGGAGTGTTTCCTTAATCTCTCTTTCAGATTTTTCAGGCATTAGTGTATAGGAATGCAAGAGATTTCTGTGCATTAATTTTGGATCCTGCTACTTTACCAAATTCATTGAGTAGCCCTAGTAGTTTTCTGGTGTCACCTTTAGGATTCTCTCTGTATAATATCATGTCATCTGCAAACAGTGACAGTTTTACTTCTTCTTTTCCGATTTGAATTCCTTTTATTGTTTTTCTTCTCTGATTGCTGTGGCTAAAAATTCCAAAACTATGTTTAATAACAGTGGTGAGAGTAGGCAACCTTGTCTTGTTCCTGATCTTAGTGGAAATGGTTTCAGTTTTTCACCATTGAGAATGATGTTGGCTGAGGGTTTGTCATATATGGCCTTTATTATGTTGAGGAAGTTTCCCTCTATGCCTACTTTCTGGAGAGTTTTTATCATAAATGGGTGTTGAATTTTGGGGAAAGCTTTTTCTGCATCTATTGGGATGATCATATGGTTTTTATCCTTCAACTTGTTAATATGGTGTATCACATTGATTGATTTCCGTATATTGAAGAATTTTTCCATTTCTTCCAGGTTGCCCATTTTATTGGCATATAGTTGCTTATAGTAATCTCTCATGATCCTTTGTATTTCTGCAGTGTCAGTGGTTACTTCTCCTATTTCATTTCTAATTCGATTGATTTGAGTCTTTTCCCTTTTTTTCTTGATGAGTCTGGCTAATGGTTTATCAATATTGTCTATCTTCTCAAAGAACCAGCTTTTAGTTTTATTAATCTTTCCTATTCTTTCCTTCATTTCTTTTTCATTTATTTCTGATCTGATCTTTGTGATTTCTTTCCTTCAGCTAACTTTGGGGGTTTTTTGTTCTTTCTCTAATTGCTTTAGGTGTAAGGTTAGGTTGTTTATGTGAGATTTTTCTTGTGTCTTGAGGTAGGATTGTATTGCTATAAACTTCCCTCTTAGAACTGCTTTTGCTGCATCCCATAGGTTTTGGGTCGTCATGTTTTCATTGTCATTTGTTTCTAGGTATTTTTTGATTTCTTCTTTGACTTCTTCAGTGATCTCTTGGTTTTTTAGTAGTGTATTGTTTAGCCTCCATGTGTTTGTATTTTTTACATTTTTTCCCCTGTAATTGATATCTAGTCTCATAGCGTTGTGTTCAGAAGAGATACTTGATATGATTTCAATTTTCTTAAATTTACCAAGGCTTGATTTGTGACCCAGGATATGATCTATCCAGGAGAACGTTCCATGAGCACTTGAGAAGAAAGTGCATTCTGTTGTTTATGGATGGAATGTCCTATAAATATAAATTAAATCCATCTTGTTTAGTGTGTCATTTAAAGCTTGTGTTTCCTTATTTATTTTCATTTTGGATGATCTGTCCATTGGTGAAAGTGGGGTGTTAAAGTCCCCTACTATGATTGTGTTACTGTCGATTTCCCCTTTTATGGCTGCTAGCTTTTGCCTTATGAATTGAGGTGCTCCTATTTGGGGATCATAAATATTTACAATTGTTATACCTTCTTTTTGGATTGATCCCTTGATCATTATGTAGTGTCCTTCTTTGTCTCTTGTAATAGTGTTTATTTGAAAGTCTATTTTGTCTGATATGAGAATTGCTACTCCAGCTTTCTTTTGATTTCCATTTGCATGGAATGTCTTTTTCCATCCCCTCACTTTCAGTCTATATGTGTCCCTAGGTCTGAAGTGGGTCTCTTGTAGACAGCATATATACGGGTCTTGTTTTTGTATCCATTCAGCCAGTCTATGTCTTTTGGTTGGAGCATTCAATCCATTTACACTTAAGGTAATTATTGATATGTATGTTCCTATTACCATTTTCTTAATTGTTTGGGGTTTGTTATTGTAGGTCTTTTCCTTCTCTTGTGTTTCCTACCTAGAGAAGTTCCTTTAGCATTTGTTGTAAAGCTGGTTTGGTGGTGCTGAATTCTCTTAGTTTTTGCTTGTCTGTAAAGGTTTTAATTTCTCCATCGAATCTGAATGAGATCCTTGCTGGGTAGAGTAATCTTGGTTGTAGGTTCTTGCCTTTCATCACTTTAAATATGTCCTGCCACTCCCTTCTGGCTTGCAGAGTTTCTGCTGAAAGATCAGCTGTTAACCTTATGGGGATTCCCTTGTATGTTATTTGTTGCTTTTCCCTTGCTGCTTTCAGGATTTTTTCTTTGTATTTAATTTTTGATAGTTTGATTAATATGTGTCTTGGCATGTTTCTCCTTGGATTTATCCTGTATGGGACTCTCTGTGCTTTCTGGACCTGATTGACTATTTCCTTTCCCATATTAGGGAAGGTTTCAACTATAATCTCTTCAACTATTTTCTCAGTCCCTTTCTTTTTCTCTCCTTCTTCTGGGACCCCTATAATTCGAATGTTGTTGCTTTTAATGTTGTCCCGGAGGTCTCTGAGACTGTCCTCAATTCTTGTCATTATTTTTTCTTTATTCTGCTCTGTGGTAGTTATTTCCACTATTTTATCTTCCAGGTCACTTTTCCATTCTTCTGCCTCAGTTATTCTGCTATTGATTCCTTCTAGAGAATTTTTAATTTCATTTATTGTGTTGTTCATCATTGTTTGTTTGCTCTTTAGCTCTTCTGGTTCCTTATGAAATGTTTCTTGTATTTTCTCCATTCTGTTTCCAAGATTTTGGATCATCTTTACTCTCATTACTCTGAATTCTTTTTCAGATAGACTGCCTATTTCCTCTTCATTTGTTTGGTCTGGTGGGTTTTTACCTTGCTCCTTCATCTACTGTGTATTTCTCTGTCTTCTCATTTTGCTTAACGTACTGTATTTGGGGTCTCCTTTTCACAGGCTGCAGGTTCGTAGTTCCCATTGTTTTTGGTATCTGCCCTCAGTGGGTAAGGTTGGTTCAGTGGGTTGTGTATGCTTCCTGGTGGAGGGGACTGGTGCCTGTGTTCTGGTGGATGAGGCTGTATCTTGTCTTTCTGGTGGGCATGACCATGTCTGGTGATGTGTTTTGGGGTGTCTGTGACCTTATTATGATTTTAGGCAGCCTCTCTGTTAATGGATGGGGCTGTGTTCCTGTCTTGCTAGTTGTTTGGCATAGGGTGTCCAGCACTCGAGCTTGCTGGTCGTTGAGTGGAGCTGGGTCTTAGCGTTGAGATGGAGATCTCTGGGAGAGCTCTCGCCGTTTGATATCACATGGGGCCAGGATGTCTCTGTTGGACCAATGTCCTGAACTCAGCTCTCCCACCTCAGAGGCTCAGGCCTGACAGCCAACCGGAGCACCAAGACCCTGTCAGCCACATGGCTTTTGGGAAGTCTGAGGTCTGCCAGCGTTCAGTAGGTGTTCTGTAAGGAGTTGTTCCACATGTAGATGTATTTTTGATGTATTTGTGGGGAGGAAGGTGATCTCCACATCTTACTCCTCCGCCATCTTGAAGGTCCTCTCTCTTCACACCTCCTCTTGCTAGAGGATCCACATTTCATCTGGAAAGGACATAAATCTGGCAATCTCACCTCAGCCCTAGCCCTTCCACCTTTTTTCCCTTTGTGCTTAGTCTGTTTCACTTGCTCATAGTGGGCCCCGTGCAGAGGCCTCGCCCCCAGACCTTCAGACCAGAGTTCCTCGTGAAACAGCTGAGCCGACATGTTTAGCTCAGCTCGGGACATGCGCTTAAGCTCCTCACAGGACACTCAATTCAAGATGCTGTAGACATTATTGATAGTAAGTCTATTTTATGCCTTGTACAGACCTATCTTCTGCCAGAATGAAGCATTAAAAAAATTTTTTTTGATCAAATCCTTTATGGTAAAGATCACAGTCTTACAGAGAAGTATCTCCTTTGAAAGGATTAGAGCTTCTAGATAGATACAAATGAGATAAGAAAAAGTAGAGATGTTAAATCATGGAACAGCAAAGGGGATACTTTATGGAAATGAACTCACGAGTTAATAATTTGAATTTGACAAGGTGATAATTAAAATCCCCAGATAGATTTCTTCCACATCTGTATGCCTTTCAGTAAGGTTGGTTAGCATATTAACTACTGCTGGAGAATACTAAAAAATATTCATGGGATGTAAAACTGCATATTATCATTCATTTCAATTTGTATAATAAGTGTAACAAAATGCAATGCATACAATATTACACAAGAGGTACTAAACTCTATTATAGACATTTTTAGAGCATAGGCTTAGATGACAACTTTTGTCTTGAAATACTCAAGACATTTAAGTATAAATTACCACTTTTTACAGTTTGAAAGAACTTTTGTATACAGTGTTCTTTAGGGCTAGTAAATTCTTATTTTGAAGGAGTAGACTAATTTTTAAATATAAAGTATTTGGATATGTGGGTATGAACATATAACACATATATACATATGCCTATAAATAGACATTAGTATAATCTATATATTTGATTTTGTTATGTTTTTCCTCTAGAGGAAAATTGGGATTCCTCTAGAAGAAGAGGGCACAGATGTCTGATTGAAAAATGTCAATAACCACTATAAGTTCTAATTTCAAATAACGATCCAACATATTCTCTTTTTCATAATAGCATTCGATTGTACATACATTTTAACTTAGACATTTATATGCGAAACCATTTTAATATGATGATATTGAAACACTATATGAAATTTGGGGGAAGAACTGTTAAGTGTGTCCACACACTGTGGGTAATAGATGTCACACTTGAGTATTTCTTTGGACCTGGTGATCTATACAAAGAATATTTTCTGTCATATGGAACTTAAATACAAGAAATGAATCACTATGCAGAGATGTGTTACCATTTTCCACCTATGAAAAAGCATACAAATAACCAGGAAGAAAGACTTTTTGAAATATATCATCAGTTACATTGATGACATTTTATACGTATGGACATGGATGCAGGAACTCTTCAGTCCATAGTCAAGGGGCCAATCAACTGTGGAACCAATGATCTCCATCTGGGATGTCAGCCAGACTAGGAGAGAAAAGAAACATGACTGCAAAAAGGACAATCACTTGGGAGACCAACTTTAATGTGAAATTCTGTTAGAATGGGGAAAAATGATTTCTGAAAAAAATCTTTGCAAGTCCCCTCAAGGAAGTGTAAGTTCCACGTGAAGAAACTTAATAAAAGAGGAAGAGAGAGCAATCACAAGCAAGAGGTATGGGGAAAGAAATGCCAAGCATGGACTTTTTGGCAAACAAGGAAGAATAGGAATTTAAAGTAGAATGTCATAATTTAGAAGAGTCTTCTCTTGCAGATTAAGTGAAATCTTTAGGCGCCCTAAATAACGCAAGTTATATGTGCGTTTATGTAGAGCTGTCAGATCACACGTAGCTGGTGCTGCTTCTGGAAAGGGAGGAATGCCGCACATTCTCTGCAGGTGGCTGTTAAAGTCTCGTCAGCTTCCTAGACTCTGGGTTGTGTTTAGGATTCTGGCATATGGAAATGCACTTTGCTTATCCCCTTGGTGAATTAATGGGAAAACAGCCTCTTTGCTTCTGTGTTTTGCAATTCCTAATTCATGTCTTTTCATTTTTCTATGCAATTTTATTTTTTCACTACACCAGGCATGACTAATTGTTGATTTTCACCAAATTACCGCCATCATCCACTGGTCAGCTCCTCAGAGCGCATTAAATTTTCCCCAGCAGACAGGAAGGAAAAATCAAAATTCACTCATTCTAAGAAACCATGCATTTCTCCTTATCATGGGGCATGGCTGTCAGATACCTCTCTCTCTTAGAGCCATGAGTGTTCCACTGGTATTGCCAAAGGAGAGCATCTGGTCTATTGTATGAAGGAGTCTTAGTTTTGAAGAAGATATGGTTTTGGAGAAAACAAAACAAAACAGGAATCTTTTCTTCCTACTTAGTAACTCTTCATTTTCCTCATCTCCATTCTCATTTTTTTTCTACTTAAGATACCATTTTCCCTCAAATGTACTTTTCTCTAACTCCAGTCTGTGCTACTTTTGTAAAATACGATCTGAGGTTACTTCTTTTTGCTTTAATCCTTTCAGTGTCTCCCTCCTTCCTACCAGGTAGGGACCCTTCAGAGACCAGCCTTGCCTTTTTTGCTGAACCTCTCACAGCTCTCACCTTCCAGCCCTGTTCCTGCAAAGCAAAGTTTTCAGTAGATCTCAGCCACATGTGGAGAAGATTGTAAGAACAAGTTTCGTAAAACTTCCTGTGTTTGTTTTGGAGCCAAAAACTATTTACTTATTTTCCAAGAAGTATATCAGATTATATCTAGGAAAACCACCGGTGAGTTTACCAATACTGAGCAGTCTCAGAATTAACTGTTTTTCTGCTTTTACAAAAGCAGAAATGATTGCAGATGGGATGATAAAATATAAATACAACCACTTGGGTAGTGTAAATATTTTTCTAAAAATAATTTAAATTTTGCTAAAAGTAATTGTTAATAATTTCATTTGTATGAAATATTTACCTTTTTTACCTATTTCTTACATTTAGTCTGCTGATATTTTAAAATCTTAAATGTTGCTATTATTCACCCCTGACTTTGTGTTCATAAACACACCCAGTGTTCACAAACACAAATCTTTTCACCTCTATCTATTTAACAAAATGAAAATAAAATTCTTTTATTTTGTTCCAAATTTTATGTGTTTTACATTTTTCTGTTGTTTTATTCTATTTGTCTGATTCCGGTGTCTTTAAGTATATGATACAAACCATTGTGTTTTATTGTCAATTTGACCATGACTCAATGGGGTACAGCTCAAGGCTACACAATGATTACCCGAGGTATTCGGGTAGAGTTGCAGGTATACGGAAGGACCAACACATGGCTAACATGAATTGGCTAATCTGAGAACCCATAAACTGCCAAGATCGTAACTGGGTACCTTTGCACATGTTCTCAGGAAATAAACTCATCTTAGGCTTTCTATATCTTACTGAAAGTACGTATTGCTCTCAATGCAACCCTTCTTTGATCTGTCACCTGTGTCTCTGTTTATATGTCTTCTGTGCAGGCAGCCTGTCCAGAAAAGTGACCTGACTGTGGATGGGCTCATTTCCCAAGGGATCTGGAAAAGTGAAAGTCCTCCCATTCCCTGGAGGAGAGTCTTTAGTTACCACCCCTGTAGCATTTGGTTCTCACCTACCTTTTGCCTATTTGATTCTTGACATTTCTTAAATTAACCTACTCCTTTTGCAGATCTATTACTTGAAACAGTTTGCAGTGGAAAATCCTGGCCGAGACTAGATCTCCCAATATTTCTTGACGATATCGAAGACTAGAATTAAAAAAAAGACGGCCAATGCAGCCAGCCAATAAGGTGCCTCTTCCCATAGAAGTATCTTGAATGCAATACTGTGAGGTCACTCTCCCTTTGTTTTGGAGAGAGAGAGAGAAAAAAAGAATGAGTTATTTGGTTACACAAAACAAACATTTTTTTTCAGAAACATGTCAGTTTGGAAAAATCAGCAATGAAACATGCACCATGAGCTGTTTAAACATTGTAAAAGATTTTCTTCATTGCTAGTACAATCCCATCATGGGATGCTATTGTTTTTAGGAAACCATTTACCCTTTGCAGCGTCTCTGGACACTAAAAATAGCTTTCTAGTAATAAATCTGTCAAAGACACTTTCACTGGTAATTTGGGTCTTACAATTTGCCAAAAAAAAAAAAAAATGAGGGTAAGGGGGAAAATGACCATTACTGAAACCCCTTTGGAGGGGGCTTAGCCTAATAAGTCTTAGAGTGGTCATAGGTGATATCCACTTCACCGTTCTCAACTCTGCCCTCCCTGCGGTGATAGGATGACACTCCCGTCGCTTTGCCCTGTGACTTCATAGACCCTCCAGGAGGGTATGTTAACGGCACATCCCTTGGCCTGGAGGTTGCCTCTGGTCTGGTTGATTGACTTGCTTCAGCTAATGGAAGTTTAGCAAACATAATGTGACAAAGGTTTTACGTGAACTCCTGTGATACGTCTTGGCCTCCTGTGCTTCTGCCATTTGTCAAGAGGGGAACGTGCTCCATGTCACCAGGGGTCCCAGAATGAGGAGGTGCACGCACGCGGGTGAGCTAGGTCTAAATCACGGCCTAGAGCCACGTCCTGCCAATGCCAGCAGCCTCTGGCTGAGCCACCGTGGACCACCAGGGTCATGAGCAAGGACTGACTGTTTGCTGTTGCCGGCCTCTGGGCTTCCTGGTTGTTTATCAAGCAGCGTTATGCAGTAGAAAGTTGACGAGTGTGATTCTTTCTGCATGGTCATGTATTCTGTGTCTTGCAAACTTCAGTGAAACTCATGCCCAGTGAAAGCCTGATTTTAGCTGTGTTGCTGGGGACCAAGGGACAGATCCAGCCTTGAAGCGATGCTGCATGGTGTGGGTGCAGCATCTGCCCGAGGAAGCCAAACAAAGAAAACAGGGATGAATGTAGGAAAGTGCCGGAGGCTTCTAGAATCAGATGCTTTGCTGAAGGGCAATAGGCAACTATGACGTACAAAGTTGTGGGATATGTAAGCATTTTCTAGAGATTCCTAGAAAGACTTGGGGAGAGAAACCCCATAAAAGAGTAGATTTTCTGCCATAATACACAAAGGGACATGGGCTATTGCTATTTAGGCATTAAAGGGAAGCATGACCCACCCCTGAAGGCTGAGTAAGTGTGAGACACCTGGTTTACATTTATATAAATCTTTGCCCAGGACAATCCAACCTTCTAAGCACAATGCAAAGGAGCATATCCAATCTATTAAGCCTAGCGTCTCTTAACTCATAATATATAGCATATAGCAAGCCCGCCACAGTCGCTAACATTTACTGAGCTCTTTCTGTGTGTTAGGCTGGACCCAAAGATTTTTCAGGTTTTAACTCTTTTACAGACTTATGAGATAAATCTTTTTACTATGTCTATTTCATAACTGAGTAAATTGTGGCTTAGGAAAGTTTAGTAGCTAGATTAAAACGAGCAGCAAAAAAAGTGACTGTATAGTTTATTTCTTGCATAACAAGCCTTTGCTAGTTTTTCTTTTATTTTTGCTCCCTACATCTGTGACTCCTAAAACATCGTAGAGCCCAGTATTTGTAAAATCTTTAGATATATATATCTATATATATATGATCATATTCCATGTATAAAAATTATATATGTACATGAATTTCAATAAAAATTGGTATATGTTTAGAAATTGCAGACAGTAGGTCATCCCATCCTTGGAGTGAGATCTACAATTGATAGATTTTGTCTAAGGACCAAGTACAGTATCTACAAAGATATGATCCCATGAGATGAGGACAGAAGATTTCCTTTATAGCTATTCTACTAGACACATCATCCTTTTCTTTCTATCTTTTTTTCTTAGGAGAAGTATTTACTAAAAATCCACCCTAGCTGAAGCAGCTTTGCCAAGGTGAGATATGCAAATCGTCTGTGTTGTGCACAGATACAGGAGGATTAATCACATCATCAACAAAAGTCAGTTGTTAACCCTGAGGTGCACTAAAAAAAAATGAAAATCCACAGGCCAGTGGGTGCATAGAAATGGCATTTTATCACTCACTTACCAGATAGTTGCAACTACAATCCTATCACATTAAAAAAAAAAAAAAAGCCTTTTAAAAAAAATAATAGGTCAGCTTTGCATCTGAACAGGTATGCACAAATGAATTCTTTCCTCTTTCTTGCTTTACCTCATCAGATGCTTTTGAAGGAAAGTGAAACATAACTCAGCAGTAATTTCTCTTTTTATTAATAGTCTTAGAAACAACATAAGAAACAAATATTTCCAGAGTAATTTACAAAAATTAATGAGTAACATTTTAGTCATTAGCCGTCTCCCTAAAACAATCGCTTGAATTAGTAAAAGTAGCAAAGGGTCAGTCAGCAGTATCAACTGAAAATACAGTGTTCAATGTACCATAGTATAGATCCGTAACAACGGTGACAGGAGATGTTCATTACTATTTGAGATAAATTAATCTCTGAATATTTCTCTACACGAGTTCACTAACAATTCAAAACACTCCACACGACTCTTGACTTTGTATTATTTGTTTGTTTTACTGATGAAAATAGCTCTCAAAGTAGTATGCATGTGACCATATAACTTTCAATAATAGAGATGAAGTAATATCAAGCCAAAGGCAGCATTCTGATTAGTTAGTGTATTAATATTCATTGCTGTGTAACAAATCACCAGGAAACTTAATGACTTAAAAGAACAAGTATTCATTAGCTCACAACACTGATGGGTCAGGAGTCTTGGGCGTGGCTTAGCTGGTAGCTGGATCCCGTGCTCAGGGTCTAATAGGCTGCAGTCAAGATGCTGGCAGGACTCAGTTCTCACTGGTAAGTTTGGTTGGGGAAGAATCTTTTTTAAATTTTTTTGGTTTTTTTGGCCAAGCCGCATCACTTAGCGGTATCTTAGTTCCCCCACCAGGGATTGAACCCAGGGCTGTGGCAATGAGAGCACCGAGTCCTAACCACTGGACAAACAGGGAAGTCCCGGAAGTATCTGCTTCCAAACTCTTTTGGCTTTGGTAGAATTCCCTTCCTTGTGGCTATATGATTGGCTTTTTTTACCAGCTGGGGCTGGGGGTCCCCATTAGGTAAAGAGTCTGCCTGCAGTCCCTAGAGGCCACCTACAGTTCTCTGCCATGAGGACTTTTCCAACGTGGTCATTTACTTCATCAAGCCTCAGAGGAGGTCTGGCCTCAGTTGGCCAGGACATACTCTTGTGTGATGTAACCTTGTCACTGGGGTGACATCCTGTGACCTCTCTTCCATATTCCATTAGAAGTAAGTCACAGCTTCTGCTCACCTTCAGGGAGGAGGGGTTACAGAAAGGTATGGACACAAGTAAGTGAGGATTACACAAAGAGGTGAACACCAGCAGGTGGGAATATGGGGTTCCCCTTTGGGTCTGTCTGCCACACGTTTATATTTGAATGCAGCTTCTCAGAAAGATGGTAGAATAGCATGAGCATACTTTACATCTATTCTAAAGTCTAATTCTGAGCGAAGGTAAATCAGGGGCTCACTATGACAAATGGATGTTAGCAGTTTACATGTAACCTGGACTGGAATATTCTACTTGAACATTGGCTAGTATGTATGTTCATGTCAGTTGATTACATATTAAAATACCTGCATATTCAAGAAAAGATGGATAAGGCCTCTGTTTTCATAGAATTGGCTTTCCCATGATAATAACCCTTACACTTATGGGATGCTCTCATGTTCCAGGCAAAATACTAATCACTGCAAACTTATGAGATGGAACTCTGATCTCCCAAGCCTCACTCATGACAAGGAAACTCTAGCTAAACTTGTCCTAGGCAAATCTGAGCTAGATCTGCTAGTTAGGGGCAAAGCTTTATAAGAGTCATGGGGATTGCCTTAAAATTGTGGATACTTAGTTGTGTCTGTGAGGTTTATATCAGACAAGTCTAGCCTACTTGAAAGTTAAAAAAACAAAAAAAGCTGATCTGTTCATATGATTTTACTCAGTACAATAACCTATCTGACTTGTCTTTGGGGGAAAAAAATTTTTTTTTTAAAACAGTACAGGTATTAAAGATTATTTCTCCAAAACAATTGTTGGAATATTACCCAAAAGAAAAAGCCTGGCAGACCTGATTCAAACCCAATGCAGACACTGGGTACTCCGAAAGAATTAAAATCAATTATTAAACCTCATTTTTCAGAGGAGAAAACTGAGGTTTTGGGGTTAAGTATCTTTCCCAGGGTCACACAATTAGAAAACGTTGGAGCACAGATTCAAATTCAGGCAGCTGACTTTAAAGCTTATGCTATTAAACTTGACATGAAATTTTATCCATCTACGTGCAAATGTTTCTCTATCTGGAAAAAAGTCAGATTTTCAGAAAATATTCCCTTCCATCGAAAAAGTCCTAGACACACCCAGTAGACAGTTAATCACATGGCCCTGTGGGTACTACCCATGATGATACCTGGGCCCTGTCGTATTCTAATGCAATGTGTGTGTTTATTCTGTTTGTCTCGCCTGGTGAACAGTTAATTCATTGGAGTGTGGCTGCCTTTTAAGTGTGGCATTATCCCTTGCAAATGACATCATGCAACCTGCATAGGAGGAAATTAATCCTGATGCCTTTTAAGTTCTACCCCAAATAGTCAAGCTATGTTAATGGAAAAGTGGCCTCTCAGTTTGAGAGAGGACCATCATAGCATTTGAAACAGGCTTGTAGCCTTGGGGTTCCATACTGAGGGCATTTACTTCATCACAGTCTAAGGCCCGACGGCTTGGCCTGATCCTAATCCTTTAGAGAATAAAATTAAATGTTTTCCACTTTTCCGGTGGAGTAAGCGGAGTTTTCTTGTGCTTTCTTAATCATTGTCACACTAGTAATCCATTCTAAAATGAATTTGTTCTGGAAAAGAATGGGTCAGAGGCCTCTGTGTAGGAATACAATAGTAGAATATTTTGAAATGATTGTAAAGCAAAACAGATAATCCCATTTCCAAGCTCTTTGAAATATATATGTAAAATGTTATGTGCCTGAGGTTGAGTAAAAAGATAAATAGGTATAGTCGTTACCGAGTAATGTACCAATTATAGACAGCATTGTGTGTATACGCTCTCTATTATGCAATCAAAAAAGGAAGAAAAAGGATTATAACCATTTTAATAATTTGATTTGCTTCATTCATCTTTAGAGTTATCTCTTCATAAAATTAGATGCTGTGTTATTCCTTTCTGGAAAGAGTAAAGAACATTTTCGCGTTAATCAATGCTGACAAGAATATTATAGTGACTAAGAGGAGAAAGGAGGTGGGTTTGGGGTGGGGGGAGAGACAAATGAAGAAGACCTGATTGAAATTATTAGTTGCCAGAAAAATATCTATTGACTTTTTGTGTTTTTAGAAGTACCTCTACTAGCTTCCAAAAATACAGCTGTTTACCGTGATTGATAAGTTCCCTTGCTTTTAAGCTTATTCACATCCATTAGTTCTGCCTTTTTCCCCTGTTAAAAATCTGAAGCTGTCAGATTGAAGTAGCATGATCAGCTAATGTTCTTGCCAGATTCAAAGCATGTCCCCGGGGGTGGCAAAGTATTCTAAATCGCAAAGAAATGGCTTTTTAAATGTTGCCTGTTGACACTGGTCACTCCATTAACTCCATCTGAAAAGGTGAAATAGATAGCAGGCAATTATAGGAACTGTGTTGAACAGGACTTTGATGATCAATTTTCTCTAAATATTTCATTTTAGACCAAACAAAAGCAGATATTTGAAATTCACTATATTTTACATAGGCTTTTATTCAAAAATAGTACATAGCTACATTTTCAAAATTGGTTAAATCATTTTCTAGTTTTCACTTCAAGTTTACTGATGATTATGTATTTTGTTCCCTCTAGTATTCGATTATCATCTTGCAGACTGATTTTTTTTTTTTATTTCCCCTGTAATAGTTTCAGTTTCCACCTTATCACCCCGAGATATATTTTGTACAAGTAAAGGGGGGAGGTGTCAGGGGGAGTAAACGATTTCTAAAATGTAAATTCCAAAAACACTGAGTAATTGGAAGTGATTGCCAGTATGGCTCTTACTGGGTACAGAACTCAGAAGCTCTTGTTATAAAAATAATAGAACAAATTACATTATTCCCTGGCTCCATCAGAATATTATGGTATAAATTAAATCAGGTTTGATAAAACAACAAAAAACCCCTGAAGATGGCCATAATAAAAACAACAACAACAACAAAAGCCCCAGGAGAGAAGAGGGGATGTCCAGCCAGGGCTACAAATATAAATATACATAAGAAGAACCAATCCATTTATTGATTTGTTAAATGTGGAAAATGATTGATGAATAATTGAATAAATGTACGACTAGCATTTTCAAAGCCAGCTGGCGAATGGTGTCACTCCCTGTACGCCACTGTCTGTCATGGTTTTCCTGCTTCTCTGTTCCTCCCTCATTGTTTTCTCGTCCTGATTCCTCCCCCCATTCTCTGAGTCCTTACAGGTTTTTGGGCTTGGGTGATTAATTTTACCTTGGAATAGATTGGAAATGTAGAGCTGGGGTGGAGAAGGGAAAGAGTGAGGAAAAGAATGTGGGAGAAAATGGTTGATACTGAGGTTGCTGAGGCTGAGAACACAGTCATATACATGGATAGTGACTCCCAAGGATACTTTGCACTTACACTGTATTCACTATTGAATAAACGAGCACGTCATATTGTACACGTATGTCCCTATATTAGTCCATGGAGAAAGAGAGTGGAAGAGAAATAAATACATGATTTTGTTATCAGTTACCTTGAAGAGGTTTCTCTGAGGAAGTGGCATCTCAGTAGGTTCCTAAGGAATTTATTGAAGTCAACCAGGGGACAAGAGTATTCCAAGCAGAGGGAATAGCAATGTGTGAAATCCTCAGAAGCAAGATGAGCATGGCTTGTCTGAAGGAGAGAAAAAACTGAAGGTAGAGAAAGCATTTCAGAAAGGAGGCTGGAGAGGTGATGATTGGGATACATTTAGACCACATTAAAAATCCCTGACTGCATCCTTAAATAATGAGTCACTAAAAGTTTTTAATAACAGCAACAATGTGATCAGATCTGCCTTTTAAGCCCACTCTGACCTCTGCGTGGAGAGTAGCATATAAAGAGGCTAAGACTGACACCAGGTGACACAGAAGGAGATTGAGAGGCCCTTGTTGAAATGAGGTAATAGGGAATTTATTGGTTTCCTAGGACCGCCATAACAGGGTACCACAAACTGGGTGACTTGAAACAACATAATGTTCAGGAGACTAGCAGTCTGAGGTCAAGGTGTCAGCAGGGCACCTCTGAAGGTGCTAGAGGAGAATCTGTTCCATACCTTTCTTTTAGCTTCTTTGCTGGTAATCCTTTGCATCCCTTGGCTTGTAGATACCTTACTCAAATCTCTGTCTCCTAAATCACATAGTATTTTACTTGTGTCTCTTTACATTATCTTCTTCATGTGTGTCTGCCTCTGTGTCTCTCCTCCTTTTCTTATAAGGACAGAAGTCATATTGGATTAGGGCTGACCCAAATTACCTCATCTTAACTAGTTACATCTGCAAAGATTCTACTTCAAACAAGGTCACATTCACAAGTATTGGGGTTAAGACTTTAACACATCTTTGGGGGAGACATAACTTAACCTAAGAGTGGGCTTTGAAAGGAAATGACATGATGGGTAGTTGAAAGGAACCATGAAAAAGTTTTTAAGTATATTTATGGTGGTAGACTCAACAGGACTTGGTGATTGAGTGGGATTTGAGGGAAGGGGTAGAGTTACGGTTGACTTCCAAGTTTCTGACACAAATAATAGATGATGATGCCATTTGTTGAGACAGGAAATTCTATAGATCAAATAAGTGATGGGGTGAGCATGGGTTCATTTTTGACATGCCACGTCTAACTGGTCTGTGAATTTTCATGTGAAACTGTATGTTGACTTGGTGACTGAAAAATGCCCTTGGAATTCAAAATGAGAGATCTGGGCTGGAGATATAAACGTAAGAGTAATTTGTGTATAAATTATAATCAGAACTCTGAAAGTAGACAACATTCCCCAGCAAGATAATATTTAGAAGAGAAGAAATTCTAATGTCAACATTAAACATTTAAAAGGCCAAAACGGACTTTCATTTCTGGCCAAGATGGGCAAATAGGAACCAGATTTACCCTGACATATGACAAACAAGCAAACAAACAAAAAACAGACAGAACATTTGAAACAATGGTTTGCAAGACATGGGATGTCAGGCAACCAAGGAGAGAAATCTTTGAAAGCCCAGAAAAAAGCAGGCAAATTGAGCCCTATAATTGCTTACTTAAAATCAGGAACACGACAAAGATAACTGCACTCACAACTTCTATTTGACATAGTACTGGAGAGTCCAGCCATAGCAGCAAGGTAAGAAAAATAAAGAAAAGTCATGCAGATTGGAAAGGAAGAAGTAAATTTATTTTAGCTGCAGGCAATATAATGAGCTACATAAACAACTTAATGGAATCTGTAGAAAGCTACTAGAACAAATATGTAATTTTAGCAAGGTTGCAGGATATAAGCTCAATATACAAAAATCAATTATATTTTTAAATAACAGTAATGAACAGTCTGAAGTTTAAAATAAAAATGCTACTTACAATAGCATGAAATAAAAAATACTTAATAAATCTGACAAAATATGTGAAAGGCTTATACAGTTACAGATTTAAAACATTACAGAGAAAATTAAGATTATCTTAAAAATTGCAGAAAAATACATTTTCATGGGTCAGAAAACTCAATATTTTTAAGATGTCTATTTTCCCCAAATTGAGCTATAAATTCCATGTAACTCCAGTAAGCTATATGTAGAAATTGACAAGCTGAATTTAAAATTCTATGGAAATACAAAGGAAGTAGTATAGTCATAATAATTTTTTAAAAAGAAAAACAAAACTGGGAATAAGAATAATTTTAATACAGATATTGGCAATAAGATAGACAAATAGATCAATGGAACAATATAGAGAGTCCTAAAATAGACTTATGTGTATATGGACAATTGATTTTGGACAAAGAGGTAAAGGGAATTTGGAGGAAAGGTGTGTCATCTTTTCAACAAATGGTGCTGGAACAATTGGGTATTTGTTACAAAATAATTGAACATTGATGATATCCATCACTGTATATAAAAAGTAATTCAAGGTGAATCATTGACCAAAATATAAAACCTTAAGCTATAAATCTACCAGGAGAAATAATAGGAGACTATATTTATGAATTTGAGTTAAATAAAGATTTCTCAAATGCAACACTAAAAGCATGATTCATGCAAGAATAGACTGACAAATTGGACTTCATCAAAATTTTAAATTGAAACAAAATTTTTGACTCTTCAAAAGTCATTGTAAGAGAATTAAAAGACAAACCATAGCCTACAAGAAAATATTTGCAAATGATATACCTAATGTAGGATCTGTATCTAGAATGTATAAAGAAATCTCAGAACTCAATAATAAGAAAGCAACCAATCTAATAAAAAAATGATCCAAACTTTAACAGACACTTCACCAAAGACACGTGCATGGTCAGTATGCATTGAAAAATGCTCAATAGTTATTAGCCATTAGTGAAATGCAAACCAAAGCACAATGGTAGCACTACATATCTATTAAATGGCTAAAATTAAAACTACTGACCATACCAAGTATTGGTGAGAATATGGAGGAACTGGAACTACCATCTCCTGCTGGTAAGAAGGCAAAATAGTTCAGTCACTTTAGAAAACAGTTGAGCAATTTCTTTAAAATCTAAGCATAAACCTACCATATGATTACACATTCTAAAAAAATTACATCAAAGTAAAAGTGAAGGTGCTGGCAAAGGAGATTAAGGAAAAGAGCAGAGTGGTAAAGCACAAGGAGTGTGAGTTATAATAGAAGCCAAGAGTAGGGACCAGGCAACTTCTTCTAATGCTAGGTAGAGGTAAAGGACATTTAGTACTTAAAACCATTCATTGGATTCAAAGTTTACATCATGGACTAAGGCAAAAGAATTTAGTTGAACGATTAGGCATGGGACACATGAGAATAAGTTGACTGAGAAATGATAAAATAGAGATAGCAGAGACAGACCTTTTAGAGGTTTGTCTTTTAAAAGAAGAGACACCAATGATTCCTTTTGCATTTGGCAAATATTTCACTTACTCTTTTGTCTACTTTATATATTGATCATTACTTTTTTATGTAAATGACTATTTCTATGTCCTCATCCTTCTTTTATTGCCTCATTCTTGAGTGATTAGATGTGATTTGTGCTTGATTAAAATCATGCTTCCATCCATAAAAAAAAGGGAGAGAGAGAGAGAATGGGAGAGAGCACAAGAATGGGAGAGCAAGAGAGAGAGAGAGAAAGAGGTTGTTAGCTGAAGGGTAAATGATTCTGGTTATGAAGTTGGTTCAAGTCCTAGCACATTAAATATTGATGAAGACAGCCAATGAAGAGAGAATAATTGAATCAATAGTTTGTTTCCACTACCACAGAGGAGGGTGGGTCACAGAGGCTTGGTGGGAGGTATATGTTTTCCTCAGGGGAGGGATGGAGCAGATAGGTCTGAATACTGGGTCCTAATGGTGGGATATTAAGGGGATCTTTTTCTGGTTTTTATTTTCTCTTTGATTTAGGAGGAATGCACATCTGCTGAGATTTAAGTGGTTGAATGAAGGGTCAAAATTTTAATGAGTACAAAATATTTGAAATAGTCCTTTCAGAGAGGTGGGACAGGCAGTATGTATAGTGGGTTTAGACCTGGGTCACTGGAGTTACAGGGATTTGGATTCTAATCCTGCAACACTGAGCTAGTAATAGAGCCAAGCTCATGTCTTCCTCTCCATGTCTGGATGATAACAGCACATGCTTCATAGGCTTCTTGGGAGGATTAAATGAAGTGCTTCAATTTATTTCTGTCTTCACAGGGCCTGACTCTTAGAGAGTATTGAACAAATTGTGCCCATGATCATTACTATTTCTGAAGGAGACAAGAGAAAGACAGTGGTCATATTAATATCTCTCATTACTCCCTGCAAAGAAAAATCCCCAAAGAATTCAATACCAAGAAGAAGTTCTCCCATCAGAGTCTTGTTGGAAATGAAGGTCTACCTCACCTGATTAACATGTGAAGTTCCCCCTTCAAAAAGGAAGCTGGTTTAGATGCTAACAAGTGAAAACCAAATGACAAATGCCTACCATTGACATACCTTCCTTCTTTCCTAATGACGTGCTACAACTGAGATTAAATGTAAAATTCTATGTAATACCCAAGCCAGAAATAACAAGCAACATTATATCTGCCAGTTCACATAGCACAATCTGCTATTATTCAAACACTGACTAAAAAAAGCCAAAAAAGTGAAAGCCTCCCAAAAGGCTAAAATCATTAATTTTCATTCGGATAAAAAAGATAAAATTTTAGTGACAGGCAATTTTAATTTTACTATTTTAATTTGTAAAATGTCACTTGCTGAGAATTCTCACTTACTACAATGATAAATAATACAATACATGTTATGTAATAATTTTTATAATTGCAAGACTATTATCCCAACCTACTTTATTTTCACAAATACTTCTGGAAGAATGAGTTCATAAAGACTTCTGCTAAATAAGACTTTGGAAAAGTAGGGAGATTAGAGGAACAGTTTTTATGGATTGTTTAAAGTTCAGGAAAGTAGTCTGTACTGGGTTGAATAGTGTCCTCTTAAAATTCCTGTCTGTTCCAGAACCTCAGAATGTGATTTGTTTGGAAATAGGGTCTTGCGTATGCAATCAATTAAGATCAGGTCATACTGGAGTAGGGTGGGTCCTAGATCCAATATGAATGTTGTCCTTATAGAAAGAGGAGAAGAGACACAGAGACACAGAGGGAAGAAAGTCATGTGACGACAAAGGCAGAGCTTGGAGTGATGCAGCTACAAGCCAAGGATTGCCGTCCCCACTAGAGACCAGTAGACAGATATGGGACAGATTCTCCTTCAGAGCTTCCAGTGGGAACTAAGCTGCTGACATCCTTCTTTTTTTAATTTTTATTGGAGTATAGTTGATTTACAATGTTGTGTTAGTTTCAGGTGTACAGCAAAGTGATTCAGTTATATATATACATATATCCACTTTTTTTTTTTACATTCTTTTCCCATCTAGGTCATTACAGAGTATTGAGTAGAGTTCCCTGTGCTATACAGCAGGCTCTTTTTAGTTATCTGTAGTAGTGTGTATATGTCGATCCCAATCTTCCAATTTATCCCTCCCCTGCCTTTTCCCCCCAGGTAACCATAACTTACTGACATCTTAATTTTGAACATCTAGCCTCCAAAACTCTGAGACAATAAATTGCTGTTGTTTAAGCCACCCAATTTGTGATAACATGCTATGGCGCCCCTAGCAAACTACACAAAATTCTAAAAGTTTTCAATAAATGTGAAGGAATTATAGACCACAGACAAGACCCCATTACACTTCCCTAATGTTTGTTGCTCTTTTGGTCTTTCCTCTCTCTCCATTGTGACTGGCTGAAAACTCGAAAAAACAAAATAAATAAATACATGCAAAAGCAAAACGATATTTGTTTCAAGAGCAGCACAGAAGGGACAGGTAGGGAGACTTTGTTCTACAAGGGAAAAGAAGCTCATAGCAATGATAGAGAGAGAGAAAGACCCCCTAACAGATTATTCACATCTGAATTCTTAAAACACTACACAAAGCCTAAAACGTATTTTAGTGTTCAGTAAATGGTTATTGAACACGTGAATAAATCAATGAATGATAATATGGTCAATCTGTGTGACAATAAGCAACACATAAAGGAGGAGACAACGGTAGACAAAATTTGACCGAACATTGAGGATCACTCATTTCTGTCACTGAACGCATATTTGTTTGAGTTTTTGGCATCTACTACACACCAGACATGGTTCTTTGTGCTTGGGATAAAGAAAGAGCAAAGCAAAGTCTTGCCCTCATGGAGTACACATTCTCATGATTTAGTAGGAGGAGCGTGGGGAAAATCAGAGTTTGTGCCGTGCAGTATTTATAAGGATACAGTTGGGCTGGAGTGGCCAGGAATAAACAGGAGAATCAATTGGTTTAAAATATCTTTCATGCTCCCTTCCATGGAAAGAGCAGAGAAGGTCTAGTCTCTGGGTGAAGCCAACTAGAAAGTCCCTTTTTGCTTGTTTACCCCTGAAGAAAAATGTGTAATCTGTCCCTTCCTGAGCAGAAAGGAGTGACCTTTCTCTCTGGGGTTTTGTACATGTTTGTAAAGGCACAATTGGTATGGACATAACCCTGCTTTGTTCAGTGGGGACAGCCACACAGGATACGGCTTTCCTCAATGCCAGGTGATTATTGAACATGTACCTAAGGGATGCAGCTACGCAATAGCGAAACCCCATAGAAATTCTGTAATGAAAGTTACACACTGTGACCTCCCACTGAATCTGAAGAAAAGGTCTATTTGAAAAAATGCGTTTGTATATGATACATTTGTGTAAAAAACGACAGTCCTTTCAAATAGAAGTGCAGCTGTATCGTTAAGATGGTGTTCAGCCTAAGCTCAACTTAGAGTTGAGTTTCTAATCAGCTGCTTTGGGCGTATTATCATTGCCTAACTAGTTTGTCAGAGGTGACCAGGAAACCAATTATGTTTCATGGTATGAACTACCATTACAAACTATTAAGTAATACTGAACAGTAGAGATCTTGTGAAAATTATTTTGAATGATAGATTCTATTTCATTTTGGGGCAAAGGCTGAAATATAAGAAGTTAAATCAATTTTAATGAATTTTGACAGGCAAAAGAATTAACGTCCAAGGCACAGAATTAATTCTGGAAATGATTCTCAAAGCTCTCTATTATTTTAAAATCCACGTGCCTATTTTAGGAATTAAAATTGTTCTGATGTTGCCAGGTATCTATCTCAAAATATGTTTTTCTGTCATATTTAATTTGTTATTACAATATTTATTAATCTTTTTTAAGAACAATATTTTCTCTTAAAACACTTCATGAATACATTTTAAAGATGTTTTTAGTTTGATTTTTATATTTACACATTAGTTTATTTTTATATGAAATATAAAAATTTATTTTTATATTCATATGAGTAAAATTATTTTTATAACCACAGTATTTTAAGTATGTAACTCGGAAGTAAATCACTTATCTATCTGGACTGCAGGAAGTATAACTTAGGAAAATAGGAGAAATTATAGCTGATACGACTACACTCAAACTAGGGTATCTCAGTTTTGATGGACGACTATGTCTTTGGAGGAATCAGCAGCACAAAGACTGACCCTCTGGATCCCAGGTCTGGGAGGAGTGTGGTTTTAGGTCCCATCGATTGGAGGTCAGAGCTTTTGATGTAAATGTCTGCTTTATACCAGTGGGCCTGACTTCCTAGAGCGAAGGCCTGGTATTAGGAGGAGAATTGGAGGAGGGAGACGACAGAAAGGAAGGTCTGCATAGTTCTTCAGCTGAACCTGGGAATATGGGCACATTTCATCCAAATGTTGCTGCTGGCTTCTCAGAAGAATTTACAGAGAACATCCTAAGCAGATTTGGATGTACTACCATGAGCCGTTGGCAGTTTGGGGATATGGGAGCTATGCAGGGAGATAGGGCATCGGGCACCAGTTGACCAGCAGGCACCTGGCGATTCTGAGACGGTGATGACTAAAGTGGTGTCAAGGCTCAAAGGGCTTTGGTCCCCCCCAGATAGTGTAGCTGAATAAAGTGAGTTGAGAAGAAGGAAATTGGGACTGTATCTGGCCAAAGAGTTCATTCTCCGTCTACAGCCGTTCGCCAGACTTAGAGAAAAAGAAAGGCCTCTTTTTATATACCCACTTCCTTTTTCACACCCACATCATAAATCACCCAGAGAGAATTGGGCCTGTTGACCTCCCCCTGGTTTTTTCTTGATACCTTATATGTAACTTAAAACTTTAAAAAAGACCTGTGTGATTCAGGACAGGTGAATGTTTCAGTGTGAGAAGGCATCATTTTCACTTTCTGTAAAAATATCACTGGATGGAAAAAAATAGATGTATATGTATGTATAACTGAATCACTTTGCTGTACACCTGAAACTAACACAACATTGTAAATCAGCTATACTTAAGTAAGAAAAAAACACTGCATGAAAATGATTATGAATATTAAAAAGATATTGCTTACTATGGGAATCATGAAGCAAGCTGATTATTGTATTTTCAGAGCTCTAAATGTGATCTATTTGAAAATTCAGAACATAGGCATTTGGAAATGTCTTTATCCTTTCAGTATTTAAAGTTGAGAAAGAAAATAAAAAGTGAGAAATTCCAGTGCCTGGATATTCCCAGGCTAATTTCTAGACAAGTGAGTTTTGATAAGTTCAAGTTTCAGATAAGAACATTTTTTTTTTCTTCTCTTGTTTTCTCTAAGTGGTGAGTAAAAATGTCCCTGGGAGGGCTGGAAAAAATTAGTAATAGATTGTATTAATGTGGAGAATTATTGAGATAAAGTTTTAGTAAATTGGCATAAGGATGAGAACCTCCAATGATTATTATTTAAGGTTGATTTAATAAAGAAAAGTGTATGTATATATGTTTGTGTGTTTCTAAAAGATTAGTGCAGAGTTGTTAGTTTTTCTTTATGGGAGATACATAAAATAAATGTGAATAATTGAAGACATTATACAGACACTTTTCCACCAAGATTCTGTAAGTGGATATTCCAATAAAAACAAAACGGATATCCTACCTTCTGCCTTAAACATAATAGACAGTATCTACAAATTTAACCTTTTTTTAAAATGAAAAGTGTTTGCATTTCAGAATGTCTTAAAGGTTCATGAAATAATATTTTTCAGCTTAAATTACCCAGGTAATTTCTAAATCAATTCTTCCCTTTGCTTTTATAAATACTGCTTTTTGATTAGTATAATTTAGCCGTTGATAAATCTGAAACACTTTAACCTCCCTGCATTAGAGCGTGCCATGGAATGAAAATTTACATTTTAGTTCTCAAATGTACCAAACACAGTTTCTGTCTCTTTTCTAACTTGGTTGGGAGGACCACATAGGACATAAGTCTTTGACAAGGGGACCATTTTAGCACGAACATTACAAAAGCTCTTCTGTTCATAAGGGAAATATCTTCCCCTGAATTAAATTTAACCTCTTTAGTACCTCCATTTAGCCACCTGATAAATCCACCTGAGCTATCTTTTGGGGAGAGAGAGGTACATGGGAACAATAACACTTCCTTTTTGGACAGTTTAATAAAGCTTTGTGTGATTTCAAGATGAAAGATAATGTGTAATGCTGATAGCACCCTCCAGAGCTCTGCAGTCATGGATCCAATTACTTTTTTTGTCATGGTAAAAGCCACAGTGGATATATTAAATGGGAGTGTGGCTTAAGAAATAAGGCCCAGGAGTCTGGGTATCTGGTTTCTGAGGTTGACTTAACTTCTGCTTTCTTATCTAACGGTGGGTAGGCAGCTTAACTTTTTTGCCTCAGTGTCTCCTTCCATAAAATGCCTAGCAAATATCTAAGAAATGCTTTCAAAATGACAGTGCAAATTGCCATTTAGACTCACACTGGAATTGTCCAGAAAAAAATGAGGTGAGTGTTAGCAAAGGGAAATACTATCTTCTGCTTAATTTTAGATTTATCATAACTTTTAAAAGTCACGAGATTTCTAGAAGAGGAATGACATTTTCAAAGCCTTCAAGACACTTGTAAAAGAATGCTCTTTCAACTCTTCTTTATTTCTCAGGAAAGTTTTGACTCTGGCGTTTCTCCAACTTCCTCTCCTCCCCACCTCCCCATTCCGAGTTGAAGAGAGTCATTACAGTGTTAACTTTTCCAATTCGGGAGTACTTTCTTGGGGCTGATTCTTTCATATGATTTTTATAAATGGATGCATATCAGATTTCATGACATTATATTTGTATATGTGGTTACTGACTTTAGATATTCGATTCTAAAACCCTCAAACTGATTCATTTAACTATGAAATAATTGATTATAAATTTGTAGAAGAAGTATCTAACTGTATTTTATAAAATCTGAGTGGATAGAACATTGTCACGTATTGATTGATGTCTCGCCCATTGTCCTGAGACCATCTTGAGAGATGAAAGGTGGCCTGTAAGACTACACTTCTGAACTGTTAAAAGATAAACTGAGACATATTACACATTTTCAGTGTTTATTTGGGCAAATTAATTCCAGTCGGGGAGCACCAAACAGGAAGTGGTTAGGAGCACTCCACCAGTGGGAGCTGGGGTAGAGACTTTTAGAGAGAACAGGTGGAAGCAAGGCAAGGAAATTATTTAATTGGCTGTAGCATAAGGAGTTGCCTTATTTAGGAAAACCTAGCTGGCTGTTAGTGATTGATTGTCCTTAGGTTTTTATTTCTTAACTTGGAGACATTTACAGGTTTAGGTTTGGGTTTCTTTATGGAACTACTAAGACATTAAATCCACCTCTGTCTAATGGACTCATTGTTTAATTAATTTAACAGTAAAAATGACCATGCTCTTAAAATACAGATGCTGAATATACGTTTTACTAGCAATAAGCAGTGTTCTGAGTATACATTCTTTAAAAGATGTCTAGACAACTAAAACAAGTTCTTTCTATATGATGCCTTGTGTGGTTTAAGTATTTTTGGAAAGACTATTGTGAATCATTACATGGACTGTTGTCTCAATGAATCAACGATACAGATGTTAAGTATTTGGCAACAACAAATTTATTCAGTATTTCTAAATTCTTTTCATTATTTCTAGTGAATTAAATAAGTTACCATGAAATATTTAATACAGGCAAGTTAAATATAAATATTTTAAAATTAGATTATCTGTTTTAGAATTGAGAATTGTGACTTGGACTCTTCTCGTCAAGTAAATTTCTAGCATATGAATGATTTTCACAGGATTGCATCTACAATGTGTTCTTGCCTAATTCCTTGTTCCAGAGGAAATTCTGGTAAGAAAATTGGAGAAATTAGCTTCATTTTGGAGATGTGAGAATTTATTTAATTCATTTTCCTGTAGTGCAAAGATTAGGTAGCTCTGATTAGAACTCTAGACTGAGAATGAGGAGAAATAACCTCTTACAGAACTCATCTTAATTTAACTTTGATTCAAACCAATAAACTATAGCCTCACTCCTTCGTAGACAGATTATAGCTCATCAGTATGACTAAAAAATCACTGTGGAATTGCTCTGCAATAGTTCTGTCACTGTCCCTATAAATATAGTTTCACTGAGTGACTCTTCCATTTTCTAGCTGCTCAGCTATACTTTACTGTGGCAAACTAAAGGGCCTCAGGAATATTGTAAATGACAAATTAAAATAGCCACAGATAAAACATGAAATGTCAACACTAAAGTATCAGTAGTTAAAAGAAGAAAAACAAAAGTGGATCACTGAATTTCTGAACTATTTTTAAAAATCTTATTTTGCCATTGATTCTAGCTTACTCTCTTTTTTATACAAGTCTAGAAAGATAAAATGAAATTATTTAAACTTTGCTTATAGTCTACGATGACTAACTTAGAGAAAATTAAAAAAAAAAAAATGTAGGCAAAAAACAACCCCTATTGGCCAAATAAGAAATTATTACAAAGCAGCCATAAGGGAGAAGGGAAAGATAGAATCAGATATTGCAGCTGGGCAGAGTTTGAGTATAAGATAGTCAAATTGTTGAAAAGAATCTGAAAAAATGTTTTAAGTATTTTCTATTAAAACAAAGAAAAAAAACACTAGAGTAGGCAGTCTGAAATTCATACTTTTCCTTTTTCATATTACCATTATGATACTTGTTTTCTACTTATTTTCCTCTTTCTCTCTAGCTTTGTTGCTCTCAGAGTGTAATCCAGCATTAAAATCACCCAGGGTGCTTGATAAAGATGATTATTTTATAGACCATCCAAATTTACTGCTGGTATAGGGCCTGGCAATCTGCAAATTTAACAAAGTTTCCAAGTAGTTCGTCAAAGGAATAAACTTTAAGAACAAGGACTAGAAAGAGTCTGTGTGATGAGAAACTATGAAGGAATCAATGAATACCTTCTTTTTTAAATTAAGACTTTTTTTGATTGTTTTGTTTTGGTTTTTTAAGAGCAGTTTTAGGCTCTCAGCAAAATCAAAGGGAAGGTAGAGAGATTTCCCATGTATCTTCTGCTACCACACATGTATGTCTTCTCCCATTATCAACATAACACACCAGAATGGTACATTTTTTTTACCAAGGATGAACCTACATAGACACATCAAAATCACCCTAAGTCCATAGTTTATTTTAAAGTTCAGTCTTGGTGATGTGCATTTTATGGGTTTGGACAAGTGTATAATGCCATGTATCCATCATTATACTAGCGTACAGAGTATCTTCACTCTCCTGAAACTGCTCTGTGCTCTACCTGTTTGTCTCTCCTAGTTCCCAACCTCTGACAAGCACTAATGTTTTTATTACCTACATAGTTTTGCCTTTTCCAGAATGTCACATAGTTGGAATCATACAGTGTGTAGTCCTTTCGGATTGGCTTCTTTTACTTAGTAATATACATTAAAGGTGCATCCGTACCTTTTCATGGTTTGATAGTATTTTTTTTTTTTTTAAACAGTGGTTTTTTGTTTTTGTTTTTTTTAATTTATTTATTTATTTTTGGCTGTGTTGGGTCTTCGCTTCTGTGCTAGGGCTTTCTCTAGTTGTGGCAAGCGGGGGCCACTCTTCATCGCGGTGCGTGGGCCTCTCACTATCGTGGCCTCTCTTGTTGCAGAGCACAGGCTCCAGACACGCAGGCTCAGTAGTTGTGGCTCACGGGCCTAGTTGCTCCACGGCATGTGGGATCTTCCCAGACCAGGGCTCGAACCCGTGTCCCCTGCATTGGCAGGCGGATTCCCAACCACTGCGCCACCAGGGAAGCCCGATAGTCTTTTTTTTTAAGCGCTGAATAATATTCCATTTTCTGGATGTACCGATTTATTTATTCTTTCACCTATTGATGGACATCTTGGTTGCTTCCAAGTTTTTGCAATTATGAATAAAGCTGCTATAAACACCCACGTGCAGGTTTTTGTGTGGACGTAAGTTTTCACCTCCTTTGGGTAAATACCAAGAAGCATTGTTGGTAGATCGTATGGTAAGAGTGTGTTTAATTTTGTAAGAAACTGACAAATGGTCCTTCGAAGTGGCTGCACTGTTTTGTATTCCCGCTAGGAATGAATTAAGAGTTTCTGTTGCTCCACAACCTCACCAGCATTTGTTGTCAGTGCTCCAGATTTTTGCCGTTCTGATAGGTGTGTAGTGGTAGCTTGTAGTTTCAATTTGCATTTCCCTGACGTGGATCATCTTTCACATGCTTATTTGCCATCTGTATCTCTTCTTTGTTGAGGTGTCTGGGTCTTTGGCCTCCTTTTTTAATTAGGTCTTTGCTTCCTTACTGTTGAGTTTTAGAACTTCTTTCTATATTTTAGGTGATAGTCCTTTAACAGATAGATAGGTCTTTTAGAAATATTCTCTCCTAACCTGTACCTTGTTTTCTCATTTTCTTGACATTTTCTTTTGGAGAGCAGACATTTTTAATTTTAATTAAATCCAGCTTATCAATTTTTTCTTTCATGGATTGTGTCTTTGGTGTTGTATCTTAAAAAAAAAAAAAAAATCACCATACTCACGGCCATATGGGTTTTCTCCTGTGTTATCTTCTAGTAGTTTTCAAATGTTGTGTTTTACATTTAGGTGTGTGGTCTATTTTTAGTTAATTTTTGTAAAGGATGTAAGGTTTGTGTCTAGATTCATTTTCTTGCATATAGATGTCCAGTTATTCCAACACCATTTAGACTCTCTTCTCCATTGTATTGCCTTTGCTCCTTTGTCAGCTATCAGCTGACTACATACATACATGGGTATATTCCTGGGCTCTGTAGTCTGTTCCATTCCTTATTTGTCTATTCTTTCATCAGTAATACTCTGTCTTGATTATTGTAGCTTTATAATGTCTTGATGTAGGGTGTTATCAGTCCTCCAACTTTGTTCTCCTCCTTCAGTATTTTGTTGGCTCTTCTGGGTCTTTTTCCTCTCCATATAAACTGTAGAATCAATTTTTCAATATCCGTAAAATAACTTACTGGGGTTTTGATTGGGATTGCATTGAATCTATAGACCAAGTTGGGAGAACTGACATCTCGACAATATTGAGTCTTCCTACCCATGATTATGGGCTATCTCTCCATGTATTTTGTTTTTCTTTGATTTTATTCATCATAGTTTTGTAAATACTTATTTTAAACAGAGTTTTAAAAAAATAGGGAAATAAAGAACTTTTGAGCTAGAAGGTAATTAAAAATTGAGCTTATTCTGATTTTAAAAAATCCTGAGAGTTTGTTTTCATAAAGTCCACTATAAGCAGTTAGTTTTCTTATGCTTCAAAGTTTAAAATGAAGTAGATTTATTCTCTGCTCAGGGCTGGTGTGAAGAGTAAGTGATTCAAATACATAATCATCTCTATAAATATTTCCGTGGCATTTGAAAATAAATGTCTGGATGACCTTCCTTCCTTCCTTCCCCCCTCCCTCCCTCCCACCCTCCCACCCTCCCTTCCTTCTTTCCTTCCTTCCTCCCTCCCTTCCTTCCATCCTTCTTCTTTAATACTCCTTTCCTGCAACACTACTTAAAATGACAAATATGGATATTAGCTATATCATCTTTTAACATACATGACGTTTTAGTGATTATGCAGAGATTATAGGAATTCTGTAGTTTACCTAATTTTGCAGAAGTTTTTGGTTAGAATAAAATTTCTACAAATAAAGACCTTAATCAATGCAGTGTGTTGCTTGAAATCGCCTTTTTGGAGGGGATATTTGGTAATTTGGGTAGAAATAATTCCTTTAATTTTGACGCATAAAGGAAATGAGGTATGATGTTGTATGTAGGTATGAATAAAAAAAAATTTGAAATGGACTGAAAAGCTTAGTTAATGACCTGTGCAGCACAATCCTCCAAGATGTCTCTGCCTTTCACAGTTTTTGAGCTATCTTATAACTTCGTAAATCATAAGAACATAATATTAATGCAAATAAGTTTCTTTTAAAATTGCAAAGTTATTGTGTCCAGTGAAATGCTATTGATTACTGCCCTGTGAATAGACCTGTTTTACCTAAAATGTAACTTTAAATTCCCCTTTGAAATGGTTGTAACATCTTATTGTTTGTCCTGTTAATTAATGATTTAAGCAAATTGTTTGCTATGTGTTCATTTTACATCTGTATGAACTTACGATTAAACGTTTTTAATACATTATCGTTTATCATTAATTTAGCTTCTAGACAATAAGCACTCCCTTCTTTACTTTCTAGTAAGTGGCAAAAACTTATTTGAAATTCTGCCCCATTGGCTTGTCTTTCATAATAAAGCGTGAACACTTCCTAGAAGTCTGCTTGAAAATACCCTATCAAATCTGTTCTGATATCCTTGTTGCCCCAGGACTGGCACCTACTTCAAACTCTATACCATGTTTTCCAGACTAACATCCTTCACCTTGGTAAATACGAAGTCCACTTGCCACACATCTGATAAGGCCACTCTTACTCTCAATGCATTTGCTCTAATTCACTTATCAAACAGTAATTTTATAGTAGGAGGGGTTCTGGTTGGTTTTGCATGTTTGTACTGCTTTCTTATCTTCATATAGGTAGTATTTCTTAACAAATTCTGCTTTAACAAGTCTAGCCTTTATAATTCATAAACATCTAATAAGTCATATAGTCAATATTAATGAATGTGCCGTTTGGTATTTTGTTGGTTGATTTAGAAATGAGAACAATAAGAATGCATGAAATTAAAAGCATCTTTTATTTATTAGTCATGGTGATTTAAAAAAAGGAAGGAAACTGAGATGAATTACCAGAATTCCAGAATTTCCAGCGGTTGAAATTTATTATAAAAGCAAATAATAAGAGATCATCCAAGAAATAGAAAACTTAAAAATAATTTTCAATCTGAGATAAAAGGGACATGGAGAGATTTTCTTTGCATTCATCAGAAACTGGGAAAACACAACTGTCAGAAGATTAAATGTTAACTTCTGAATGTTTAGAAATAGGATGAAAATAAATTAGGTAGTGACAGAAAATTTTCCTCAACTGGTTCCCCTGTACATCACAAAAAACAGCTTGATGTTTCTTTTTTTTTTTTTTCCTTTACAAATTTAGGGCTTTCTTTTTTGAAAGCTATCACAGAGAAAGAAGGAATGTTACCTAAAAGTCAATTGAATCTACTTTATTTTTGAGTAGTGAAACCATAATTGGAAAGTAATTTATAACCTTGAGTTTGTAAAATCTGTTACTTTTCACTTACTGTCAACATTAGAACATAAGGCCCTAATAAAATATGACGTCAAAGAATGAGTTTTGCTGCAGGGAGTTTGTAAGATAAAGTAGAGAATCACGGCCAGGGCACACAGCAGGGTGCACCTAGGAAGTTAAGACTGGGTGAGTGATAAGAGAACTTCAAAGACAACTCTGCCCTTCAGTATTTTGGCTTCAG
Source organism: Balaenoptera physalus (assembly GCF_965194825.1). Classification (NCBI taxonomy): domain Eukaryota; kingdom Metazoa; phylum Chordata; class Mammalia; order Artiodactyla; family Balaenopteridae; genus Balaenoptera; species Balaenoptera physalus. Next base: position 6,437,215 of record NC_138899.1, read on the forward strand.
GATTCTGTCTAGCACTAACTTAATTGAACTATATGGTATAGTTCTTAAATATGTAACAAAAGATGATAAATCTCTCCTACCTGTAGAAAATTGAGATGCTTTACCTACTTCTTTCTATAGATACTGAAGTGTATTGACTTTGGTGCCTTCCCTAATTTTACACTTGTTTTTTAAAGTGAGCCTTGATCGGATGAAAATATACATTTGGAAAAAAATTCCTTCGTTATCCCAACATTCTTTATTCATGAATTTGTGTAGTGATGGAAATTAGCATGAAAGAGGTATTTATTCCAAGATCTTGCTTCCTTTCATGTCTGGCTTCACTCTGTTTATTCACAATTATTTTCATAATATTTTATTGTGATGCCATAAACTAGGGACAAGTCTCTGGAGGGAATAGTGTTCCAAGGCATGGCCGTCATTAGAAGACAATAAGCTTGTTTTCATTCCAACAGTCTTAGCTTTGCTAAAGGCTAAGTGGAAGAAATTAACGTACTGCGTGCCTTACAAAGGAAATTGTGTCTAATTATTTTGCTTCTCAAATTATCCCGTGAGGCATTGACTGGGCTATAAATATGTTTTATTTCAGTTACCCTCAGCTAACATTTATAATTTTTTAGGATTGTTAAAGATAGTCTATTAATTGAAATAAGATTATTCTACTAAATAAAAGTAAATAAAATTACTTGGGGAGCCAGGATATTCGAGTAACCATTTCTGGTCAGAAATTAAAAGTAGGAGGAGCCAACTCTCAAAGTAACATTGAAAACGTAGCCATCTAATATGGATTGTCTGCACTTTTCAGAAAAATAAAATTCAATTTAGAAAAATCTTAAGAAAATCTGTATGCTGATTATGCTATCACAGGCTGTGGTAGGGCAGAGTAATAGCCCCCCAAAGATGGCGAGTTCTGAGTCTCTGTAACCTGTGGATATATTACCTCCTACAACATAAGGGGTTTTGCAGGTGTGATTAATGCTAAGGGCCTTGAGGCGGGAAGAGTAGGCCGGTTTATCCAGGTGAGGCCAATCTAATCTAGTCTTTAAAGGCAGAGAACTCTTCTCACCTGTGGTAGGAGAGGCAAGATGGTGGGAGGTTGGTGAGGGACTCAACGCGGTTGAGTTTCAGGATGGAGGAAGGGGCTGGGAGCCCTAAGAAGCTGGGAAAGTAAGTGAACAAATTCTCTCCAAGAGCCTCCGGGAGGAACAAGCCCTGCCGACACCTTCATTTCAGTCGGTGAGCCCTATGTCGAAATTCTGATGTATAGCACTGTGATATAATGAATATGTGGTTTTTTTTAACTGTTAAATTTATGATAGTTTGCTCTGGCAGTGATAGAAAATTAACACAAGGCCTTATCTTGGCATATAATATTTTAAGTTAACTGTGAGAGTTTAGAAAAGCTCTGTGAAGCAGCTATAGTTAACTTGTATCTTTTGAAAACATTTTAACTGTCCAGGGATTTAACCAAATTAAACTTGGACAGATAATTAAATGAGGAACTATAGACCTAGGATTGGGTTTGTGCATGAAGGTATTTACCAGGTGCTCTTTTCGAGATTTTCGTGTGAAAGCAAAATCGCTACCTTAAGTTGCTTAAAGTCTCTGCTTTTAAGGACTCAGGTGGTTAGTTTGGCCCTGCCTGGATAATCCAGGTTACTCTCCCCACCTCAAGATTCTTAACAACAATCACACCTGCAAAATCCCTTTTGCTACGTAAGGTAATATTTCACAAACGGAGCGTGAGATTGAGTGAAAGGATTTAATTTTTGGCTTTTCATGGAGAGATATTTGTTTATAAACTTTGAAGAAGCTTCTGTATGTTTCACAAGGTGCATTTCCTGAATTATAAGTGTTGAATGGTTATTAACACTCCAGCAACCGAAAGTTATATTTTAATTAGAAAAATTGGAGTCTGTATCTTGCAAATTAATTGAAGTCGCTCTACTTTTGAAAATGTCAGAAGTATTATACAGTTTTACCACAGTTTAATCTAATTTCTTCAAGAATCTAAATATAAAGATTAAAAGTAACACAGCAAGGGAGTTTAAAGAGTTTTTAGATTTTCCCAGAAGACTATGGCTTTGGAAATCTATGAAATACTTTACTCAATTTACATTTGAATTAAAAGTTAAAGAAAATACTTGTAATGTGCAGATTACTTGATGTCCTGCAAAGGGGAATAAAAATAGAAAACATTGATCACATACATAATAGGTATCAGGTATGTCCCATATAATATTTCTAATCTTCTTAACAAATCCAGCCAGGTAAGTATTACATTTCCTGTTTTTTACAGATGAGAATATTGAGGCTCACATTTAGTTATAACTGGTGCAATCATGTAGAGTTGGGAAATGACAGGAGAATTCGCTGCAGGTTCTACTGACTCCCAGACTTTTGCTTTTAAAAAATCTCTAACCTAGTGCCTCTCCCTTCTAACTGAAAAATAAGCACAAAGATAACCCCCATGTCTACACGGTGCTAAACAAATCCCTGTGAACGATTAGTACAGGCAGGCAGAGTGGGAGTTTATACATTGGAACTCCGACTGCCTGCTGTGGATTAAAGAGGGTCACATACTCTTTGATGCTCCTCCCAGGGAGAGTTGAGGGGCTAGGTTTCCTCCCCTTGATCATGGGTGATCCTTGGGCAGGTTCTGTTTTGATTAATAGAATATGGCAGAAGTGAGGCTACATCAGATACTGGGCCTAGGCTACCAGCTCTGGCAGCTTCTACACCTTGTCTCCTGGGACACTGGCTCTGGAGCCATGAGCTTCGGTGGGAGACATCTGATTACACTGAGGCCGCCATGCTGTGAGGAACCGCAAGCTAACTTCATAAAGATGCACAAGGGAGAGCGGAGGGGAGAAGCCCAGCAGCCATGCAGTTTTCCAGGCATTTGTGTCCTCCCAGCTAAGTTGCACACTGTGAACAGAAATGAACCTTCCCTGTTACACCTGGTCCAGATTCCTGACCCTCAGAATCATGAAATATAATAACTACCATTAACTTTAAGCCACCTGATTTGGGCACAGTTTGTTATGCAGCAAAAGGTAATCAGAATACTGACTACGTAATAGTTGATAATTTTGCCTGATGTCAATATGTAATAATCACACACACATTATATAATTCACTCTACTCTCTGGTTTTCTAGTAAATTTTAAAAGGAAATGTTGTCCATGGCTTCATCTTCTACTCTTCATTCAAACGGATATTCATTCAAATGTCAATGTTCTTATTACTTGGAATCTATTGAGCCAAACATTGGTCACTAAGGAATCGTCAGGCAATTAATTGTTTTCATTTTCATCCCAATGACTTGCAGTTGCAGACACACATTTTAGGATGAATTTAGGCATACCAGCTGTCAGCTTGGTGAAAATAATGTAGTGTTTGATATATCCAAAATCCTTCCTGAATTGGGAAACTGACTCAAGATTGGTATTGCTGTGGTTAATCCCTTTGTAAATGGTAAAATATTAAATGAGGATTAGCCATTTTCAATTAAAGCTGTTTGGTTATTTTATTGAGTCCCTACATGTAGGCATTCAAGACTGCAGTGATGTGTCTGGTCCAGGTTTCTAGATTTTTAATGTGGTAGCTTGCCATACCTGATGCCAATTTTTAGGATATAAATCTGTGAGAAATAAGGAAAACTCAGGAATGATTAAGCCTACAGAATTTGTAAGCAGGGGAGGTTGTTTGCAGAGTGGACAAGTTTATATTGTTCACAACTTAGAATTTAGTAGGAATTTCAGACATAGCAGGGGCACATCTGTGCAGGGTTCCAGAAAAGTCTTTGTTGAGAAGGAGCTAGTCACACAAAGCACCAGTGATTCATTTGCTCCATAAATATATATATTTAGCCCCTGTTATTAGCCAGCTATTGTATTGATACTAGATTACCAGAGGGGTTTTTTAACACCACTAAAACACCATAAATTGTGTTGGAAATTCAGGACATAGGTCCATTCCCAATATACTGAATTGAAATCTCATGCATGTGGTCCAGAGATTAGCTTAAAACTCACCAAAAGTAATTTTTGGGCATAGCCAGAATGACAGAAAAGATGCCTGAATGCTCTCTTGAACTTGACTTAACTAGAAAATGAGAAACAATTAAAAGGAAGTAAATATTATAAGGTTGTATTGGCTTTGAAATGAATAAGGGATTGGAGAGAACAGAAAGTGAATTACAAAAGACAATTAAGAAACTCATTGATTTATATTAAAACTCATTGATTTGTATTAAAAGTTACAGAGGACCAAACTCGAGAAATCAGAAAAAAATAGTGGAATTTTTTCCACTGTGAAATTAGAAAAAATAAAAATAAACAAAAGACTTAAGAGCCAGGAATAAGAAAGAGTCAACAGTAACCCTGAGATTTTCAATTTCATGTCTGATATGAAGATGGTGATGTTTGGAAATATAACCAAACCATAAATATTAGGAGAAGGAGGTTGGATTTGTTTTCGGACATTGTAAATTTGTAATTCTTGCTGTAGTTGCATACTTTTCCTTTTTCCAAAGTTCTGAGGCAAGCAAAAATAATAAAACATAATTTCATGCCAGAGACTAAGCTAGAAAAAATTTCTCATGTCCAACATAATTTTAAGCCTCCCATGTTATTCAAAATACATAGGCTGTAAATTGGAATTTCCAAATTAGATCCACCTTCTTATTACAGATAAAGATGAAAAGGAAACCAGGCTTTGTCTTTTTCAGAATCATTTTTAGAACTTGCATGATGAGGAATATTCTTCCAAAACAAAGTCATTTAACATCAAATTCCAATTAAAAAGTAAACTGGACTAAATGTATTCGTGTATTAGCTTGACCTAAGTCTGGGAACTGGGCCAAACTTTTCAAATCATAGTATCACTATTTACAAAAAAAAAAAAAATAGGAAATGTTAACTAACATTATTAAATAAAAGCACATATACACACACATAACAGGAACCAAAATAAATGCTAATGTTAATGAATGTTGAATATGTGTATATATATATATATATATACACAGTGAAGATAAAATAGACTCTTGAACAGTGCTGGAAATAGTAGCAATGCCAGGGGAAAATTTATACAGTCTCCTTGGCTGTAGGGTACACATTTATAGTGTTATACAAATATACAAAAGAGTCACTTCCACAGTTGCCTAAAACAAAATTGAAATCTAACATTTTGCATTTAAAGTTCTTTCCATGTCTCCATTTCTTGATGAATGGCAGTTCATGAAACTTAGGTGTCTGCAAAAATAAATCTAGTATAAATGATACCTTGGTCTGTGAAATACAAACTTTTTGTGTTTATTTAAAGAAAAAAATTACATCTGTTCATAAAATTGTTTTTTTTCATAATCCCACTTTTATCTTTGAATGGATATGAAATAAATGAAATTCCTCCTTTCCTTCTCTTCTGCCTCTTTAGCCCCTTGCTCTGTAGCCATCATCAAGAGATCATTTTATATTCTTTTACACTTTATTCTTTTTAAAATTTTTAAATTTAATTTTAATTTTTTTAATTGAAATATAGTTGACTTACAATGTTTTAGTTTCAGGTGTATAGCACAGTGATTCAGATACATACATATATATATATATATATATATATATATATATATATATTTTTTTTTTTTTCCCCCCTTCGGATTCTTTTCCCTTATAGGTTATTACAAAATATTGAGTATAGTTCCCTGTGCTGTACAGTAGGTCCTTGTTCTTTATCTGTTTTATATATAGTAGTGTGTATATGTTAATCCCAAACTCTATTCTATGCTTATTAGGAATATACATTTTGGTTGTTTTTCCCCAAATAAAAATGATTTTGCAATGCACTTTTTTGTTTTACTTACAATGAATATTTTTCCAAGTCAGTGCATATGAATCTATAGCTTTCTTTTTAATTGCTCTATGAATTTCCTTTAAGATATATTCTATAATTGATTTAACCACTTTTATATTAATTGAGAGTTCTCCCCCAATTTTTGGCTAGTAAACTACACTTCAATGAACATCCCTAGACATATTCTTTTGTTTGTAAATAAGCTAGTATTTCTGTAGGACAGACCCCTTGAAGTAAAATTTCTAGTGAAACTCCTGGGTCAAAGGTCATACATATTTTAATTGTGATAGGTAATGTCAGTTTGACTTTAAAAAAAGCTATATTCACTCCCATCAATACCATTGTGAGAGTGCCCATTTTCCCTCACAAAAGGTGCATGTTATCAATCTCTTGAAATGTTGCCAAGCAAGTGGGTGAATAAGATACCTTGTTACTGTTTAACAGAAAGTTGATATTTTGTATTCATCATGGACCCTGTTTTAAGTCCTGTTTTATTTGCTACATTCCATTTGGTCCAGGGCAGAGATTTTCATTTTGCTTGGATTCAATAGGAAGGCAAATTATACTTTGTGCTTAACAGAGTTTTCCTAATCAGACTAGACTTTCCGGCCACCTATCTAGACAAATATCCCACTTTTCTATCTGAAATATTTGATCTCTCTTGCCCTGTCATAGGGTTTTGTGTGTGTGTGAGACGATCACCTCTGTGTGGGCTCCTGATTTTCCTAGTGACTTTGAAGCATAGTAACTTGGCTGAAATGTTGATGAGCCCAGACATGAAGGAGGTGATGATGACAGAAAAGGATAATTGAGAAGTACTGCCCTGGGGAAGAAATAGTTTGTGTCTGGGAGAGAAGGGCTTGACCACTCTTTCTCAAATGAGATTTCTTTTTGAAAGACAGTGTTAAGCGTGTGCAATTCCAGAGACAACTAGGTTGTTGCAGAAATATCTACCACAGCATGCTTCAACTTGTTTTCTTTAAAGGTTAAAAAAATAGAAAAATGTGCATCTCTTGAAGAGATTTCCAAACCATCGTTGTGAACAGTAATCCAATAGTTCAGTTTAAAAATTAAGAGGATTTTAAATAAGAAGCAATTATATCAGGCAGAAAGCAAACATAAATGCCAGCAGTCAAAAAAACCTGTGAAAAGATATGATTAAAACTGAAATTTTTAAAATATGTTTAACTGTAGTTCTTGACTTTTAAAGTCCACAGACATTTTCCCTTGAGAAAAGAATAAGAAATGTTAAAATGTTGAAGAAGGGCATAAGAACACTTCAAAAAGAAACAAATTAAGAAAATATTAATATTGTGTTACCAACTCCAAAGCCAAACAGAAAACACTTCTCAACACGATAGGAAGTTAGTTTGAGGGAGAAGAAAACAACAATAATAACAATATAATAATAATAATAATAATAATAATTTTTATAATTTGTATTTTGGGGCCACTGTTATTTGTCAATCAACTAATACATGATAGTAGAGTCACTCTTATTTATTATAAAAGAAAATTTGTATCCTTTCATTTTAGGGAAAGGTTTTAACAAAATTGTCTGATTGTACATTGGAAATGCTTCAAGAGCAATTCAAGCCATGATTCACTGAAAATACTCAGGACCCTTTAACTTCTACCCGTCCGTTTCTTAGAGGCCCTGTCGGCTTGGTCTCTGCTCAGAAGCTGTGCTTATCCTAAAGTGGAGAAATAGTTTAAAAAACAAATTCAATATTACTAATTCAAATATTATCTGTCTCTGAAAGTAATGAATGATATATATTGTGTTAAATGCTTGTCTCTTCTTAGGGGGAGTCTCTCGCTGTGCAGATGAGGTATTTATTTTATATTGATATATATATGTATATATATATATATATATAGATTTACTCTTTCCTTTCAATGACTGTATAGTATTTCCATGTGTAAATTACTCTCAGTGGTTATTTAATGTTTACATTTTTCCCCCAAGACAAGGAATGCCTTAATGAGCATTAGCCATATTTCTATTTACTGGTCCATGTATCAGTCTACCAAATTCTCTACCCACAGATATATTACAGACTACTGCAAGATGAGTCTTTAAAATTAGGTTGCTGAGTCATACTCCATATTAAGAACATAGGATAGCATTTCCAAATGCTATGCAAATACTATGAAAATCATTTGCATCAATTTATATTCTCGTTACTTCTTTACTACAACTATTGCCTCATAAACTCAATGGCACTCAAAATAATTTTTATTTTTTAACTTAATTTTTGTCAAAAATAGCACTTTAGCATTTTTTTCAATGTTGGCATTCCTAGTATGCTTTGTGGTATATAGTTAGTACTTAAACAATATTCGTTGCATGAAAAAATAAACATTGGCTATTTTGGAGGGTTTTTTTAACAAGAAAAAACACACTGATAAAAGAGACATTTGAACATTTTGTGCAGTATAAACAGACATATTAATGGAGTTTTTTTTTTTTTGGTATTTGTAAAAGTTTTACAAATAATTTCATTATTAATGAAATGATTACATAATAATCATTTAAAAGGATCATATTGAAATGGGCAAATAGATTCCTCTCAATCATATTATTCAAAATTTTTTCAGTGTAATAATAGATGTTATTTATTGTAAAGTGATTTAGAGTGAACTGTAAAAGTTCCAGAGAGATTAGATAGTAATTGCCACATTAAAAAAATGTATCACATGTTAAACTAATATACATGGTTCAGGATTATATCAACCAACAGTTCATTAAATTTGATGTTTACTGTCAATCTTTTTTTCTTTTTTAATAATGAAGGCTCCCTAAATTTCATTGGCTCTTTCCATGTACTAATTTGTATATATATATTAATATTTGGTTATTTGATTTAAAGTTTCAAATATTCTCTGGCTAATTTTAAATAAACTAAAAATTCGTTCTTAGTCCTCTGTATGAACAGCCAGGTTGACGGGGGAAACAGTGTCTGGAGTTACAAGCCAATATGGTTGTTTAATACCCTTTTCTTCATGAGCACATAAAGGAAAATTTTATAAATAGCCTTTTTAATGCTATGGTTCTCTTAAACTCACACCAGTAGTAATTCTGCACAGAAATATGACAGCCAAATGTGTGGAAATAAATTCCATTTGTGTATAAAATATCTAAGATAGGAAAAATTATACTTGTAAAATTTAAAGCTAGCTAAGGATTCATTGAAAAATTTTCGTATACCAACTCTCCAAATCTGGTTTTAAAGAGACTGTAACATAATTCCAGGAATAAAGACCTTCTGGAATTGGGATTTATGGAAAAGAAATTATGGCCCCATAAGGTTCGAGAAATGCAAAGGGCCTGAAAGATCATCTAGGAGAAGGTACTTTTCTTTCCTTGCTAAAGATTAAATGGGTGTTCTGAAAACACTGCTTTCTGGGAGCATACATTTCTTCTCTTGGTGCTGGATTTTGTATTGATTAATAGCTACCATTTTTTTTCCCCCTTTGTAAAGAAAACTTTTAGGGATAAAAAATCTCTGTTCTGCTCACATTAAAATCCCCTATTGACTTTGGGAGGTAAACATTGATTTTTGATGGGAGGGTGCAACTTATTGAAGAAAGGACTTGAACCCCTGGTGAGATGATACTTCTGGGATATACTTAGTTATCTAAACAGAATAAGTCTAATGTCAGTCTAAAGAATCATATGCCTTTAGATTTTTATATTGATAATTTCAGTAGGACATTTTGAGAGAAAAAATTTCTTTCAACTTTGAAAAGGATCTTTTTTAAAAAACATGACTCTTTATGTTTGTTCATTCTTTTGAAATATATCGGTACAGGAAGAGAAACTGAACAGCGTGCTGGGCATAGGGTTTTTGACCACTTTAGACTGTCAGATAGTGTCTCAAAAATGCTCTGGAAAGTCTGTCAAGGTTTTAGAAAGTAATCCAGTAACGGCTGAGGATGCGTAAGTCTGAATCATCTTATGTGCTGTTCTGTGTCTTTTGTGGGGGGAAAGTCGTAGCTGAATGTGATGGAGACTGGGTGGTGCAGGCTTTTAACGCTCTCAACATTTTCCAACTCGCATGTCAGGACAAAATTGTAATAACAAAGCTCACGGCAGCTGCCTAGGCTGTGTTTTTGGTTGTAACTCAAATGAGAACATTCATCAAGTCTCTGCCCTTCATGAATGCACATGCATGCATGTTTTCAAATATAACGTCGAAAGACATTTCAAGATTTGGATGGAATCCTTCAGACTTAAAATTAATCCAAAAGAGCAATACTTTGAAACTTTACCAAGGATTAAACAAATGGCAAGGTCTTGTCCATTTAAATGTGTATGTCTTCAGGTCTGTCAGACCTTACGGAACTGTATTTTTGATATAAAACCAGCAGGCTAAATTTAACCTATACGAGGTCATGCAGACCCCTGACTAATCTCTTTTACTGGTTTGTCCTAAAATCTAAAATAAAAAATAATTTTGCAATTTTATTTATTGCATAGTATTTGAATAATAAAAAACCCAATGTTTCTTTAATATATTACATTCTTCTGCAGACCTTCATGTATACTCAATAGCTAATGTGATATTTATAGTTAAGTAAGTTAATTTTTATAGTTTTGTTTAAGTGACTTATTTAGGATTCCACTGAGGATTTAGAGGGAGAAAAACCATATTCTTTCATAATGTTATTACTCTGCTGTTCCAATAACATTTAATAGATGGTTAACATTCTCTAACATTAAGCTTGTAGTATGGGAGCTTTGAAAATATCACATATATTTAGATTTCTCTTTAGCACTTTAGAAGGATCATAATGATAATTTAAAATTAAATTTGAAAAACTGTTTTCTAAAAAGCCTGATATATGTATTTTTCTTGGGTAGGGGGCAGGGAGGGATACTGCTTTGGTATACCCAGTTAATCTTTATGACTCATTGATTATTTATCAATCCAATGACTGTATTTCTGAATTCCAGAATTAATGTGCTTAATGGAACAAATCAACCATAGTGTGACAAGTTAAAATTTGTTTGCAAAGATAAAAGTCAGTTCCTATATAAAAATATAATTAATTAAGGTGCTGTAAAACCCTGCTTCCTCATAAGGACAAACACTTGTTCTTTGATAGAACATATATTGATTGAATGTCCATCCATTCCAGGCTCTGTGTTTACAGTGATGGTCAATGTGAATAGGTTTCATGTAAAATGTATAGTCCTATCTGGGAAAACAATATCAATAAAATGATCACATTAATAGATGTATGCTTGATTCAAATTTAGATGAGGAGTCTGAAGGAAAGAGACCTAAGTCAATGAAACTGGCTTAAAGCAGAGATCAGGGAAATTTTCCCTCTTCCTGAAGAATTATTGATTGAGCTGAAGGAAATCTGTAGGATACGGGGCCGCCTGGGCAGGGTGTAGGGGGCATTCCAGGAGAGGTCATAGTGGAAAAGACCAGGAGTGGGACCCACTCAAGGAATGGAAAGAAACTCACACTTGAGGAGAAAGCAGGGGGTGAAGGACAGCAGTTTGAGAGGTTGCTCAAGAAGCCAGGGGCTTGATTAGGCAAGAAGTCTGGAATCTATCCGAAAAGAACTGGGAAGGCATTAGCACATTAGGCACTTTCAAAAGTCTAGGAGATACTGTATATCATAGGGAACTATATTCAGTATCCTGTGATAAACCACAGTGGAAAATAATATGAAAAAAAATATATACATATATGCATGTATGTATATACATATATATAACTGAGTCACTTTGCTGTACAGAAGAAATTAAATACAACATTGTAAATCAACTATATTTCAATTTAAGAAAAAAAAAAAAGAGTCCAGGAGAGAGAGGACAGCAGCAGGCACTGGGGAGAGGGCTTGACGGTCACTTCTTTGTTGTGCTTTTACAGGGTAGACAAGTATTTCAAAGCATTTACCTGGTACAAGGATGGGCAGTAACCAAACAGCATGGGAGACTACCCAATCAGAACCTGCTCCAGTGGCTGCAGGCTGAGCAACAGCTCTGCATGGTAATGTGACTCTAAGACACTCTCTCAAATTTATACAAAGTGAAAAAACTAAAAGATCATTTTATGCTGTTGGCTGCCGGAGGGTTAGACTTTTAGTAGCCTCCACGACACTGCAGTTTGAGGAGATCTGCTTTTAACTGCAACTTTTATTTCTCTCTGCATGAAAAATGACAAATGATACTTGTCCTTCTTAATAAACAAGACTGAGTTAGGATTACCAGAAAGTCAATACTTATACCAAAGAGAATGTTGCCACCAAACCCAGAAAATACTGTCTTGCTGAGTGAAAAGCATCTCCCTGAATATCTGGAAACCTCATCGTCTTCCCACTCTGGCTCTTTTATGAGTTATCATAACTCAGCTGTAGCTGTAATGTAACTGACAAGCACTGATGATGAAATCAATAACCACTAAAACAAAAATAAATGGTGTTTGGGGTGCGAGAAACAGCCATTTTTATCTTAGGGAAAGTACCTCTGACTTAAATGTACTCTAACTCCTAATATTTCACATATTTTTTTTTAATAAACACCAATTTTGCTAACATTTCTGCGGTGTCTAATCAATATGCATAATGGTGGACCCTCTCTTTGTGCTCAGATAGAACCAGTGCATCATTTAGATAGGAAATGCTATGTCATTTAATTCCATTAAACATCATTTCCTGGTGGGAATTTATTTTAAGCTCTCCCTATTATTCAGCTCAAAAGCTTTCACACAAGTAAGCTTTTGGGAGAATACAATCGAGAACTTAGTTTCAAGTCTCGAAATTTATGAGATAAATGGTAAATGGATGCCTCCTCATCCTCCACAGAAAATTAGCTTTAAAAGCTGGGACGAAGTGAGAGAGTGGCATGGACATATATATGTGACCACATGTAAAATAGATCGCTAGTGGGAAGTAGCCACATAGCACAGGGAGATCAGCTCTGTGCTTTGTGACCACCTAGAGGGGTGGGATAGGGAAGGTGGGAGGGAGACGCAAGAGGGAGGAGATATGGAAACATATGTATGTGTATAACTGATTCACTTTGTTACACAGCAGAAACTAACCATTGTAAATCAACTATACTCCAATAAAGATGTTTTTAAAAAAATATGTAAATATTTTAATGCAACATTTCAGTAGAAGCATGTGAGATAACACCACTTTTAAAGCCTCAGGGTCGTCAACTCACTTTTTCTAAGGGTGGCTGATTCTTAAGTTTCTATGTCTTGACTGATTCACTTGTTATAATGAGGGAACCATTTGGGGACATTGAGGCTGTCATGATATGTACAAGTTGGTCCTCTTGGAGGAGTACGGTGATCCCTGCTATTTCTATTTTTCTATTTCTTAAACACAGCTGACCATGTAAACTGCAATGAGCTGTGTGTCTGATCTAGGAGAGCTGTTGGAATAGGTTGAGATTCAAGGAGGAGGAATGATGGAATCACCGGTAACAGACAACACAGTGTAGCAAGAAGTTTCAGAGGAGGGGGCTGGGTGCACAAGACGGTATAACTTGGGGCCTCGATAAAAGCCAACATAAGCCTCTGGAAGTGAATAAAAAGAAAAAAAAAAAGAGCGTAAGCTCTAGAAAACATATGCGGGTATCTATAATTCACATTAATATTTATAGACATATACCCAAATTGAGCTATCAATATCTATTTATATCTACTATCTTTTATCTGTTTTTTAAAAATTTAGTTTATTGAAGTGTAGTTGATTTACAATGTTGTGTTAATTTCTGCTGTACAGCAAAGCGATTCAGTTATACATATGTATGCATTCTTTTTTAAATCCTTTTCCATTATGGTTTATCACAGAATATTGAATATAGTTTCCTGTGCCGTACGGTAGGACCTTGTTTATCCATTCTATATATAATAGTTAGCATCTGCTAATCCCAAACTCCCAATCTATGATATCTATATATTATTTGCTTAAAATATGTAGGGTTGACAAGGGAAGTTACATTTCACATTGTCTAGTCTGGTTAAAATGTGAAAGTATGAAGAGATTGTGATTAGAAGCATTTATGATTCAATCAAGTAGTAAGTACTGTCAAGATGATATATCCAATCAGGTATTATGAGGGGCATGTGATTGCAGAAGATTATTCTGCTATCTTAAGAGACAGGCTGTGTAAATTTTAGGTTATGATTTTAGAGTTTAAGAGGACAAAGCTAATTGCCTGCTGAACTCACAGTCATAGTTGGAAGAGACCAACAGGCAAAGGCAAACATGATGATCCTCTACAACTGCCTTGATTGGATCAGATGAAATCACAGCAGGAAAGCCTTGTGACTGTCACACCTGGAACTAGGTTTGCTGACTCACTGGGCACACAAGTTTTGAGGGACACACTTGTGAATTTGGAAAGTAGATAAATATGTAAAGTCATATGAATATAACTATCCAGTCCTTTTCATAGCATATTTATTAACACCAAAACAATTTTAGATGGGCTATCAACAAAAAATACTTAAAAATAAACCACAGTCTATTTATTTCACACGCATCGGTTATGATCTGCCACGTAATGTACTGTGCTACAGTAACAAGTTAAACAGCCACCCAAGAATGTTTAATCAGTTTTACTGCACCGATTTTTAACAAAATCGCTTTAAATGCTTTATCAACAGCTTTAAATACAAACACACAGTGGCCAAGCTCTAACATAAATGAATGAATTTGACTTTCTGGAAGACGGTAGACAGACAGACAGGATGCTGAAGGGACAACAGTGAACTGAGAATGGTTGGAGAGGCTCAGATTCACTTGACCTGTATCAGGTAAGAATACAGTTCCTGTTAACAGATTGTTTTGAATTTGTTTGCTAAAATTTCCAACAAGATCAGCAGCTGATCTTGATATGTGTATAACACTGAACTGCCAGACAAAATAAGTATGCAACTGGAAATGGCCTGTCCACCCCCCTACCCCTGCAGGATGTGACCTTGTCTGTTCCAGTACTGAGAAAATTACTCCAGTGCAGAAAATCCATGGAAATCTCACTAGCTCTATATATTGGGAGGGGAGTGGTCACTAGAGCACTGTTCCAGAATCTCTTCTTACAGAATGGCCCAAAGCAAATTCTCAGAAGCTTGAATTTTAACCATAAACGTACACAATATTTATACTCTCTACACTGATGATATTGCCTTGTCAAATGACAACTTGACAAGATTGTTCATTTGAAGTTTTTGCCTCCCTTTGTAAGTAAAAGAATCGTTTTAATTGCTTTCTTTCCCTTTTTTTTTTTCCTTAGTTCACTCGACAATTCTACCTCTTCTGACCCATGTGAGGCCTGCCTATTTCACTAAGCAGAGCCTGTTACAATAAGAAAACTCACAGAAGCATTTCCTGTGTTAGAAATTCATCCCTTTTTTCCTTCAGAATATTCTTAAAGTTGATTAAATCACCTGTATTTCAGCTTCTTGCACTTTGACTTCCTCTGATTTATGGCCCAAGTTGTAGCACACCATACGTTTGTGTCAATAGGGTCCCTTTTGTTCTCTCATCTTTTCAATGCAAAATAAGTCCATTGATTATAATAGAGAAGGAATAAGAGAAGAGAAGGGTTTTTTTTTTTTTTTTTTAAACCAAAAGAGCTCAGTACATATTCTTGGCTGCTCGGTTTGCTGCTTACTTAAATTTGGGAATGTTATTCAAACACTGCAGCTTACAGTCCAAAGGACTGGGCCTATTCTGTAATAATTTATTTGAAGGCAGGTGTCTCCTTTGTTGGATTCTTTATTTATCCATTTTGCCAGATTATCTGCAAGTAAGAATATTGAAATAAGATCTTTAGCAACTTAACTTTGGATGTCGGTTTTCTTTTGAAGGACAGTTATTAAAAAATCTCCTAGGACCGATCACTTGCTTTTTTCTTTTTTGTACAAAGCAGTGTCATCACTTTTTTTGAGTATTATATTTCTCCTCAATAATTGACATTACATTAAAGGAACACAAAATTGTCTTGATTATGCAATAATGATCAAGGCAGAGTGTTTCCTAGGAACTAATGGTTGCCCGAGAGGACATGATGGCTTGAGGTCCAGCTGGTTAATAAGCCACAGGAAATGCCGCGGGCCAAGATTTGTATTATTTCACTGAGATTAAAATGAACAAAAAAAAAAAAAAAAGGGGCAAAATGGATTTATTTTCCACTAATGGGTAAAATGGCCTCATTTTGGATGCAGAAGACTTTTCAGTAGAAGTATGTGTTTCATAACAGCTAAATCAAAATTTTCAGTGATCTCTACTTTTTGTTTTTAATACAGTACAGGACAGATAATACTGTACGCTTGATTAGAAATTTTAATACAACTGAAAATACTATGCAACATTGGAGTTTTTGTCTAGTCTTGTACGTGCCATAGAACGTTATGGCCAACATTTGCTGTGTTAGTTTCTTTTTGTGGGGTAGAAATGTATTTTATACATTTTCAATATTAAAAATAGTGACTTTTGAAAACATTCAGAAAATAGTTATCTAATGACAATCAAAGAAAATACAGGCTTTATTTTCTTTTGTTTTTAGGATTCCTTCAAATGTTAGGGAACGATAGCTGACCAAAAAGATGACTTTAAGAGCTTAAGTAGTTTTACTTAAATTATAATACAAGGTAGACAATAACAAATGTGAACGCTGTCTTTCCATATTTCTAAGTGAAATTAATCAATTCTGGCTCAGTTTATCTGTGGGGATTTTGTCAGAGGAGTTGGTATTTGAACATCTTAAAAGACAGTCTCCATCTCAGTAGCTGAAGGGGACATTCAAGTGGTCAGAATCAGTATGTACAGAGATGCAGACTTCTTTAAAAAGAATTTCTAAGTGCTTTATGTTTTTCAAAAGAATGAAACAGTTTGAACAAATATAACAAGTTTAGAGTGAGCATTTATACCCATTTCACCAACTGCTGAATGGATTAGGGCCCAGCTGCAAGGTCAGATTTACACCTGTCCAGGTGTTCCCTTGCCCAGGGCAGAGTAAAAAAGTCCAGAAGTCTCCACTGCAGCAAGATAGCTTTGCCTCCCTCAGGAAATTCTTCCAGGTAGAGATTTATTGGAGTCTACCAATGTCCTCTTTAAAATGCATGGCACCCCTTGGTATATTATAAGCACCATAGAAAAGTCACCTTCATTTTAACATGAAATGGCTTAAAAATCAGATTACTTTTCTCCACACATCTGATATAATTTCCATTAAGGAAATAGAAATTTTGATAGTGGTTGGAGAGAGAAGTTATTTTGGCATAAAAGGAAAAGTGTGCCTGGGAGGAATACCAGAGCAGAGAGCTGTGAGTAATCAGAAGAGTTTTAGGGGAGCAGAGGAGAGAGGGCCTCAGAAGACGGGAGAGGAATGCGAGAATGGAGGGGATGAAGCAAGAGTGCATTTTAACCGTTTTGAATGTTACCACTGTTTGGCCCTAAAGAATTACTCTGATAAGATGAATCTTATGAAATAATAGTTTTTGACCCAGTTTGAGTCGTCAGTGTATCTTAGGTTTTTGTCTTCTCAATCACATGGCTACGTAGATCAAGAGCAGTGTCTATCAAGTCAAACACTCCCATTCAAGCAGGCTGTAAAAGTGTCACTAAAGAATGTTGGAGCCTATGTCTGCCTGTGATACTGACCTCACTGTATTTCAGGTGTATTTGAGAGCTTGTGTTTTCTATATGCATATACATAAAAATATTGTGGGCAAAGTGGTAATTAACAAACTTTCTGGAATGAATACAGAGTATATTCTGGTGTGACAGATATTTTTTTCTTCACAGCATTAATTTTCCATATATCCTCCATGTACCAGGTACTCTTTAGTTTCTGTGGTAGATACAAAAGCCTTACCCAACATTTTTCCACAAAGAAATTATATTAGTAGTGAGAGGATAAGCCAAACACATGTAAAAGATTTCTAGAAAAGTGAAAGCAAACAGTAAAGTGTTGAATTGAGTGAAACAAGAAAAACAGTGCTTTCCACCTTTAAAGAAATTAGAGGAAATGATTATGGAAGGCAACATGAGACTTCGAAAGAAACTCCATGAATCCATAATTTGTATACACAAAAGGAGGGGCAAAGTTTCAACACACAAAAGGATACTTTGGTTTAATTTGATATTGTTTCTTTGTCTAGTTTTACTAAAGATGACCTGAAGCTTTCTATCCAAGAACAAGCCTGACAGGTTTCACTTCTTATGGTTGTTAAATCCCTTCTCTTATTAATTATGTTAATTGGAGCCATTAGCTGGTAGAACCCAGTCTGGGTATTTGTCCTGCCTAATCCATGCTAAGGTGCCATCAGCTAAAGATGCAGCATTCCTTAAGTGAATCTGTAAGCTTCATTTATGCCAGAATTTCTATAAAAGTGTAGTCAAGAGTGTTGATGGAAAATTAGGATGATATAAATATGTAAGAACTGGGAAATATATAATCTTAAATGTTCCATGTTATTTTTATTATCTCTCTTTCCCACAGCTTTATGAGGCCTTGGGTACTAATATAAAATCCAAAATTAGAAACTTCTCCTCTGCGGATGTTTATTGCTCAGTCTACAGTGCATGCAGTCTTGGTTCTAAAGCTCTAACTCAAACAGTGACATTGCCTGACCCTCTGACGTGTCAAAACCAGAACAGAGACAGACTCACATACATAGAAAGCAAACTTACGGTTACCAAAGGGAAAAGGGGTGGGGGGAGGATAAATTAGGAGTCTGGCATTAGCAGATGCAAACTACTGTATATAAAATAGATAAACAACAAGGATTTACTGTATAGCACAGGGAACTCTACTTAATATCTTTTAATAGCCTATAATGGAAAAGAATCTAAAAAAAGCATAAAGATAGATAGATAGATAGATAGATAGATAGATAGATATCTGAATTGCTCTGCTGTACACCTGAAACTAACACGATATTGTAAACCAACTATACTTCACTTTAAAAAAACAAAAACAAGAAACAAAACCCAGAGCCTAATTGTTGCTGTGGCTCTGAATTATGAACAAATATATTTTCTAAGATGAAAATATATTTGTTCATAATTTGTTCTAACAAATATATTTTCTAAGTATTTTTCTTTTAATTTTCATTCCTAGCTTCACAACATATATATATACATAGAGGTCACCTCTGATTTTAATATACTCACACCTTCACACCTGCACACATATGCACATGCTTTCAAACATAAACACACAAATATGTAAACATATATATATATACTTGAAGATTTGTTACAATGCAGTTCACTCTCAAATCTCTTTCCTGTTATGCTTATAATTAAGATCTACAACTTGCCAGGGTTGATTTAATTTTTTTCACAAGATTGAGTTGAGCTAAACAGCCAGAATATTCTGGTGTTTCTAAAATAAGAAGCTTCTCAAAAGATTTGAGGTTTTTGCCGTCCTGTCCTTAAAATGTTCCTTGTTGAAATGTAAGTATAAGGAAACATTAATTGCATAAAAATAGAAATATTTGTAACTTCCAAAAGGAATTCTCATTGAATACACATTGAGGGCCTGGTTATTTACAGGATCCGTGAATGAGGGAATTACCCGCATACTGAGGATGAGGAAACCGTCACGTAGAGAAAGTGGTTTGGAGCAGATTGCACAGAGAGTGGGAGAGGGAGGGCTCAGTTCTCAATCACTTTTATTCCAAAGCCACAACGTCATCCATAAAAGCAGAAATATCCCCACTCTTTTTACATCCTAACTCCTTCTGCTATACTCATTCAACCTTGTACATGTTTATGCTTGACATAAAAGTCACAAAATTTTAGTGCCAGAATGGACTTATTTTAGTAATTGGGTGCTGAGATGCATCCCTTTATTTGTGAGTTCCCTTTTCTCTGAGAAATCTATAAAAATCGATAGGACCATCAGTTGACTTTGAGGTGGGTTTTAATTTTCATAAGCCTTTAACCTCCAGTCTTATCCATAACCCGTCTGGCTTAAGAAACAGCTACATTCTGAAGGCATAGGTAAGGTCAGACCCATGGGAAAGTGGGTTTTGCTTCTATCACAGTGAGCCTTTCCCCTGACCACATAAGCAGAATGGTCACACCTTCCCAGATTATCTCTGATGAAGAAGCAGGTTTTTTATTTGTATCGATTTCCACTGTGTTGTGAGCCAACATGATGATGTTTGATCTAGCACACACGGCATGTTTGTAGCTTGTAACACATAACAGTTCACCAGGTTCAACCAAACCCTGACTGGTCTCCAACCAGCTCCATGAGATGAGTCCATTAAGGCATGGGTGTCGTGGCAATACCACTATTCTGTTAAGGTGTCCAAAAATCTTACTTTCAATTTCTAAATGCATATCAGCAGTGTCTGTAACAGTTTTGGTCTGATATTGGTGAACAGACCACACTTTGAATAGAACTAAGAGAAACTTTCGTGGTAATTCATAACATGTAAGCTGCCAGTCTGCTGAGAAAAACTCAAGTTAGTGCCACATTTGTTTGGCTGGGGATGTATGTTATAATTTGTATGTACTGGGTTAATATGTGTTAAATATTTAAATAACGAATTAGAATCACCTAGTACTTTGAAAAACTTTTACAGCCTCTACCCTTAGAGCACTTAAGTCACTAGATCACATTAGTGACGTAAACATCACGGATCACCTGATCCAGTGAGTTATGTCCGAGTCTGCCCATCACCTCTGATATGCAAATGAACTGAGAACTAAAAGGACTCATCAGCAGTGGGCGGAGAAAAAGGCAAGTGCACACACCCAATTGGTCAGGATGCTTGACAGCATGTGAGAATATTACAATGAAACCTGACGTTTTGCTATGCACGTCACTAGAAGTGGCCAAGCCTGGATGTTAGCAGGTAGAGGAAGTCAAGTCTCATAGCTGCGTGGAATCAGTCTTAAAATCTGGATAGTGCACATGCTTCAGATGTAGTCAGAAGGGAGCCAGACAGATCTTGAGATGCTGCATAAAAAATGACAAGCGGGATGCCTGCTGCACTGTGTCAGTCCATCAGAGCTTTTGATAGAATTTAGTACGTTTTAATGCAAACTTTAAATATGTGCATATCTAACTGCTCATAGTCTACTAAGCACATGCCTGTTACTGTGTTTTCATTTCTACTGTGACACACACCTAGAAGGCAGCCAGTTCCCCGTGGCCACAATCCAGGATAAGATGAGCATCTTCCAAGACTGTGTAAGCTTTTCTCTTTGATCCAGAAGGAGACCACTGGGGCTGCACACACTCGAGCTTGCTGTCAGCGTGATCTCTGGGTTACATTGGTACAGTCAGGACATAGAGTGTCTTAACTTCCGTCATCCCCAATCTCATGTGTTTAAAGTCAAAGATCACTGCTGCCTGTTTTTATGTTTTCTGATTACTTATGAGTTAGAGAATCTCTCCATGTACTTCTAAGCCTTTTGGGTTTCCTCTGTTTCTGAATCCCTTCTATATTTTCTCCATCTATCCTCTGTGAGTTTTTGGTATTGCAAAGATCTTTTAGAATATGCTAATTTTGATCTTTGTTGAACAGAAACCCCTAATTTTGACAAAATTATTTTTACCTTATGCTTTGCGTTTTTAGGGTAAGGAATTCTAAACCTATTTTAATATTATTATAACCATCATTATTTTAATTATTAATAATAGTAATAACAGGCTTTAAATGTATAGTTTTGCCATTCACACTTGGGTCTTTAGTGCCCCTGGAATACAAATTTGTATATGGTGCTGTTATTTTCCTCCACACATGGTGAGTTATATGTGTCTGTATCTTCTCCTAAGCAACCTGGTTTTCCCCCGTCATATATTTAGTTTCCACGTATACATACATCTGTTTCTGTGTTTTTTATCTGGCTCCATTGGTCAATTTATATGTTCTTACTGTAGTACCATACTGTGTGTTATTAGTGTAGCATTAGTGTAACGGCTTTGTAGTGTGTCCGAATAACCTTTTTAAAAGAATACCATATTTTATTATCTAATGTTTTATGTAGAATTATTTTTAGAGAAAGATTCATAGACGTATTGGGCCTATGCTTTCTACCTTCTATATTTTGATTATTTCATCCTTTTCATGAATTTGTGTTTGGATTTGAACAATGAAGAAGGGACTCGTTCAATTAAAAGTTAACAACAGTAGTCGTTTCTTTGACACCTTGGTGTTTGTAATCTGTTTTTAACAGAACAGTTTTGAGTCAAGAGGGGATGGTACACATGTCCAGTTCATTTTAGTGATGGTTTACTGAGATCCTGCTTTGCGCCCGGCACTAAGCAAGGCACCACATCCTTTGCTAACAGTGGTCATTCAGTCCAAACTTCACAAGTGAAGCAACAAGGCACAGAGGGTTTATGCCAGAAAATTATACCCTAACTCTCCTGTGACCAGCTCAGTGGACTCTCCCTTCCACAGTGCTCTCACCAGGGGTCTCTGTCCTCCATCAGGGCAGCGCTGTTGCCTCTTGGCTGTCCCCTGCCCTCCCCAGCTCTCCTGAGGCATTGGGATGCATGTACGCCTGTGTCGAGTATAACAAGTTCTGAGATGCTGTTAGAATTTAGAAGGTAGGGCCAAGTGTACTAAACCTCTTTCACTACTCACGTTAGGTCTGCAAAATGAAAATGAGGTCTTGATCTGCACAAAATGCCAATATCTCCTCTACTGGGAAACACCGCTACCAGATCTATCCTTCCTAAGCTCATAGTTTCTTCAGACAAACCTAAAGTATTGTACACATTATCATTATTACTAACTCCTAGGAAGGCCAGTAGCGTTTAAATACAAGGTTAGGGTAGTTGTAATTCAGTGGACACATTCCATGATGCGTGCATAGAGAATTCATGCACGTGCCTTTGTACTTAGAGTAGTGAGTCAGTCTACATTTGAGCTTGTGGCAAGGTTTTTAGTTGTTTTGCTTTTAGGTTTCTGGCTAAACAACCCCGAGCAGGGTAAGCATAAGAATCACCTGAAGGTCTTAGTAAAAAAATGTTCTGGGGCTCCACCCCCAGAGTTGCACGCTCAGTGAGTCTAGGGTGGGCTTGAATCTGTGTTTCAGACAGCTTCCCAGGTGACACCGGTTTTATTTTTGGCTTAAAATGATTGACTACAAATGAGTGAAACTCTCCACTATGAACAAAATAAAGTCAAAAGCTCCGTCACAGGACACAACAGGGGCCTGAGGATGTGGCCATGGCTTTTCCACTCTCAGGTCCTAACATGGCTCTTGTTCAGCAATGAACTGCACGTACCCTTCAAGGCCAAGTCTGAAGGATATTTCTTCTAAGTAGGATGCTGCCCATTACCAAACTTAAATGAATGAAAATGAGCACCTCTCAAAACGTGATTACAGTGAGTTGTTTCCCGATGTTTCACGATCTAAGAATATCCTGATAATACCCTCATGGGCTTCCGTAGCTCCATCAGGGGTACAAGACTCAGATTAAATTTTGGATCAGAAAACTGTTTTCAGTGTTCACCTGATACCTTTTTATTTTATACCATGATTTTCAAGTAATAAAGTGTTTGTGTCTATCAACATTTTTGACACGGATCTTAATCTGCCAAACCACAAAAATATGTTGACCATAACACTTCAGAACATCATTAATTTATAGACACTTAAAATGCAAATAGCTGAGGTATGAGGCAAAGTCACTATAAAAGATTTTTTTTTTTTTTAAAGCTTGACTTTTGGAGATTTAACTTCTCTTATGTCCTGGAGTAAATCTTTCTTATTAAGACATATCGATTTAACACAACATTGTAAATCAACTATATTTCAATTTTAAAAAAATTGGAAAGAAATATTAATTTAAGCTAACATAATTTTATCAAATGCTGATTTTGTGTGTGTGTGAGATATAAACTTACATATATACCTAAATTTACAAGCATTCAAACCTTCTCATAGATAAATAGTTAGTGCTCCAGAGTCTGACATTATTGTAGAGAGTCTTACTAAATCTTGAGACCTAAGGTTGCCAAAAAGGTACCTGGTTAATCTGCGTCAAATAGTGGTGAACACTTTATCATTACCCAAGTGGGAAAGGCCTGGCTGCCAGCAGTCTTCCTTAAAGGTTAAGGAGTGATACATGGATACTAAATAAAGGCTTATCAGGTTACTGTACGTCAGAACACTGATAAAACCGCCTCAGGAAAGCACCAAATGGAACAAGGACCTATTCAGAAAATGTTGGTTTGTAGATAGGCCATCACAATGGAACCCATCTAAGTGACAGCATGGCTTAAGTGTGGAATTTTTACTCCCAAGTCAGGAAATTCTAGGGCAGGAACCAAAGCCTGGCTCAGCTCTTGAGATGTGGCCGGCATCCAGGTGGTTTTTCTGCTGCCTGCTGGTTTTCTGAGACATGTGAATTCTGGAAGATAAGAACAGAATAGCCAGTTAGCTCCAACATGTGGCCCTTGTCAGATGAACAAAAGGAGCAGGAGGCCTTGTGCAAGGTTCCAGTTTCCTGGATGTCCTTATGAGTTGAGCACAATATAATGTTCAAACTTTAAATCCTGATGTGAGAATGGGAGAGAGAGTAAAAGATATGTGAGCTGCGGAAACAGAATCTAACTCCTTCTTTTCATTTTTTATAGGCTCACTTCAAGATCACAAGACTGTGCTCCTATATTTTGTTGTGTTCCATTTCATCTTGTGCTTTTTTTAATTGAAGTATGGTTTATTTACAGTGTTGTGTTAGTTTCAGGTGTACAGCAAAGTGATTCAGCTATACATATATATACATATTCTTTTTCATATTCTTTTCCCTTATGGTTTATTACAGGATATTGAATATAGCTCCCTGTGCTATACGGTAGGACCTTGTTGTTTATTTTATATAGTAGTGTGTATATGTTACTCCCAATCTTGTGCTTTTTAAAACTATATTATGTGTCATCATTTAATGACAGGGCTCCTTTAAAATGTAGCTGGGCCTTAGGACAGAAGTAGAAAAAGTAAGGCACACATTTTTGTGAAAATCATTCCAGAGAATGGAACCTTTTAAGTTAATTGTGTCTTTCTCACTAATTCCCATCGGGGCATGACAGCCCCTACTTCAGTGACCTTTGGGATGATGGGTATAAGCATCCAGGAAGTCCTTTGCATTATCTTATCTAAGTCACTCTAGCTGTAATTCCCCTGTTTTGTTTTTGATAGAGAAAATGAGCCTATTTCCACATTACAGACAGTGGCAGTAAAGTTATAGTATGTTTTGAAAAACGCTGAAGGCAAACGGGGAGGGCGGCTGACTAATGTTTTCAATCATTATTTTGATACTAGTGTTATATACAGTGTGTACTAGGGAAACAACTTCTTGTAACATAGTTGGTAGATTGTAATTTGTAGAGACAGGTAAATTGTGGATTTGGGATTCAAACTCAGGCCTGACTAGTTCTAAAGTCTATATCCATTTTTTCTTTCTGTATTGTTCTCAGAAAGCATGAAGGAAGAAGAGCATGTTTCATATAACCCAGACAGGTATTACAGTGTTTATATAATACTTGGCGACATAATATTTAAAACAGTCTTCATGAATTTACTCATAGTTGTACTGAGGAACAACGTCTGAAAGGGTCAAGGAATTGGAGGGTTAAACAAATCTGCAAGTTCAATAAAGTGTATCATCGTGGTCTCCTTTGCGCATACACACACTAATTAAATGCAATACATATAAAATTATGATACTCAAATTTATCACAAAAGTTATTAGAATGCTTAGTAAACAGTTATGATTTGCATTAACAAATCCACATTTAACCATAAAAGTGGTTCGTTTTCCAGATGAAATACCTACTATAGCCGTGCAAAATGATAGGAAATAACTCAGTCCAACCTTAGCCACACTCGTGAAGTAATCACAGTAGCCTAGGGCAACACTGCAGCATCACTTATTCTCCTAAGTACATGATCAAAACTTATAGGCACCTGGGCTCAGCTGTCTACTATGCAGAGGGAGGGCTATGCAAAGGCATGTTGGACCCAGCTGAGATGGGAAACGGCAGCAAAGTCAACATTGACTTTGTCTTGCAGATCATCGCTATTTGACCCCTCTGTAGAGAGCAGCTCCATCCTTTGTCTCTGATTGAATGTCCATGCTTCAGTTGGAGGCAAAAACCTAAGAATTCTTCAGCTTTTCAGAGTTTTTAAAAGTTTTTCATAGCAACTTGCCTTTGGTATTGTCATAATGTGGATTTAAAAGAAGTACAGAGCATGGTTTTGTCTTTGAGGAGTTTCGAATACCATTGATAAGACAAGATAAATGGAAAAACCAATTATAAGCAGGATTGGAGTCCTTTCTCTATTATTAACTTTCTGTATTAGACAAGCCTGTTCTTGTGTCTGGACCAGTGTAAAGTGAAAGGGTTGGACTACACTGTGTCTGCCCAAATTCCATTTGAATTTATGAATTCTGTCATTCTTCTAAATGATGTCGAGTGAATATGGTACGGAAAAAATGGTCAAGGAATTTCAAGGAAGGAGGGAGGAAGAGAGTCAGAGGGGTCAGAGAAATTTTAGATTAGACAAGCTTTGGGCTGATATTAAAAGCAAAGGTAAGAATCAGCTGAACTGAGAAGTCAGAGGGAAGAGGGAGGGTTATTATAGGAAAAATAGAAAGAATAAGGAAAACAGAAGTGAAAAAAACATGAGGCAGTCTCATCTGGTATTGAGAAGTTTGGCTTGACTGCTGGGGATGGAAGATGATTTTGTATCAGAGGGTATCAGAAAGCCATGGACTCCGGGCTAGCAGGGCTGGATTTGATCTCAAGGATAATGAGAAGTCTTTCCAAGCATCAATCAGGCATCCTTTTCTATCAGACACAGAGAAAAGGGGAATGTCCATCTGAGGCAGTTGGAGCTAGAGATCAAGCTGGTGGCCATCGTTTCCAGAGATGAACCGGCCCATAAAATGTTTGACCCCAAAAAAGTAATGAAATGACACCACCAGCAAAAAAGTTTGCACTCTTTTGAAATTGTAAAGACCTGGTAAAACAGACTCTACAGTTGCACATGGTAATGATTAGCAGGAACTGGGTATTTACTGCCACCTTCAACAGAGCCTGTAAGCTCCGCGTTGTTACGACTAAGGCTGGGCCTGCGGCTCTTCATCTCCCGGAAATAGGAGGGTGTTGGAGTTTAAGATCATTAGTGTAGGGGGACTTCCCTGGCGGTCCAGTGGTTAAGGCTCCATGCTCCCAGTGCAGGGGCCCAGGTTCGATCCCTGGTCAGGGATCCCACATGCCGCAACTGGGAGCCTGCATGCCACAACTAAAGATCCCGCCTGCTGCAACTAAGACCCAGTGCAGCCAAATAAATAAATATTCTTTAAAAAAAATTTTTTTAAATCATTAGTATAGAGATCTAGATGGAAGGATACTTCAGAAAACTCCTGTAGAGATTTCTTCCTCAGAGGAGAAGGGTTATCCATGAGTTTTGTTTTGAAAGCACAGTAAATATAACTTTGATGGTTGAATTGATATAGAAGATCAAGGGGAAGACTAGCTCAGATGATGACGAAGCTTAAATATATTTAGTGTGTATGTGAATAACCGATGATACTTTTGAAAGTCTTCAGATAACGGACATGTTAATTGCGTAGCTTTCGCATTGTATGATGTGGCAAATTGAAAACATTATGTTTATTCAAATGCTCATTTGTAGCTTCCTCAAATGTTGGCATACCTTGATTGACCCAGAATAGGTATGAATGCTAAAGCAAAGTATATTGTCTTACTTCATGCTTACATTATTTTTGAGTACACAGATTTCTTGTCTAGCACATTGCAAGGAATTTTCAAAATATGATGGATGTTCCTAATAACCTATGTTGAACATCTGGCTGGAGTGAGATTTTATAAATGAAACAGCATGTCTTACGGCCAAATACCAAAGATGGTTCCGGAACATCATATTTGATCATGAAGAGGCCACTAAATATAACTAAACTGAGGCTAGGAAAGCAACTATGTAACAATGATCCAACTAGTCACTGGTTAAAGTATGTAGTATATGACCCAGGTATTTACTAAGGAGAGGGAAATTATGCTTAGCTGAAAGACGAATCATACTCTATTTACTGTAGTTACATTTTGTGTTCATTTTGACTCAGGTGAATTCTGAGGCCCTGAAATCAGAAAATTGTGTATTAATTTTTGTTTGTATCACTATACTTAATTCAAAACTGGCTGGTAAGTTCTTGAAGTCAATTCAGTTAATATATGATTGGTAGTTTTAAAAAACGTATTTTTGCCTTTTTTTTCTTAGTTAGTTTTCAGCTCTAATCCCCAAATCCAAAGATAGCTTGGAAACATAGAACAAATTTGCAAAACTGAGTAATTTGGCTTCAGTTGGCTATTGAAAGTACTGAAGTAAAATAAGACAATTGAAGCAATTAAAAAATTGGAATAGGTAAAGGGGGGGCTCAAAATCACGTGGCTTCTCAGTTTCCAGTAAATTTTGTATTTGCAGTAAGTTTATGGAGACAGAGCAAACACACAATAGTTTCACCAGACATTCACAGCATGTGATTCCAAGATCATTGTGGGATTTGGTTCAAGTTTATTTTCTAAGTTGTCCTGGAAGCTCTCCTTCCCAGGTATGTCTTCTCTTCTGTCTCATGTATCATGTCTTATTTCAACTCCTCCGACAGCACGTCAGGCATTAGCAGCAGAATAATCTGTATGCACAGTGGGGGGGAAGAGGCAACCCAAATACACATTGAATAGGGAACAAGAAGTTTTCATCAGTGGATACATTATTCTCCCCAGTAAAGGAGCAAATCTGCTAAGCATATGGAAACATGCTCAGGGATCAATGGAAGAACTTCTAAATATATGGTCATCCTGTGAAAATTTATATCTGGACTGGGGGATGTGTTTGGATAGCATAAGTAATATTCTCATAAAATTTTTGGAGTGACACATGAAGAATGAGGGAAACTGTAATATGAAAAGCACATGTGAGATCCTTGCCAATGATTAAGCCATCCTTTTGCCTCATAAAGACACTGATTTTCATCCCATCCTGATCTTGTAGAGTAGCTCAGTTTTATGGATCCTGAGAATTCTTATAACAAAGCACAACTGAAATTAGTGTAATGAGCTTAGGTTAGGGGAAAGTAAGAGTCCTTGGATCTTGGATAAATATACTGAGTTTAATAAATTTGTCAAAATGTACCCACCGAGGATATCATTTTCCTTACAAAAATATGATGTATACCTTTATTTATTTGATATTTTTTCTTAACCTCAGAGCCTATAGGATAAACTTGACAAAGAAATTCTGCTAGACTTATGTTTTTAATATACTGCCTTAAATTCTAGCATTTCTTTCAGATATTTACCCCCAAGACTCATTCTAAATCTATTTGTTATGGGAGAAGAATGAGAAAGAGACCATATAATAAAGTTTCCTCTTCTCTTCCTGATTGTCTCTAAAAAAATTGGAGAAATGGTTTCTAAATTATCAGATATTCTACTGAGAACTCAGCAGGTGGCTCCAAATTAAATTCACAAAAACGTCCAGAATGATATTTTCCTTAGAAAATCCCAGGATATGATTTTACCAACGTGATGGGATTCAAACCCAAGCCTCTTTGCTGAGAGATAAAAATAAACCACTGAACTCTAAAATCAAGAACAATACTTCCAGTTAAAATGTAAGTGGTTAAAAATGAGGAAATAAAGTGCCAATATGCATTGGCATAGAGTAAGATTAAAAGTTGTGTACAACTGAGGAAACTATTTTACCGTTCCAAGTTCTGTACTATTGGAAGTGCAATCTTGCTATAACCTTTTGATAAATCTCACTAATAAATAGTTATTATATTTGATTGTTCATACTTTCGTATTGCTCTCTGGATGCTTCCTCTTCACTCATAACTATCTTTAGAATCAGTGGACCCAGTTAAATTATACACAATACAGAATAGAAAATATACGGAATTTTCTAGTTAGCATCTTATGTTGATTTAAAACTTAACTTCCTCCCACGAATTTTTGTTTTGATCAATTCACAAAAGCCACTTTAAAAACAACCATGATGATTCAATTTTCACCAGCCATTTAATGAAATTAGTTTCTCACAGATATATTGACTAAACCAAATTCTGTTGTGAAAACCATAATTTTATCCTTGATCTAAAAATAAAATAAATTTAATCTCATAATTTATTTACTTTAGCATGTTTATTATATAGGCATGTGTTGAATGCTATGTAATGATCATTTATTATATTGAAAACATAAAGATACAATGAACTCACAGAGGATGGAATGAACGTCCCATTCTGACTAATTATATTTTGTGAATAACTGACACTTATGTTTCCTTAATTTTGAACTTAGCCCTGCTATAAGCAACTGAATAGTTTGTTTTATTATAGTTTCAGAATATTTGAAATAATCTGATGGTCTCTAGGTCACACAGTAAAAATTACGGAACGTTAACATTGTTAAAAATTATGTTAATATTACGAAACCTTACCAACAATTTTAATAGTACCCTTACTATTTTGGCATTTGCCTCTTGTATGTAAAAATCAAGAGAAAAACTCCAACCATGAAAGCTTCTAATAGGAGTGGACTAAACATGGGCTAAACCCGTAACTTCATAGAATTTTCTTCTGGGAAGTCAGAATGCCAGTACTAAAATTTCTAAAAATCCTAAAATTTCTGATTCTTGCACAGTCCTCTTGTCCCACTAAAGATACAGGGCAAATCCTGCCATTCAAAAAGACTATAAATTCTTCCTTTCATTTCCATTGTAGGGCTCAGTATCAGTGAATTGAAGAAGGGTAGTAAACACATCACTCAAAATGATTACTGTATTAAGAGCCGGTAACCTTCGTTTCCATTCCCAATTCTACTTCTAAGACTTGTCAGCTGTTTGGAATTTTTTTCCACCTGATTTAGAAAATACGAAGGCCATGTTCCTTCCAGCTGTAATAGTCTGTGTTTCTATGGGATAGTATTTTGTACTCTACCTACCATGACTGCTATTCAGCACCAACTGCATGTCAGTCGCTGGGCTAAGAGTTTTTCACGTTATAATAACATTCAATTTTTAAAATACTCATTTAAGGTAGCTAGGCATGAAAAAGAATGACAGAGAAATAAAGACTTTCTCCAAGATCACAGAGCTCAGTAAGCAAGGAAAGAGATCACCTAGTTTATGGCCCTGAAAACCCTCCTTTTAGTACCAGGTCAGAAGGTCTCTGAGGAATCACTTAATTCAAACCTCACTTTTCACAGGAAGTTTACAGAGTTGCCTCAGGTAATTCACACGTCTCACAGTCGTTCTGAAAGGGCCAGATGTAAATAGTATCAGCTTTGTGCACCATAAGGTCTCATGAAAGAATCCATGGGCAATAGCGAACCAATGAATGGCGCTGTGCTTCAGTAAATTATCTGTGGACACTGTTTATTTATATATTATATGTATTTATTTATGGATACATATTTATAGACATTATATAAAATTAGAATTTCATATAATATTCCCCTGTCATGAAATTCTATTCTTGTTTTGTTTGTTTTTTCCCCAACTATTTAAAAATTTTAAATCAATCTTATCTCACAGGCCTGACAAGGACAGATGGTGCCCACGGGCCATAGTTTGCAGGCCCCTGTTCTAGAGGAGGATCCTTTTAAATCTAAATGTCTTGTACCCTATGGAAGTTCTCTACTAACTGCAAGTGATGAGTGGACACTCTAACGAGAACAATTTTATAATAATGATAACACCCAGTTTGCCAAACGTTGCCCAAAACGTTTCATACATATTATTGATATTTCAGTCAATCTTACAGCAGCCCCATGAAGTAGATATGATTTACCTTACATAGAGAAGGAAATGGGGACTTTTGTCTATTGCAGTGACACCTCTGGCCCCATGCGTGAATGCGGCAGAATTCAGATGTTTATCTCTAAACTCCAAAAAGTTATAATTCTTATATCTCTAACGAGTAAGGAAAAAAGCAAGTCATTTTCCCATTTCAGGAGGAAGAGGTAACCTAGAGAAACCCACCCAATACTAACATCAGGGAGCACTGGTGTTCTAGGGATATTTGGAAGGCATTCTGATGTCTTAGTCATGAGAAAAAAAATAATTGTGCAAGTGCTACCCATATCCTAATTGCTTGATGCCTTGCTCTGCCTTCAAAATGGTGTTTAATGGCTTCATATATCAAACACAAACAATAGCATAGGAGTGAAATATACAGCCACTATGTTTTTGATTAGTGCAGTCATTTTTTTTTTTTTTTTCTAACTCTCATATACATCTTAAACTGATAGCTTCTTGGCTTATTTTGTGAGGAGACCGAAGACAGATGAGTGAGCCTCATGTACACATGCTATATATTTAACTGCATTGTGCTAAACAGATACTCTTTAGGGTGAAAATTGTCTGACCTTCCTTGATAGAACAGTTAGGTTTTTACAAGAAAATGAGCTATGCTTCTTGTTTTTACAACTTTTCCTTTAGGACTAAATGATGAAATTATAGCTTATCCACCACTGACTGGACAAAACTCCAACTGTGTTTATTGCTTTACATTTGTTTTATTTAACACTTGACCCTAGAAAACCTTATAAAGTGTCTTCAGTTTCTACAGAATCTAGAAACTTTATGCAAATATATCACTCTTTTCCCATACTTCAGGGCAAAGGCCATCTTTCCCTGTCAACATTTTCTAACTGTGGGGCTTCAAATAATTGAAGTGAATGAGTATTTGTATTTTAATATTTATCTCATTGGTTTTCTAAATTCAATTTACTAAATGCTTACATCTGCCAATGTCATTAAAACATGAAGTGTATATACTACATGTTATTATAGATTTAATAGCAGAGGGGAAAAGTCATGAAAAATATTATACATAAACTTAATTGACAACTCTTTCAACATTTTGCATGTCTTTCAAAAAAGATACACACACACGCCCACTCAATATATGAGGTGATGAAAATACATAATTTGCTTTGCTAAGTAACTTATAAAGTCAGTACATTGTGTAAAGTGCCAAAACTCTGTAAGAATATGCATTACAAATGAATTTAAAATATATGTACATTACATTATAGGCCTTATTGATTATATGGTACATAATTTGTGTTCTAAGTCCAGAGAGTCCCCAACTTAAGATGGTTCAACTAACTTTTGACTTTATGATGGTGCAAAAGTGATACGAATTCAGTGGAAACTGTACTTCAAATTCTGAATTTTGATCTTTTCTTGGGCTAGTGATGTGTGGTCCCATCCTCTCTTGTGATGCTGGGCAACAGCAGTGAACCACAGCTCCCAGTCTGCCCCATGATCACGAGGGTCAACAACCAATACGCTTATAACCACTCTGCACCCACACACCCATTCTGTTTTTCACTTTCAGTACGCTATTCAATAAATTACATGAGATGTTCAACACTTTATATAAAATAGGCTTTGCATTAGATGATTTTGACCAACTGTAGGCTAATGTAAGTGTTCTGAACACGTTTAAGGTAGGCTGGGCTCAACCATGTAGTTAGATAGGTTACATGTATTAAGTGCATTTTCTACTTAGGCTCTTTTTAACTTAGGACAGATTTATTGGGGCGTAACCCCATCATAACTTGAGGAAGATCTGTATTGTATCATATAAAGGCTATAAGTATCAGAAGTATCTTACTGAGAAAACTAGCTCTGCTATCTCCGTGAAGGAATAAGTGATTGTAATACAGCATGGCACAAAAGTGTTTGAATTAGTTTAGCAAAGATAGATAAATATACTGAAATAAAAGGTTAACACCTGGTACGATCCTTCTCCTAGCACTTATCACATTGTACTGAAATAATCCTCATCCAAGTGTTTTACCATTAGAAGTGCCACTCCCGTCAAGGATTTCTTCCATTTTCTGTCTTTGTACATTTAAACCTTAGACAAGTACTGATAAATTATTGGTGCTCAGTAAACGTAATATTTGTTTCAACTAACAGAAGAAAGCAGTCTTTGCAATTAATAATAGAAATATAAAATTTGCAGGGTCTTCCTAATAAAGAGAATCACACACAAAACGTACAGAGAGAAGGAGGGAGGGAGGGAGGGGTCTCCCCCAGGAACATCAAAATTAGGGATAGATTGAGGGTTATATAAATACATTAACTTGTCCTAAGTTGTTTAGTTCTGCTAATTCTCTGGGGAGGAGAAAAAGATCTGACATTTGTTTAGTGTCTCTTATGCAAAACACATAGTGCAAGGGCATTTTCATTCTTTATCCCTTTTTGTACCAACAGGTTTGGGAAAGCACTTCACAGCAAGCTGCATGTAATGATTGATCTATTTTTATACTAATACTTATCACAGCATTTTGAAACATGTTACTATATGACAGTGGTAAATCATAGCATTTTGACATATTTTACCATAGGACAGCGGCAAAAATTGTTTCCTATTTTTAAGCTTTCCATAATATTTTTTCAGATTCATCATCTCATATAAATTGTCATTAATTTTTGTGACAAAGTACACTATTGAATTTAATTGATGACTATGAAATTACAATCTGATACTTACAAGACTTAGTAATCTAGTATCAACATTTTTAGGAGGAATTACAATATGAGCTGACTGTCAGGGATGAAAAAGTCCACCCTGTTTTAATTGTTAAAATGGCAGTCTTACAAGTAGCAGAAACATTTCTGGAAAAAACAAGAACACCAAAGAAAATGAGAAACTGTTGACTGGTACCCTGGATTGTTTTATGCCTGATTTCAATTCCTCTTACATTTCTTTAAAATTAACCTTGAAAATTTCAGAAGAGCTTTCAAACTTATTTTTCGTAGTTATTTTCAAAGTTTCTTCCAAAAAATGGTCTAATATGGTGCTTTTTTGTGTGGCGTGATTCTCTATCTGTAGAGACATAGTGCTTTCACTCCCAAAATAGAATAAAGATACATATTGTTTTGTCATGTGAACACGTCTTTCAAAAATCACTTGATCTATTTCTACTCACATAGAACTTTAATAACACATTTATGTTTCCTTATTATCCAATTCTATCCTATGTTCCAATAGTATTTAAATAAAACAATATAATATACTACTTAGAGCTAGCCTCACTATATCTCAAATGACATTAAAAACAAGCTTCTCTTCTAAAGTTCTGTAGTCCCAAAAAAGTCATTAAAATTTAAAACATTAAAACAGAAATATGACTTTGCCGTTTAAGCTGATGGCTCTTCTATTTTATTTTTTAACTCCTGAGTGTAAGTTATAATTTACAATCATATTTTTTACAAGTCCGTAATTGAAGAATTTATTTTAAAGAAAATAAAAATGAGTAATTGTTGCATTACTGTTCATCAGAAGTGGAAAGGCCTTGATTCAACAATGCCTGCCAAGTTGTGAGTTTCAAATTCTACTTAAATATTGTTTACTTATGCAATATTCACTGTGCCTTAACTAAAATACATATGCTGATGGTTTTATTTTCGAGCACTTATATTCATAGATTTCCTGCCATATGATTGCATTTTATAGTATGATATGAGTGTGTCCATAATGATTTCATTTGAATCTGTTCATAGTTTATATAAATGCTCAATGAACATGCTACAATTTTAATCTCAAATCGTCACTGATTATTCTGGTCAGCTGTTGAGAGATATTCCTCACTCTTGACATCAATTTCTACATTCTGTCCATAATAATAACAGCAGATAGTTAGATAGCAGTTTGCCATATTATTACACATATTACCTCATTTAAGCCAGACCACAAACCTGTGGTGTAGTTATTACTATCCCTACTTTATAAATGACAGATGTGGGATTCAGAAAGGTTAGGCCATTTATTTGAGATTTCTTAATAAGTGACCAAGACAGGAATTCAATTCTGTGTACAAAATCCAATATAATTTATATTTATATTTAATATCAGCCAAAATGAACAAGAGTTTTTATGTATAGGTGGGATATATGTAAAATTCGACTTTAAGGAACCTGATCTATTGTTGTTTATTTTAATTCCTGAGTTACTAATTAACTCTAGAATTATTTAAATTCAGAGAGGAAAAATTATTTTCTTATGTTATTCCACAAATGATATGAACTTTTTACTTAGGAATATTATAACAAGAAGTTACAGGCTTTGGCTAAAGCACAAGCGCTTTGGAATACATATAAAAATTTATTTTGACAGTGACTGTTTTGTCTGAGGGATCTTCTTCTTAAAGATTCCCTTCTTTAGGGACTTCCCTGGCAGTCCAGGGATTAATACTTCACCTTCCAATGCAGGGAGTGCAGGTTCAATCCCCGGTGGGGGAACTAAGATCCCACATGCCGCACAGCCAAAAAGCCAAAACATAAAACAGAAGCAATATTGTAACCAATTCAATAAAGACTTAAAAAAACACATTTAAAAAAAATTCCCTTCTTTAAAGTCTTTAAATATAGGGTGATCCCCTGGTGATTATGGAAGATTTATGTTTTGTACTTGATAAGGGAAAAAATAACTAAATTATTTTCAATATTATGGCCATAAGCTTCTCTAGGGAACTAAAAAATGAGTGTGCAAACACACAATTTGTTTGACTCCAAAGAATAATTTCTGATGGTCTCATAAACAATTTATAAATATAGAAGTATATTCATAAACATCATTTCCTTCTTAGGTAGGATGAAAGAGAGGCAAGGCAGGTGAAAAGTGGTCTGATAAACCATCTGTTGGGTCCCAGGCATTCTCTCCACTCCCAAGAATCAACTGAGGGGCTACTTGGAAATTCCCTGCCCTGACCCAGGTCATCTTTTTATTAAAATCATATGGTTATTAGTTTTTATTTTCCAGATTGAAAACATGAAGACCAGCAGAATATTTATGAGGAAACTGGGATCCTGGATCCCTGTGCAGTGGTCTTTCACTTCTGAAATCTGAGGTCCACTCCTGTTATAGACTAACACATTCTTTATTCGATCACCTAATCCACTGGCTTTTATTCCTTTGAAGATTTTTAATATTTTATTTAAAAGCATATCAGAGCAAACAGAAGCATTAAAGGAGAGGAAAAAAAGGAATGTGTTCTTTCACAGGTAACTTCTTTCTCTACTCATCAGTGAAGGGCACTTGGTCAATAAATTAATTTCTCACAAACCCTCCCTCTTTCTCTACACAACCTAAATGGGCACATGTGAAGCATGGCTTAAAGGGGCTGTATTCCATGTCAGCACATTCCAAGGACGCTGGCAAAGCCATTACAATCATTCCCTTACTCAATGTAGTTTGAATAAAGAACATAACTAGACTCATGCTAATGATCAGATAACAAGTCATATATTAGGCAAGTAAAGAGTGTCAACTTTTATGAAACTAAGTTTCAGAAAAGCTTGGTGAATTGTCTAGCATTCCACACCAAAATTGTGTAAAGACTTCCTAGAACTCAGTTATCTATGAGTTGGTTGACAGGAAACTGTGTGAGTGTGTTTTCCCCAAGACGCCCTGACGCTTAGCCAACTGAGACATAGTCTATGAAATTAGTTACAACATGGTCTGTGTTGTCATACTTAATTATGTAAATACAACAACAGAAACCAAAATTCCTGGTACATTAACTATTGCATCAGTTTGTGTTCTTTAGCTACTAATAAAAGAAATCAACTGTGCCTGCCTGATTTAAGCAAAGAAGTTAGGGATGAGGGGTAGCTTAGAGAATCAAAGACACAGCTACAGAGCCAGACTCAGAAAGGACAGGAGAAAGAGTAGCCCTGGGCATCCTTGTACAGAACCTCATTCTCGTCTCGTTTAGGTCCCTCCCCAAGGGTAAATCAGCTGCATGGGTGTTTTCCTCCCACGTGTCCTTCCAGTTAAGGGTCAGATGCTGAGAAAGAGACCCTGGTGACCCTGTGTGTTCAGGTCAGGACAGCCGTCTGGCTTGGCAGCTTCCGCGAGCGAGCCCAGGATACAAGAGTAATTTCCCCTCAAGGAAACTCAGAGCCCTTGCCAGAAAAGAAGAAAGTGGTTACTGGTCATCAAAGCAAGGCCTTAACTTTTGTCAAAGCTCTATGTAAATGTTGCTACCTCCAAGAAGCCATTTTCTAATCCCGCAAACCTTCTTCAATACATCCACTTTCACTAGACAAGCACATCATGCGTATTTCATAAAATGGGATGTATTGGAGAGCAAGATAGACCAGGCTTTTTCCTCAGGGAGCATAAATTCTAGCAGAAAAAACTATTTCCGGGCTACCATATTTGTGCTTCTCTTAGGATCTCGATGCCTTCTGTGTTAGTTACAAGTCTTTCTCTATCAAGAGATTTTTAAGCTCTTTAATGAAGACAAAAAAAATAGTTGATGTTTGCATCTTCCATAACACTTAGCACATTGTGTCACAGAGTGCCCACTAATAAACACTTCAACATCGGTCTTAAGTGCACAGTCTCCTAACTTGGTCTCCTGCTTATCCTGTCTTTGACGGCTCTGCTACATGTGTAATAGAATCCAAATTCTCAAAATGGTTCTTAAATT
Organism: Balaenoptera physalus; assembly: GCF_965194825.1. NCBI lineage: Eukaryota > Metazoa > Chordata > Mammalia > Artiodactyla > Balaenopteridae > Balaenoptera > Balaenoptera physalus. The sequence goes on from NC_138899.1 coordinate 6,475,563, forward strand.
ATTTCGTAACCTTCCCTTAAGGTACCCCCAGTTTTACTAGCACTATATCATTTATGTGGTCTACGTTGTAATTGTACCCTCCAGTCAGATTTAAACTCATCTTCCGCTTTGGTGTTCTTACATTTATTTGTTATTTATACCTCTTTGATTGCAGACAAACTCTGTGCCTTATATTGGAGTTGTTTGGATGCGTATCTTTAACTGTCTATAGATTGTGAGATCCTGGGGAAGGGAACTAGTTAGTTACAGCTTTCTTTAACGCCTAGTTAAAGATGCTGTCCACAAAGTAAGAGTTCAATTACTCTTGTTAACTAATTTTTTTTTTTTAAAAAAACATGTTCTTGTTAATTAAAATGTATTTGTATGCATTATATGCCAACATTAGGCTAGCCCTATAGAAAGAGAGTTATATGTGATATGTTTTTTACCCTTAAGGATATTAGAACATAAAATAATTGGAATAAGCTGTTAGGACAGAAACACAGAGGTACGATAGAGACACTAAGAAGGAAATGGTCAATTATACTTAGGTGGACAAAAATGATTTCATGGAACAGATGAATTGAATCTCAAAGGATAAATGAAGGTATAATCCTTGCAGACAAGAAGGTGAGTGTTTTCCAGAACAGAGAGGCAACAGCAGGATGAACAAATATGTGAAGCATGAAGGAGGTAGAACATCCAATTCAAGAAACAAAACCTGTAAGATATTAGAGAAGTGATCTGGGAGGAAGATCATCTATATATCTAGGGAGAGAGAATTTAATTTTTTTAATGTAATGGAGACCTATTGGAAGGTTTTAAGGTAAAGAATTAGGTGATTGGCTATACATTTTAGAAAGCTAATTTTGACTTCCTATGGGGAATGGATCGAATGTGGAAACAGGTGAGTCAAAGAGCCTGAACCAATTTTGGCAGCAACAGTAAATTTTTAAAAAGTGAGTGAGTACAAGAGATGGTAACGTGTTGATTAAACTGAATCCACAGCAGGCGGTAACTGGTAACAAGGGGGTGTGTGTGAGGGGTCACCCCAGCTGACTCCAAGATTTCATAGGGGAGAGGAGAAATGAATAGTTCTTCCTTGGCTGAGACTAAGGATGGCTGGGAAAGAAGCAAATCTGAGAGAATATGAAGGGGAGAAAAGGAGAGAGGAGAGAAGAAAGGAGGGCACTAGACAGAAGACAAGAGGAGGGTGAGGGGAAGGATGGCAGGGAGAAGAGGACCTCTGCGTTTTTCAAAATGAAGTGTGGACAGAAGAAAGGATTGTGTGAAAGGAGAGGAGACATGGTCAGAAGGAAAGAGGGAGGTAGGGGATTTTGTTGTTTGGCATCAGGATATCTAATATCACTGAGAAGATCAAGTGTGATGAGCAGAACGAGAAACATTAAGCAAGCATTCAAGTGACGTCTAAGAACAGGAAAAACTATGTAATGGTGACAGGACTCGTAGGCGTGCTTACAGGGTATTGACAGGGCAGGGGCGTAAGGAATCCTGGGGTGTTGGACACTATTTCTCAGTCTATGTAGTGATTGCATGACTGCATTTTATGTGCTTTGTTATACGTTATGTTATGCTTCAATTCAAAAAATGTCACACACACAAAAAAACAAAATAAGTGAAATAAAGATAGCATCTGTAAAGATAAAGAAAGAAAGATAAAGAAAATATGAAGTGACTTTCCCAGGTCACCTGGTACAAAGTCAGATACAAGATCCAAACCCAGGTCTGTTTGTCTCCCGTGTATTTTCTATTAACCATCATGCTCTTCTGCCCCCAGATAATAACCTTTTCCATTGGTTTCCACTGGATAGCAAAGTGGGTTTGCTCCCCTCTCAGTCTTATCTTGAAAGCACCTACTTAGTCTACTAATCAATAGATTGAATTATTTTTACTTACAGATTTTGCCTGAAAAATACTGTAAGTTTGGTCAAATATTGTTCTGAGTTATCCATCAAAGGATTCTGTAGATACTACATATAGATTTGTTAAAATCTAAAATTATTCATAGATATGAATTTTTTAATCTATTGTCAGTAATGATATATGATAATGAAAATACTAGTTCATCTTACTAATATCTTGAACTAAAAAACTTAAGATAAAAAACTTGAATATCACGGAATAGAAGGAAATACTCAAAGAAAGTAAATTTCATATAGGGACAGGTAAGTCTCTTTATCTTCATAAAACGTCTTTAATGTTTTAATTTACAATATAGAACCCTTCTTTTCCTGTTTAGTTTAATATCTTTTTTCCAAAGAGTATGCATATTTTAATGTGACATCTTTTTTTTTTTTTTACCTTTACAAAGTATTGTGAATTAGGCAAGGTAGATATTTGACATCTGTTTAACATATGAATTAATTGTGGATGGCCAAATAATAAATATTTTACCACAGTGTAGATCTAGGTGGCTCAAATAGATATTTAAATGCAGAAAAGCTGAAATGACCATCTGATGTAATGAGTTTGTCTTCTTGGCTTACTGACTTCTCATTGTAAGCAAACGTATTTTCATTATGGCGTAGACATCTTTCTCCTGTGAACTTTTTTGGAGTGTCCACCAAGAAACTGACATATGGGTTATCCACAGCATGTAGAGTTTTTAACCTGAAAAGCTGAAAGCCATCCCTTGGAAAAAAGCTACCACATTAAGATGTTTCCCAGGAGGCCCCTCCCAAATGATGGCATATAGCTGCAATGTGCCTCTGGCCATTTCTTAATATTAGGAATGGTACTATTCCTCCCATTGATCATAACTTAAAATGTTCTTGTCAGTTTAAGGTGAGATCACATTTCACGTGGATTTAAATACACGCATTTCAAATAGTGTGATAAAAATTAATAGATTTTCAGGCTATTTCCAATATACACAGTAATGCAATTCTCTCAAGTTAAAAATGTGTTTAGATTTGCATAATTCTTTAGCTTGTGGACCAAGTGAACTACAAAATGGGTCTATTGATGCTGGATGACACCATTTCAGCAGATAAATGGTGATGTTGGCCATCCTTTGTCAGAATTTGTCTTGGCTTCTGAATTTAGAATAATTCCAGGTCTTGATGCAGACTTCATATAAAATGTGAACTTCCTATATACTGTCCTAGTATTAATTTTAGAAAGATATTCTGCAGACCTGAAAATGTAATTTAATATCACTCTAAGTTCTAAGCTCTGTTGCCTCTTTAAGCAAAATTATGTAAGCTATATTTTAAAGCTTTTTGACTGGGTTTTATTTCATTAGCAATAGAAAGTAATGCCATGAGTAAAAACAAAGTCTATTTTATTATGCATTATCCTTAAAGTATTATTTTTAATAATTTTATTAACCGTAGGTCAGTTAATGATCCAATAAATCTATTCAATTTGTATGTCATATACATATCTTATACCCATAGCAATCTACAATACCCTCAATGATTTTTGCTTGGCTTTACTAAACCGGATGCCTGTTTAACTCTGTAAAACACTGTAAAAATATAAATATTCTCAGATGTTAAGCACTTCATAAATATTTTTTGAATTAATAATTATGATCAAACTGCTTTTGTAAAAGCCATGGAGTTTGGGTATAGACATTGGATTCCATTCCCTTTAATTTTTCAAAATATTACATGATACAAAAAATCATATGCACAATTTACTCATAGCCATTTTTAGAAACTATAATTTTTGATTCAAAAGAAATCTGCAATCTTGCAAAATGAGACTCAGTTTAACAGTGTGTTTCCAAAAAAATTGTAGCTGCTTTTCTTGCCTTTCTTCTTAGACAAGAGACTTGTGATAAGGAGGGGGGGAAAAGGCAGAAAAATCCACTGGGCCTGTAAATATAGGAGGTGGTCATGCAGTTGAAAGCATATTACCTGGAAGTGAGAACAAAACGGGTTCTTATTCTAGCTCTCCATCTAAACTTACTATTGACATGTCAATGCAAGTCACCAGTCATGTGCCCTTGGATAAGTCACATTGTTCCTCTGGGTTTTACACTCTTCCTCTGGACTAGATGAGCTCAAAGGCTCCTTCACTAGCTTAGAACATGACTTTCTCTTTCCAGATTAAAATTTAAGCAGATGTGGCATCAGATCTGGGTTATTTTCTTTTTCTTTCAGAGAAAATGGTGAAAAGGTCTGTTATCAACCAGATTAATTATATCCACTTTTCCTATCAAGTGTTCCTAATGCAGCACTGGATTTTTGTATATGCCTCTAGCATAAAGTGAAAGGTAAGACAATACTTTGGTAGGACACATCTGTTTCTTTACTATGACACTTGTACTTCTTAAAAATCTATTTTATAAGAGAAACCATTTTTACGAGGTCTGTGTCTGAATTTAGGATTTGGTTCTTCAAGTTTTTACAAGTTCTATGAATACCCTACAGTTTCTTTGGGCATCATTATTGATGTGGTTGGTTACAGAGGCTAAGAAGCAGAATTGCTACAGCTAAAGGCTGGGCCAGATGGAGATCCTTCTGATTGCCTAAAAGCTGGACCATGTTCAGGTCACCCTGTAAATGGCTCATAGCCAGATACTCTAAAAAATACTATGCTTCATTTTTAATGACAGAGGATGTAAGCTTAAGCAACCTGTCATTTCTTTTGTACAGGTTATCTCAATAGGACCACAACCATGGGAACCCTAAAATGTTCCCTAGGTGGCAGACTGAGAGAAAAGGACAGAATCTATCAGAGAAAAATAAAGAAAAGGGGAAATGTGCTTAGCAGACAAAAATAGGCACCACAGAGAGCTTTTCTGGCATCATTCATCCCATGACAAGGGAACAATAATGAGTAAACATTAAAATTAAAACACTTGCTGTATATCCACCTACGGAATAATAAAAATAGACTCCTATCTCACTTCATACCATACACAAAAGTTAACCCCAAATGTATCAAAGACCTAAATGTAAGAACTAAAGGTGTAAAGCTCTCAGAAGAAGACATAGGTGAAAATCTGTGTGTCTTTGGATTAGGCAGTGGGTTCTTAGATATGACACCAACAGCACAAGCAACAAAAGAAAAATAGATGTCTCCATTAAAACTAAAACCTTTTGTGCATCGAAGGACACTAGAAGAAAGTGAAAGACAACCAACAGAATGGGAGATAATATTTGCAAACTTATATTTGATAAGCATCCAGCATCCAGAATATATGAAGAACTCCTACAACTCAGCAATCCACAAAGACAACCCAATTAAAAACTGGGCCGAGTATTTGAATAGATTACTCTCCAAAGAAGATATACAAATGGCCACAAGCACATGAAAAGATGCACAACATCATTAATCATGAGGGAATGCAAATTAAAACCACAATGAGAAACCACTTCACAGCTACTAGGATGGTTATAATAAAGAAACAATAACAAAGACTGGTGAAGATATGGAGAAACTGGAATCCTCATACACTGCTAGTGAGAATGTAATATGGTGTAGCAACTGTGCAAATCATTTTGTTAGTTCTTCAAAAAGTTAAAGATAGTATTACCATATGACCCAGCAATTCCACTCTTAACATAAATGCCTGAGAGAAGAGAAGACATACGTTCAAACAAAAAAAGTATATAAATATTCATAGCAGCATACTCATAATAGTAAGTAGGAAAAAATGTCCACCACCTGATGAATGGATAAACAAATATGATATCTCCATACAATGGAATATTATTCAGTATAAAAAGGAATGAAGTACTGTTACATGTTACCACATGGATGAAACTAAAAAATATGCTAAGTGAAAGAAATCAGATGCAAAAGACCATGTATTGTAAAACATCTGCAATAGGCAAATCCACAGAAACAGGAAGTAGATTAGTGTTTGCCAGGGGCTAGAGGAAGAGGAGAATTGGGCTTAACTGCTCATAGATACAGGGTTTCTTTTTGGGGTGATGAAAATATTCTAGATTTAGATAGTAGTATTGGACGACACAATGACTATACTAAAATAACGCTAAAGAGTGCACTTGAAAAGGGTGAATTTTACATTGTGTGAAATCTCAATAAAAAGTGTTGGAAAGACTCATTGAATTAACTGAACAGCCAACTAAATATAGGTATATATAAGTGTGCAATTATTAAAAATCTATTCTTGTTAAAAGATACTAGCAGTTGTCTATTAGAGAAAACTGAACCTATGTTTAATTACTTCATTTATTAAATATTTCTTGAGTGCCTACTGTGCTGGACACTGTCCTGAGTTCAAAGAAAGAGATAAGATTTTTCTAGAAAACACTTGTCCTCAACATTTTTATTTCAGGATCCTCTATACTCTTAAAAATTACTGAGGGTTCTAAAGAGCTTTGGCTTATATAAGACATATCTATTAATATTAACTATACTAGGAATAAAGCTGAGAAAAGTTTTTAAAATATTCATTAATCTAAGTATAACAATAAGAAACCCATTATAGTTTAATATAAATCAGATGTTTACTAAAATATTTTCCTAAAACACATTAGTGTTTTAGAGTGTTATTTTACATTTTTGAAAGTATTTTAATATCTGGCTTAATAGCAGGCCGCTGGATTTTGACATCGGCTTCTGCAGTTAACCTACTGTAATTTTTTGTTTTGGTTGAAGAATATGGAGGAAAAAACTCGCCTTCCAGAGATATGTAAAATGGCAGAGTATTTAAATTACCTTTTCTGATAATTGTGAATATTCTTTTTTGGTACTGCATCAAAACTCAACAAGTGCTTACTTGTCTAATGTTGCAAAGTGGAACCTGAAACCATATCAACCAACTTTTTATAAAGTTACATTAAAGTTGATTGGTCGTTCTTACTTTGAATAGATCTTTTACTGATGAATGGTTTTGTAGTGTCCTACACTGGTCATTTGGAAAATGTTTGTTCACTGAATTTTATAGATTTCCACATGTTGACTCATTTCATCATAGAATCGCAAGAAGATCACCGCTGATCTCAAACGGGCCTTTAAGTGTTGGGAGGCTGCCAAGCTGGTGGGGGCAGACACACGTTTTCCAAAATTCTGCTTTTCACGTGGAGGCTCACATTTCATCATGGGCGATACATACTGTCAGATGTTTTCTTTAATGTAAGACTCAACTTTTTGTTTGTTCTTGAGAAGGTGTCTACCAAATACCCTTTTCCAAATAACCACAGTTTATCACTTGTTCTTTCAAGCAAAAAATGAAATTTCACGAAAGGAGCAGCCAGTTAACTTTGCAACTGAAACAACTGCATGAGTTCTCTTCCTGGGAGTCAAACGTTCCCCTTGGGTATGCAGCCAAAGTGCTTGATTTGTCGCGTAGTCTACGGAAAAGACGTGTACTCAAGGGCTGAAACTTAATACAGTTAACCTTTTCACTGCTTTGTTTAGGACCTTCTTGGAAGCATTGTTTTTTATGCATTCGTCTGCAAAGGATGCACAGTGTTGAAGACTTCAATGTCAACTATTCCAGTAGCTCCTGCACTAGATCTGTGCTCCTGGGCAGTTGCGCCCACTATTACTTTTGCTCCAATCATGCAAATGTCAACACAGGGAGAAAAACAAATAAATGTCTTCATATTATTATGATTAAAATAGATTTGACCTTGCAGACCCCCTAAAAGTGTCTCAGCGACATCCACGGATCCGTGCACTATACTTCCACAACTGCTGCTCTAAATTCTAGTACTTCATCTGAGTTGCTTTCAGTGGTCCTTCTAAAATTTTCTCTACATGATAGAGTCTTTCCCATTGTCTCTTGGATTTTTCCCCATCATTTTCTATTAGGGTTTCAATAGATATGCTCATCCGTAGATATGTATTTTCTCTCTAGAATCTTCTCTAGCATGCCCTGTACTCTATATACATCGTGACAGTCTTCCCCACACATATTCTTCTGGACTCTTGATCTGGTTGATCTGGCCAGCCTTGTCTCTTGGGGATACAGGAGATCTTGTGAGCCTGAGAGTCTAGGCAGTGCTGCTGGAGCAACCCAGCTTTGAGCTCACATCTGCCTTCATTTTCTTGATGAAGTATCTTAGTCTTGCATGGTCATTTCCTCTAAAAGCTATTCCCTGCTCTGTCGAGGAGGTTTGGTGGCCTCTTAGGTTGTCTTCTTAAGTACCTGAATGGTGGGAGGGGTAATTTATTGGCTCATAAGCCCACATTACGTCTTAGGCAGAAAGGAGTTGGCTTCCTGACAAAGTGCCATTAGAACAGTCCTCCCCATCCTCCGCCCAGTTTATAATGCTTATCAGTGTCTCACCTTTTACAGTCCTTAGTGCATCCTGCCAACATGGGGGCCCAATCCCAGGAGCCACCTGTCCTGGGAAGCAGAAATTTTAACAGAAATCATGTTTGAAAGTAAAAGACTACAATTTCACTGCAGAATATGAGCTTCTGTTGCCAATTGTGATTGTCAGCTTGTCTGCTCTTCTTTGTTGGCAGTTATTATCATAAAAAATGGAGAAGTACATATATCTTGTCTATTACCTAAGTTTCAGTGGATCCAAATGGCACCCTAACTGTATTGTGTCTCGCATAATTAAGGTTGTCATTCTTAACCTGCTGTTGCTAGTGGCCTCACAGGTAAAGGTGCTCCCTGACAATAGATGCAAGACCTCCTGAGGGGTTTTTTTCCCAACTACTTGTGATTTTGAGGGCAAAGATTTCATAACATCTTTAAGCCAGAGGTGGTCCAAAATCTGGTAAGGATCACTTAGTATTGATAAATTTCCAGATAGATAGATAGATAGGCAGAAATTGTGTAACAATTTAATATGTTCCACATTAACTTTGGTGCAATGTAGAACTTGTGATTAACCTATCTATTTTCCTCTTTTCCTTTTTTTTTTCTTCCAAAATTACATGAAAGCAATGACTGAAGCATAGTATTGCCTCAATAGATGCTTATTGATTAATGATTTATTTTGAAGCCCCAAAATGAAAGTAATTGGTTAACATACATTTTGTGGGTCAAAATTCACCCTGATAACTAATTTTTAGACCTACTCTTCTATGTTATTCTGCTTTGTAAACTTACTATTGGTCATGATTTTTTTTTTAAAAATTGTGATTAGAAGAATTTGAGGACCTAAAGATAAAAGTAAGATAGAAATACACTCACTGTTGCATTTTAAACATATGCTTTCATGCCATAAGGGATCCTAAAATATCACAGATATTAGGGGGAAAATAAGCTGTTGTTGCCCTAAAGTGGATTCCTTTGTTGAGTTCACACTGCTAACCCTTTAGGGTATTGACAGCCTATTATTTTTCATATGTGCCATCTTTATCCGGGAAACTGAAAGAACAGCTAATTATATCTTTTGCAAATGAGTGCAGCAGAATGGCTTTTGTTCAACACAATTTTAAGTCTGTTCAACAGGACTGTGGAATGACTTAAGAATTTACCATGGAATGTGTGTGCACGCGCCGTTTTACTGGCATTGTGATGTGATGGTGCACGATGCTTTGTTAGAAATTTAACCAGTTTCTCTGGATCATTTTTGGAGGGTGTGTGCCTCCATGCCTTTCATTTATTGTGTATTTTTGGTATGACAGACATGGTAATTACTGCTCTTAAAGTTGGTGCAAGTGTTCCTGGGAAAGGGCAGAGGAGTGAACAATTAAAGTGAAGGTCGTGAAAATAAGCCTATTAACAAAAGCATAATGATTTCTGGAATAGTCCCTTCATCTCTTCCCTATATCACCATACTTTCTCATAAGTAATGGTATAAGCAAGTCCAGACATACCGTAGTTTTGTAGAATTGTACTGCAAAACGTATTTAGCTGCTTTAAATACCAAGAGAAGTCTTGAGTTCCAAAACCTTCTTAAGGTGAAGTTCCCAGTTGCTTTCAGAGGAGGAGCAAGGTAATACTGTACATATTAACTATTAGCAGCAGGTCTTTTTAGAAGACTGTGCAATAAGGTGGTGGTGATGGTGGGGAGGGAGGTGTCAGAGTTAGAGTAGAATAGTGGACCATACACATGCTGGCAGCAGTTTCTCTCCACATGTAATTCTCGTCTTCACACATCCCCAAACCTACTTCCCCTCTCTCTGCCTCCTTTTCCTTTTAGCCCCAAATCACTGAACTGTGTACAGATTGCAGGAAAACAGACAAACTTGGTGCCAACAAGCATCTTTCTCCTGCATCATTGTAATACATGAGATCTTCGAAAATTGGTGCCGTCATCCACAAAACCTTTCAGATGACTCTCAAGCCATCAGATCACTTTGACCTCTGGGGATACATTCGTTCTGTGTGTCATAGCCAAGAATGTGGGACTTCTGAGGACAACTGATGAGGCGAGTGCATACTTAACTTTGGTCCTTTGACATCACGCAAGGTGTAACATGAAGATTGCAATTCATTATAATACCACTGCACTAAAGAAAAAGTTTGATGGTATAGTTCATATTTGTTCGTTTTACCTTAAGGGGATTTTATTGCTCTTGACACTATTGAATATAATTCCCCAAGGCCAAGGTATGCCTCAGTGTTTTAACAACAGTAATGTTTAAACTCTTTTAGGGTTTTCTAGTTCCCTAGAATGCCGGTAATTTAGACCTCTTGATTGTATTATACTTACAGTAATATTTTAGATGTGTTTCAGTAATGAGCCATAGTTCTATATTTAATTAGGAATACCCTTCCCACAGTGAGAAAAGGGAAATATTTGGGTGCTGATGTCATGAATGTCAGATTGCATTTCAGTGGTTATATTGATTGAGGAACAGCACATGCTAAATTACCTTTTTCCACCTCAAACCCCTTGAAGGCAGGGGCCAGACTTTTTTTAATGTATCTGTATCATAGCCTCAATTTATTTTCCACCTATATTGCAGTAGTCAATCAAAAACTATTTGTTGAATGAAGACATAATGTTTTGTTTTGTTAATTAATTAATTAATTAAGTTTTGGCTGTGTTGGGTCTTCGTTTCTGTGCGAGGGCTTTCTCTAGTTGCGACGAGCGGGGGCCACTCCTCATCGCGGTGCGCGGGCCTCTCACTATCACGGCCTCTCTTGTTGCAGAGCACAGGCTCCAGATGCGCAGGCTCAGTAGTTGTGGCTCACGGGCCTAGTTGCTCTGCAGCATGTGGGATCTTCCCAGACCAGGGCTCGAACCCGTGTCCCCTGCATCGGCAGGCAGATTCTCAACCACTGCGCCACCAGGGAAGCCCGAACACATAATGTTTGATACTAAGGCAGTTCTGGCTTCAGGTATGAATGATTATATTCTTAATGAGAAAATAAACCCCAGGATTCTAAAATTCTCAAGACATGACCTTGTGTAAAACAAGAGGGAAAAAGTATGCGGTTGCTTTGGAGATTCTCTCTCTCTGTCTTCCATATCTATAACTGTATTTGTAGTTATACATCTGTATCTATATCCATCCATAGCCATACCTATGTCTATACCTGTACCTATATCTATAGCTACGTGCTGGCCTAGCCTCCCTGTGGAGCACGTGGCTGGTTTCTGTATAGCTGCTGTCAGTTCACAAAACTTAACACACGGTTCTGCTCTGTCCTCACGATTAGGGGAGTAATGTGCTCTCACATCTTTGAGAATTGTGCCCAGTGGAGACAGCTGTGTTTCTAAGTCCGTGGATTGTGATAACAGTGGCACCGTCATGACTTCCAGACTCCTTATGGCTTAATGGATTATTAGCTCTGGAGCTACACACTCAAAGGCCAAGAGGAACTTGTGGAAGGGAACAGAGAGAATTTACTGTTGTGATCGCACTTACTCAAACTTTTTAAAGCTTGAAATGTGACTGAAATTTACTTACCATACCCTACTGACGAATATACATATTATAATATATAATATTAACACATTACAAAATATGTATATTGTTATGCGTGTATATTCTATATATATATATACAAGATACATGTAAGTATAAATATATATATATATGTTATAATGTGTAAAACGTCTCCACCTAAAATCTGTAGATAATAGATTACTGATTAAATATGGTGCTGTATGGGAAAGCTTCACAAATGCCACTCATCCTCAGCAAAAACCCCACCGGTTTCCATCTGATCTGAATTCTCTTCCTTCTTCCACAAGGCACTGTTATCCTCATCTTTCCAGCTTCCCTTCCCACAGCCTTCAAGACTGAAGGTTGTTCGTTGTGGCCTATATCTGCTCTTTACGCTGTAAATAAAGTCTTAAGCCAGTGGTCCCTGTTGTTGTGCAAGGAGCTGAGTTGGTTGCCTTTAATCACTGAACTGGGAGGGATGGTAGAGTTTACTAATTTAAAAATAGAATTTGTTAATTATGCATCACGGGCCAAGTTGCTGTACTTTAATTATTTTTTCCCTCTAGAAAAAAAAAAAAAAAAAAAACTAACGGTGTACAAAATCCCTCGGATTAGACCCCAGAAACTTGGGCCAGTGGTAAGCCACTTGTAGTTCAGTGGCTAAAGTGGGCTTCAAGTGCCTGAGGATTATCTCTATTCATTTGAATGTTTTCTGGCTAGAAAGTTAACAGCTGAGTGCATTTTGAGTAAAATACTAAAGGAAATGGCTGATAAAAATATCAATGTCATATATCTGCTTAACAGAGATGCATATCTGTTCTTTCTCAAAGCACTGTTAAGCTGTCATCCGTATGCTTATCATAGAAAGAATTATCTCACAGTAGTTTTATCTCCAGACATTTTCCTGACCAGACAGAAAGAATCTGTGGAACTAGTCATTCCCCTAGTTTGTTTAAAGAGGGACTGTGTTGGTTTTCATATGAGGAATCCACTTACACATGATGTTAATATCTACAAACTCAGTCCCTGAATGTACTTCCTATATAGAGCCCGACTCACAGAGAGAAAGAGAGAGAGAGAGAGAGAGAGTTTTAAGTTGCTGAAGCCAAATAACAAAAAGTGATGCTAAACTTTCCTTTGAATAGCGACTCACCCTTTTGTTTATAAAACTGTCAACTGATAAACTTCTAGCAAAGACATATTCGTTACATCTTTTAATTACTCAGAGTTCCCTTATGAAATGTCATAGCCCTGTGCTGGGAAGGGATGCATTTGTTTGGAGATCAGGGAAATACGTGTTAAATGAGGAGGGTGCTGAAAACGTCTGGCTTGAATTGGGTGCCAAAAACCAGTTGTGAGATAAGGGAGCAAATGTGATATAAACAGGGAAAAAAAATGGAATTCTGATATAAAGTCAAAAATGTAATTTGTGGATTGTCTCCTGTGAACTACACATTTGCATATGGAGCTTTCCAGGCATAGTGAATGATGCCAATCCTTTCTTTTTTTGCACATCACCTGGCTACCAAATTTTAAAGACTTTTTATGGAAATCAAAGGAATATTTGAAACCACAGAGAGGGCTAGGAAGTTTTAATATCCTGCTGACTTCTTTCCTGTTACATTATAGCTTATATCATTATTCAATTAATTTTCCTTTTAGTTAACAGAAAAGACTTTAGAAGAATTATAATTACAAATAAAGTAATGCACTTGCACTTTTATAAAGAATCTGTACAGAAGATCCTGAGTATTTATAAAATGTATATGTACTTTGTAAATCACCGAATTTGTGAATAACATTATTGCATTTAATTTACTTCATAAATGCAATATAATGTAATTAAAGATTCAAAGTGATCCATTTAGACCCTGGATGATTTCATAAATACAAGGTGTGATGCTCCTTCATTAAATCTAAATATCTGTTTTCAGCCACCAAAGCAATACTTTCATAGAATATTTTACCTTTCCTTAACTTTCATCACCAAAACTAACAACTTATAATATTTTCACACAGAAAAAAAAATTATTGATATGTGTGTCGTTATCAAGAAAACCAACTTAATATCTATGGGATGAACCTATAATGGCAAACAATCTGAAAAAGAATATATATGTATATATTCATATATATACATAACTGCATCTCTTCCCTGTGCTGTACACTTGAAACGAACACAACATTATAAACTAACTACACTTCAGTTTAAAAAAAAGATCTGTGGGATGGAGAGTCTCTCTGCTTATTAGTGAGGTGACTGACTTCCACACGTCATCTCATAGTATAAGAAATTCATGCTCATCTATCAACAGAGTGACGCATCATTACACATAATGAACCTTTGAAGTGGGTTTCTGAGCGAATGAAACAGTGACTGCTTCATCTGGCAGTGTCAGCTTTCTATTCCTCCTGTACTTAAACCAGTTAAGGTAGAGCCGTGCCCTTTGATGTGAGGCTGAGTACTCCACCTTCTCCGGCCTCTCCCAACTAGAATTCCAAATGGGTATATGTCTGTCTTACCCAATACTGCCCATGGAACGAGGTCTTTATTAGCTCGAGAGTTTCAGTTTGTGAATTCTGAACTTGAGCTTGCTTCAGGATACAGAAGGCATGGACGAGCCAGCCCTGAGGCCCTGAATTGTTGTCAAGGAGAAAATGAAGTGATTTTTTATTTTTGACTATTCCATTCACTCACTAGAATAATAGCTCTGTCCAGAATCAAGGGCTGTTGACTTTCTTCCAAACCTCAGAGCAGTTCTCGCCAGATATTTTCAGAGGGGTGGTGGCTTGAGGAAGCGTGCCCACATGAAGAGGAGTTATGTCCCAAGCAACCCTCACTCCCATGATTTGTGTACTGCGAACCCCATTGGCTCCCACTGCCTTCCAAGGCTTCCAGAGGCCATCTCTAAAGATATTATCTCTGGAGAACTCGTGCCATGGTCTAGCACGATTCTTCATACAAATGGTGTGGCTAATCGCTTGTATCAGTATTACCTGGGAATTTTTTTTTTTTTTAATTCAGAGAAAAAAGCTATAGTAGGATGTCACAACTCGTGTGGAATTCCTAGCCATACGTTGTATATTCCATTAGGATAGAGGCCATGTCTGCTTTTTGCTTACCATTGTCACCCCAGAACTGAACACAGTGCCTGGCAATATGTACTTGTTGAATAAACGAATAAAATGAACTGTTGTACTAATTCCCACCACATTACCCTGAGTATCTTCAGACCCCAAAGACAATTTTCCAGACAAAGACTCAAGGAGAGAAAGTTACATAATCAGGCTATCAAAGCATCTCAGTAATTCTTTTTCAGAGAAAAAGAACGGCTTATGTTTTCATTCATTGAAAATTTACTAAATTCTCTTTTATTCTTACTTCTAGTGGTTCCAGAAATTCTATTACTGAGGCATTTGTACACAACATTCGTTGAAAAATCTTTAGAGCAGAGATGAATCTGATAATAATCTATAACAGCAATATTATGCCAACTATCTTGATGTTTTAGGCGTATTTGGTAAGAACATCACTTTGAGTATATAAAATTGAGGCCACAAAACATGTCACAGATGCAAAGTTGTATTTTTGATATAGTCTCTTAAAAAAGGATATAGATTTTGAAAACTCAGGGTACTAAAATTCTGAAAAACCATCCTATTTAGAAATATCTATTAATCTCAGGATTTAAAGTTGGTAATAACTCATGGTTATAGTATCTTGGTATTATCCATTCATGAAATTTATTTTAAACTGTTAGTGCTACCAGCTTAACATTTTTTCCCTGTGAACCACAAAGAAATAGTGTTTTTGAAAACTATAGTAATAGTTTTAAAACTTTAAGAATGGGCTTACAGATTTTACATTACCAGGTGTTTTGGGTTTTGCTAACTTCATCCAGGAAGAGAAGTACATTTCAGTTAAGATTGCCCAGCTACAACCCTGACATTTCACTAAGTCTTTGCTGCAGGGAACTCAGGAGAATGCGCGAGACTATTCTATTTAATTTGGCTTTAAAATCTCATTGTGTCTGGCAATTTAAGGCATGGAATAGTAACTCTTCCTCAGTTAAAAGAAACTTTCGGTGTTTGGCTAGCAGGATAGCAAGCAGACTGGCAGTGTGTTATCCCGGAAGTGCAGGAGCTTTGGAATTAACAGACGCTGGCTTAGATTTCACATCTTCCAATTATTAGCTATGTCAGCTCGGGCAAATTACCTGAATTTCCTAAGCTCAATGTATTGATCTGGAAAACGGGGGCAATAAATTCTATCACTCATGGTTGTAATGAGCAGTAAAATATCTAATACGTGTGAAAATAACTAGGCTAGTGGCTGACTACACGATATACCTTTTGCTTTCTTGGACACTTTGTGCCAGGGAGTATAACAGTCATTTTATAGGTTACCACATTACAAGTATGAATATGAACACAAATATGCATACGTATTTCCCATTTATAGAGTACCTATCCATACACCACACACACACACACACACGCGCACACACACACACCTTTGTTACAAAGTGGTCATGGCATTAGAATTTAATAAAATGAGTTATAACTTTGGGAAGCAACTTAATGTAACAGTTACCAATGTAGACTTTGCAGACATACACAAATAAGATGGGCTTCTGGTTCTGCTTATTTTCTGCATTATTTTGGGCAAGTTACTAAACCTTTTCTGTCTCATTTTCTTCATAGGAGAGTCCATACCTACATCATAGATTTGTTGTGTGGATTAAAGGAGATAATATATGAAAGCACTGTCACAATGACCAGTACAAAGGAAATAATAGCCATCGTTATTGTATAGATTTCTTGAAAAATATATTTAAGTTTGGAAGATCATATCAGAGCCCCGTCTTGGATGACATGATAATACCTGTACACAAAGGAAAGATCAATGGTGAGAATCCAGATGGATTTTCAGCTTCAACTCTTTGACCTTGAGGTTGAAACTTAAACCTCCTCACCTAGGTTTTAGACATTTACTAAATTTTCTGAAAAAGAAATAATAGTCTGAGTAGCAGGATACCTCTGTCCTAACCCAACCTCTCTCAAACCTTATCTGTGTGAACTTTGGGAAGAACAGACTCTTTGAGGGTGAAAGCTCTTTGAAATAGGAGGTATTAGTAGTTCATTTTATTAACATAAAAGTTCCCTTGATGGATTATATTTTTGTATTTAATATAAATACTTTTCAAGTTATTGAATTGAGTGATGTTGACTAAATTAATGAAGTCACCAAGGGGTGATCTCAGCAGAGGAGGATTTTAACAATCAAGTGGATAGGATCACCCATTCCACAGATACAGTCAGTCTTATCCTCAGCCATCGCCGTCATTGCCCCGTGGGCTTATGAACCAAGTGGCCATGGCGGGAGGGAAGGAGGTTATATTGAACTCATAACATGGAAATCCACTTACCAAGGCTGACCAGGCCACAGCCACTGCTGAGTGCACAGTCTGCCACCAGCAGAGACCAAGACTGAGTCCCCAACATGGGACCATTCCAAGGCTGATCAGCCAGCTACTTGGTGGCAGGCTGATTAAACTGGACTTCTTGTGCACTGCCATGACATTCACACAGCATTGCTTCTGACCCAGGAACTCATTTCACAGCAAAAGAAGTGTGATAGTGAACCCATGTCCATAGAATTCACCCATCTTACCCTAGCCCCCATCATGCCAAGGAGCTGGCTTGGTAGAATGGTAGTAGGTAAGACCTCTTGAAGATTCAATTACAGCACCAACTCAGTGGTGCCTTGCAGAGCTGGAGTGAGGTTCTCCAGAAGGCTGTATATGCTCTGAATAAACATCTGAAATATGGTACAACTAATTTTGTCAAATTGTCGTTACATATGTGTGCTAAATAGAAGATAGTTAAAATTGTCCATTATCCTCCGTTAGAATTGAACAACAAACCCTTTTAATTAATTTTAGGTTCAAAATGTATTTCTTATGAAACAGCATATATGAATTATATATAGTAAGGAACATTTTAAACAGATGGCTGTTTGGCAGAGTGATAAAAATTGCATTGCACAATAGATTCTCGAAATTACAGTACTGTCAATATTTTTGTTTCTTTGGGGTTGATTCTAGTGGCTCTTGAATGTCTCTGCAGTTTAAAAAAATTAAAGAGGAATAAAATTTAAAATAATCACATAGAATGGCTGAATTAAAGTTACTCAATTTCTTTTTCTTCATCTTTATAACCATTTTGTTGTAATTGTTTATTTTAAATCAACTGTTAAAACATAGGAATATATGGTATCACAAGATTCAGATATAGACATTCTGCTGGAAGCAAATCTAAATGATCCCAAATATCTATGAACTTTTTCTGGAGATAGATGACTAACTCTGAATCAGTGTTTTTTAGAGTCACTTGTAAAACTGCAGGTTCTCTAATTTCACATCCATGTAGAATACAATATTTATTAAATAACAAGTAATAAATATATGCTAACTTGATGTTTAAATGTATATTATTAAATTCAGGAGAAACAATGAATTGTTTAGAATTTAGATAAATAAAACATTTGGGGGAGGAGGACTTTTTAATCATGAACTGGGGAAATACCCATGGCATACTGTGAAGCAGAATTAGGAACAACTTCATTGTCTTTGAACTCAGTGTAATTCCTCTTTGACTCTAGATTGACAGAGAGCTCTGGTTTTCCCAAAATTAAAATAAAGCTGGTATCTAAGGTATTTCTTTTCACTAGTGCATAGTTACTCTAGTATAGGAATGCAGACACCTTTACAGAAGACTACAAAATATGTATGGAACTAACTTCTGACGTCCTCACAATATCTTTATTCAGAAATATAAACCAGCTCTTTTTTTTTTTATTTTTTTATTTTATGGCTGTGTCGGGTCTTCGTTTCTGTGCGAGGGCTTTCTCTAGTTGCAGCAAGTGGGGGCCACTCTTCATCGCGGTGCGTGGGCCTCTCACTATCGCGGCCTCTCTTGTTGCGGAGCACAGGCTCCAGATGTGCAGGCTCAGTAGTTGTGGCTCACGGGCCTAGTTGCTCCGCGGCATGTGGGATCTTCCCAGACCAGGGTTCGAACCCATGTCCGCCTGCATTGGCAGGCAGATTCTCAACCACTGCGCCACCAGGGAAGCCCTAACCTGCACTTTATTTAAAGGACTTGATCTGTGATTTGACTCAAATTTGGGAATTAAGTGAAGAGCAAAACTTTATTTTGGTGGCCTGAATCAGGCTTCTATGCACTAGAACTAGAATACTTTTAAAAAATAAAAATGTAACAGTATCTTAGTAGGCTGACATTAATTATGATCCTTGGGAATCCATGGTCAATTTACAGCTACAGTAATCCATGGGTCATGGAGTTCTAATGACTCCAATGGCCCTGACGTTTTTCGGGGCTACAACAGCCCTTTGCGTCTTGTGGGTATATCCTGTGTCTTTGGTTTCTGACAACACAAATACTCCCAGTCCCAATGTTTTTAAAGAGACCTGTCTTCCTTGGCATCACTCAGCTATTGGTAAAAGGTTATCTAATCTCTTCACGAAAGGAATAGCCTAGGAGATTCATACCTAGTGAATGGTTAGGCAAGTCATAATCTTGACAGACATTCTAGGATTTCCATATTCCAAAGTTTTTGCATCCTCCCTACCTTAAATCCAGTGGATTTTTGGCATCATATTCTCATAGGTTTCCACTGAGCCTAATCCCAGTTCTTTAGCCAGCATGCTTATTAAACAAGTAGAAACATGTCCAACTGCTCAAAATAACCTACTGTATCCAGAATCTTTGGGTAAGTGTCCACTTGGAAATATTCACCCACCCTGAGTAATATTTCCCGGTTATTTGAACACCCTCAGAATTCATTTCTATGAAAAGTCTCACAAATATCGCTGATATAAATGTTTAACAATTCTATTCCTATGTCATTTTTTTCTGAGTATAGTTGACTCCTATTTTAGGCTTGGCTCTGACTCAAGTTCCAGGTCTAGAGACAGTGAAAATTGGGTAAATAGAAAGTGAGATGAGAATTGTCTTCTCTGTTTGAGGTAATCCCCTTATATGCTAAGGCTGCTAAAACGGTTCTGGAAAAGAACACATTTATAAGTTTCCTATTGTTATCCTAACTTATTTTTCTGCTTATGTGAATAAAAATGCTTTAATTGAGCTTCCACTCAAAGATCCCAAGTGAAAAAGAAAAGTTTAAAACTTAAACTTTTAAAGCTTAAGCCATTGAAAGGAAAAAATTGAAAACTGATCAATGAAATGGAGATATATGAAAAGATGTAGAGAATTCAGAGAAAGCAACCCCTGGATTCAGCCTTCCTAGTACATCATTTACTGGACTATTAAAACCTTGGATGCAAATATTAAACTTTCATCTTTACACCATCCACTCAAGTTTCAAAATTCTTGGTGGTATTATATTGTTGGTAATATTCAAAATTCTTGGTGGTGACTTTGGGACATGATTTCATTTTGAATGCCAAGGGGCTTAAGGAAAGAAGGGACTGCGCACTTTGATTTTTGTAGAGGAAAATGTAGAGAGAGACTCCACATAGCACAAAGTCTTGTGCAAAAGCGGGAAGCAGCCTGGGAGGATTGGCAGACAAAAAGAGGAAAAGTGACAAATATCTAGATACAGCCAGATAATTTTATCACAAGTCAGTACTATGTATCCTTTTCTTTATCTTCAATCTCCAAGGCAATCTGAATAATAGTAACTGTACTATGAAATTATCTTTAAAAATATAGATGGATTATTATTTGAAGTTCGAATATTTAGTATACATTCATTTATTCCTTGCTCCTTAAGCTTTTTCTTTATCTTAAGTTTTTAAGATATTTCTGCATTCATAACATTTTCTCAATATGTAAATAAAATATCTCTTAATATTAATCATCTTACTTTTTATAAATTTAAACACAATGCCTTATTGTTGAACTTTTGAAAACAACAATAATAATTATACTATTCCGATACCTTGATGTATTTTGTAGATTTTTCCACTCTACTTATTTGAAGGTAAAACATTGTTTAATAGATGCAATAGGTTATAGAATCTTGTCGAGAAAGATCTTAAAGGCAATTTTCAAATTTTCTCCTGTTTCTTGCAGGAGATACATTTTGGTGACAGCTGTTTTCTCTGATTCTTTAAGGTGATTTTCTTTTGACTATTTTTTTTCATAACTAATAATTTTTCTATGTCATCTGTCTGTGCTGGGAATTGTATATGCTGGTGGTTTCAACTCTGGCTAAAATTTGTTTCACTTGAGGACCTTTAACAGCGTACGGATTAACTACTACCATTCCCAGACCAATTGAACCAGATTCTCCTGGCATTAGTATTTAAAATGCAGATCGTCCCAAGTTATTTTAAAGTATAGTCACTGCTGTGGCTATTCACTGCTATGGATAATACTGAATTCCAGAAGACTTAGACTGTGACTCCTACCCTTCTGTGAGAGAGCAGTTTTCATGACTTGTAAGAAAAAAAATAAAAACAAAGTCTAATAATATTGTTAACTCAGAGGGATCAGACCAGGTGGAAATCACAAATATACACTGTAAATAGTGGGGCTTACTCCCAGTATAAATATCTACAACAAGAAGAAACATGTACTCAGTGTTGCTTCCGTTCTAATGCTTGGCTAGCAGTCTAGTAGAAACTCTGCCCAGAAGTAAGTTTTATTCCAGGAAACCATGGTTTTGAGCAGGACAGAAGACAAAGCATGCAAATATCAATGGGCCAGGTATGTCCTATGACTTGCTTTTTAGATTAATTTCATTTAATAGTTTCCCATATAAATTTCTATTCATCTAAGTCCCTGAATAACTGTAAGGTCAACAGTATATTTGTTACCATTCTACTTTGCACCTAGATGGATCAAGTACTTTACAGGAAGATGTTTTATGAAATTAAAATTCATCTTTGGTATAATGTACTTACTACAATAATTATAAGACTCATGACTTTCTGCTTTCCTTCATAAGATAATCAGTGGCAAAAGAAAATATTCATGTCTGAATTATATCATATTGACTTAAGTTTTTAATTGTATTCACCAGGTTTCTGGTGCCATAAACAATGCCCTAGAGATTTTAACTCATGTAAGATTTATTTATTTTATGATACTTTTGGCTAAACTTAAAAATAATTAATGTATTTATATGCATATGGGTGTGATCAGTGCTGAATTAGAATATTTATTTTTTAGTAAGTATTTACAGATTTATATTTGAAGACTACCTAAATATACAGATTTCATGATATTGAATAGAGTGATTTCTTTTTTCTGTTCATTTAAGTTACAGATTTACAGATATGGTCTGAGCCCTAAAATACACAAGAGTTTCCTTTATACTAGAAGTTTTCTAAGTAGATGTAAAATACAGTACGTGTTAGAATAAAATTTGTTTTGAAAGTAGACTTTTGTGTGTTTTTTTTCTTAAACCAGTGCTTACAGTGGTCAATCTCATATTTTATTTCAAACCTATGCCTGGAAATCGGTGCACTGATTTGTCAGAGTTGAAAAATTATAGAATTGATATTTTAACATAGAAATAGCTTAAATGAATATTCTAGAATATAAATGAACTTTATGTTTGCTCAAAGATATTTCAAATATTTTTAAACAATACTGTAAACTAAATATTTGTTACCAATGTGTTAATGTTACTTTCCCCCTCTCTATCTTAGTTTACAAGTACTCCTCAATGTTTAATCTTTAACAGTCTTTTTAGAAATAAACTGTGTTGGGGAAATAAAATCTTTGGGAAAAAAATTTATCATGATGATTCTTCATATAGATATTTGTACAGCATTTCTAACTAAATTACAGAAATCTATGAAAGGACAATTATTTAAAAATTGTCAAGGTTAACATAAAACAAAAGATACTTTTTGATTTTTAGCAATGTCTTAAGATAATGTCTAATCTCACATTTTAATCAATTTTGATTAAACATTGTCAGACTTAAAATAGATATTGAATCATAAAATAACTTTACGTATTACATTATTTCCATTTATCCACTTTAAAGAAAATATGAAAATCCTACTTGGTTCAATCAAGCTTCTGTAACATTAACACTTTGATTTTGTTAATGCATTTTGGTAAGTTGCACAAGTGATGCAATCAATATACATCTAACACACGTTTGTAATATTTTTGAATTGAACCTAAAGATCATTTTGTAGGAAAATAATACATGAAGGATAAAGCTCTTGCTAATAAGGCAAAAACACATTTCAGGAAAAGAGAAAAATTGAAAAGAAAAAAAGAGAGAGAGAGAGAACTTGTCACTGAAGAGATGGAATGATAGGTACATTAGACCATTAAGGTCTTGCTGTCGTCCCGGCCTTACTCATTTACCAGGATGTTGTTCTTGTTGATGTGTTGCCATCTATTATTCATGCAGCTTATTCATGCTGTTGTAAAGAATGTCAGTGGAATGCATGTCTATGTGACTCTGATATTTCAGATGACATAAACAATAAGACTCACATATCACATATAATCTCACTACTTTCCCTTTCTCCTATTCATTTAGATTGATTCCTCACTTGTTGCAAACTTTCCTATTTTCCATCTCTTTTCGATTCTTTAATATTTAATTCATGTTATCTCGGGTCTATTAGGTAAATAAATGTCCTGACGCCTTGTTCTGATTTCCTGAAATTCTCAAGGGGGCATTGAGATTAAGGATTAGTATTTTTCCCATATTACTAATTTGGTACAAGTGAATTACATATGTAAACACAAATATTGAAGTTCATGAATTTATAACTTACACACATAGTTATATAAGCAATATAAGAAACCGACTACACTGAGTGACATGCCAGAAGACAGAGAAGACATCATACTGTAATTTAAGTAAATCTGGACATAGGCTTTATCTGCACTTTCATACAATATGGAAATAGCCAAATGGAATTTAATGGGCCTCAGTTCTGCTTTCCATCTTCCTGGATCATGGAAACAGTTCTGATAGGGATACACTGATTGATCTGGCTTAGAGCCAGTGAAAGATGGCCTCCTGCATCATGCAATGTCATGACTCAAATTAAGTTCAAAGAGGGAATCAGATACCCAAGATGCAGATTGATTTGCTTCTGCTTCTTAAAACTCCGCGAAACACATAGTGCTGCTGTCCTGTTGGGACTGCACGTCTTTCGTCATTTACCTTCCCGGTCGTTATTTTGCCCCTGGAACACTCATGCTACAGTATGACTTTCTCTCTCTCTTTTGTTCCCATTTCAAATTTCAAAGAAGGATTCAAGATAAGAACTCAATCATTTCTAAAATGATGTACAAAATAGAAAAGCATTCCTTTGACTTCTTCATAAACATCGATTTCTGATAGATTTGGTGTATGAGAAACTGTAAGATGAAAGAAGCACTGATTTAACTCAATATAACTAATAATCATGCAGCAGCTTGTGTTAGTTGATATTGATGTTAAAAATGAGTATGAAACAATTTTCAAGAATCTTATAGTTTGGGGGTTGAGATATAAGATGAAAGGAAAAAACAAAGTATAGAAATCCACTCTACAGTAAGTTCCTTTTGCCATGAAGGAAGTAAAATGTGATGAGATTTTAATGAAGGAGGACACAGGAGTAATTTCACAGAGGTGGATAATTCAAGATCAAAGGTATTTCAATAATTTGAAGTGTGATTAAAAAAAAAAAACCTTTAAATACAGTGATAATTAATAGTGTATATCCCAAAGCATGAAGGCTGAAAAACATTTTACAGGAAGTAGATCACTTTGCCTGGGAAAACAGTTACCTTATTCTTAAAGCTTAAATTTTGTCAATGAGCTTTTACAAATGCTACCTCCTTTGCCTTGTACCAATTCAGGAGCTGTCTTGGTAGACAATGTAGTCCCTGATTCACTACAGAAAATGTGTGACTTAGATTGTTTTCTCTTTTGTGGGGGGCTGGGTGGGTATCCCCAGCCACACAGGTGCAACTTCTGATCAGGAAATGAGACTGGAAAGTCCACTGAGGGGCTAGTAGGAGGGAATTAAATCCTAGGCTAGGAATAGTTCACCTTAATCGGGTGGATGTCTAGGTATTTTTTGAAGTTTTTTGAACAGAGTCGTGAAATGATCAGACTCCCATTAAAACATTTCAGAAACTGAGATGCTCTTGAAAAGGTTAAAAAAAAAAGCCTGAGGATGTGAAGTATAATGGAATTATAAAAGCCCACACTAAGTCCAAAAGATAAGCGCCCGTGATAGATGGGTTTTAATGAGGATGCAGAGCAGCCTTTACAAGAAAGATCTGCAGTATTAATTGGCTGAAGGCTCAGTATGAGAGCACAGAGAATAATGGAGGCCAAGAACGCAAATGTGAGTGGTGCCAACCTTGGGAGGAACAGGGAGTCAGGTTGACACATCACACCTACAACTCGTGTCCGCTCTTTAAGAGGAACATAGACCAAAAAAAGACACATCCAGAGGAGAAGGGTAAAGATGGGTGAGAAGAGAACAGAGGTTTATCTTGAACAGGAGACAAATTGCTTGAGACTAGGGTGGAGACAGACAGGCAGGTGTGGAGGGAACTATTTTCTCAGCCTTTCAGGGCTGTTATATGAAAGAGCATTTGGGCTTTTCTGTGGCCCTTGAGGGCAGAGCGAGAACCACCAGGTGCAGATGTCAATGAAGTACAATGAGTACCTCTCCAGGAGTTTCGTTATCCATCCCGCAGTTGAAAGCGCTGCTTTTTGATGTGTTGCAAAATAGGACTTTCATCTGGATTACCTTGAAATTCCATTCCAACCGAGGTTCTATTATTGCAATAAATATATATATTATATCTCCGCACAATAAAATAAACATGGTGCTTTGGCTTGATTAGCTCATACATAAGAAATGAAGGCTTTGTTTGTTGTTCTAAAATATATACAATAGCAGAATATACACTTTAGGTGTTCAAAGAACTGATACGTGAAACGTGGAATTGAATGGAATAAACACACACTTCCTTCATCCTAGATGCGCTACACAAATACAAAACAGGTATTTGAAGGTGTTTAGGGGAAGAAAAGTTGTTTGAACAAACAACAAAACATAATATTAGCATCAGAAGCAGGATACACAGCTTAGTATAACAATCTGATTACATTTTCTCAATAGGTATGTGCTCCACGGATGGATGTTTGAATGAATTATAAAGCAGGTAGCTTGTGTTCAACGCAGATTTCTAAACGGACAGCTTGGTGTAGTATAAGAAAAGGTTTAGTGATACTGGAAAACATGGCCCTAGCTCTCACTTTCTTCTTGACATGATCCCAAGTCATTTTGTTAATGCTTTTACCCGGGTCCTGCGCTACTGTGAAATGTCCCAGAACCCACATAGAAGGAGCTGAGATTTTTGATCTTGAGCTGACTCAAGCTCACTATGGGAGGCAGCTGGTCTATAATAGAGAAGAAAAGTCTGGCTCTTTCGGGTGTGGGCCTTGCGCTTATAATCGCAGCAATGTGCTGACCTGGCACACCATCAAATATTCTTTTTGAACCTGTCTGATCACTTCCAGAGAGAGGAGGTTCTATTCTGTTATGGTTCATTGGCTGTCATTTAGAAAAATGCATTCATTTTAATGGAATAGCTTCTAGTGCTGGGTGTTTTTAGTCATGTCTAGAAGGAGCCACTAAACAGGGACAATGCTGAAAGCTAGTTTAAATACTCTAGCCATGTTAAAACAAAAAGAAAAAAGAAAACAAATGGAGATTTTTGAAACAGGGGTTACATTTGAAATGACCCAGGGCTAAGAATCATATATAGAAGCAGATTAAGTTTTGAGAAAGGTCAAAAGCTTAAATCTTACAAAACCTATTTGCTTGAATCTCTCAGTTATTCTAGGGATGAGTCATGTTCAGTGGGCAAAATTCTCTTTCCTCGTGATACTACTTTATCCATCCCTCTACCTTTAAATCTTAAAATTCTAATACATAAAATTTTAATAGAAATTATAATATATAATGTTGCTTTTTAAAGTCAGTTGGCATAAAATGTCCTACTACATGAAAATTCCTATTTTCAGTTTTTAGTGTTGAAAAATAAATATATCCAATTGCATAGCATTTGACAGTCAGCTGTTAAGGGAAACTAGGGTAGTATTTATCCCCCACGGTTCTGAAGTTGAGATTGAAAAGAACACTAACGCATGTCCATCAAGTGTTTCTTGGTAAGCAAAATATTGAGATACAGTGAAGATGCTGAGGAAGAATCTCCAGTCTGGAGATCTCTCATGATCCTTTCATCTTTTTTCATCCCTTGATTCAAATGTCTACTGGATTTAAGGATGTTCTCCTGCCATCATTTGCGACTCAGAGTAGAACACCAATTAATGTTTTTCTTCTTGTGCTTTGTGTCAGTTAGGATTACTTTTGGTTGCATGTAAAAGCGAAGCGGTCCAGAGTGCTTTGCATAAGTAGAGAGCTATTTTTTTCCTCATGTAAAAAGGAACACAAATGTAGGTCCTACAGGGCTTGTGCAACAGCTTTGTGAAGTTATCAAGGGCCAATTGCAGCCAGTCGAGAGACTGACAGGAGATCAGAAATCTGGATAGCGGAGCTATTTCTAATACAAGTTATCCTGGAGAAGAAGGCTTTGGCTCTGTGGCCATATCAGCCTCCTACTGTGTGTGCCCCCAACTATTCAGATTTCTCCACTACATGCCTGACAGTTCTGGACAACACTGAATTCATCATATTTAAAAAAAAAAAAATAACTCGACTGTACATGGAGCCAGGGTGGAGAGCCCAATAAAGGCTGATCGTGCATGTCTGGTCCTGTCCCCCAAACTCCCCAGTGAGGGCCTGGAGTGAGGCCAGGCTGCATCTAGTGCCACTTCCTGTAGGTGAATGTGGACACAGGAGTCCAGGAATCCAGTGTTCTCCCGGCATCTACCACGATCCCTATCACTGCATGACCTTGGCCAAGCATTCTGACTTCCTTTAGATTTTGTTGTCTCAGGTTAAGCTGAAAATAATACTATTCACCATACAATATGTTTCTAAGGACTTAATAATGCAACATACAAAATGGATCCTAAAACTCCTTTCTGGGTTTTGATCCAACATGTCATTTTTAAAAATATTTAATACAGAATTGAAGATTAAGGAACCAACATCAACACAAACAACATTTGGGTACTTTTCTTGGATGTACAATGAAAAATAAGCATTGTTATGTGTAAAGTATCGGTAACAATTTTAAGATGATAAAATTTGATACAGAGACAAATCATTTGACAAACACTGTTTTGCATTTTCTTTGCAGTTTAACACATTTCTCAATTTGTAGTCCAGTGAGTGTCCTTTTGGGGAACACATTTTTATCTGTTAGTTTTCAAGAAAAACATAATTTTGGCATGTCTCCTGTTCACTTACTTCTCCTCTCTTTTTGCAGATTGAAAGTAGACACATCTTAACGACATTCTATGTCATCACTGTGTGTGTGTGTGGGGGGGTTGTTTTCTGATCAATGCAAAGGCCTTCATACTCTTGTCAAATTTATATAAAATGTTTATTATTGCCCATTTGTTTTGGTATTTGCTTTTACTGTCTTTAATTTAGATGATAGTGATTGAATTATTCCCTCTATAATTTTGTGAGATTCCTAGGAGGAAAATAGAAGTTAGGAGGGAATTCCACAGTGTTTTCTGGGCCTCAAGAGAGAAAACATTTGGGCCAGAAGGCCTGGAGCCCCCTGCATGTTCAGCAGAGGTGCCCAACACTCCTGGGGCAGAACTGCATACCTCAGCTTCACTGAAGACCATGAAGAACAGAGCTATCTTCAGCAAAAGACCACACATATGAATATTTAACACGTTCTCATGCAGTCGTATAATAAGTTGAAAGATTTAAGTTCAGAGAATCAAGGTCAGGAAGAGAAAATGGCAAGGAGCTTTATATGCACAGCATAGCTGGTGAAAGACAGTGTGTGATGCAAGCTGACCTCGTGACCAAGTGCCAGGGCCTGGAGTCTGGGGTCTAAGATGCAAGTATTAAAAACCCCTAAGACCTAAAAATGCTAATCTGAATGGTAAAAAATTAAAAGGGGGGTCTACAAAATTCATAACCTAAATACAATTTTGAAATGCCTTAGAATTATTAGCCTAAACACTAAAACCAGCTCTTAGAAATGACTTACATACTAAGTACTATTTATCCAGGCAGACGATATGCTACAGATATAGCTTGTAGAATGCAGAGTTAACTTTCAAATTAAAAATCAATATCTCAATCCTTCAGCATTGTGAACAGATTTGATAATATCATTTTTGTCTTTTTATCTCTTTCCTCTTTTGGAAATTAAGTTGATCATAATCACAGCAAGTAAAATAATAGCTTTATGCCACAGTATTAGAAATAAAGTCAAATTTCATTCATCTTACTTTTTGTGTCATCTCCACAAGGGAGGCATGCGGGCAAATGATTTGAATGAGCCGCTATGGCTTTTATTTATTATTAAAATTTATTGCACTTTTCCCCAAATGCAAATGGGTTTAAATTTGATGCTTCTTATCTGTTACGGCCATTCCAAGTTCTGTTTTGTTAAATTACACTTTTCTTTACTTTCTTATCCATAAAGTCCTCGTCTAGACCCTGGCTAGCTAATATATTTAGATTAATGAAATGTCTTTCTGCTTCCAGCCTTTCTGACTTTCAGCTAATCCGGCTCTTATGCATGATAGAATCCAGAAGGGTTGAATGACCACAAAAGACTCAGTTTTATTTCTCAGTCCTTAGCATGACTTGATTCCAAGTACATCCATGCCCTTGCTTTATTTCTGGCTGAGATATCCCATTTTTTTTTAAATCACATTCATTCATGCATTCCTCATTCTTTCTTCACGATCCCGTTTGATTTGATCTCCATGCATAGAATTGTTCTCCTTAACCTATCCTATATTTTGTGTCCCCTCACACGTTTCACTCACCATCAGATACCTACAGAATAATTCCCTCATTGAAGAGAGTTTAATGAGTTCTTGTGGCATCATTCCCAATGACTTTGCTGCACTGGCCTCTTCTTGCAGATTCTCTCTGTATAGCTTCACACTTCCTGTGGAGCCTCATTTACATATTCTGTTAAATCTACAAGGTCACTCTATTTCCTCTTTGGATTTCTTAAGCCCCCATACTAACTTCTCACTTTACCAGGATCTTTGACCATGTGAATCTAGAAGATAAACCTCATAGCGCCTACAAACACTCAGCAGTCAGTAAAGTACAGTTGACACATCTCCTCCACTTCAAGAATTTAGTAGAAGCATTTTCCATGAAGGCCCACGAAGAATGTTTAAAACAGTTTAAAGTAATTCTCCAAAGATCGTGACTAAGTACATAGAATCCCAATACTGGTATTAGCTTTATAATCTTGAGGAATTTCTTATCTGTAAGATGCCACAAATAAACTTGTATCTTGCATTGCTGTTTTGAATATTAATTAAAATAATGAACATAAACTGCACAGCGCTGCCTGGCACATTGTGAAATCCCATGGATGGATTTCAAGACTCATTTAGACTGGAATTATTATTTACAACTTAAAATAAAGGTACAGATAGGGAGTATGATATCGTGGAATTTGTGAGCTGAAGATGTGGGTCTGACTCTTGTTTTTGGTAATTTCTAGAAGTTAGGGAGTTTGGGTAAGTCATTTAACCTCAGTTGTAAAAAAAAAATTAAAAGGCATTAATGAATTTATCACAAGGTTCTTATGATAATGAAGTGATTTCTTTCTTTTTAAAAAATTTTTTAAAATTTTAATTTTATTCATTTAACTGTAATTGATTTAAAATATTGTGTTAGTTTCAGGTGTACAGCTTCAGATTCTTTTCCATTATACATTATTACAAGACAATGAAGTGATTTCTTGAGTATGGAAATGCTTCAGAAGCTGGTAGGTGTTATGAAAATGTTAGTTATTGAAATATGGAGTCATTACTGATCTTATAAGATAACAGGTATATGCATTTTATGCATAATTTTTACTAAATTATATTTTAAGTATAGTCAGAGACACAGAATTTGCCACTAGTAATAAAAGTATAAAAAGAAAAACATACTGAAAAGAGGTTAGAAGCCTCTGAATTTTATAAGAAAGTCTTTCAGTATCTATTCTTTGTTGTTGTTCTTTTGAAATTTCACTGCATTTAGACTGCATGATACAGGTAACTGTGTTAATTACTACCCTTCAGTGAAGTTCTGACTGTTTAACATGCTTTACAATCCTATGAGTCATTATAAAATGATTGATCAGTTTTGAACTTGCTATAAAATAGCTTAGATGGTGTTTCTTTTCTATTCTGATAACACCAAAAACATCTATGTAGTGTCTTTGTCATATTTTGTCAAACTTAAAAAATAATCAGAATTAACCAGATTCTCTCAATATCATTAAACTAATTTTTTTTTGACATTTGTGAATGTTTTTTTTTTTGTTTGGGGGGGTTTTTGTTTGTTTTAGTTCTGGCAACTGTTACAAAGTTGCTAAAAGCCATCTAAGTTCATGTTGTTTATGGCTTTATAGGTAAAAAAATAACAATGTAGAAATTATTTACCTGGTAATTTAAGTACTGAAAGCATACATCGACTAATTTTTCAGATGGATATTTTATGGTCTTTGATTTAAGAATGTATAACTTTGAAGAGATTGAAAATTGTTTGCTGGAGTGGATGATACGAGTTGTGGGGTGGATGAGTGATGTCACCCTGTGTCTCCAGCACACTCTCCAAGGGCAAGTTGTTTTGGGTCATAATGGGTGATCACAGTGAAATCACCTCCGACTTGCCATTCACGTACAGTATGTGGCCGTTTATAGTAACTGATACGTATTGGTGATTAATATCTATTAAGTTTGAAAAGGAATTCTGTCTGTGTGTACTAAACATCTTACCCAACTCATGGGAATTAATATATATATCTAGATGTAAAAATTATCATTAATTAAAAAGTGGGAAAAATTCTTCTATGATTGCTAGTACTGGATTTAGGCCCAGAATTGACATCTTCAGGGCTCTTTTTACTCTTCTTTGATAATCACAATAATGATTAGACCATTAATGATAACTTGATATTTGCTGAAGACATTTTTTTTTTTTTTTAAGTAGAGGGAAGGATTTTTTATTTATTTATTTATTTTTAATTTTGGCTGTGTTGGGTCTTCGTTTCTGTGCGAGGGCTTTCTCTAGTTGTGGCAAGCGGGGGCCAGTCTTCATTGCGGTGCGCGGGCCTTTCACTATCGCGGCCTCTCTTGTTGCGGAGCACAGGCTCCAGATGTGCAGGCTCAGTAGTTGTGGCTCATGGGCCCAGTTGCTCCGCGGCATGTGGGATCTTCCCAGACCAGGGCTCGAACCCGTGTCCCCTGCATTGGCAGGCAGATTCTCAACCACTGCGCCACCAGGGAAGCCCGCTGAGTACATTTTTAATCAGAACTCTTCTAAGTGATGTCTACCCCACAATCTTAACTTTCACAATTATCCAAATAGGTAGATGCTGATATTTTTGCTATTCAATGGATGAGGATATTAGGCACAGAGAGGTTAAATAAGCAATTTATAAAGGGTTTGCCCTGCAATCACTTTGAACAAAATATCACCATTGTCAAGGTGTCAAGTATTTTAAATTCTACTTTCAGTTTTCTTGTTTACCTTGAGTTACTTTTGCTTTATTGAATATTCTTTTAAATAAAAACAAGTTTGGAAGGGCTGACGGACTGTCACTAATTTAGTGCTCATTAATTAACTGATTATAAGAGAGAGCCTCTTGAGAAGCTCAGAACCCTGGTGCCCAGGAGAGGCAGAGAGAATTTTAAGAGACGAAATGGGTTGGAATGAGCAAATTGGCCCCAGTGCTATATTCAGTTATTTCATACATGTGTTATATTTATGATGTTTCTAGATTATGTCAAAAAAGAAAAAGGGAAAAATCAAATTAGTACAGATTTAAAAATCATCCACACAGAGAGGTATTGTATGTGAAGCAGCGCATGGGCCCAAGGCTGTCTGGATACAACGTGCTATTGCAAAGTACAGCCATGTTAGAAAATGTTACAGTTTCTCCGCTATGGAAGTTATAAAGTAGCCTTGAACTTCTAATATTTAGTTAGGATTTTGCTAATAATTTTTTTCTAGACAAAAATAATAAGAGGAAAGGGATGCACATATAAGTGCATCCAATTCCAAAAGAATTGAAAAATTGGAATTATGTGTGCATGTGTTTATGCTTTAGTGGAATATGTACATAGAGAGAAAAATTTTGGTTTTAAATTTGAATCTTTCATTCTAACTTTTGAGCTTGTTTCTCAAAGGACTAGTCACATTCAAAACATTAAATTATAGAAGTCAGCTCCTCATGGGTTATTTTTGGGGGTAATAATTCTTGTGGACATATGGAAAATGATTTTCTGAGTCATAGAAGTCAATATCTGATAAAATGGATTTAGCAGAAACTTTCCAAATATTCACCTTTTGGCTAAAGCTAAGCCTGGAGTGTTTAAAGCCCAAAAGGAGAATTTTTTGAGAAAGTTATGAATGAATGGATACTAGTTTATTATGGAAATACAATTGTAACCAAGCACTATAATGTGTCTAGACATACAGAGCTTGGTTGCCAAAAATGAAGTGTTCTAGCTTTAAAAGAGATCCTCATGGAAAGTGCACAAGATGTTACACGGTGAGAATTCTACCAAAGGCCCATATGTGCTCCTGGCATCATTAGGAACTTATTCCCCCTTTAGGATGGGGTTGGATGGGCAGAAAACTGAAATACTATTCATCGAACCTAAATATGGGTCTGGGAGAGAAAAATAATGTGCAAAGAAAAATGATTTTAAGAAGTTTAAAGATTATTGTCACTTTCTATTTTTATTAGTATTTCCTTTAAGGACATTTGACAAAGTTATTGCTATGTGACGATTTGGGGAGAATTTAGTCAATGATCAATGTAGCAGTTCATTTTCTTTCCCTGACACATGTTGGTTTTTTGTTTTTTTTTTTTTTTTTGGAAAAATTCTATTGCATTTCTTTAGATTCTTAGAGACTTGAGGGGAAAACCAAAGTGAAATGCTCTTCTAAGGCCACAAACATGGCAAAGGTCATAAAGGAATTCCTTATGATTTAGAACAGAAATTGAGTATTTTAAAGGATATTGTCTCTAATGGAAAAAGAAAACCACAGATTAATGTGCACCTGAAAAAAATTCTCTTGCCAGTAATCAAGTTCTGATTAATTTCAAGAACATCAACAAGATGTATTTTGGAGGGTTTGATTTCCTGGCAGGCTGTTCTCTGAGGCTGCAGATTTCAAGTATGTGTGTGTGTGTGTGTAAGATATCCAAGAATCTAATTCACTTCCAAGCACTTATTTTTACAATTGACTTTATAAGGACTGAAAGAAGAATTATTCTCCAGCATTCTTCGAACCACTTCCAGCCCTGTGTCTCCAGAGTCAAATGGAGCTGTCTTCATCATGTTTACATATAGACTCCTCAAACACTAAAAAGAATGATAATCGCCTAATTATAAATTCAGTGTTAATATAGCCTTAGAGCTGAGAACATTTCACTCCAGTAGTTAATTTAGTCTGTGGTAAATTCTCACTGTTATTTAATGTCATTTATCACCTGCTGTTTTGTCTTACTGAGAACATCCTGCCTGCCCCACACTGTCTACAGTACATGGACCTTCTGTGACTTTAATGGGCTCAGAACAAAGGCTCCAAAGTGCTTCTATCGGGAGGATTTTGGCAACTTGCCTTCGATATATTCAAGCCATTTTGCTGCCTGTCACTCAGTGCTGTACAAATTGAACTCAGAGGAGAGGTAAAAAGGGTCTAGGAGGCATTTTTTTTCTGGGAAGAATATGCTAATAAAGCGTCATCAGCAGGAAGCAGGCTGTGTCTGAAAGAGTTTTGTCAACTCTGAATTAATTTTGTGTGTTAAGAAACACGGGGGTGCTTCTAGAGCCGGTCTGTGGTAATTAATCCTTCCTGTTTCTGGAAGAACAGAACTGTAATATATGCAGCCCAGATTTAACAGATGTGTGCACACAATGTCTGCTTTATGAGAAGTAAAACAAAATGATGGGTACAGAACAAAAAAATATTGATTTAAAAAACTAAAACAGTATGGAAAGCACGAAGCTTGGAATTCCCAGAGTTTATGCAAATACAGTATTCCTTTAAATGTTCACAGACAACGTGGTTTTGAAAACATCTGTCCATGGAGTTGGATGCTGTGAAGAGACTGAAAAAGACAGATGTTTCTTGTTCCTTAGAAAACTGAGTAAAAAAGATTGCATGCGAACGTAAGGTATGGGACAGAGTTGGCTGTACCTAGGTGTGGTTGGATTTGGACCCTAGTAATCAAATGATGACCTCATTCTGGGATAAAACTCTCATTATCTTCTTCCTTATTTTTTTCCACAATGTGTTATAGAGGAAAAAATTCAAGTTACCTTATCTATAACTATGAACACAGTGCTTGTGTGGCGGTTTGAATGTTGTCACGAACAGAAGAGTTTGCCTTTCAAAACTGGGCATGCAAATTGCACTGCCAATGCTGATACTTGATATATTCAAATGTAAGATTCACATAAAGATGAATAAGGGCAGGTTGACGTGGTGTTCATTAAAACAAATCTATATTGAAAAAAGCATTTTCAGTTCAGGTCTACCAAAGCAAAGCAATCTAGCCCATTAGCTCTTTCTCTCTCTTTCTTGTTTCTTTCTTTTTTTTTTTTTTTAATCTCATTAAGCTACCCCTGCCAAATGGCTAGGAGGCAGGAGTTTGACATGGCTAATTTAAAATGGAATAATGGAGAAAATACCCAGCCAGTAGCAATCATTCTGATAGGGCATGCATTCAACAGATTTTTACATGCCTTTTTCTTCTATCATGAAGATATGTTAAGTGTATATTTAAAGAGTCAAAATCAAAATTTTAAGGTCTAATGTGAGGAGCATATAATAAAACCCAGCCCCGTCTGCATTGCCTATAGCTTGTCATGTAGTGCAAATACTGAAAACACTTTAACTCACTTTCAGTGAAACGTACTACTTACTTCATGAAAACTAGAAGTTCCTTTAGGTTTTGGCAAGATTATCCATTTACAAGTGGTTTTAAAAAGTCAGTTTTGGTTAACTCTCTACATTTCACATCAATTTCATGTAGGTGCCTTCTACTCCAAAGAATTGCAGCTTTACCGTGGTGGTTTTCTGCCAGATTATTTAGTATGCTATGTGAAAGGTCTTTGATTAGGTGTCTTTACATTATTTAGGGTGCATATCAAAGTCAATCACTTAATTCTTTTTTTTTTTTAACATCTTTATTGGAGTATAATTGCTTTACAATGGTGTGTTAGTTTCTGCTTTATAACAAAGTGAATCAGTTATACATATACATATGTTCCCATATCTCTTCCCTCTTGCGTCTCCCTCCCTCCCACCCTCCCTATCTCACCCCTCTAGGTAGTCACAAAGCACCGAGCTGATCTCCCTGAATCACTTAATTCTTGTTCAAAGTTGTTGGAATATTTAGTGAACAAAAGACTAGAAATGACCTGTGATCTTCATGGAAAGAGCAATTCAACTAAACAAACCTGTTCATTTTCTGTATGTATTCTTTTAGGGTCTAGTTGATGAAGGCATTCATGGAGAACACACATTTCGTACCATGAGTTATCTATAGCTTACCATGGTCTAAGTGAGGACTTAAACCACTTCCAGAGTCAACTCATGGACCATTTCTTTTTTCAAATTAGATATTAGATCACTCAAATATAATGAAGTTCCATATGCTGTATTTTAAAAAATAGACTTTGATAGCTGCAAAAATTTTGCTTTAAAGAATCCAAATTTCTCAATGAAATGTATCCACAAAAGCAACTTTTGTACTTTTCTATAGTCTAAAAATGTTATATTACTCTTGAAAGCTCTGTTCATGCATTCAATAAGCATATTTTGAAGTTCTACCTTGTGCTTAAAAGCAAGAAACAGCTTGCTAGATACAGGTGCTACGAAAATAAATAAAATCAGTGCCTGCCCTTGGTTAAGTCATAGTCTATTCT
Organism: Balaenoptera physalus; assembly: GCF_965194825.1. Taxonomy (NCBI): domain Eukaryota; kingdom Metazoa; phylum Chordata; class Mammalia; order Artiodactyla; family Balaenopteridae; genus Balaenoptera; species Balaenoptera physalus. Next base: position 6,512,383 of record NC_138899.1, read on the forward strand.
GGCTCCTCTGGCTATTTTACATTTCATTTATAAAATATATTAAGAGGATTTAAGGACCAGAAAAAAATGATTCAGATTTCACCAGCTGAAAGGGCCTGGACTGATGGAAAATTCTTCCAAATGGAAGGACTAGTATACGTGAAGGCCTGGAGGATCATGGTTTCTCAAATTAATTTCAAGATGTGCTTTGCCAGGAACTTAGAGTCTACAGATCTTCATCCAAAGCTCACTTCTCACTTAGTACAAAGAACTCCACAAATCAGTGATAAACACCCTGGAGGCTTTGCACAGAACAAGGGTGCTAATCACAAGGTCCATATTGGACCAGCATGGTACCAGATGTAACATGGGCCAGTGCATCTCAAAAGTTTCCAAGGAACTTGGAAATACAGCCTAATGACAGAGAAGTGTGCAAGCCCAGGGTCATACTGGGAAAAAATTAAAGCCTTCCAAAGATCTCCTCCATGACTTACTTAAAACCTCCTGTGGATTTGGGAGAGGGTGGGCCAGGTTTTCCCTGAGGCATCTTAAACCCTCTATTCACCAATAACTATTCACCCCCAGGGTTTGGGAACATAGTTGGAGAGTAATGTCATTTTTTCACAGTTTTTATTGTTTCTTTCAAACCACAGTATTAATGAAATCATCTGAGAGGTGCCAGGGCGTCACCTCTAGAGATTCTGATTTTCTAAAACATTTGAGTCTTTGGAAGAGATTATGCTTAAGAAGTGGTTAGTGAAGAACTTAGTGGGTGCTCAGTAAATGTAATTATGATTATTATGATTATTGTGGTTATTAACATTAACAACTCCTGATGGTAATTTTGATGCAACTTGTATTTGGGAATCACTGTCTTACAAAACAAAAAATCGAAGCTATCGCCCTGCGATTTCCCTGGAATTCATATGTGAGGATGGGGAAGGAATGACTCCCAGAAGTCACGGCTGAAGGCAGTGATTTCTGCTGTTTGCTTATTAAATATAAAGATGTTACGGCCTCTTCAAGCCACTCCCAAGATTCTAAGGCAAACCCAGTGGAATTACACTTCTCCAAATTTTCCTAACATTTTCAAGTTTCAGCATTCTTTAAGGATAATGATTATGTTCATTTTATCCTTGCTTCACCTATGATACGATATTTGGGAGTTGAAGACAGCGTGGGAAGGTGAAAAAATCTAGGGCTAAACGTTCAGAACTGGGTAGAAGTTTAAAATTTGACACTACACGCACCATACTTTAACCCATACCTACTCGATTTTGATTCTGTTCACACAACTTCAGAGATTATACTCTGCTTGTAACATCTCCCTCTCTCAGTGTTGTCTGTGACATTTAAAGCGATATTGCCTGGAACATAAAACTGAAATTGCTCTACGTTTTCCAAATGGCTGGTAGAAATCAGTTTCTAAAGTCCTGCTAATTCTTTCATCATCTTCAGCTAGTGATCAGCGGTGTCATGTGAAACCTCCAAAGTGTTTAAAAGATGGAGACAGAAGATGTCCTCTCCAAATTGTTATCAGTAAAAGCAATAACAATATTGTTATTAAATCTCACAGTACATCGGGGGAGGAAGAGTAAAAGAGTCAGTAAATCTGTCAAACGTTCATTACTCTGGTCTCCTGCTTCGGAATGTTCTCAGGTCCCGATGTGGCACTGCTGGAATATCCCCGGGCGACTGCATAAAATAACAGTGGTAATGAGGTGTTTAGAAACGTGCTTATCTCTTTTCACCCATAGTACTGGAGCTGGGATAACATGGACTGAATGAAAAAGGAATCTTTAGGAGGTTAACGTTCCCCAGATACAAAGTTAGTGAGGGCTCTGGAAGGGTTTGTTTGGAGAATTAGACAAAACGTGATCCCATGTAGAAATGAACTTGCCGTTCTACTAATCTGCTTTCCCAATCCCCAAACATCAACTCCAGCCCACTCTGCTCAGGATAAATCAATTTGTCAGGGCAATTGGGTACCTATGTGGTGGGATGTTCTTGGTAATTAAGGTTTATAACTGCAGCTGTTTTTGTATCTTGGCTTTTAACCTTACGCCGGTGGGCGTAGCCATCCTTAAAACATCTGGGTGCCTAGCTGAAACAATAGCATAGCTTCTGCAGTAATCTTGTGTAATTTCTGGTGAATAGTAGGGTACATTTAAACAGTTCTAATGGAGTGAACAATACTGTTTTAAAGGGCTTTGATCATTACTTATCTTTCAGCTGATTATAGGAATCTTGTTGGAAGCGTTCAAAGGATTTTTAATTTTGAATCTCTTTATGTCTTCAACCTAGTGATGACACTAATTTCCCCTATTGCCTGTGAAAGGAAGCCTAGATTTGTCCTCAGACGTTTTTTGTTCCCTGTGTCATGTCTTTTGTGTATGCAGATGGGGCTGATTAATTCCAAGGCCTTTGCCACATTAAAAATAATTTAAATAACCAGACATGGTAAAGACAACCGAAGTGTTTCTGTTTAAGGAGAAAACTACTGACAATACAAATATATATTCAATTTTTATTTCTTCTAAACAAAAGTGGTGCTGCTGTTTGCCGTGCGTGTGCAAATGGTATCTCTGTATTCTAGAGATTGTAGGATTTTCTGACTGAACCACCTTTTCCTTTTTCTTTTCTTTGATATTCACTAAAAAGAGAGAAAGAAATGTTCATTTAACAGATTTGAAGTAGAAAGTGCTATTAAAGAAGAGACCGTGCACCCACATCCCAGCATCAATAGAATAATTGTTTCTTCCGAGACCACATCTCAGAAGAAAATGTAGCATTTGTGTGTCCTGTAATTGTTACAAAATAAAAGCAGCTAATTAAAGGTCTTACATAAGTTGGTTTCCTTTAACCATGAAAACCTGCCTCCTGTAAAATTTAAGCAGGTGTCTACAATTTTTTAACATCGTGTGTTTTCAGAGGTATTTGTTTAAAGACAATTGTCTGACCGCGTGGCACACTTTAATAGAGCGCTCGATTACCTGCGCGTAGCAACGTTTGTGGCTTTTTCTACCTCTGAGGGTCCAAACTTACAGCCTTCACCTGGCAGCCCTGCTCCCTTGATGGAGGAACCCCTGTTTTCTGTTCTCAGCTGGAAATCAGCTTCCTGGGTCTGCTCCCCACTCTGACCTTTCATGTTGGGGCAAAGTTTCGTCTGATCTCGGTTGGGGAGGAGGGAATAGGCACTTGACCTAAACCCTGCCGATCAGAAGCTTGGTACTAGGATTCTGGGTCTTGATCTACAACAACAAAGATTAAGGGACACAGTAGAATTCAGAGACACTGCCCTGATAGAAGCTGCCAGCCAAGGGCCAGCCTGAGCCCTCACCTGGGCTTCCTCCCATCTGGCCCCAAATCACACCAATTCTTTGATTACCCTACATCTTTCCAATAAATCGATTCATTTTGTTGAGATAGCAAGATTCAACTTTTGGTGTTTATGATGTCAAAAATGACAACTCTACAACTGCTATTCTTTGGTAAGAATAGGAAACTGGGCTATTTTCATAGGATTTCTATCAGATAGTTGTTTTATAATTGCATTTTTAAAAAATTAATTAATTAATTGTTTATTTTTGGCTGTGTTGGGTCTTCGTTTCTGTGAGGGCTTTCTCTAGTTGCGGCAAGCGGGGGCCACTCTTCATCGCGGTGCGCGGGCCTCTCACTATCGTGGCCTCTCGTTGCGGAGCACAGGCTCCGGACGCGCAGGCTCAGCAGTTGTGGCTCACGGGCCTAGCTGCTCCGCGGCATGTGGGATCTTCCCAGACCAGGGCTCGAACCCGTGTCCCCTGAATTGGCAGGCGGATTCTCAACCACTGCGCCACCAGGGAAGCCCCATAATTGCATTTTTGAAAGTATGACTTGTGATACAAATTAGTAAAGTGGAGCATAATGAAAACACAAAATTTGTTAAAAAAATACCCTCCAAATGTTCTATTAACTCCAGGCAAATTTGGACAACAGCATTGTCATCGATCTTTTTGGTGTCACATGGCAATTAGAGAGAAGCTGAGAAGGAGCCAGACTGGAGAGCTAATTTCAGGTCTAAGAGGTGGAAATGACCTGAGGCTTGATATGGGTTTTTGCTTCTAGAAGTGTGGCCTGTGGGCCAGCATCGTCAGATCAGCTGGCCTTGTTAGAAGTTCAGACTCTCGGGTGGTACTCCAGGTGCACAGAACCCATAGCTCCGTTTAACAAGATGCCTGATTATTTGTGTACATTAAAGTTTGAAATGATGATGTGATGTGGATCTAGTAGTAACATGAGATGTGGTCTGTATCACCTGATAATGCCCAGCTGAAACTGTAGCCCCCAAACCAGCATGAAATTGTGTATTCGAATCTTAACTCTAAAGTTAAACATTGAATCTATAGTTTATAGGGTTTTCTCTGTTTTTTCTGACTGCGTATAAGTGATTCAAATTCTTTAATATCCAAATTCTATATCATTGGCTAATTAAGAGTTGTAAATCTAGAAAGAATAAGAAAAAAGGTATTATGTGGCTTTAGATGAAGAAGTTGAGGCATTTCCTTCACATCTGATCAGATATTTCTTTCAAAGCATTGGCATTACTCTCTCTGCACTGGCTAGAGCCTCCAGCAGAAAGACTTTTAGTGAAAATATGGAGGAAGACTCAAAAATAATTTCCACCATTTGTGATGCTCTCAGAGGTCAGATATCTATTGATCAAGACTGACCCCAGGAAATTGGTGGCTATTTTTATCTTACAGCAAAGACAAAAAAAAAAAAAAATCACTTTAAAGTTTCCAAAATACAAATTATATTCTTCTTTTCAGGGTGCTTGAATAGGTTGGGGAAAAAGTAATTTGAAGAGTTTGTTGGGATCCGTGTTGAATAATATATAATGCTCTCCTGGGTTTACATTAAAATAACAATGTCATTATCTAAGAACCTAAATACACAGCACTGAACATTTAAGAAATCATATGCTAGAGATTTCAGAATCTCCCTTTACAAAGGTAAAAATTCTGCTTTAAGATAGGTCTCTTTTCCAATTCTCTATTCCTAGACAGTAGTGACTCTGACTTTGAAAGGAGTGATACACATTTATTACAACTCCATTTTTCAATTACTTATATTTTTCCAGTGGATCATATTTTACAAAACACATTCTCACATAATAATGTCTTCTTTGGTTCTAGTACAGCCCCACGAATTGGACCAGCCAGGCATGATTCAATTCTATTTTCCATCACAGAGAAATAGGTAGGGTAGCTATTTTCACTTGAGATTGGTTGTGAACTGACTTGGGTTTGAATATTGGCTCTGGAATTTACTGCTAATTAAGAACTGGTGCAAATAACTTGTCCATTGAACCATATCTCCCAAGCACCTACCATGTGGCTGAGCACCGAGCCACCTCAGAGACTCAGATATGGTCCTTGAGCTCCTGGTACCTAGATATGCATGCATATGGAAATCGGTTTGCCTTTTAAAGCAGAGCCCACCAGCCTAAAAGGGGGTGTGTTTTCTCTTACATCATGCCATCTGTAACACCTCGAATATTGTTAATATAGAGCACTTTTAAAAGTATTTTTTTTTCCTGAATGTTAACTAGACTTATTGTGGTGATCATTTTGCAATAGATACAAGTACTGAATCATTATGCTATACACCTGAAACTAGTATAATGTTATTTGTCAATTACATCTCAATAAAAGTATTTTTTCAGAGGTTTATATTTTATTTCATTTTTAATTTAATTGGATTTTTAAAATATTTCTACTTCAGATTAAGTTATTTTTAATGGAAATAACAATGCCGCAAATAACTCATCTACACTTAGCGTTCTATGGTGCCCGCGGCCTGTCAGGAGAGCAGTATTGAAGGTTGCTCGCCTGTATTTTGCAGCGATGGCACCAGGAGGCTTTCCTAGGAAATGGAGAAAATGCTTTAAGCCTTTTATATTGGTGTCTGCTCTTGCTACCTTCTTTATTCTTGTGGGTTCCTGAGCTTTGCTCTCTGCTGTGCTTACGTGCATAGCCCTCACCCCTGCTTGATGGTGGCTTCTGGATTGAACTCTACCTACGTCTCTCCCCTTCACCAGATTCACGGTGCTACATGATGGTTGCTTCTCGCAATGGTTCTTAAAGCACCACACACTTCTCCATTGCATTACTTAGCAGTTGTAACTTCAGACTTACTAGGTGAGGTAGACAATACCAGCCTTCCCCCTCAGAGCTGATTCTTCATGAGAACAGCAACAACAAAAAATAGCTTTAACTCAACATTGACTCCATGGACCCAGGGCATACGAAGCGGTACATATTTGCTGATGGGATTTAAGAGTGATTCATGACACATTCATGACTTTCTCTCCATCCCATTTGGACAGAATGTTGTAAGATTTATGTGTTGGTTCAATTGTAAACACGTGACAGTGCACATTATTTTAGAGATGCATTAAGAAGCATTCAACTGACACTCCATAGGCCAATAGTTTTGTTAGAGGGTTAAACTTTTACTTGATAATCTGCTTTGAGACGGGAAGTGTACGAAAGAGAGATTCACTAGCTGTGTAAATATTCTTAATTATATAGTATAAATTATATAGTATGGTATAAATTATTAATTGGCATATATAAAATAAAATTTTGTAGAAAAATCAATGTTTTTTTTAATTTTTGAAATTCACCTGAAATGCTTTAACATAAATGTCTTTTATTTGTTTTAAAGTATTTATTGACTCTCAGAAAAACAATTCTTGCTGCAAAAATTATTTGCCATATACTGTATCTTAAATAGAAAAGGTGCTAATCAGAATTCTAAAATACACATTGTTCTTTCTTATGACAACCAGTTGCTGTATCTTTTCTAGTAAAATCATTCCACATACTAATATATCTGGAATATTTACTTTTAGCTCAGAACCTTGTTCCTAGCCTAGATTTTTATTTACAACTGACTGGAGATTTGTGTGGGAAGTCTCAGAGAAATCTCCAGTCTTAATAGAATGAAAACAAAGCCCTTCACTTTCTACTCCCACACACATTTTTCCCTCTTCTAGGACTCCCTGACTCTGTACTTGGCACCTCTACTTGTTTTGTGTGTGTGTGTGTGTTTTGTTTGTTTGTTTTTGCCAGAAAGCTAGGAGTCATCCTTGACCTCCTTTCTTTCTCACACCCACTCATATAATGTCCTCCTAGTGTTCTTCTCCTAATCCTATTCAATCCAGGCTCCAGTAACAATCTGATTAATCTACAATAAGAACAATATACATTTGGTCACATCCCTTGTTCATGTAAAACTCTTCCATGACATCCGTGATACTTAGGATCAAACCTAAAGACCTTACCATTCTGATAGATACTCTAAAATCGTCCTCCACCTAACTATATACGGCTGTATGTCTCACACATTTTCCCACTGAGGCAAGATGCTAAACCCATACTGCGCTTGCTTTAGTTCTTCGGGTACTGAGCCCTTTTCAGAATTATCTTCTTCATAAACACCTGGAGTGGTTGGTTTTCCCACCTCCTTGACTGGCTAACTTCTCTTTGTTCTTGAAATTAAAGGTTAAATTTCACATCCTGGAAAGGCTTCCTTTAGACCCTTTATTTTTCCCTTCACTGCACGTCTTACAAACTCTATGTTTACTCTCGCACAGTGCGTTGGCTTTCTCCTCCGTTAGATTGTATGATCAGTGAGGACAAGAGACCCAGTCTTGGCTGACCATCGTAGCCCTAGTACCAAGAGCATCAGATATGCATTTTAATAAAAACGTTGTTAGTGAACTTGTGAATTGGCTTTACTCAAAGGGCTACATCTTTGGTTGGCTTTTGAGTAACTAGCCAGGGTTTTGCTGGATAGTTATTTTTCAGTTAGCTCCTAGAATTTGGATCACACTACACTGGTACACATGGTCCACACAGCTGGAACTGAGAATTATCTTTGGTTACATACTCTATGCCTTGGGTTTGGGCTCATCCACATACGTGCTGAGCACTCTGGACTCTTATTCTTCCTGATTCAAAACAAGTAAAAAATAATCCTTTGACATCATTTCAGATTCCCAATATATTGATAGATAAGGACATTGTAATATTGTGAAGCAGTGACAAACCAAAGACAGGACCGTGGAAGCAGCACTTCCCGGGGACTGTAAAGGACTGAGACACTGTCATTGTCTGTAGGGAGTTAGGAAGCAATAATAACACCAACCAAAATCAGTCTGCTTTTTGTTCTCACCCTTGTCAGGCAATTCTAAGCAGTGTCAGTGATTAAAAAAAAAAAAACAAATAGCTTCTGTTGGTCTAAGTTCTAAACAATGCCATGACTAAGGTTGAGTTTTTATTCTGAGCATGTATCCTTTAAATTAGCAGAATTATTAGCTATCCTTTAATAAACACAGCTGTCTACTTGAAAATCAAATTAAACGATTCACCATCCCCTGGTCAATTCCTGCCACCCCAGGACTCAGCTCCGTGCTTGTGTTTCAAGAGTTCAGTTCGAAGTGGTTTGAAATCCTCTGGGCCCAAGTTGGGCACAGCTCCTGTACCCAAACAGTACTGCCTGTTTCTACGTTTAAGCAATAGATTTGAAATAAATGATGTCATCATAGTGACTCTAAAGACCGAAAAGTAGGATTTGAGCTGCTTCATTTCGTTTCTGTCACCACTCAAGAGTTTTTATCTCTGCTTACAAAAAAACGGTGAAACAGCTGTTCATAGCATGGTGTGTATTTTTGTTTGGGAAGTTCAACTTTTAGTGCATGCATGAAAAGTTTTCATGAAATTATCTTGAAACTTTAAATGTATCCTTCCTATTTATTGTGATACTAAAGAAGCAATTAAGAAAATGAAAGGCTTCATCAGTAATGTTATTTAGTAGCTGCCTAAATTGTACCTTTTGCAAACATCTTAGTTTTATTAAAATCCATTATTAACTACTGGATAATTATTTGCCCAACATTATTATATCATTATTATATCCAAAGGATCCAACTTTAAATCTGTTGGGGAGATATAGAAACTATTATAGAAATAGTTGTGCCTCTTTCCCTTTTTTGGTACTATGATTAAATAAATACATTTATTATGTTTACTGGCATAATTATAACATCTATGTGAAATACTATAAGAGACAAAAATCACTCTCTGCATTTCCTTTCTGGCCATTATATCAAATATCAATAATTTCTTGATTATAATTAAAAATAATTCATAATAATCCATGTGATATCAAGGAGGAGATATTAGGAAGTGCCCTGCTCTGGTGTCACATACACTGGGGATGTCACCAGTGTGAGTTTTTTAAGTGTGTGCTCAGTGTGGCAGACACAATATTGTGTGTTCACATCCAGATTCCTCCTTTGTGTACAGGAACACTGCACTTCCCAGTCCCTGGACATCTCTGGAGGCTGTGTGGTTGTCACAGTCATAGAACGTGTGTAGAAGTCATGTGTATCACCTTCACGATGATGAAACTTATTTCATGCGTTTTTAATTGTTAGTTGTTTGCATTATCGTCTCATTGTCTAGCTTGTGTGTTCCTCAAGGTTAAAGATCATATCCTTTGTCTCCTTCTGTGTCATGGGGCACTTAAGAAAACATTTGTACGTGGTCATCTCATCATTTATTTACAAACACAAATGTGTACTACCTATGAGCCACGCACCATAATGGGCCTGAGGATCAATACGTATGTGCCTAATTGAATTGAAATTTGTTAGTGAGATACAGAAAGGCATCCTAGGCTGATGAAAGCCTTCTGAGTTAGGACTGGGATTGTGTGTATACCTAGAAGTTCAAGCACATTTGGGATTGTAGTGAGAGGTGAGCAGAGAGAGGGCGGAGCAGTTTGGAAGAGAGTTTTGAATGCCAAATGGAATAGACTTTCCTTAGTAAGAGGAGACAACTAAGTTCAGTAGTGTAGCATTTGGCCATCAGAGAACGCACAGAAATAAAATACGTAAAACAAGTTTTGACTTGACATTATTACAGACTATATGAAAAATGTATGGTGTCTAGTCTCAAATTATTAATCTATGTCAGGGCAATAAGTACAGTTCAACAAGCCTAGAGTCAGCTGCTACTTTGCTAGGTTTTTCTTTTCTTTTCTTTTAAGACTTCCTAGACTTCCAGATTAGGCAGAATGGTATCTGCAGAGGTTAAAGAATATTGAAATTAAAAACACATTAACTTTCAGTGCACTAGGGTGAGGCGTCCTCCGTAGGTGGGCCACAAGGAAATCCCTGGCTTGGCGCCTGATTGCCTTGCGTTGCTGGGGATTCCACTTGACACGCTGCCATGACCCTCTGCAGGTACGCATGGCTGCCTTGGTCTGGGTGTGTTTCACATTGAGTGGCAGTGGCAGTCCAAGTGGCTCTGTAAGAGAACATAACACCTGCATTGTAGAGAGCTATATGATTTACACTGACTGGCTTCAGATTCAAACCTTAGCTGTTGTTTTCACGACAGACAACTCTGATTTTAACTTTACATGCCAATATCATGACCATTGTGAAACAATGGTCCAAAGCAAACATTTTGAAGGAAAGCATTCCTTATGGTAACGTGAGTAGTTTCAATGTTTAAAGTATATGGAATATAATTTTTATGCAAGCATGTAAGAGATTTTTCATCTAGAGCAGGTCTCTACAAAATATAAAATGTTTAAGAGGATCATTTAATACTGTAGTATTGTCTACATTAATAGATTACTCTTTGAGCACCGTTCAGCCTAATTGCCCCTACAAGCTTGGGGAAGTCAAAGACTCTTCCCACCAGCCATGTCAGGACCCGCTTCAGAATGCACTTCAGGGGTACACTATGTGATATTGATAAAATAAAGCTGTGGACACGTGGAGACTTTTCCACATAGGCAGTTGCTTTGTTTTGAGGGGCATGTGATACAGGGGCTGAACTGATGCTGCTCTATGACTTGTGTCATTAACCCAGATTCTTCCCATTAAGCAGATAAGCCTAAAGCTACCTACTTTTCTTTTAGGGGAAGAAAAAAAACCCAAAAAACCCAAAACGCATTTGATTTTACCCAGCTATTTTTTTTTTTTTTTTTTGGTTGTTATTATGAGATGGGGGTGGGATGATGGAGCATGATTTTACGTGGGTCCAGCATCCTCTAGGGAAAGATTTTATCAGCTGGTCCCTTTTGCTAAGTGGTGGTAGCTTATTTTTACTGTGGTCGAATCATGTAGTCATACATAAGCAGGAAGTGGGTAACATCACAAGTTGGCTATGGGCACCTCAGTTTTACAACCAGGGATGCTCCACCGACCAACACAGTTCTGCCTTCTTGGTGAAGAAGAAACATGAATGTCGTAAGACCATGACACCGGAATTCCTTAGCTCCAATCTTAGTCCCACTGTGATCCCAGCTACCCTGTTCTCTCCTTCTAATCTGGGCCCTAGTTCTGCCTTTCACGTTAGCTCACTCGTATTTCTGTTTCTCCTCTCTGAGGAGCTGGCCCCTTGCCATCCCTCTCCATATTAGTTCCCAGTTTGGTTTTAGTGTTCTACTCTTGGCTACCCACCTTCATTCCTAACCAGTCACATTTGATCTGTTTTTCTTGGCACCAGCTTCAGCGAGAGAAAAAAAAAAAAAAATAGAGGGGCATTTCCCCATTAAGAAAAAGAGATTTACAAAGAATTGCTTAGCAGTTTGTGTGAGAAAGTTTATGTTATCATCTACAATATAGTTGTGATGAGGGTTGAGAGTAAACATTTCAAACATGTTGCCCATGGTGTCAAATAGTTCTATCTTTGGGGGAACTAAAGACTGAATTTAGGATTTTCCCATTCCAGAGCCTCGCCCATTAATCAGCAATGCACCTAATCATATATAGTTAATTCTTTCTTTCTAGAAACATTTTTGAGCACCTGTTATATGCAACATCTTGGGGATAAAAATCCAAGCATAATGATTTCACTCTTGGATTGGATTTCTTATTCTGCTTCATGAAAGATCTTTAAATGTAAGGAAAAGACAATGTTTATTCTGGAATCTTGAGGCATTATCCATGAGCACTTCAGGAATAAAGAACCAAGTCGCTAGGGACTCTGTCAAGGTCCAGAGAGTCACAGGTGCCCAGGATGAACAAGAAAGGACAGACGCTGCAGCGTGGGGGAATGTGCAGGGACCCCAGCGCATGGCAGTGGGCTAGCTGAATGCAGTGCACACCGACAACTGATAGAGGAATCCCAAAATGCCTTCTGAGAAAATCAAATATCTGAGCATCCTTACACATGGGGTTGGCACCAAGGCAACCGGTTGCCCATTGGGAAACTTTGATTTAGAGCCTGACAGCACAGTGAGTTAATCTACGTTATTGGTGCTAAAGATAGCATGAATGTGTATGGACCACACAGAAAGCCCAAGAATTAAGTTACATAAAGTGCCGATCAGAAACTTTATGGAAACACAGGAGTGGAACTATAGTTATATCACTTGTGTTTCCCAAACCAAACCAGCCTAGGGGGCAAACATGGTACAAATAGTATTTTGCGGGGGGCTATTCTTTATGCTGCTGGCATTCTGGGTTTCTGCAAAATCCTTTCAAATAATTTTGGAACTTCTTCCTTAGAATAGGTGTCTTTGAAAGGTCTCTGGTACTCCTCAAGCTAGTTCTCCTGTTTTCTGTTTCGCATTTGCTATTTTTCCTCACTCCCTTTGAATTACTGTCATAATGTCTGCTCTTGATTCAGATGTTTGAATTGGAAGCTATGCCACCAATATCTACCAATTATGCCTTTGTCATTGTATTGTCCTGCAAAAGAGGAACCGTCGCCAATGCCTGGTCTAATTATGCCTGCTGCCATCCATATGAGAGGTGCCCATGCCAGCTGATGGCTGTTTTGAGGCTTCTTGTGTTTGGTGTGTGGATCTGAAATCTCTTCTGCTGATGCCAAAACGGTTGCTGCCAGAATCACAGGCATTGTCTCCTATGTTACAAAATCTGGCAGCAATAAAATCAGGCCTTTCCACGTCCCAGAGGGGTTTTTGTAAATCTCCTCTCTTACTTTTCACTCTCTTTCTTTACACCTCTGTAGTAGGCTGAATAATGTTCCCCAAAGATATCAGGTCCTAACCCCTTGAACCTGTCAATGTTGGGTTATTTGGAAAAGGGGTCTTTGCAAATGTGATTAAGGAACTTGAGATGCAGAGACGATCCTGGATTATCCAGGTAGGTCCTTAACGCTACCACATAAGAGAGAGGCAGAAGGAGACAGTGCTGTGAACATGGAAGCAGAGATTACCCACAGCTGCCAGAACCTAGAAGCAGCGAGGAAGAGAGTCTCCCTAGAGCCTCTGGAAGGGGTATAACCTTGTGACACTGTGACTTCAGCCCCAAAATACTGATTTTGGACTTCTGGCCTCCAGTCGGTGATAGAAGACATTTCTGTTCCTCTAAGCCATCAAGTTTGTGATAATTGTTACAGCAGCCTCAGGAAACTAATACAACCACCATCTACTGTGACACATGCATGGGTTCATGGGAGTAGATTAGGGAGAACGCATATTTGGTTAAAGTTGGGATCTTTGATAAACTCAGGTACCAGGCTCTAAAGGAGAAAACACCTTTCTTGTTTCTATTGTGAACAGAAAGTTATTCTAGCATTAAATTTGAGCCTAATGATTACGAGAAGATGCAAACTCAGAAAATTTTCAGAGTATCACCAAATATAAATGATAGGCATCAAATTTAAGTGCAAACACTCTTACTTTTCACTGCCTCTCGAAAATTATCTCTGGCAATTCAGATGTAAACAATGAGAAAAGTACATAAGTAATGTACATGCAGAAATGTTTGAAAGTCACCCAGGAAAGTTATGATTGTCCCTGTTGACCTGGTAATGTTTATTCTGGAACTTAAAAATGATGTGGTTTTGGGAGAAAAATGCTTCTAAGCAACAAACTGGGACGACCATGTCAATTCCACATGAGCTGAGTGTCACTGTCATCAATCACGAGGGTCATTGCCAGCAGAGCACTGACCACCGCAGGAGGTGCATGGAGGACAAGCCCTCTCTCTTCAAGGACTTTGTCTGAATGAATATAATATAGAAATATGGAAAAATATTTTGAAAGGGAAGGAAAATTTTTAAAAGACGAACGTGAAAAAAAATGAGATCAGAGTTACTCTTCTGCAGAAATAATTGGTCCTCTGCAGGAGAAAGACCTGCACAGGCTTAGACGCGAAGAAATTTGCAAATGTACATGGCTTGGCTGTGGTCTTATCCTCACTGGGCTTCTGCTCTTAAGGAATGCCTCTATAGGAGTAGTTTGGGCAAAATTTCCCTGGGAATGAGTGGTGGCCAGGAGACATCGCTACTTTGAGAATAGCTTCTAGAGTGTCTGGTGAGTAAAGGGAGGCTGTCTGGGTGTGGTACGAAACTCCGGATAAAGGCATGGCTTACCTGCATCTAGACTGCTGACCCCCATCACCCAGTACAGAGGCTGAGCTCTGAACGAGCCGGTTCTCACAGCTCGGGGTCGCGGAGGTGGGCAGAAACGGACCCAAACCTGGCTGGCCTCTAAGTGTGCAGGGACGGGAGAGATGAGGAAGAGAGATGTCTGCTCTGAGGATTTTGTTTCAACGCTAATGCTGCCCTATATAGAAGTCAGATCCATCAATCAGTGCAGGAGAAGATCTTTGAGATTTGTCAATGAACATAAGAATAACGAGAACTATGGATGCCATGAATCAGAGAAAGAGAAAATGACTGGGGAAGAAAAACTTTGCAACAGCGTATTTTATGCCAAGGCCATAGAACAGCCTGGGAGGTGCAGCAGGCTCTGAGATGCTTAGGAGAGAAGGCTGCATCCTGAGACGATATCATTCATTCTGCACTCCCGGGGGCACTAGAAAAGCATCACGGAGAGACCATGGGGAATCGCGAGACTTTAATTTCCAGTATTTGTCTCTTTTACATATATTCTACATGCTATATTTTAGATACAGAATTGGGTAATAGAGTTGATCAGCCTTTAACAGGACGCTCTTCTGATTGATGCTGGCAAATGGGAAATTGACCCTATAGGATAGTCAAAGGAGAAACTTAGTGGAGTTTCCACACTGTTCCTTGAGTTGAGAGAAGTCACAGGATCTTAGCAGTGTCTGGGTTCCTTGAGCCCGGGCCACCCCTGACAGAAAGGAGACTTAGCCAGATTGGCAAGGGCCCCAGGGAAATGGGTAAAAGTACCCAACTAAGAAGTGAAATACCTTACTTTCTGTGATCAGTCTATTTCATGCTGACTGCAGTCAAGGGAAGTGTCCCTGGGGAGTTCATGGAGAAACTTGCAATTTCCCCCTCTGTTTTCCAGGGAACCCATTACTTTTCAGCAGTTGGAATGTAATTCATTTAAGAATATGAGCAACTTTGGCACCAAACGGTGGTTCTGAGAAACTCAAAGGTGGTGAATGTCTAGTTTAATTTCCTACTATGCACATGAAAAGCCGATCTTTGTCCAGACACCTAGCATCAAAAACTCTAACATCTTGTGATGAAAAGCAAGCAACGCTTCTCTTAAAAAATTTCATTAAGTCCATGCAACCTATGTCAATGCTGGAAGGGGAACTGAGGAACATCAGAGGGCCCACAGCACAGTGAGGCTCCAAGTCATTTATTGCTGCATCGAGCTACATGCAAGAGAAAGGTTTGGCATCTACTCTACTTAAAAGACACTAAGTGACCCCCAAACACTCTTCATTCAATATGTACAGAATGCTCATTGATCATGAAATGTATGGACAGAATCTATGTGAGTCTGGATACCTGAGAGGTGTTATTCAAGCAGAAGTTCCAATATGGTCGGCCTGAGAGTAGATTTTAAAAACAAAACTAATACTTAATTGCCTACATTTACTTCCTGCTTAATGAGTCAGAGTAGAAGGAAAAGCCAAAGGCCATTTTCACTCTTGAGAATGACTGGGAGTGAGCTTCCGAGAGCACAGATGAAATAGTTCATGTTTGAAATGCAACTTTACTCTGGGAAGATCATTAGGTATAAATGTTCTCGTAACTGAATCTTACCTAAATAGTTTGGAGGTGTCTTAACTTATGGCTTCATCATTCACTGTTATATTAAATATTTACTGAGCTTTTACTCTATTCCATGTGCTAAACAGATGCTATATTTGGCACAGGGGATATCCAGGTGTGTAAGAAAGGCCTGCCTTCCAGGGACTCACTCTCTGACTTAGAGAAGAGACAATGGTGACATGAAATTAGTTAGTGTTCCACATGGTAGGTACTATCGATGCAGGTAGAAATGATTAAGAAAGCACATCTCTGTGCTTGAGTGTGCAGGGGAGAACACGGCTTCAGAGAGGAGGAAAACGTTCTACAAAAAGTGTACAAACAGTAAATGCTGGAGAGGATGTGGAGAAAAGGGATCCCTCCTGCACTGTTGGTGGGAATGTAAATTGGTACAGTCACTATAGAGAACAGTATGGAGGCTTCTTAAAAAACTGAAAATAGAACTACCATATGATCCAGCAATCCCACTCCTGGGCATGTACCCTGAGAAAACCATAATTCAAAAAGACACATGCACCCCAATGTTCACTGCAACACTATTTACAATAGCTGGGGCATGGAAGAAACCTCAATGTCCATCAACAGATGAATGGATAAAGATGTGGCATTTTGTATTGGAATATCATATGGAATATTACTCAGCCATAAAAAAGAATGAAATAATGCCTTTTGCAGCAACATGGATGGACCTAGAGATTATCATACTAAGTGAAGTAAGTCAGACAAAGACAAATATCATATGATATCACTTATATGTGGAATCTAAAAAATGATACAAATGAACTTATTTACAAAACAGAAACAGACTCACAGACTTAGAAAACAAATTTATGGTTACCAAAGGGGAAAGGGGGTGGGGAGGGATAAATGAGGAGTTTGGGATTAACATATACACACTACTGTATATAAAATAGATAATCTACAAAGACCTACTGTATAGCTCAGGGAACTCTACTCAATATTCTATAATAACCTATATGGGAAAAGAATCTGAAAAAGAATAGATACATGTATAACTGAATCACTTTCCTGTACACCTGAAACTAACACAACATTGTAAATCAACTATACTCCAATATAAAGTAAAAATATTTTGAAAAGGCAATGAGGGACATTCAGGGCAACAGGAGTCACAAATATAAAGGTCCTGAAGAGAAGATGAACATGCTTGTGACTATCTGTAGTTGGGTGTGTGTCAATGAGAAAATGGGTTAAATAAAGCATGCTGCTATTTATAGATACATTAGTAAGGCAAATAGGGCTTACATTTCATTATAAGAATTCAACATTATATAGGTAAAAATTTCCTCAAAAAAAATCTCAGAAGATAAAACTGCTTTACACAGGAAGTATTGTTGTATGTGTTCATAAGGCTTTGTTCGATATCTGATACCTGAAATTTCCTTCCATCTGTACATTTTTTACTATTTCCCCTCCCACAAAAGAGAGGCCAGGGCCAAAGTACACCTGGTAATCCTTTTGGGAGTCAGGTATCAACCACTTGACTATACCCAAATTGTGTATTGATCGTGTTATGCCGAGGGTAAAATGTGAAATTTAGTAACAGCAAACATTTATTCCACTTGATTTAATGCAATTTTCATATAATTTTTTAAAGTGCAATCTGTACCTTTTAAGATGATATAAATGCTACATTTTATTAATCCCTGTATATCTTCATTTGAGCAAAATATTACTTTTTAAAAACAGAAACAGATGAACATTCTAAAAAGCTGTGTTGTTTTTGGAACAACTTTTTGTTGTAACATTTTGGCAAAAATAAAAAACAGCCCCTAAACTCTTTAAATGTTTATCTCCACGTTTGTGAAAGAATTCCCAACATGGCAAAGGAATTCCTCCCCAATCGAGGGAGTGTGCTGTTACAAGTCCGTTGGTGTCATTGGACTCACATAGCGAATCCCTGCCTCATACCTTAGGTGTGTTTTCTTATTCATGATGCACACAGTCGTTTACTTCTTTTAGTTTTTACCATTTTGACGAGAGGTCGTGTGAATCTAGTAGCATCATCTGAGCTTCTTAGCTTTGATAGCACATAACAAACTCCTATGAAAACTTATTAGGCAAGGAAGAAGTATTTCCAAGCACTCAGCTGAACAGAAGCTATACCCCCAATGGACCACAGTGGGCCTACATCATTCAAGGGTTTGTTGGCTTCTGGAGTTTGAGTTGATTTTTTTTTTCTAGCCCAATGCCAGGTGCCACCAATCCTGATTCTCCTCCATGGTTACTTTTCCAGGCAATGTGAGCTCCAGGTAGAGCAAGGGGGTCGAGAAAGGGCTTCTCACCAGTTCAACAAGGAACCTTTTTAATTAGAGGGAGGGATGATAGGAGAATCATCAGGGCTCCAACTGTACACACTTTCACACCAACTATTTAGAAGAAAAAAGAAAGGAAAGAGGAAATCAAGCAACTCGTCCAGTTCTTGGTGAAGCATGTCAGAGCCTCTTAGGTGAAAGGTATGCACCTCTGACTCTGATGTTAAAGGAACATAACATACAATTCATAAATGTTCCTATTCTCTGGGCAAAGGGGAGGGCGCTTGATTAGGAAAGGATTTCTGGTCCCACAACTAGATAAATTAGAATGTTATTTTTCATTAACTCCCTCCTCCAAATCATAACGTCCAAAAGGACATTATTTTTCAGTGGTAGCTCCACAGCTGGGTTGGGTGGAAACAGCCACGGTTGACACACACACATAGAACCTGCAATTCTACCACAGAACAATGGGGCCATTCTCCCTTTTAAGGATTTAATTGCTGCCCAGGCCACCCGGGCAGGCTGAGGACGGCTTCTGCTTAGTGATACCTCCTTTTATTTATTTATAGAAAGGCTCTGTAATACCCATTTTGCTGCAGACTGTTCTTAGGCTGCCTAGGCTGTCAGTCAACTTTCACACAGACCTTACTGTTCTAAGCACAGTACTTGTATTATTAGCTCATTTAACTGTACACACTTAGGAGGTAGTTTCTCTTACTAACCTTTTAAAACTGAGAAAACCGATGCACAAAGAGATTAAATAACATCAAAGTAAGTGAATGTTGGAGACCATCTGAACAAGTACTACTTTATAGAGTTTTGATCACTCTGTAAAAAGTTTCAAGTCATTTAAGCCATTCTTTTACATCCCATACAATAAATGAATGCAACATTCTTTTAATAAGATAATGCTATTGATCTATTGCCCATTGTTCTATAGAATGTATTTTAGTTATTTTGCTGGCAATGATGATTTTTCTTTCACTAATCTGTTCATATACTAGCAGGTATCCTTGTGATCAAATTTAGGATTCTCCCATTTATCCAGATTTTGAGGCAAACTTCTTCTTTGCAGAAAATTAGTACATGATCTTGGGATAAATCACATAATACTTTAAACAATTATATTAGATTTTGGTCATAAAGATTGCTATATTTTGATTTACATGGTAGGCATTTACTTTTCATCTGAACACTTACTGTAATGTTCAAATTTGGTTAAAATCATTGAAGTTATGTGCTAAACTGAATGAAGACAGTTGGAGAAAGTAAAAATGGCTTAAAAAGTAATTTAGGAAATAAGTAGTTTTGATTTTAGTTTAAAAATACAAAGGAATAGATGGCATTTTTTGTGATGCTTTGACTGAATTTCATCTCTGACCTGTCTAATATATCAGTAATAGAAAAAAAAAAAAGGACTGGAGGACATTTTTGTTTTGCTATTTTCCTCTTAATTTCCGGAACTGTTCTTCCCCATACTTTTAGTTTTAGTCATTGAAATATGCGGATCTAGGGTACACATGAAAGTGCAGAGCAGCACACAGCATGACGGAAGCAAGAGCTCAGACTAGAAAGTAAGTGTCCAATTTTCACTTTAATTGTGGATGAATAATGCTTTGAATCATTATTTTTTTCATTTAACATCTTTTCTTTCTCCATATGTAAAGTGTGCTAAGCCTAAAGGAGAACTTCAAGTATTTAAAGAGATAGAAAAGAAAAACACAGTTTTCTGGGAAAAGCAGGTTGACTTGGGATAAGAAGATTGGAGAGAGAGGAATTCCCCGGGCAGGGGAAAAAAAAAAAAAAAAGAGGGCTGAGCATTGGGAATCCTGGTGTGGCTTATTCTTGGTGGCTAAGGAGAACCCTGAATAGATAATCAAAGCAGACAGGACCTAACAAAAATTTCTGGTCTCCAGTATGGCACAGAAAAAAAAAAAAAAAATGATGCAAGGCATAAAGGAACCATAAAGTAAGGAGCAGTAGGTGTTACCGTGATGTTATTATGAATAGAACACCAATGACCCCAGCCCACCCCTGCCTATGGTCCAAAGCGCACACGCACGCGTGCACACACACATGCGCAGCCATATTTTGCACTTTATAAGACTCTTTAAATTGAGAGCAAGACTTGATTAAGCTCAAAATTAAACTGATACCATTGAAAACAGAAAAACAGAAGATTCTTGTACATCTCTGATTTTGGACTGAGATTCACAGCCTCAACATGCTATTTTAATACATCAGGTCTTTAGAGGTGATGAATGAGAGCAGTTTAGCTATCATTTACCAGGCTTTGGATTAGCTGAAACAAGCCTTTAATTTTAGAGTAGTTGTATAACCTACCACTGAATTCTGAACTCTCTAAAAGGTCTTGGACGTTTTAGTATTAAAATAAAGCAAATGTAATTTAGCAGTTGAGAGTATGACAATATGATTCCAAATATAAGCATCGATGCATCTGTGTTAATTGCTTCCCTTCTCATTAATGTGCGTCTGTTGTAGATTCTTGGGTTTGATGAAGTGAGTCTTTTTGAGAAAATACTTTTCCAATCTCTCAGGAGGGCATCTCTGAGATGATCATAATGATAATATGAATCTGGAAAATTAGCTGGTAGAGGAATTAGTTTCCTCTCTGGTCTCTGTTATAGCCACTTTGGAATCAGTATTAAAATAAAAAGTAAGAAGTGGTAAAACTACTCGTCCCCAAATAAAAATAAATAAATATAACAAGTTTCATTGGACGATCACATCATCATTCTTAAAATTCCCAACTCTCAAGAACCTGGGGAAAAGGGAAGAGGCGTCTGAATCTTATCTAGAAAGAAAGAAACCATTGCTAAAAGCTGCACAGGGGTGCTGGCCACACAATCTGTAGTAGCTCATTCTGCAAATATTTCCTGAGTACTTTATAGTGTCTTTGCTCAATTCCAGATCTTGGAGATACCGACATTGAAAGCCATGCTCTCAAACCAGAGGTCTTAAAACAATGCCTGGTATATTATAGGCAACTGATAAATAAACAATGTAAGTATATTTAGCAATACCATTTGCTTGAGTAAAGTAAGTATATATAACATATCCAACTAGAGTGAGTACATTTAGCAGTAGTATATGTAGGAAAACTTCGATTCGATATGAAACGAGAAAAAGAAAGAGAATGTAAACTTAACTGAAACACTTAGTTTTCTCACTTCCAAGAAGAGGAGATTTAAAAATGAGTAAGTAATTTCCAGGTGTATATTCAAAGAAGAAGAAATGAAAGGGAGAGAGAAAGCATGGCGAGAATTGGGAAGCACGGAGTACTGAGTTACGCTGGATAGAGTCTGTCATACCGAGTGAAGTAAGTCAGAAGGAGAAAAACAAATACAGTATGCTAACACATATATACGGAATCTAAGGAAAAAAAAAAAAAAAAAGACCATGAAAAACCTAGTGGCAAGACGGGAATAAAGACACAGACCTACTAGAGAATGGACTTGAGGATATGGCGAGGGGGTGGGGTGAGATGTGACAGGGTGAGAGAGTGGCATGGACATATATACACTACCAAATGTAAAATCGATAGCCAGTGGGAAGCAGCCGCATAGCACAGGGAGATCAGCTCGGTGCTTTGTGACCACCTAGGGGGGTGGGATGGGGGGGGTGGGAGGGAGGGAGATGCAAGAGGGAAGAGAAATGGGAACATATTGTATATGTATAACTGATTCACTTTGTTATAAAGCAGAAGCTAACACACCATTGTAAGGCAATTATACTCCAATAAAGATGTTTTAAAAAAAAAAAAAAAGAAGGGGCAAGTATATCGGGGTTCCCTGAGGACGCTTGTTGACTGTGTCCTGCTCTGCTTGCCAAGTGAGTCTCAGTAGATGCACAGGCATTCTTACGGGGATTGGTGAGAACTGATATAGAAGCATCAACAATGTCAAGTGATAATACCGAGCCTCCATCAAACCTACCAAGAAAAGAGGGAAGTCACAGCAATAACAAGGGTCATGGAGTACGTACAAGACATTAGGACAGAAAGCAAGAACTTTGGGGGATACACTATACTCTTTCTCAATCTAACAAGACTCTTCTTCATAGCAAATGATGCCTGAGGCTCAAAAATCCTTGATGGGGACTCTGGAAGCCTCTACTCGGCTTCAGGAGAGAGGAGGGTGACCAGAAGTCCCTCCCCCTTCCCTTTGCTTTTCTGTTGGTTTTAATCTGACTAGTGTAATGTAAGCCGTCAAAATTTAAAAGAAACAGACCTTTAGACCTCACACCGTTATGTGGCTCCATTTACAGGAAATGGCAACATCCCAGGCTTTAAAAGGTATTTTCTGTGCCTACCTAGGCATTCAGGGAAGAAGCACTTAAGAACAAGCTGAAAAGAGCCAAATTATTCTATCAGTAAATTCCCAAAGTAATCAACTACAGTACAACAACAACAAAAGCTTCCTTTTTGGCTTAAAAAAAGTTTCTTAGTGTCTTTAAAAGCAGAATCAAATTAATGCATTACCTATAGTATGGTAGTTTTGTCCTCCAGCAGTTATGGAATTAGACTGTGTTGTCTAATCTCCCTTAGAGAGCTAAGGCCCTCTCAGCTATGATTCATGAAAAAACTGAATATTCTTTTTTACACTCATTATAAAAATAATAATTTTAAGGCTAAGGCTATTTGTTCACTGGTTAGACTGTTCTTCTATTTTTTTTTCAAGTTTTCCCTTTAGCTTGATTTTATCATTGAAATTCGTAATCTGATTAACTTAACGCAAATTTTGGGAAAATAAAGTGAAACTATTCTTGCTAACAGTCTACAGTTGTTCAAGGGGGAAAAAAGATATTCCGCTCATTACTATTTAAAGGAAATTCCTCTATGCAAGAGTTTCCAACTAGGTTATAGGCCACTTTCTAGATGCTGGAGGAGATGCATCATTACATGTACTTTCAAAACAGTGTGGAAATTCTCACAATCCTTTCATTTAGAAAACCTGGCAATTGGATAAGAAACAGGTATGAATTAGGAAAGCAAAGTAATATTCTTTAAGATCAGAAGTTTGATCCATAAGAGTAGATCTATCAAAGTTAGGTGAGTGATTTAACCCATTAAAACACACTTTCCTGTCCTCCTTTAAAAAATGCTGTCTCCTTAATTTTTCTCCATGGAGAAGGGTGTGTTTTTTGTGACTACCATAGCAGTCATTTGCAAATCTATAAATACATTTTAGGCGTTCATCTTAACCATTGTGATTTACCTGTTAAAATTAAGTCGAGATCATAAAATTTAAAGTACTACTCATAGAGATTAAATACAATATTAATGAATTTGGACAAAATATCTCTATAAAGTGCATGCTACACACTTTCTGGTATTTTAAATAGCCGGAAAACAGAGAGTCAGGGATGATCAGCTTTTAAATTTTTTTTCTCCTCTTCTTCTTTTACCTCCTTCTTCTCTTTCTCCTCATTCTCTTTTTTATTTTATTTTATTTTATTTATTTATTTATTTTTTAAACATCTTTATTGAAGTATAATTGCCTTACAATGGTGTGTTAGCTTCTGCTTTATAACAAAGTGAATCAGTTATACACATACAATATGTTCCCATATCTCTTCCCTCTTGCATCTCCCTCCCTCCCACCCTCCCGATCCCACCCCTCTAGGTGGTCACAAAGCACCGAGCTGATCTCCCTGTGCTATGTGGCTGCTTCCCACTAGCTATCTATTTTACATTTGGTAGTGTATATATGTCCATGACACTCTCTCACCCTGTCACATCTCACCTCACCCCCTCCCCATATCCTCAAGTCCATTCTCTAGTAGGTCTGTGTCTTTATTCCCGTCTTGCCACTAGGTTCTTCATGGCCTTTTTTTTTTTTTCCCCTTAGATTCCGTATATATGTGTTAGCATACTGTATTTGTTTTTCTCTTTCTGACTTACTTCACTCTGTATGACAGACTCTAACTCCATCCACCTCATTACAAATACCTCCATTTCATTTCTTTTTATGGCTGAGTAATATTCCATTGTATATATGTGCCGCATCTTCTTTATCCATTCTTCTGTCGATGGACATTTAGGTTGCTTCCATGTCCTGGCTATTGTAAATAGAGCTGCAATGAACATTTTGGTACATGACTCTTTTTGACCTATGGTTTTCTCAGGGTATATGCCCAGTATTGGGATTGCTGGGTCGTATGGTAGTTCTATTTGTAGTTTTTTAAGGAACCTCCATACTGTTCTCCATAGTGGCTGTATCAATTTACATTCCCACCAACAGTGCAAGAGTGTTCCCTTTCCTCCACACCCTCTCCAGCATTTATTGTTTCTAGATTTTTTGATGATGGCCATTCTGATCGGTGGGAGATGATATCTCATTGTAGTTTTGATTTGCATTTCTCTAATGATTAATGAGGTTGAGCATTCTTTCATGTGTCTGTTGGCAATCTGTATATCTTCTTTGGAGAAATGTGTATTTAGGTCTTCTGCCCATTTTTGGATTGGGTTGTTCGTTTTTTGTTATTGAGCTGCATGAGCTGCTTGTAAATCTTGGAGATTAATCCTTTGTCATTTGCTTCATTTGCAAATATTTTCTCCCATTCTGAGGGTTGTCTTTTGGTCTTGTTTATGGTTTCCTTTGCTGTGCAAAAGCTTTTAAGTTTCATTAGGTCCCATTTGTTTATTTGTGTTCTTATTTCCATTTCTCTGGGAGCTGGGTCAAAAAGAATCTTGCTGTGATGTATGTCATAGAGTGTTCTGCCTATGTTTTCCTCTAAGAGTTTGATAGTGTCTGGCCTTACACTTAGGTCTTTAATCCATTTTGAGTTTATTTTTGTGCATGGTGTCAAGGAGTGTTCTAATTTCATACTTTTACATGTATCTGTCCAATTTTCCCAGCACCACTTATTGAAGAGGCTGTCTTTTCTCCACTGTATAGTCTTGCCTCCTTTATCAAAGACAAGGTAACCATATGTGTGTGGGTTTATCTCTGGGCTTTCTATCCTGTTCCATTTATCTATATTTCTGTTTTTGTGCCAGTACCAAACTGTCTTGATTACTGTAGCTTTGTAATATAGTCTGAAGTCAGGGAGCCTGATTCCCCCAGCTCCATTTTTCGTTCTCAAGATTGCTTTGGCTATTCGGGGTCTTTTGTGTTTCCATTACAAATTGTGAAATTTTTTGTTCTAGTTCTGTGAAAAATGCCAGTGGTAGTTTGATAGGGATTGCATTGAATCTGTAGATTGCTTTGGGTAGTAGAGTCATTTTCACAATGTTGATTCTTCCAATCCAGGAACATGGTATATCTCTCCATCTATTTGTATCATCTTTAATTTCTTTCATCAGTGTCTTATAATTTTCTGCATACAGGTCTTTTGTCTTCTTAGGTAGGTTTATTCCTAGATATTTTATTCTTTTTGTTGCAATGGTAAACGGGAGTGTTTTCTTAATTTCCCTTTCAGATTTTTCGTCATTAGTGTATAGAAATGCAAGAGATTTCTGTGCATTAATTTTGTATCCTGCTACTTTACCAAATTCATTGATTAGCTCTAGAAGTTTTCTGGTAGCATCTTTAGGATTCTCTATGTATAGTATCATGTCATCTGCAAATAGTGACAGCTTTACTTCTTCTTTTCCGATTTGGATTCCTTTTATTTCTTTGTCTTCTCTGATTGCTGTGGCTAACACTTCCAGAACTATGTTGAATAATAGTGGTGAGAGTGGGCAACCTTGTCTTGTTCCTGATCTTAGTGGAAATGGTTTCAGTTTTTCACCATTGAGGACAATGTTGGCTGTGGGTTTCTCATATATGGCCTTTATTATGTTGAGGAAAGTTCCCTCTATGCCTACTTTCTGCAGGGCTTTTATCATAAATGGGTGTTGAATTTTGTCGAAAGCTTTCTCTGCATCTATTGAGATGATCATATGGTTTTTCTCCTTCAATTTGTTAATATGGTGTATCACATTGATTGATTTGCATATATTGAAGAATCCTTGCATTCCTGGGATAAACCCCACTTGATCATGGTGTATGATCCTTTTAATGTGCTGTTGGATTCTGTTTGCTAGTATTTTGTTGAGGATTTTTGCATCTATGTTCATCAGTGATATTGGCCTGTAGTTTTCTTTCTTTGTGACATCTTTGTCTGGTTTTGGTATCAGGGTGATGGTGGCCTCATAGAATGAGTTGGGGAGTGTTCCTCCCTCTGCAATATTTTGGAAGAGTTTGAGAAGGATAGTTGTTAGCTCTTCTCTAAATGTTTGATAGAATTCACCTGTGAAGCCATCTGGTCCTGGGCTTTTGTTTGTTGGAAGGTTTTTTTTTTTTTTTTTTTTTATGGCTGTGTTGGGTCTTCGTTTCTGTGCGAGGGCTTTCTTCTAGTTGTGGCAAGCGGGGGCCACTCTTCATCGCGGTGCGTGGGCCTCTCACTATCGCGGCCTCTCTTGCTGCGGAGCACAGGCTCCAGACGCACAGGCTCAGTAATTGTGACTCATGGGCCCAGTTGCTCCGTGGCATGTGGGATCTTCCCAGACCAGGGCTCGAACCCGTGTTCCCTGCATTGGCAGGCAGATTCTCAACCACTGCGCCACCAGGGAAGCCCTGTTGGAAGGTTTTTAATCACAGTTTCAATTTCAGTGCTTGTGATTGGTCTGTTCATATTTTCTATTTCTTCCTGGTTCAGTCTCGGCAGTTTGTGCATTTCTAAGAATCTGTCCATTTCTTCCAGGTTGTCCATTTTATTGGCATAGAGTTGCTTGTAGTAATCTCTCATGATCTTTTGTATTTCTGCAGTGTCAGTGGTTACTTCTCCTTTTTCATTTCTAATTCTATTGATTTGAGTCTTCTCCCTTTTTCTCTTGATGAGTCTGGCTAATGGTTTATCAATTTTGTTTATCTTCTCAAAGAACCAGCTTTTAGTTTCATTGATTTTTGCTATTGTTTCCTTCATTTCTTTTTCATTTATTTCTGACCTGATCTTTATAATTTCTTTCCTTCTGCTGGCTTTGGGGTTTTTTTGTTCTTCTCTCTCTAATTGCTTTAGGTGCAAGGTTAGGTTGTTTATTCGAGATGTTTCCTGTTTCTTGAGGTAGGCTTGTATTGCTATAAACTTCCCTCTTAGCACTGCTTTTGCTGCGTCCCATAGGTTTTGGGTCGTCGTATCTCCATTGTCATTTGTTTCTAGGTATTTTTTGATTTCCCCTTTGATTTCTTCAGTGATCACTTCGTTATTAAGTAGTGTATTGTGTAGCCTCCATGTGTTTGTATTTTTTACAGATCTTTTCCTGTAATTGATATCTAGTCTCATAGCGTTGTGGTCGGAAAAAATACTTGATACGATTTCAATTTTCTTAAATTTACCAAGGCTTGATTTGTGACCCAAGATATGATCTATCCTGGAGAATGTTCCATGAGCACTTGAGAAAAATGTGTATTCTGTTGTTTTTGGGTGGAATGTCCTATAAATATCAATTAAGTCCATCTTGTTTAATGTATCATTTAAAGCTTGTGTTTCCTTATTTATTTTCATTTTGGATGATCTGTCCATTGGTGAAAGTGGGGTGTTAAAGTCCCCTACTATGATTGTGTTGCTGTCGATTTCCCTTTTTATGGCTGTTAGTATTTGCCTTATGTATTGAGGTGCTCCTATGTTGGGTGCATAAATATTTACAATTGTTATACCTTCCTCTTGGATCGATCCCTTGATCATTATATAGTGTCCTTCTTTGTCTCTTGTAATAGTCTTTATTTTAAAGTCTATTTTGTCTGATATGAGAATTGCTACTCCAGCTTTCTTTTGATTTCCATTTGCATGGAATATCTTTTTCCATCCCCTCACTTTCAGTCTGTATGTGTCTCTAGGTCTGAAGTGGGTCTCTTGTAGACAGCATATATATGGGTCTTGTTTTTGTATCCATTCAGCCAGCCTGTGTCTTTTGGTGGGAGCATTTAATCCATTTACATTCAAGGTAATTATCGATATGTATGTTCCTATTCCCATTTTCTTAAATGTTTTGGGTTTGTTATTGTAGGTGTTTTCCTTCTCTTGTGTTTCTTGCCTAGAGAAGTTCCTTTAGCATTTGTTGTAAAGCTGGTTTGGTGGTGCTGAACTCTCTCAGCTTTTGCTTGTCTGTAAAGGTTTTAATTTCTCCATCACATCTGAATGAGATCCTTGCTGGGTAGAGTAATCTTGGTTGTAGGTTTTTCTCCTTCATCACTTTAAGTATATCCTGCCACTCCCTTCTGGCTTGCAGAGTTTCTGCTGAAAGATCAGATGTTAACCTTATGGGGATTCCCTTGTGTGTTATTTGTTGTTTTTCCCTTGCTGCCTTTAATATGTTTTCCTTATATTTAATTTTTGACAGTTTGATTAATATGTGTCTTGGCGTGTTTCTCCTTGAGTTTATCCTGTATGGGACTCTCTGTGCTTCCAGGACTTGATTAACTATTTCCTTTCCCATATTAGGGAAGTTTTCAACTATAATCTCTTCAAATATTTTCTCAGTCCCTTTCTTTTTCTCTTCTTCTTCTGGGACCCCTATAATTCGAATGTTGGTGCATTTAATGTTGTCCCAGAGGTCTCTGAGACTGTCCTCAGTTCTTTTCATTCTTTTTTCTTTATCCTGCTCTGCAGTAGTTATTTCCACCATTTTATCTTCCAGGTCACTTATCCTTTTTTCTGCCTCAGTTATTCTGCTACTGATCCCATCTAGAGTATTTTTAATTTCATTTATTGTGTTTTTCATCATTGCTTGGTTCCTCTTTAGTTCTTCTACGTCCTTGTTAAATGTTTCTTGCATTTTGTCTATTCTATTTCCAAGATTTTGGATCATCCTTACTATCATTATTCTGAATTCTTTTTCAGGTAGACTACCTATTTCCTCTTCATTTGTTAAGTCTGGTGTGTTTTGACCCTGCTCCTTCATCTGCTGTGTGTTTTTCTGTCATCTCATTTTGCTTATCTTACTGTGTTTGGGGTCTCCTTTTCACAGGCTGCAGGTTCGTAGTTCCCGTTGTTTTTGGTATCTGTCCCCAGTGGCTAGGGTTGGTTCAGTGGGTTGTGTAGGCTTCCTGGTGGAGGGAACTAGTGCCTGAGTTCTGGTGGATGAGGCTGGATCTTGTCTTTCTGGTGGGCACGTCCACGTCTGGTGGTGTATTTTGGGGTGTCTGTGGCCTTATTATGATTTTAGGCAGCCTCTCTGCTAATGGATGGGGCTGTGTTCCTGTCCTGCTAGTTGTTTGGCATAGGGTGTCCAGCACTGTAGCTTGCTGATCGTTGAGTGAAGCTGGGTCTTGATGTTGAGATGGAGATCTCTGAGAGATTTTCGCCGTTTGGTATTACGTGGAGCTGGGAGGTCTCTTGTGGACCAGTGTCCTGAAGTTGGCTCTCCCACCTCAGAGGCACGGCCCTGATGCCTGGCTGGAGCACCAAGAGCCTTTCGTCCACACGGCTCAGAGTAAAAGGGAGAAAAAATAGAAAGAAAGAAAGAAAGAGGCTATAATATAGTGAAGTAAAATAAAGCTATTATAAAGCAGAGCTATACAGACAAAATCTCACCCAGAAGCATATACATATACACTCACAAAAAAAAGGAAAAGGGGAAAAATTAATATATCCTGCTCCGAAAGTCCACCTCCTGAACTTGGGATGCTTCGTTGTCTATTCAGGTATTCAACAGATGCAGGCACATCAAGTTGTTTGTGGACCTTTAATCCGCTGCTTCTGAGGCTGCTGGGAGCGATTTCCCCTTCTCTTCTCTGTTCGCACAGCTCCCAGGATTCAGCTTTGGATTTGGACCCGCCTCTGCGTGTAGGTCGCCTGAGGGCGTCTGTTCCCCGCCCAGACAGGATGGGGTTAAAGGAGCCGCTGCTTCGGGGGCTCTGGCTCACTCAGGCCGGGGGGAGGGAGCCGTACGGAGGAGGCGGGGCGAGCCTGCGGCGGCAGAGGCCGGCGTGACGTTGCACCAGCCTGAGGCGGGCAGTGCGTTCTCCCGGGGAACTTGTCCCCGGATCACGGGAGCCTGGCAGTGGCGGGCTGCACAGGCTCCCGGGAGGGGCGGTGTGGAGAGTGACCTGTGCTCGCACACAGGCTTCTTGGTGGTGGCAGCAGCAGCCTTAGCGTCTCAGGCCCGTCTCTTGGGTCCGAGCTGTTAGCCGCGGCTCGCGCCAGTCTCTGGAGCTCATTTAGGCGGCGCTCTGAATCCCCTCCCCTCGCGCACCAGGAAACAAAGAGGTAAGAAAAAGTCTCTTGCCTCTTCGGCAGCTGCAGACTTTTTCCCGGACTCCCTCCCGGCCAGCTGTGGTGCGCTAACCCCTTCAGGCTGTGTTCACGCCGCCAGCCCCAGTCCTCTCCCTGCGATCCGACCGCAGCCCGAGCCTCAGCTCCCAGCCCCGCCCGCCCCGGCGGGGGAGCAGAGGAGCCTCTCGGGCTGGTGAGTGCTGCTCGGCGCCGAGCCTCTGTGCGGGAATCTCTCCGCTTTGCCCTCCGCACCCCTGTGGCTGCGCTCTCCTCCGCGGCTCCGAAGCTCCCCCCTCCGCCACCCGTAGTCTCCGCCCGCGAAGGGGCTTCCTAGTGTGTGGAAACCTTTCCTCCTTCACGGCTCCCTCCCACTGGTGCAGGTGCTGTCCCTATTCTTTTGTCTCTGTTATTTCTTTTTTCTTTTGCCCTACCCAAGTACGGGGGGAGTTTCTTGCCTTTTGGGAGGTCTGACGTTTTCTGCCAGCGTTCAGTGGGTGTTCTGTGGGAGCAGTTCCACGTGTAGATGTATTTCTACTGTATCTGTGGGAAGGAAGGTGATCTCCGCGTCTTACTCTTCCGCCATCTTCTCTCCCCCCTCTCCTCATTGTCTTAAAGAGAAAATACAGAAAAAAAAATATCAGGATGGGGATGGATGGTTTCATTTTAAAATAGTGTGGTCAAGGAAGGACTCTTACAATGGTATTTGAACTAGTGAGGCAAAAATACTATTAAAAGGCAAAATATGTGTATGCATATTTATTTCATGTGTATATGAGAAACAATAAATATGTATGCAGTTTTTACTTGAGGTACAGAATATGAATATATAATATATGTATGCATATGTATTTTTCTACTTGATATAGAAAGCAAGAATACAAAGTTCTCTACTGTGGGCTTCCAGAAATTGTAAACGTCACAGAAACCCACATTATAAATTAAACTCTTCAGTAAAGTAGATAGTCTAGTGTGGTTAGAATGCAGTTTTAGTGTAGATGTACAGCTGGCATTGACACAATACGGAGGAAATTAACAGCAGTGAGTAATACACTTTCTTCTTATGCTTCATCTTAAGTTCTTTTAACTTTCCTCTTCTCCAGGAGCTCAGCTTTAGACCTGAATCAGCTTTCTCTCACCTCATTGTTCTCTGTACTTACCCTATCACTTAGATGTTACTGATTTTGATGATTATTTTTTAATTCTCATAATGTTGGACCTAAGAATGTGGCAATAGGTAAGCTGATTCAGGAAGATCAGCTCCGTGCTTCTTTCTCCAACCTTCCTAATTCCAAACCCCATTCTTTTTCCCCGTGATCTCCACCTCGAATGTTAGGCTAGTTCATTTTTGAGAAGATTATGTCACAATAGAGAATTCATTTGATGGGAGTATTTCTTCCCAGCTCTTTCTTTGGCCCTCTTGATTTTCAGTTGCTCCTACACAGTGTGAACAATGACACATAAGCACCTTGTTTATCTAAAAGCGACCACGTGGTTAAGTACATGATCTCTGCCAGAGAACTAAGACTTTCTTTCTAGAATGGATTGGGGCGGGGCCCTGTGAGAGAAATCAGCCAGCACTCTCAGAATTAGGTGCCACAGATACCTTTGTTTACACTGCTCATGTCAGTCCATTTAAGGGCATTATTAATAGTTCATGTGACTCTTTGATGTTTGGTATTAGTGTTTTCATACAATGAAAGATGATAAAGTGATGCCATTTTTATTGTGCCCTTTAATTGCTAATTGTTAAACATTGTATATTGTTCCCTTCAGTTTCAATTCCTTTGTGACTTAATGTTGTATGGTCATCTTTCAAGGAGGTCAGATTACTCTCAGACTGTTTTATCTTTTTCCCTTGTCTTTTTGCCTTTTTTAAAAAAAAAAAAATATATCGGAGTATAGTTGATTTATAATATTGTGTTTTATCTTTTTGTTTCCCAGAAAAGGAGATATATT
This sequence comes from Balaenoptera physalus, assembly GCF_965194825.1. Taxonomy (NCBI): domain Eukaryota; kingdom Metazoa; phylum Chordata; class Mammalia; order Artiodactyla; family Balaenopteridae; genus Balaenoptera; species Balaenoptera physalus. The sequence goes on from NC_138899.1 coordinate 6,544,847, forward strand.
CTTGTTCGTTGATAATTTGCCCTTTACTGTTACGCCTTTTTCTATGGCATTTAGTCTTTTTGTTATTAAGACTATTTTTTAGAGCAGTTCTAGGTTTACAACGTAACTGAGAGGAAGCTACAGAGAGTTCCCGTCTCTGCCCTGTCCCCACACGTGTACAGCCTCCTCGTTACCCACATCACCCATCAGAGTGGTACATTTTTAACCAAATTTGAACCTACATTGACATCATAATTATCTAAAGCTCATAGTTTACTTAGGATTCACCCTTGGTGTTGTACATTCTGTGGGTTTGGACAAATGTATAATGACATATATCCACCACTATGGTATCACAGAGATTATTTTCACAGCCCTAAATATCCTCTGTGCTTTGCCTATTCACCTCCCTATTCCCCCCAAACCACTGATCTTTTTATTGTCTCCCTTGTTCTGCCTTTTCCAGGATATCAGATAATCAAGTAATGTGAAAAGTTCGAGGCAGAGTCTTGATTTTTTATTTTGAGGAATTAATGAGATTTTAAGTTTAATTGCAAACTATGTATATACTAGTTCCCTTGTATAATTCCCTAGAAAGCTTATCACAATAGTTCTTTGATACGGATTTTACACCAAATATGTTCTACTTCTCTGGTATAGTCAGGAGCTCAGCATTGTTAACAGCGTGTTTTGCTGTCGATGCTGTTAATGTAAAAGACCCCTCAACAGCTAAATAGCTTCAGTCTAAATGGATGGCAACCTCCAGTCAATTCTGAAGATTCTATCCTTCATAGAGATTTTAAAATCCCAAAGAACATGAAGTTAAACCGTTCTGGTCTTATCTTAGAAGGGTAGAGGGCTGCGTAGAGGGCCAGTGGAAATGCCCTTGTCAAAATTAAGGAGACATAGCCAGGGCACATGGCTGATTTTTAACCTTCTAGATTTTACTGATGATATAGAAGCCCTGGGGAAACTCTTGGATGTCTTCCCTTACAAACAGACTGTAGGACTGACTCCTACAATATTTTTATTTTTGAAAAGTACTTGATCAGTTAATTTTTAAACTATAGAGTCTTACACTTTGGTAACATCTAAACTGGATTTAACTGTCTTGAAATGAACTTAAAGTTATTCCTACAATAACAAGAAATCATTTTCAGATGGACGCAGCTTTGGAACTTTACTAAACTCTTTTTCATGATCTCATGAAGCTAATGGTTACTTCAGTTTTGAGGTGCAGTTTCTGAGTTTATTGCACTTCACATCTCTTAGATTTTTTTTTAAAGACAATAAAGGTCTAAAGAAAGTATATATTTCAATAACTTTGGAATTAAAAAATACAATTCTGATTTTTCTCTAAGAAATTTTCCAAGATATTCAAATGGAAAATTTCCAGTTTAGACTAATTTTTATCTAAGGAAACACTTGGTGTGGAACTGAAACAAAATCTCATTTTCTGCATAGTTAAAATCTTGACATATTCTTCCTTTTACCTACCTTTCAGGAACATGATAAATGCTCCCAAAAATGTGAGAGACAACATTTAAGAAAATGTCACTGCCTTAACCGTGGCCAATATTTTGAAATAATTCTTGACGTTATCTGCCTGTTGTGCTTTTTCTTCTGTTCAGTTGCTCCCCAGACTCCACACCTGTGCTATTTGCCAGTGTTGACCCCAGCTGTGCCTCTGCTTTAAATATTTTTGGCAAACATTTAAGTCTTTTCTTCTTTGGTTTTGATCGTATAAGATGGGAAGGATCTTGATTTCCACATGCAAGTAGTCACTACTGGTAACGATTTTTTTTTTTAATATAAATTTTTATTTATTTATTTATTTATTTATTTATTTATTTTTGGCTGCGTTGGGTCTTCGTTGCTGCGCACGGGCTTTCTCTAGTTGAGGCGAGCAGGGGCTACTCTTCGTTGCGGTGCGCGGGCTTCTCATTGCGGTGGCTTCTCTTGCTGTGGAGCACAGGCTCTAGGCGCGCGGGCTTCAGTAGTTGTGGCACGTGGGCTCAGTGGTTGTGGCTCGCAGGCTCTAGAGCGCAGGCTCAGTAGTTGTAGCACACGGGCTTAGTTGCTCTGTGGCATGTGGGATCTTCCCGGACCAGGGCTCGAGCCCGTGTCTCCTGCATTGGTAGGCGGATTCTTAACCACTGTGCCACCAGGGAAGTCCGGTAACTATTTTTTTTTATCAACTTGCTTAACAATATCAGGGCCATTTTGAATGCCTATAATCTGAAAGACTTAAAAAGGAATAATAGGATATTTCGTGTCAAAGTGTTAGGGCTAAGAGATCTAAAAACTGCTCCAAGTATTTGTAAATATAAATATATTGATATTTATATAAATATAAAATGAAGTAAGTATAATAAGTAAATATAAAATGAAGTAAATTTATAAGTAAATATAAAACGAAAGACCAAGGATCAATCCAAACTTCAAGCAAAAGCTGCCTTCAATACTTTGCCATGATGCTGAGGCCCACCTGATGCTTGCCCAGAAACGTGCACACGTGAAGATCAAAGGCCAGGTGGGTGAACGTCGTCCTCACTTGATGCTTAATAGAGCGTGGCCCACATGTGATGTATTAGTATAGTCACCTGTACCAACTTTACATGAGCAAATATATGTAGGGCTAAAAACGAAAAACCCATTGCAGAGTTACAAATCTTCTAATGAATGACACATTTGCCAACAGTTCAGATATTTGCAGAGATGATAGAAGGAACTATATTCAGAGTGCACGTAAAAACTAATTAACCTGATAGAGTATGACCATGTTGGTGGTCTTAAACGTTTAAATGTAGGTGCTATCCTGTAATTTCAGTTTGAAAGCAGATAAAATACAATGTAATTATCATTTTTAAATACAATATTTGGAAAACTTGTAAAACACTCTTATAACCACCACCTAAACTGTGGTCTTTCCAGTAACTTAAAAGTGCTTACTGATGCCAATTTAGTTTTATTTATGTGAAAAAAGGGAAACTATATAGAAACAAAATGCATAATGCAAAAAAACGAAGGGCATAGCTAGAATGGGTATGCCAACTCAAATTATGTCTTTTTTTTTTTTTTTGAAGACCATCAAACCAAAAATGTCTTTTTCCCCCTTCACATCAGCAAGATTTTGCTACCACAAGATAGCTCCCAGAGATTCATTGCTATTTATAATAAATGAAAGAATGTTTTGGACATAGTAGGTATGCTCATTGTAAACCATTTTTTGCTGGACTCAATCTGAAAATATAGAAGAAAGACGCTGAGCAGACTGTAAAACATCTGAAGTGTCTATCAGCCAGGCAGTGCTTCCTGGTACTTGCCAAGTATTTAAATTAAATTTGGGTATCTGTCTCCATGTGTGCTTAGCACATACATATTTTCTTAGGCCACAAATTTCTAGTTGCTGATAAGTAGAAACAGACTCCTTTGTTTCCAGATAAGATATAATATGCATTCCTTAGCTATTTTATCTTTATTATTAGACTCTAAAATATAAAGTAGCTCAATAGTAATCTACAAAAAAAAAGGTGGGAGGATTCAAAAGATTGGTCTTTTGTGCTGAGTATGGCTATATAATTACATAATTAAAACTAAATTTAGAAATCAGCTGCCTATTTTTCATTACTGTATAGAGAACATTTCAAGTTTAACTACAATTGGTGTTTGTCACCTTTGTAATATTTATAAAAACTTCTTTATTAGGATGATGGGAAAAACTAGGAGACTAAACCATCCTAGTTTTTTCTTGTTCTCTGGCAACTTAATCTTAAGGGTCTAAAGAAGAATCAGAATCCTGAAGCTAATTAGGGTATGCAGAAATGGCAGTGAATGGTTACAGTGAGTAGCAATAGACTCTTCCAAAGCAAGTGTACAGAGTGAGAGTAGTATGTGTTACAGGGAGTTTCTCCAACCTGTTTGGTGATTATTGAAACAGTGGCGTGTTGAGACATCCACATGAGAGAGGCTTAAAGGAGTATGCAACTTACTGTGGAACCCATGGCACTGACACTCAAATGATCTTTTTGAAAAAATAATCCTGAAAAATGGTGCCCAGAATGGGAAATTTAATGAAAAAATGTTGGGGGGAGGGTTCCCTTGCCCAAGCAATTCATATAAGATCCACCATTTTGGCCATGTGCTACTGAATATATTAGAGCATACATGGACAACTAATGACAAGTAGAAAACCATGAATTTCAAAAATGATGAGATAGTCCATATTTTACATGTCTTATTCTTGACTCTATATGGTGGTATATGATTTACTATCCTAACTCATTTTTATGTTAACTGATTAATTTATTCGTTAAGCAAGAATAAGAGATTTTTCATTTAAAATGTGAATGACCAGTGCACCTGTTCTTTGAATCAAACAGATTGGGAGGTAATAGTTCCTCAAAAAGCACCTCACGGATTCCTCGGCTTCTTAATTTCATCAGTTACTGAAAGTTTATGTCAAATTTCTAAAGTTTTCCAATCAGGTCATATCCATATATGCAGTTAAATTCACCATCAAGAACAAAAAATATATATTAGACATCCGCTTTGCGGGAATTTGAGTCTTGAGCCAAGGTAGATAAAAAAGACAAATAAGCTATGGTTTTAGCCTATGATTTCTGACTCTTTAAAATATTGACTGATTTTCACCAGCGATGTCAAGGAAAAGAGGTAGACTTCTTTAGTCACCATAACTTAATGGTGACAGTAGAGATATTGCTAATGTGACTCAATTCCAAGAACACCTAGTCCTAACTAGGAAATAGAGAAAGTAGGTTATGAGTATTATAGTTTCTAAGTTTCCATTCGTGTCGCAGGACTGACAAGTAAGTAACCCAGTGGTTCTCAACCGTAGGCAGCTTTGGGAGGAACGCCATCTGGCAGGTAGCAGCTAGGAATGCTGTTCAACATCCTGCAATGCACAGAACAGCCCTGACAACAAGAAATTATCTGGCCCCAAATGTCAATAATGCAGGATTATTCTACATGTGATCTGATAAGCAGTATATGATGTAATGTTTATTAATCAGTAGTCCAGACATTAATTAAATTACAAACAACTCATCTGATTTGTTTGTTCCAAAAACAGAATTAGCCAAAATGGCTGTATGGGGTTGTGGGTCTTAATAAAGAAATTGTATTGAGCCATTTGTCTGCTTACCTAGAGATCATCTAATAACTAACCATTAAACATGATGGAAAGAAATAGATGTTTTCTGTGAATGCTGTGAAAACAGTTTAATTGACGATGCTATGAAATCATTTCTTTGCCTAGTTGTGCTACAATGGTAGAAACATGAGCTTTAGACTCAAAGTCACATCGTGAATTTGACCATTTGGCCTTGCCTGTCTGAGTCTGTTATCATCTTCTGCAAAGTAGATATGACAATCTTGCAAGGCTGTTGTGATTATTGGAAATGCAAATATGCAAGACAGTGTACATGTTAGGGAGTTAAGAAGAGAGAGCTATTATTAGAGCTAGTACTACCACGTTTTATTTGTATTACAAATACATTGATATTGACATGACATCCTCCCTTGCTGTGGTTTATGTGGGATTCCATATGAAGCACAGAAGAAAGTATCTGTAATTAGACCTCCTTGAGTCCTATCTCCATCATTTTTTAGCTTTTAGACCTTAGGTTATTTTCTTACTCTCTCTTGAAATCTTAGTTTCCTCATCTGTAAAACTCACATTAATAAATTTCACTTCACAAGCTGCATCCAGTGTTCAGAAGTGTGTTGGCTTTTTGTGTACAGAAGCAAGAAGAGCCACTCATATTTTGCACCCTTATAGTGGTAGAAAAAAATGAAATGAAATGAAATAAAATAAGATATACATAAGGCATGTTAAGAAGGAATATTGGAAAATTATGACAAAATCTTCTCTGTTCCTAGCCTGTTCCATTCTATAAAAAAAAACAAAACAAAACTTACGTCTTATGAAAATTAATCCATTCTTAGGGATAGTTAATTATCCCTGGCTCAAACTGATGATATTTTATTACCAAGACCGCTTTATCAAAGGGTGGCTCCAGTTAAGAATTTATTTACATTACAATCATATATAAATTGAATAGGACATTGCTCACTAACACAGACTTGTCTAAATTCATTAAGTCAAAAGTATATTGCCAGAGGGCTGGGTGTTTGAAAAATATGTCTGAATTTATCAACAGCCTAAATTCCAGTTTCCCTGAAATGACCACTAACATTTCAAGTGCACCCCGTGTCAAATAAATGCATAGTTTTTATTTTTCTCCATTTCCGAGTTCAGTTTAGGTTCTCTGTTAAAATTTATTCCTGAATTACTTTTTCTGTACTACACTTTATCTTTCTACCATTAAGGGAAGTTAAATTAAAAATCTTTACTGCTTTAAGTTTATCAAAAAACAGAATCGACTGTTGTTGTTGCCTTATGTTAACTAAAACAAAGGTTTCATACTTTTAGAAACGTGTCCTCATTACAAGCATTATGGGAATACTTAGGAATAAAAGGCAATGGCTGCAAATTATTATTTTCCTTATCACAAGTTATCAAATTATTTTGATCAATGCTGCTGATTGAATTTCATGCATTATCAAAACTGAGTCATGAGAATTTTCCCTCTGAAGGTAACAACTTATCATGACATTGAATTTCTTCCCAGGTATTCCCTTGTAAATAATTCCAGCACTTTAGTGGGCTACCATTTATGGCATATATCAGAACAACTTTCACTTGATAAATGTAGTTAGTACTATAAGAACATAACTTGACCCTGTCCAGGACAATTCAGTGAGTTTCTTAACATTAGTTTTAATGAACTTAAAAAAATATGTTTCTTCATTTTTGAGACTATACCACACTCTTTAAGAGTGATGTACTATTTTGTAAAATACTTTTTCTGTTGAGCTGACAACTTAGGTACAGTGAAAGTAGATTCCACTTGTAACTTAAAATGACTGTAAAGACAAATCAACGGCAGGAAATTTGGTGTATAACAAAAATATGTATAAACCCTGAGCAGTAGCTGTGTTTTCCTAGTACCAGCAGGAGAAGTAATGAAGTCTTGTTGATATAAAGTTAGAGCAATGCTTTAAAGTAAGTGGTTGCCTAATTCTCAGATAGAATAATCCATAGCTCAGCTCACCAGGGGCAGCCTGTGTATTTCTATATTCAGCAGTAATAAAAGATGTCATTCGGATGACCTGAGGTCTACAATTTCATGCTATGGAAAGAAAAGTTATCTCCTTCCCTCCACATGGACCTTCTTCACGGCTAATTCGATGAGGCCTTGTCTTTTCATAACAGTTAACTGCTTGCATGGGCATCACTGTAACATTATCAGATCTTGAATAACATGAATCTTGAGGCTGAAAGAAAACTTTAAAGTTGATTTCTTTTATTCTACTTTTTTTTCCTAAATAGTCTCGGAAATGACTTGTGTAAGTATTTATTTGAAGATCCCATTCCCTGGAGCCTACTCGAATTTCCCATAGGATGTTCTATGTTTATTTTGTACCAAGTAGAAGGTAGATTCATGACTTTTTCAATATAAATTTCATTATTAATGGATCTGTTTAGTTTTTTAAATTCATGTGCAATTAATCTTATATTCTTATTTCCTAAATTAACTAAGATTAAAGTTTTAAATTCTCTTTCTTTCAGTTAAAAATAAACTTTTTTTCCTAATGCATTATTTAAAATTCTGAGTACATTTAAAAGATAGTGTTTCCGGGCCTCCCTGGTGGTGCAGTGGTTGAGAATCTGCCTGCCAATGCAGGGGACACGGGTTCGAGCCCTGGTCTGGGAAGATCCCACATGCCGCGGAGCAACTGGGCCCGTGAGCCACAATTACTGAGCCTGCGCGTCTGGAGCCTGTGCTCCGCAATAACAGAGGTCGCGATAGTGAGAGGCCCGCGCACTGCGATGAAGAGTGGCCCCCGCTTGCCACAACTAGAGAAAGCCCTTGCACAGAAACGAAGACCCAACACAGCCATAAAAAAAAAAAAAAAAAAAAAAATTCAAATTCTCCAGAGAATTCCCCTCTCAGTTGCTGTTAGTTAGGGTAACACTAGCTGCAAAAACAAAACAAAACCCAAAATAATAAAACAGCTCAAACACAATAGAATTAAAAAAAAAAAAAAAAAAAAAAGATAGTGTTTCCTTTCACAGTGATTTACAAGTTAACAGATTAGATGCATGGGAAATAATATAGGTTTTAGAAAAATTGATATTTTTAATACCTCCATTAAAAATTTTTTAAAAACGGAATGAATGATATCCAGGTCAAAATACTACTTTAGTTAATCCAGTGGTTCAAGGAACATTCTGAGGGAATATTCCATCAAGGTGAAACGCTTGAGTTTATACAATTTCAAGAGAGGCTCTGAAACGCATATATGAATAGATCTAAACTCTACTTGAGCATAATTCATAAAGTTACATCTTGTTGGATATCTCATAATAACAATTTACTACCCATTGGGAAAATTAGTTTTATGTTACCTTAATTATGGATCATTCAAATCATAAAATTAACCTCTTTATTATTACAGTCAGCATACTAATACCTGATGAATAAGTCTATCTTTTATCACCCCAGGTAGGCATAGACAATTTTCAGAATCCCCTTGAAGCCTTGACTGTTGCAGACTGATGGCTTAAGAATTTTTGTATGTCTCTTTCTACCAGATCCATCCAATTACAATATTTCACCAAACAATATAAACCTCACACTACTATATATAAAATAGATAAACAACAAGGACCCACTGTCCAAGACAGAGAACTATAGTCAATATCTTGTAATAACCTGTAATGGAAAAGAATCTGAATCTGAATAACTGCTGTACACCTGAAACTAGCACAACATTGTAAATTAACTATACTTCAATTTTAAAAAATGGTTTAAAATAAACAGTGTAAACATTAGGAATGATATTTGCATTGTCCAGGTTTATTCTTAAAAATTATACATTAAAACATGTTAATTGGTGATATTCTTAAAATAATTATTGTAAGGCATTTGAAGCCTGGAATCCTGAGGCACTGCATTGTACTTTATTCATTTAATATGAATTATGAGTTGAGTACATCTATCCATTCAACAATTTATTTTTTCACTAATTTTACAAATATTTATTGATTGTTTACCCTCTGTTAGGCATTGTTCTAATTTCTGGGGAGGCGGCTATGAAAAAGACAAAGCTCCCTTACCTCATACAACTTACATAAATGTGGAGGAAAAATAAACACGCAAATAAAATAACTGCTTACCGTGACAAGCCATAAAGCAAAACGGCCAAAGGCGAAAAGTAGAGATTCACTCTCCCAGTTCGTAATACAAAATACAAGGTACGGTGTTTGTTATCTCAGAACTAGGGCACAGGGGATGGATAATTTTCAAGAAGTAAGTGACTGCAATAAATAATATAAATGTCATGGAAGACAAATTATCAAGGTGGGATTAGGGCAGGGCTGCCTGCTTCTTAGTCTGGTTTGAGAAATGTAGCAGAGACTGAAAGGTATTTCTTGTATTTATTTATAAAGTTGAAAGTGGTAAGAAAAAAAAAATCCAGATGTGTATAGATTTGGGTGTCTTTTACACTAAAGTTGCTTGCAATTTCAAAGAAGAATACCAACAGAGAAAAGTTATATTCACCAAGCCCTGTACAGTTTTTCTTGTACTTTTGTGAAAGAAAAGTGGCTGTTAGGCAGCTCTTCTACACACAAAGATGGACATAATGGAGTTGGAAACACCATTCTTGAATTGGAATAATAACCCACCTCCAAATTCTGTCCTAAGACTCCTCCCTTCCCTTGTATGTCTGTCAAAAAGGGGCAGTTGAAAGCCATTTGCATAGTCTTTAGTCCTTGAAAAGGCAAATTGTTTCCTTTTCTTCTCTTATTTTGGTAACATATTTTCATATTCATAGAGTACTCTGATTGGCAAGCTCAGCTCATCTTGGTTTTGGTCTAGAGAGCAGGATAAAGTGCAATCCAATTTTGAGACCTATCTACAGTTTTGCTTAATATTCCCATTGCAAAAAGTCAGGATTTAGGAGAGAACTATAATTGCCCCATATTTAAGAAATTATTGAGAATGCAGTGGACTGAATTTTAAATGCACTTTGAGATTCAGCCTACTCACTTAAGAAAAAAAATATTTTTTTTCAAGTTCCTTTGCAAAGTTTCCATGAATTCTTTTTCTAGGTTTTATTTAGTTATGTTGAAAAAAAAGTTGATGAAAAGACTTCTGGGAGAAGAGGTTATCAGTGGTATTTGCTATTATTCCTTTTAGCCGTAACTGCACTTTACAGCATATTTATTAGTAAAACTTATAATAAACCTGATAAAAATAAAAGAATTAAAGAAACTTGAGATGTTATCGTGATGCTAAGATTTGGCAAAACTTAATGGAGAAAGCTAGAAATTAACTGTTCATCTCATCTGATGGTACATCTTTGTCTCTAATCTAACCTGGAATCGTATTGTTTACGTGAAATTCACTTTACAGTTTCAGATTCATATGATGTCAGAACAGCACAAGCTGGTAAACAGACAATGAATTCTGAAATGCCCACCTCCTTTTCTGCTCCCAAGGTTTTATAAACATTTTATCTTCTTTTACTCATAAAGTATTTCTTTTCTAAAACATTTATTGGTCAGTATATTTTGTCAGCATATCTGATAGAAAGACTTTAGTTCTTTTGTGTGTTTGTTTGCTTAATGGCAAAGAAATTGTGACTATTCACTCTGCTATAATTCCAATCTCATTAGATTCTCTGACTTTTATCAATTGTTTTGTGTTGTTGATGCCGATGTTATCATATTATTATTATTATTGGCTTTTTCATGATAAGCATTTAAACTTTTTAGCACTTTATTTTTTCAATTAATAACTTCCCATACAAGATGTATCAGAAACGAGGCCCGGGATATGGTAAAAAGATTAATATAATTGAGCCTTGCCATGTCGAGGACATTATTCCCAGGTTTCTGATCGCTTTTTCAATCTGATTACAATTAATAGCTGTCTGAAGGACAGGATGTATTTTGGTTACAACAAAGAAGAGAAACATTGCCAGAATCATAGTGACACTTTACTGGGGGAAAAAAAAAGTCAAAGAAGAAAAAAAGAAAAGCCTTCCTGTATGATAAACCCCAAGGGAAGAAAAATTAGAGAAATGACACTAGGATCTATGTGTGTGACATGCTCTATAGCAAGTCTTTTGTCTTTTTCACTTGATAGGAAAAGATGTAGACACTTAATAGAAATTAAAAACCCATTTTTCTTAACTTTTCTCTGTGCCAGGCCTGGTGGATGAAATCATACTGCCAAGGACCTTGGTCTGAAGCCATTATTTGTGTAGCTACTTCTTGTTCGGAAATCAGAAAGTCATTTAAGCTTGGGGTAGACAGCTGTGTGAAGTGTTATCAAGTAAGTGATGTCTGCAAATTAGTAAGGCAGAAAAGTATGCAGCTGGCAGTATGATCTGAAATTCAACAATTTTTGGAAATGCTTGGCAGCTGAAAGAATGGATGAAGAGAAAGAAAAAAAAGAAACAAAATTTGATGTCCAGAATAAGAGCATGAAATATATTCATATGAGATAATGTTATATTATTATATGTAACATTATCTCTATATCCTATGTATTATATACAAATACATATTTTAGAGTAGATTGCACTACTTATACTTTGGGTTGCTACCATGTATTTTTAAATATATGTTTTGACATTAATTCTTTCAGGACAAAATGATGTAAAGCAAACCATGAAAAAAGTCTTCCAGTCTAGATTTCTTTGCTGAAGTAAGATTATATACATGAAAAAGAAAAACCTTATCTATAGCTCAAGTGTTTCCAACTGATGTTCCTAATATGAGTCTATAATAACACTGTAACACTATTCTATAATAACACAGTTTAGTACATTAAAATACACTGGATAATAATATCAATAAGAATTAAGAAATTCCAGTTTAATGGGAGGATGTAAGGAAACATCTGTGTTACAATCAACAGTTAATTTGTGTTAGCTGATGTTCCCTGTTCTATTTATCTATTATTGCATAATGGGGCATCACAAGCCTCAAGAGTGTGAAAGCAACGGTGATTATTTTGTCTGCAATTGTGCAGTATGATCAGGGCTCCAAGTGGATAGCTCACATCTTCCCCACATGTATCAGCTGGGCCAGCCCGAAGGTGGGTGTTATTTGACAGCCGGGACTAGAATCCTTGAATGGACATGTGGCCTCATAGTGGAGGCTGGATGTCAGCTGGCACTTCATCTGGGGCTGTCTGTAGGAGCACCTGCACATGTTCTTGTCATGTGGCTACTTGGCTTCCTGACAGTATGTTTGCTGGGTTCCCAAATGAGTATCCCAAGGAGATAACGTGGATGAGCATGGCTTTCTTATGACCTAGCCTTGGAGGTCGCATAGCATCCCTTCTACTCTACTCACAAAGCTCCACCCAGATTTAGTGGGAAGGGACATAGTACCCACCACTTGATGGGAGAAATTTAACATTTTTTTAAAAAAATTTTATTCATTTATTTATTTATTTTTGGCTGTGTTGGGTCTTCATTGCTGCATGTGAGCTTTCTCTACTTGTGGCGAGCGGGGGCTACTCTCCCTTGCGGTGTGCGGGCTTCTCATTGCAGTGGGTTCTCTTGTTGTGGAGCATGGCGTCTAGGTGCACGGGCTTCAGTAGTTGTGGCCCGTGGGCTTAAGTAGTTGTGGTGTGTGGGCTCAGTAGTTGTGGCACATGGGCTCAGTAGTTGTGGCTTATGGGCTTAGTTGCTCTGCGTCATGTCGGATCTTCCTGGACCAGGGCTCGAACCTGTGTCCCCTGCATTGGCAGGTGGACTGTCAACCACTGCGCCACCAGGGAAGTCCCAAGAAACTTATCATGTTAAGAGAAGCATGTGAGATGAGAGATCTTCTGCAGGACCTCTTTGAAAAATACAGTCTTCCACAGTCTGCCCTCAGGCCACAGCAATCCATTCCCCTCTCACATGCAGAATACACTTGAACTCGGCCTGAGAACCTCAAGGTTCATGCCCTTATGATGTCAGTTTGAAGTCTACAATTGTATCATCTCGATTGTCTTCAGGTGTCAGTGATGCTCCCTGGGTACAGGTCCTTGGTGCTGCTACTCGAGTATGTCCTTTCAGTCTGAAGACCTGTGAACTAAAGAGATAAGTTATCTACCCCAGCCTCCCCCCACTCCAACCAATATTCAGTGGTGGCCCAGGCATAAGATAAGGACCTTTCAACACTCCTGTTCCAGAAGGGGGAGAACAGAAGACAGACAACAGCCGCTAGTCCATAGCAATTCTGAAATCCTATGGGATGCATGTTGCCACTTCCTTGATTATTTCTATATATATATATTTCAAGATAAATCAGAACTATTTATGAGGGTGTATTTTTTATATTTGTAGGATAGAATTCTTTCTTAGAAATTTTCATGTTGTGTTGAGGCTCATCATTTCCTACTGTATGTAAAAGGGGACCTTGGCAACTGTGGTAGATGGTGTTTTCCAAAGTTGGAACCACAATATACCCCATTCCCCACTCCCTTCTTACTGTGTGATGTCAACCTGTTCTCATTTAGTGAGTGCATTCCATCCCTTTGGGTGGAACTTAGGGGCTGCCCCAAAGGAGAGCCTATGGTGAAAGTGATGCAAAGTGAGGTGCAAAGCGAGGTCATACAAGTGACATGAACTCTGGCTGTGTTCTCTTGGGACTCTCATTTTTGAAATCCAGTCACCATACTGTGAGGAAGCCAAGTAGCAACTTGGAGACATGATGTGTAAGTATTCTGGCTGATAGCCTGTTATGGTCTGAATGTTTGTGTCCCCCCCAAATCGGGACGTTGAAACCCTAATCCCCAATGTGATGATATTTGGAGGTGGGGTCTTTGGAAGGTAATTAGGTTTAGATGAGGTCATGGGGGTGGGTGGGGATTCCCCCATGATGGGATTAGTGCCCTTCTAAGAAGAGGAAGAGATGCCAAGGCTTCCCCTCTCTGCCGTGATGGGGCACAGCGAGAAGACCAGAAGAGGGCCCACACAAGGAGCCAAATCTGCTGGCACCTTGATCTTGTACTTCCCAGTATCAGAACTGGGAGAAAGAAATATCTGTTGTTTAACCAGCCCAGTCTGTGGTGTTCTGTTATAGTAGGCTGTGCTGACTAATGCAGAGCCCCATCTGAGGTCGACATCAGTTGTCAGACATATGTGAGCAGTGCTTTGTTGATTTCAATCCCTAGGGTCAAACCACCCCCAGGTTCCCAGCTTCTGCTGATGCCTCATGGGGCAGAGACAAGGTACATTCTCCAAGTTTGGTCCACGTAACAGATTAATAGACAAGAAGATGATTTTTGATGTTCGAAGCCACTTAGTCTTAAGGTGAAACAGAACATAGTTTGGTACCTAGAAGGAATTTGCTGCTGTAAAAGCCCAAGCATACGCATCAGCTCTGGGATGAGACGGGGAACAGAAACAGGAAGGGAGTTAGGGGCACTGTTCATGAGACAGCCTTGTGGAGGGTGTGAGAAGAAGCCTGATGGGCCTCAGAGAGGCTTTGGGACAGACTTAAAGGAAAACCAGACAATGATATTAAACACTAGCAAAAAGGGGACCCTTGCTATGTAGTAGCAGAAAGTTTTGCAGCACTGTTGACTACGGTAATGTAGAAAATTTAAGAAATTCTTAATGAAGCTTATGGTCTGGTAAAGAGATTCCCAGGCAGGATGGTGATCTGAGAACCACTTGGCTTCATTTCAGGGTCTGTGATAAATGTGAGAAGAGAGGGAGAATCTAGAAAAAGAACTGTTCAGTGCAAAGGAGCCAGGACTTGCTCAGTTTGGAAATAACACTGCTCTTCATTCCTAGCCTCTCCAGATGGCAAATTATGCTGAAATTAAGAAGTGACTTTTGGGCAAAGGATAAATACAGTGTCAGGCAAGCATGGTATAAAGATAAAGCCAAGGGCATGGCTGCAAATCCTTTGTTAAGACTTAAGAGTGATTTAACGGTGGTGCCCCATAGACCCTTTCAAACCCATATTATCAGTATGATCATTAATATTATTTTAATTATGATGTATAGAATTCATTTAGGAAAAAAATTCAACTTAAGGCTTTGAGCCTGCATCCTTTTATTGTGAAATAATATTATTCTGTATTAGCTGACCACCTTATGTTTTCAAGCTCCACCATATATGTTATTTATTTAATCATTATTTTAATCAAACTTCTGGGATGAGTAGGACAAATCTCATTATTCTTCATTTTCCCCAATGGCATTGAAAGTCAGTTTCAATATCTATTTATCTTGTTACCCCTTCAGCCCAATGACTAATTCTTTGACTCCAGGAAGTATCTACTCCATACCAGGCACTGTTCACATTACCTAAGTTGTCCCTTTAGTTCTCATAACAGCCTGATACAGGCAGTGTTACTACACCTGACTGTCAAGTGAGGTAATTAAAAAGCCCAAGCAGTTAAATAAAATTTCCAATATCATATTACTACTATGTTCCAGAATTAGGAGTCTAATCTGGTCTTTATGACAGAAAAGTAAGCAGGTTATCTTTCCGTTTCACTTGGCCATCTTGCATATAATAGAGTCACAATGAAAAGAAAAAAAAAAAAAGGAAAGTCATTTGATTTGTGATCTTCTTGCTCTAAAATACTGAGACTTTATAGTTTCAATATCTCCCAGTAAATCATCCTAAGGTGATATTCTTTATATTAAATATTCAAAGAACCTTTGCTTTAAATTTTTTAAATTTAAAATTAACATGGAAAAGAATCATTCATTTAACATTTATTGTATAATTTTTTTAAACTCCACGGATAAACTATAGTGAATTGCTAATATAAACATGTCTTAATGTTCTATACTTTTGTATTTCCGTTAAAAAGTATAATCTAGAATTGTATTTAAATAACTCAATCATATGATACATATAACGGAAACAGATGTTTGGTATTTAGATGGTGACTATTTTTCTTTCAAATTCCATATGTGTACATTTGTATGCATTGTAGTAAATACTTGAAATACTTTGTTTTATAATATAGTGGTGATCTTACGTTCTCCTGTAATTGGATTATCTATAGCTCATTGGTTTTGGGGTACAGACTCTAGCAGTGTGAAATAAATAAAAGTTCTTTCATTCATTTATTCACTCATTCATTCTTCTTCCAGCAAAATGTATAAAACTAGGTGTCAAGCACTGTGTTATTCCTTGATTTATAGTCAAAAGGAAAAGGAAAGACCTAAAATGCAGTGTGGTAAGTTTTGGGATTGAGCTACAAACAGGGTGCAGTGGAATATCAGAGTCAGAGGTCCAAGAGCGTTCATTGAAGAAGGAATTTTCTGGTCAAAGACTTTTCGGAGTTAGGCAAATTGAGCAGCTAATTGATGAGCATGGAAAGGACCTGTCCCCATAAGAGAACAGGCAGAAAAAGTGAATTTGTGAGTGAGAGGCAATAAAGCAGGCACCAGGCACCCTTATGGATTCCCAGGGTGAGGAATTAGTAAGTGGAAGTTGGATGGCTTGTCCCTGTTTTGTATTAGGGCTCAGCTAGAACACTTCAATGCTGGGAATTTGGGATTTTGGAATCTCCCTAAAGCTTGTTGACTCACATGTCTTTAGCCAGCACCGGGAGGAATTGGAGACTAGGGTTGTTGAATGAAGAGCCCTCATGTTGCTTCTTCCTTACAGCATGGTAGTCTCAGGGAACCCAGACTTCTTGCTCAGAGCTCTAAGAATGAGTGGTCTAGTGAACAAGGTGAAAGCTGCATCGCTTTGTCAAACCCAGCCCTATAAGTCACACACAGTCACTTCTGCTGTATGGGTTACAATAAGTCACAAACCCTCCCAGATTCAAGGGGGAGGGGGACATGGAGGAGGGTCAAAGTCACACTGTGTAAGAGCCTGTGGAATGGGGAGGACATTGTGACCGTCTTTGAAACGTGGAACCTCTTACTATTCATCACTCTAACAACATTAAAAATATCGGACTGGCTTCCTTCTAAGTCTCATTTGTTTTTATTTTTGATTGTCTTTACCCCAGTTTCTCAATGAAAATGATCTTTTTCATCATCATAGATGAACTTCTGAATATCTAATCAAAGTATTTTGATTAAAAAAATTTATTGTCACCAAAGAAAGGGACATATCCAAGAATGGAGTGTGCCAGCGTTGCATTTTTGACATTCACTGGCTTCTGAAAGTGTATTTTAAAAGGACCAAAGGACTGGAGACATGATGGAATAAGTCATTTTAGTTTTCATTATTTTTTAGCAAAAGCAGAACATTCACGGCAAAATACTCTCCAACTTTGCTGAGATAATCTATTTTTTCCCCTTATATTCTTTGACTTTCTACAAGCTTTGACATTGTTGGCCATTTAATACATAAACTTCTCTTGTTTTTCAAGCTTTCCTGTCATCACATTTGCTTATATTTGCCTTCTTGCAGGACTGTCCTTCTAGCTTTTCCTTTTGACTTCCTGTGTCCAACCATTAAGGGCAAGTATATAATTTGAAATAATTTTCCTGAGCAACTTTATCATCTTGCATGGCTTTATTACCACCAATGTTCCATATTGCTGTCACTAATAATTCAGATTTCTTGAAGCACATATCCAATTGCTCCCTAGGCGTCTCCATGGAATTATCTTAAAGTTACCTGAGCTCACTAGGTCCAATATTGAAATCATCATCTTCCAAATCAATTTCTTTTTTAAAATTTCCTTTTCTCCATACTGGTGCCATTATTTATGTGGTAATCCAAACCAGAAACTCTTAAGATTGATACTAGATATCACTGTTGCCCTAATTTCATGCATAGACTTCTTTACTAGGTACTGCTGATTACACTTCATAGGCCTTTGTGTTCCGTGGGTCTCCTCCACCCCAGTCACCACGCCCTGGTGGAAGCTTTCATTTTTCTTATCTGGTCACCAGGATCATCAGTCTGAGTAACCACCGATTCATTTTCCAAAGAGCTGTCACAGAAATCTTCTAAGAGGCAAATGTGAGCATAACACAACCGTGCTTAGAATTTTTAAATGGCTCCCCATAAAGTTCAAGCAACATTGCTGTGATTACAACTGCCCTCTATTTTTCCAGCAGCAAACTTAGGACTACATTTTCTAGCCATACTGAGTTTCTTGCACTGCCGTTAAGCCATTATACCGGGAGATTTTCATAGTAGCTGTGCTGTGTCTATAGCTGCAGCATCCTCAAAGTATCCTAGTGGCCTTGTCTTTGTCTGCCCTGTTGACTTTGGTCTTCCCCAAGTCCACCCAGTCAGAGAGCGTTTTCCTCCGGCTGTTCTCTGAGCTGTGATCCACTCTGGGTGTGGCGGGAAAGTATGGGAGAGGAAAACATTCTTCGGACTCATTCTTGAACATCAGTCTGTTCATGAACGTGTGTTCCTGAAATGTGACCTTCAAAGAACAGTTTTTTTTTTAATTTAATGTTTTATTTTATATTGGAGTATAGTTGATTTACAGTGTTAGTACATGTTGATTTACACGGTAAATGTTGATTTACAGTGTTAGTTTCAGGTGCAAAGTGTAGTTTTTAACTTCATCCCTCCTTCCCAAGGTCAGACAGGCAGGCTGGAGGGGCCTAGGGTCAGATAACTGACCTCCGCTGCCCCTAGGTACATCAGGCTCTGGGAAAGTCTTTTTCCATGAAGGTGTGCCTTAGTTTTGGTAATCTCCCTGAGCAGATATCACATGGCTACTTTCCCCTTCCTCCTGTCAGAGCTAAAAGAGGATTTTTTTCCTGGTTCTTCACTGTAAGAGCCTTTCTTCCAGCAAAACCGGTGAAAGTATGTAGGAAATCTCCCAACAACTTCTTAAGAGATTCTCTTTCTCATCCTGGTCCAGACTCAGCTTTCAGCAGTTCATCAAAATTACCTATCAGGTTATGGCTCCAGCAGCTTCTGTCCAGGTAAGCTGCCCTCACCTGTCACTCCAGATTTCAGGGTGGTGGTTCGCCCGGGACTTCAGTTCTCTAAGGGGTCCGTGTAAAGATGTCTATCTTCAGTTTGTTCAGCTCCTTCTTACTGTATGTATCAGAGTGATGATTCCAAGCTCTTTACCTGTCGGCCTATTTTATTAAATGTGACTATTTATTTATAAGGGTAGACATGATATTAATATGAAAAACTCAGGTTATATACCTACTTCTATTATTATTATTATTAATATAATATACCTACTTCTATATCGGGCTTATAAATTAAGTATTTATTTCTACCCACTTACCTGGTTTCCAAAACACTTTGAATTGTGACTGACCACAGGTGTCCCTCTCCATGAAACTGTCTCAACTAAACAGTTATTGGGCACCTGTTATGGTTGTGGGTGTTTCACACGTTATTCCACTTAATTTAATCTTCACTCTCTGGAGATGGAAGTACTAACTCACTTTGTAGAGGACACTGAGGCTGAGAGAAATTGATTATCCAAACTCACAGTTTAGAAAGAAGCAGAAGCTGTATTCCTACTTTACATTTCTGGCTTCAATTCCACGAAGATCTTCAAATTGAGGAAGCAATACTTAATCACTTGAAATAGCTATGAAAAATGCAAGACAGCATAAATTCAGGTGCGAGATCCTGTGGTAATTGTACTCCAATGATTTTTCCCTTTCTTTTCAGTCACACAGCAATAGAGGCAGAGGTCAGATTCGTTTCTCTATTGTCTTAGATACCCCAGAAATAGCCTCCTCTCTGCATTTTAAGTTTCTTAAAGGCAAGCGATTGGAATGTATTTTTTATATATATTTATATATATATATTTATAATATATATATATTATATATAATATATATTATATGTTTATACCACTGCTCCTGTTAAGATGTTGAAATGTTGCAGGCATTTTAAGCAATTTCCCTCATTCGCAAATGATGACTCAGGTAAGAGTTGACAACAATTTTATGAGACTGACAAAAAGAGTCACACTTAATTAAGGTAAATCATGGTTTTATTTATAAGACTTTTATTTTCAAAACAGCCAAAGTTTATATTGCTTCTCTCTAGAAACAGGATTGAAGGATAACTTTGCTCCTGGTAGACTTACCAACACACAGTGTACTGTGGACAACAGAGGCAATTATATCATTACAAGTACTGAATTTGGGGATCTTTATTTATTAATTCCCTTAGATTCATAGTATGTTTTGTAATAACGATAAGTTGTTTCCTAAAGTGCCAATTATATTTCTTCATGAACATAATTTACCAATTTAAGTATTTAGAGTATTTGTTTTCTTTATAGACCTTCTAAGGCATGTCTGTTTTTGACATTATGGAACATTCTAGAATAAGCCTGCCCTTGCCATAGGTGAGTCAACCTATCAGGTTCATTGGTCTTGTATTATATTCTTAGTATTGGGTTATACTATATGTCTATGTCTTCCAATTTATGGTTAAGAAATGAAAATTTATAAAGTGAAAGTATATTGAAGTGAATTTAAATTTCACCATTTATTAGACCAATTGCTGACGTTCACTGTGGGCAATTGGGCTTAGGTAGGTCTTTCAGATTATTCTGAGTTCATGTGTGAGGAGCAGATTTGAGATTCTGCATCCTAGAGGGTGTTATAAACATTAATTAACTCACATAACAACCCTGGGAAACATGGGTTCTATTGTGTCTATTTTGTAGATAAAGAACTTGCAACTTGTAATCAAACTATGCTGAGCCAGACACAGAAGAGTTTCCCATAAACAATGAGATAGAGTCACAGGTTTGTACTGACCAAAAAAAAAGCAGCCATGTTTGGCAATCATTTTTATTTGTAATTTTTCTGATGCAGTAAATATTAATTTAGCTTGTACTATATTCAGGGCGTTAAGCCCATCTGCATTCTGCCTTGTCTCTCATAAAATTTGTTCTAAGCACATTCTTTTCTAAGAATTACTTTCTTGTTCTAAGCACTTGCATTCACAGTTATTTGTCACCATAGATCAGTCTGTGTTCTTGCTTCTATCTTTTTGTTATGAATTTAAACACAGCTGGTATCGGGTTTACCAACTGCCCCCCACCTTTTCCTTGCACATAATCTGTTTCCACACCCATTTGCTTATTTCTGCAAGAGTTCTGAGGGAGAGATACCTCTTCTTATCTTTAAAGTAATGCCATCCCTTTTTGCTTCCTGAAGTTTATTGTTCCTATACTATGCATTCTTTTTCCAATCCTTCTGTGTCAATCTTATGCATTCTTCCTTCTTTAAAAGTCTATTGATACTCTGCGTTTCACGTTACTATCCTCTCTTCTCATGTCTTTAATAGTCAGACCCTTTAACTTGTGTTCTCATATCTGTTGTGGTCCTTCCCTTAGCACATGTTTCGTTCTGTAACAGCTTGCGAACTCTTTTGAATTTAGCACACCACTAGCTCAGATACCTCAGTGCTATAGGCTTAATATCTGTGTCCCTCCAAAATTCATAAGTTGAAATCTTAATGCCCAGTGTGATGGGTTAGGAGGTAGGGACTTAACCAATACTTCATTCCATATCTTATAGCTTTTTAATATTTTTATTCAATTTTTGAAACACCTTTTCCCTATTTAACATGGTTGGACAAGTGCGTTTCTGCAAATTCTAATCTTTTTAAGCTTCTAACCTCACATGGCTTTCTTGACACCGTAATTTCCTGAGATATGTATAAATAAATATATATATATATTCTGTATACACACACACACACACATATATATATATATATATATATATATATATATATATATATATTTTCTCTCTGATTGCTTCTTCTTTGTTGTATTTGCAACTCTTCTCTTCTGTTACATCACTAAATGCCTCGGAAGATAATCCAGCCCTCTGCTCTTATAGGCTGAACTTACACCATCTGTTCAATTACTTGCTGCCTTGTAAAGTGGAGCAGATAACTGCACACTGGATGTGGCAGATAAGGAACGATGTCTATAACTAAAGTATTCAACACTCCCACGTTTCCATTTAAATAAATTCTATTTGCACATTGAGAACCCCTTCACCCATTCCTGTAAGGAGGGTCTGCCATCTGGTCTTGAGTCTTAGCCCAAGAAGACAGGTGCCGAAGAATTCCTGTGTTGTCAGACTCTCCCACGTAACTTCAAGCTGGACTCTGTTGACCTGTTACTGCTTTCAGTTTGCTTGTAGGTAGCAGAGGTTTTTGTATCATATTTGGGAGTATGTGACCATTCACCTGTTTTACGATCACAGTAATAATCTGAGGAGGTCTAAGACACATTTTCCATGGATTTCCTATGAACCTATTTCCATGTTGGAGCCTTTCTTCCCCCATCTCACCTAACTCTTCCCCCAGCCCTTCACCTCATGCTCTGCCTGCTCAGGGAATGGGGTCATCCATTTGAGGCAATGAACTTCTGTATTCTCTTCATCTCCATCTATCTCTATCCTCTGTTCAGCCCAGGGGATCTTCCCTTAAACCACTATGGGAGGCTCAAATCCCCAGCTCTCATTCACAGGTAATTCCTTCATGTACCAAAGCCTCTCCAACAACTAAGGGCTTAACTCTCTGGAGACCACAGTCAAGCTACTCCTTAATATTTGTTTTTCTTATTGCCACGATTGAACCCAAGATAGAATAGTCCAGCTCCTAGAATGGGGATCATGTTGGCATGGCATAGGTCATCAGGAGAAAAATAACAAACTTCCAGTTGCAAACCAAATAAATGAGACCTAGTAGCATTTTGGATCATTTTGTACTTTCACATGGTCACAGTTTTGACAGAGGTAGAGCAGAACCACAGCTCTGCCCGGCAGGCCTGTCATCATCAGAGGAGAGATGAATCAGAGTCCCATTATAGTCTCCCAATACTAACTCTTTTGGTCTCTGTAAGCGATTTCCAGAATTTTTGGTGGGGTCAGAATAAACCTCCTTTTCATGCCGAGGTCAACCTTCTGTGCTTCTGGCAGGTAAAAGGGCTTCATTACCTATGCTTCTGCACTGATCCAGAGCTGAGATGTCCCCCAGCCCCAAGCACATGGCATTGGTCAGACGTACCCCAATGTGGTGGTTAAGACTGAAGGCTCTGCCATTGTCCCAGTCCCAATTCTGACAACCCAGATGTGTGAGCTAGAGTGAGTTACTTCACATTTCTCTGTTTCTCTTTTTACCAAGGGATATTTATCATCCTTGAAATATGAAGTTGTAAGAATTCACTGAGTAAAATACTTAATGCAGAGGCTGGCACCAGTAAACACTCAATAAATGTTAGTCATTAATATCATGGTGACACTGGGTCTTAATAGAGTTTTGTCACGTGTTGGAAAATCATTGACGTTTCATCAATTCAGTAATTTAAATGGCAAAGCTAAGGCTCAGTTGAAAACTCTTTTTTTAGTAAATCGAGTTCTGTGCCTTTTTAAAAACTTTCTTTTTGTGACAGTGATACTGTTAATATTTATTTTTTATCAGCAATGGAATGGTTCATCTCGGTTTGGGGATTGATTCCGTGTCTATTACTTTACAACAAATTACAAAAATTAGTTGCTTGTGAAAGGACTTTTTGCTCCTGATTTTGTTGGCTGGCTGGGTGGTTCTCTTGTTCGTCATGCCAGGACTCACATGTGTGGTTATGTTCATTTGGTGGGTTTTCTCGAAGATACGCTCAGCTGGGACTCTGTGATGACTGGATATCTTTCTCTACGGACTGTAGTCCTTTCTTTCTACATGATTCCTGACCCTCACGGAGGATATCCTGGGCTTCTTACCTGGCAGCTGGGTTCCAAGAGGACATGTTCCAGGGAGTGAATGCTCATCAAGCTTCTGCTCCCATCATGCTTGCTAATGGTCCGTTATCTAAAGAAAATCATGTGAGCATGCTAGATAAACATGGGGGGTCAGGAGGAACAAGAGCTATAAAACAAGAAGGTGTGATTCATTAGCAGATTTAGCAGATATCAATGTACCTTGGACCATGGTGGTTTATACAGTATGCATTTAGAATTTAGTTAAGCTAGGAATGACATTTCCTGGAATCACCTTCCCTGCGTGGTTTCAGGTAAAAATCGGTCAGGAAAGGAGTGACATCAAATTGGAAGGTGGCAGTCAAGTAATCGTCAATACCTCTGTAAAGTATTGATGTAGTCAGATGTAGTGTCAGGGAATTCAGAAATGCTGATGAGCTCCAGCTGCAGCCTGCTATTCGCTGGTCCATGTCCCGCTCTTCTTCCTGTCTAGCAACCCTGTTAAACAATATTTGTTCCAACTCCGTGATCAGATGCTTGGCTCTAGAGGCAGAGTCTTGATACACAGAAGACTCAGCCTCTCAGGCATGCCCCTAAGTTTCCCGTCATGGCCCCAGTTTGATGCCTGACTGGATTCTTTGAAGACTGCAGAGGACTTTTGCTCTGATCTTACCTGCGTTCCATGTCCTGACTGTCCCAGATCTCCCCATGATTGCGTACAGTCTAATTCCTATTATACTTTTCCCGTAACACTTGTCAGGGCTCTGATGCCCTTAGCGACCCCTAACTGATGCAGTGATGAACTCAATACTCATTCTGTTGGGTTCCCATATTTCCTGCATAAGCCATAAGGAAGGAGAAGCGATTGGGTTATAGATGCAGAAGTTCAATATCTAAAGGAAACTTTGTCCCAAAAACTAAATAGAAAAATATCAATACAAGCTTGCTATTATATTCAACCAAATACTCCATATTTCCAATCTTTTAATTCTCTTTAGAACAATATGTCTTCAAGTCTCATTTTATGATTTCTAAATATGCTGGAGTTATATGTTACATAATGCCTTTTGTGGTATAATGTAATAAAGTGTATGGAATCTTTTTGTATGTATGCAAACAAAAGTGAATCTCTTTAAGTCTTTATACAATTCTCTTGATTTTATTTTTCTTCTGATTTTATTAGTTTTGTAGGTACTACCCAATACTTTCTTAGTACTGTGCATTTCTTCTTTGTTCTGTTGAATATTATTTACCTAAAAACAGCAACAAAAGTTTCCCCACAGTTACCAAACCAGCTGGTGCTTTAGAAAAATAGATTTGGAAAAATGTGGCAAAAGAAAAAAGCCTATCTTGAATTTTATTAGCCTTGATATGAATTTCTCTCTGCCATGAATACCTTTATTAATACCTATACAAAATGATGAAGGTTATTTCTATACCTTATAGTTTTCTATTGGTAAAACGTGTATATAATATTTATTGTATAGGTATTTTTTCTAGTTAGAGAAATAATGTACTCTCATCACAAAATGGTAAAATATTATAGAAATTACCAAAGTATACGACATAAACTTAACCAGTAGAAATAATGACTATTAAATATTTAGTCTTCCAGATATTTTTCTTCACATATTATATCTATAAACATGCACAGGCAAACACATACACACACACACACAATTGGGTTGTACTGCTTGGCAAGTTGTTTTTATCATTTAACAACTTATGAATTTGTGTGTGTGTGTTTGTATTGAATTTTATTAAAACATTTTAATGCAATATTTTTAGTGAGAGCATCATCTTGACAACCAATTTGATTAAGAAGAATACTCTGCTTTTTTAACCAATTAATACCAATTAATATTACAGAGATCACCCTAAAAATCAAACTTTTAAGAAGCCTTTTCAGAAATTCCCGGGTGGCTCAGTGGTTAAGAATCCGCCTGCCAATGCAGGGAACACGGGTTCGAGCCCTGGTCTGGGAAGATCCCACATGCCATGGAGCAACTAAGCCTGTGCACCACAACTACTGAGCCTGTGCTCTAGAGCCCGTGAGCCACAACTACTGAGTCCACGTGCCACAACAACTGAAGCCCACGTGCCTAGAGCCGGTGCTCCGCAACAAGAGAAGCCACTGCAATGAGAAGCCTGTGCACCGCAACAAAGAGTAGCCCCTGCTCGCCGCAACTAAAGAAAGCCCACGCGCAGCAACGAAGACCCAACGCAGCCAAAAAAAAAAATAATAATAATAAATAAATAAATAAAAGAAAAAAGAAGCCTTCTCACATGAGCCACACTTTTTTACTCATAATACAAATATTAAACCATTTAGTGTGCCAATATGCCAATGTCTTGTTCTTAATGTATATTTCTGGATTTTATTTTATTTTTTTTGCCTTAAAAATCTATTACTAATAAAGGACCATGGTGCAGACCTGTATTTAAAGATGTTTTAATGAATGCTTTTCTGATAGTGAAGATAATCATATAATAGTCATAGTGTATGTATGACTTCTCAAGGTCACAAGCATTAACTGCAATACAGTGCTATGGGAAAAACAATACTGAATTCAGAAAAACTACGTACTTTGATTCTATAATAACTAATTTATTGCTTAAGCTCTCTCAGTCTCTTTTATTTCACTATTAAAAAGGGGGAAATGACATGGAACTTACCTGTTACGTGTTACCATGAATATCACAATATTCAAGTGAATATCATGTGAATATCACAATGAGGCAGCAGTGCCCAGAAAAAGTCAGCCATTGAATAAGTCTTAAAACATGACTTTGGGTATCAAACTGCATAGGTTCAAGTTCCAGCCCTACTACCCATTAGCTGGATGACCCGTCAAATTAGTGAGCCTTTTGGTACCTTGGTTTTCTCATTTATGAAATGAGTATGATCATGGTGACCAAAATAGTATTTGTTTTAGGATTACTATGAAGATGAATTGAGTTATTAATTGGAAATTAGTTGGTAACATTGACTAGCAAATCAAAACAGTAGGAAGTACTAAGTTTTTAAATGAAATACAAGGAGAAGAATTGTTTTCATATTTCAGGAATTAAATGCAGAACTAATCATTCCCATGTTTGTTCTTCCAAAAAGTTATACAGAAAAAAAGAAAAAAGAAAAGAAAAAGAAATGCAATGTTCCATTTGGTGGAAGGAAGCTATGTCCCTGGCCCCGCCTTAGTAATTGAAATTTGTCTTTAGAATAGCAAAAGAAAATAGTAAACAACCAGAAACTTTCACTGCAAAGACCAGTAGTGGTATCCCTTAATGCTTCTTTTTAAAAAGTACATGGGGCTTCCTTGGTGGCGCAGTGGTTGAGAATCTGCCTGCCAATGCAGGGGACACGGGTTAGAGCCCTGGTCTGGGAAGATCCCACATGCCGCGGAGCAACTAGGCCCGTGAGCCACAACTACTGAGCCTGCGCGTCTGGAGCCTGTGCTCCGCAACAAGAGAGGCTGCGACAGTGAGAGGGCCGCGCACCGCGATGAAGAGTGGCCCCCGCTCGCCGCAACTAGAGAAAGCCCTCGCACAGAAACGAAGACCCAACACAGCCAAATAAATAAATAAATAAATAAATAAAATTTATTAAAAAAAAAAAAAAAAAGTACATGGAGTGTTTTTCCCCCTCTTTCATATTTAATACATTTTAATATAAATATGCCTGTATAAATTCTTACAATTTGAAGACAGTTATAAATTAATATTCTACAGAATACCTAATAATTCTATCAAGAACCATTGGAAAATATGCAAGAATGTAGTCCTTTTTGATGATCATAATTCCAGGAAAGGAAAGAATATGAAGCACATAAATGTAGAATCCACTTATTTGCCGTCCCATCATCCTTCATTTCATAGTAAAGCTATCTAAATGAATCTTATTTTCTAATTAAGAATTTCTTTTATGGCCAGTAAATTACTTTCATGATTTGCCCTATAGCTCTGCCAAATGCCGCCATCGCACTCTGTCTCGGATATAATAGAAGAAATTTCTATGTTCATAAAATGAATGTTTTCTGTCCAGAATTGCTTTTGATTAGTATGAGCTACGTTACTGACACTGCCTTTTTCTGGGAAAGAACCCTGAGTGTATTTTATCAAAGTGCAGTAATTTTACTGGAAATAAGATAGCAATGGCATTTGTTAGCTTTGATTCTAATGGCTGAAAAGCTACAGGAAAGTAGGACTTTGTGCTACCTTTGCATAAAATAATGACTGTCCGTTGTGTGCCAGCTTTCATGAACTTAATTTGTGTAAGGATGATAATATTGGGCGTGTACTTAGTGTTTTTACTTTCAGAAGTTCCACTTTTCATTTCTCAACGTGTCTGTCAATGTCGCCAGTAGAATCAGTGAAAATGACCTTGGCCTTCAGCATGAGCAGTCTAAATTGGAAGAAGCATATTTAGAGGGCTGAGACCCAGTCATAAACTCAATGACAGGCAGCTGGATAATAAAGCAGAGGCAACTGTCAGCCCAGCTGTGCAGCACAGTTGGGGAGAAGGAGGAGAGCTTCAAGACCCCTTTGCCTTATATTAGCACACCCGGAGAGCTGCTTCCACTGGGGCCTGTGAATTTCACTTCTCTTCTAAACTACCCAAGGATACCTGCTCAGCCTAAATTGTGCGATTTTTAAAAAAATTCTGCATTATCTATATAAGACTTTTTAAAAAATCTAGACTGGTCAGAACAAAGCAAAACTGCCTTTGTCTGAATTATCCAGAATTATCTTGGAGAAATCAGCAGACAGCTGTGAATTGTTTCACTTGATCTCATATGAAGTTAGAGAGCATGATGCCATTTTAAAATTTTGTACCTAGAGAGGGGTTGGTAGGTGGGGAGAAAATGCACAGTGGCATTAGGGAAGGTGGAAAGAATATGCAGTTGTCTGGAATTTGATTGCCTGGAGGGCTTTTCTGCCCCGCACCCCATCATCCCCCAGGGTTGGCAAGGTGAGATCATTCATGGCTTGCAGACTAGCTTGTAAAGAGACAGGAAGATGGAAGGAGGTTTCTCGGTAGATGCCACAGAAGACCTGGGGCTGGTCTCAGGTGGATCCCAATCTTTGAAAGAACAGCTTTTCATTTCAGATTACTTTCTTGCTCAGATATAAATTTCAATATTTGGATTTTTTTATCAAGATAATAAATAGGATCTTTTCACTGAATCATCTTAAAGCTCTCAAAGAGTAAAGCAATACAAACCCAAATTACATGCCATCATGTGATTTTAGAAAATTTCAATTACCAAATGCCCCAGTCTGTTTTCCAGGATTACCTTCATTTATTACCAGGATTACCTTCATTTATTACCAGGATTATCTCAGAACCTACAGTTATTTTACATGCACTTTCACTGAAATAAATAGATTTGTAGAAATATTTCCGATGGATTCAGTATCTGAGAAAGGAAGCCTTCAATGATACATTTTTATTTTGTCAGAAGTTGCCATCTGATTATTCTTTTGTAGCAAACTCTTAAAGGGAGGTGAAGTCTACTGGTAAGAACTATCACTCTGTAATCCAGAATGTTTTCCTTTGAAATGGAAAAACCTAAATGAATGGAGAGCCATGGTCAGCACCTAGAAACATTGATAGAATATACCCCTGCCTCCACCTTTTTAAGTCTTAAAAGCCAAACTCAGGACTAAAATTAGACCAAATTCATTAAACAGTTCTTAGTCCCCTGTGAATGCTGACATCTGGCTTGGAGCCACCTAAATCTCAGCCTGAGAGGTTCCACTATTTGACGGATGTACAGTGAGCAAATCTAAATTAACAGGGCTCATAGGCGGTGTCAAAGTGGAAAACCCTAAAGGGCATTGAGCTCCTTCTATGGGGAGAGGGCGAGAATGGTGACAAGTTTCCTGATTATAAATTCCTGCCATATCTTAAACAAGCCAAACTACCCTGCTCTTTAAGTCATCACTTTTCTTTTTGGTCTTTCCTGAATTGAGTAAAAATAAGTTTGGACATCATCTCAAATATTCCAAAACATGGCTACATTAATTATTTGTATAGCATGGTGTCTTTTTTATAATTTTATATCTGAATGAAACAATCTATCTTCTATTTAAAATAATAGTAGTAACTGCCATTTATTTAGTGCCGACTTTGAACCATGGCCCTTGCATTCATGACCTTTAATCAAGTCATGGATTATCTGAGATAGGTATTATCTCTCTTTTATAGATGGGAACACTGAGGTCTGGAGACCGTAAGTAACTTGGCCAATGGTAGAAATGCATAAAGAAGGACTTGAATTCAGCCCTTTAGACCTTGATGCCCTTAATAATGCAGCACCCTTCTTTTCTCAGTGTTCATAGTGACACAATTTTAGTTAATGCAGCATTTCTCAAAGATCCATTGCACATGTATTCAAATATTAAAAAGCAGAATCCTAAATATCTTTAAATGGGTCTTTTAAGGAGATTTTGTTTTTTCCTGTGGAATCTCTACAGATTCAACACTACTGGATACGTAATTGTGAGTGTTCTATAAACTGTCGCCAGGTAATGAGAGTAGTCAAAATGTATTGTGCCCCTACTATGTGAAAGAATTATAATAGGCTGTCTTCAAGAATTTACTTGTTTAATTAGCATGAAGATTCTGCTAGTTAGGTGATTATTTTATCTCTAACCGACCAATGTTTTCTTACAAAAACAGAGAGGTAAAACGATGTGTTTAAAGTTACTTAGCTAGCTAGTGGAAGACCTAGTATCAAACTTGTCATTTTGACTCAGTCTAAAATCTTAGCCACTATGCCAAACTGTCTCTTTACATAATGTTTTCCTTAGTGTAGTTAACCTGATTAAAGAAAATTTAATAGCATATTTTCACATACTAAACAATAAAAAGCAATATTACCTTGAAACTCAAAGATAGAGATATTTATTAAAACCACTTAGTTCTAAGATGTAATTAGAAAACTCATTGACTTACAGTTGTGTTTTATGCTTTGTAAATAGAGAGTCGTGAATCAATTACTGGGCAATGGGAAGCTACCATTATTTTGTCACCATTATTTTTGTTCATATTTTTTTAAGTGGGCAGGTAACCATTTTTATAGTGAGGTTCTCTCCATTAAGCAAGTTTAAGTAAATATTAATGAGAGCAAACCATGAAGAAGATAAGATATTTAGAATTTAATTGCAGTAATCCTGGAGAGATGACCAGATACTGAAAGTTAAGTTGAAGAGAAAAGATGGCCATGAGAGCAATTGGGAGCTGGTTGGGATGGAGAGGGCATCTGTGGAGGGTTTGATATTTATTGCCTGGTTGGGTGAAGAAGTCCTTCATCCAGGTAGGAAGGTTTGAGGCTTGGAAATAATAATGTCTGATTGGGACCTTTTGAGATTTAAGTGCTATGTGTCCAGTAGGTTCTGGTGAAATTGTGTCTTTTGGCTACCGACTTTTTTTAGGCACGATGTCTTACTTAGGTTTACTACGAAATACAACCATGGGTGACAAATAGCAAGAACTGAGTAATACCAGGCAGAGAGTGGAACAAAGGAGGGTAGCCTCAGGATGATGAGATTACGGGTCACTTGTTCAGGGGCAAGATCCAGAGCACAGGCATGTGACAATCGTGGTGGTGGGGTGAAGACAAGAGGTAGGGTGTCAGCCTCTATGTGAGCAAAATCACTTAGGAAAAAGATCGGCTGGAAGGAACAATCAGCAGGAAGACCGCCAGCTTTAAGGAGGGGACATAAAAAGAGTGAGAAGAAAAAAGACTAGATATTGTT
Source organism: Balaenoptera physalus (assembly GCF_965194825.1). Lineage (NCBI taxonomy): Eukaryota > Metazoa > Chordata > Mammalia > Artiodactyla > Balaenopteridae > Balaenoptera > Balaenoptera physalus. The sequence goes on from NC_138899.1 coordinate 6,576,338, forward strand.
CAGGGGATCAAGGGAAGACTCTCGTGATGTGATGATGGGAGAAACACTAAAATCTAAGTGAAGGGCGAAGAGTATCCTGTAGGACAGAGAGGGCTCGCCAGTTTCTGTGGATTGGGGAGCACATCAAACATGACTTTGGAGAGTGAATGACAGTGTAGAGACAGAAGCCAAGTGTGTCTTACAGGAGACCAGCTATGAGGGAGAAAAGCACTCACAACCCCCCCAAAATGTTGGCAAAGATGTGTATGATATTATAAAGCAAATGATCTGGACACAAAATTTGACACACAGGATACAAACTTTGAAAATACACACACATTATATTTCAAGCATAAATAACTCTAAGGAAATCTATAATGTGAAGAGGGGGGGTCACCTCTGGACAACGAGGTTATGGGTCACTCATTGCTGGTTTGAAAAGGAATTTTCTGTAATTTACTGGTACTCTATGAGCTGGCACAGATTCCGTATTCATACAGAAAGCGAGGGAAAAAAAGAAATATTTGGCCCTGCATCCCTTAACTACCAAATCCCAAGGACCTTTCACTCCCTAAGTGATTCTGTTGTCACTCATGAAGGTGCCCTAGGAGGCATTCCCCCAAAACAGTGGCTTCTGAGAGGTAACAACCACAGACGTGGCCTACAGCACTTTGGTGGAAGGCTGTACTTTCTGTTAAAGTTCTATTAAGCCCATGGGGTAAAGCCCCTGACCTATGGTGTCAACGTAGCACCTTGGCCACAGTTACTAATGAAAGGGCCATCTACACCTGTGCTTGAGGTAGAAAGCATAATATGCCATGCATCATTTATTAAAGTTCACATGTCAAAACAAGCAGTATTATAGCTCTCGGTATCATCTTTCAGCTGTGACCAGAAAGACAAAAGCAGAATTATGAGGCTGGAATAGACCTTGCAAGATTATTTAGTCCATTGCTTGATCTTAAGGAGAACCATAGAAGTATTGTATATACTAGTCAACCCGTCAACCAAGATTTATTGTATATTCACAGGTGCAGAGCCTCGTATAGTACCTGACTCTCCATACTATCAGAGTTCTGTTTTCCCAAGGACTTGAGTCATTTTCAAGAGGAGCCAACAAAGGTTCAGAAGCAACACTCTGTTTATTTTAGTACAAAAAATAGCATCCTTACCATTCATTGTGTGCAGTGGCAGGAATAAATGATGAATCAAGCACAGCCCGGTCTTCAGGAAGTTCACAACCACTAGCAACCCAATTCCCCTCACCCCACTTCATACATATCCTTATCAGCACCATCACACCACACCAGCCGCAACCGCTGCCCAGTCTCTGTGAAGGTTCTTAAGCATCTGAAACTTATCATATGTTCCTGGGAAAGTTAGCAAGTTTTGTGGCCACTGATATGTATGCAGGCACCCACATTACATTTGGCAACAGCTTATAAAAGTTTGATAGGAGATTGAATATGTTGTTTTTATTCCAAAACACCCAAATATGTCTTTGTGGGAAAGCAAAATGCAAAATGATGAATGCAGTTAATTCAAACTATACTCTACGTCCAAAGGGGCGGGGGGGTCCCAAGCGCTGTGATTCTCGGACGTGTTCCCCGCATCTCCAGGTCTCACTCAGCCTCAAAACCTCAACTGCTGGGGAGTCTTGGTCCCAGCACCTCTGCAACCAGGATCTAGCCAGCTGCTGTGTTTAAAATGGTCTGTGCTCCAGGGTTTCTGGTTCAGAGATCATTTGGAATGCATGTCCTTCCTCCTTACAACTGTAGAAGAGAAAAGCTAAAGAATTCAGCTTTGCAAATAGGTTTCTAGATGGTGTATTTATTGTACGGTTGGCTAAGCATAGATTAAAGGTGCCGGTCACACCAGGGTTGAGCACAAGTGAAATGTGCAAGTGGTTTATGGAGTAATCTGACCTGAACTCTAAACTTTGCAAATATGAAGCATGACCTTCCGACGTGTCCTACAGGCATCACGTCATGTATGAGTATTATATCAACATGCAATACTGGTGACATATTAATGAGCCAGAATATAGAATCACAGGTCAAAAAGAGAGTTCACATTAGCCATAGAGGTTTGATCTACTTAGGAAAAGAGGGGTGTGTGAGGGTCAGCATTTACCAGGCAGTGAACACCTTTATGAGAGCATCCCGGGTCTCATGCTGTCGTGTGTTAAACTTCACACTCTGACAGTTTATCTTCTGAATAGATGTAATGGATTATGAGCTAGTGGGGTAATAGCTCCCCCTTACACATTGCCTTTCTGAGGTGGTTTATACAGATATGAAGTAGACGCGGTGTGGTTCCACCCAGATCCCCACTTCAGGACCAACACGCTCCTTTCCCTCATGCCGTGGATGCTGGATGAAGAGGGGTTAGGGGTGGATGCCCTGGGAATTGCCCTCAGCTGCGGGCAACTGCCTTACCCAAGTTTACGTCTTTTCCAAGGGGGCAGCCCATGGCCAGGACTGGTGGATAGGAGCATTTAAGTTTCCAGCCTCTTAACTCAAGTTTGGGATACTTCTTAAAGGTCATCTCAGTTCCAAAGTTTCTCGTGGCCTCAGTTGCAACCACATTGCATGTCAACTGCACCCTTTGTCCATCCCAGCCTTCTTCACTTTCTTATAAATGTATCTCCTGAGTGCACTGCAGCCCAATTGACCTTCTGTTTTCAACTCCTCTTAGAGCCTGTATCCGCAGAAATTTGCTAAGCTGCAATTTCCTTCATCATGTGAAGAAATTCTAGCCAATTCCATGCCAATAGTTTTCATCTGACTTAAAAAAAACCCAGAATGCATTAATAAAGTGATTTCAATGCATTGGGCTCCTGTGAACTCAAATTCAAGCCATTTCTTTCTTCAAATGCAGCATTTCGTGCAGTCCTCTTCGTTGGTCTAAGCCACCACTGCTATTGAAGCTGTATTGTTGTCTGGCAATAGGTTTTAATCAGGACTTGTTAAATATTTGTTTGTCTATAAGGTTATATTGAATAAATTGTACCTTATCACTGTGGCTCATGGCAAAATAGAACAATTAAGCTGCCCAGTGGCAGGCTGACATTTATCAGACTATTTTCACTGCAAGTTTAAATGACAACTATGGCGTAATCCAATTTCTGTTCTCAGCGGCTTAGGGAAGCATCAAGGTGCCTGCAGTGTTTGTGAATGGACTGCCAGTGTGGTGCACTGATTCTAAAATATATTCATCCGAGATATCAATTTTGTACATTTTTTCCCAGATCAAATCAAGCTATTAAGGAATGCACTTTCCCTGGAATTAGCCCTAGGAGTCATTTCTCTTGTAGCCGCCTCTAATATCACTTGCGGAGAAACGAGTTGACTAAATGATCATTGTTTAAAAATTCTGGTTCTACTTGGGCACGTGTGTGTCATCTGTATTACAAAGCTCACTGCAGCATCCTGTTGGAAGAACTAAGGTATAGAGATGATGAAAGTGGAAACGAAGAAAACAACCATCCCAAGATACCCGTCATGCAGACTGGAAATATTAAAAGGACTTCTCTGTTTCACCTTGACCCCTCTGCAACCTCAAATTAGCAGAACCCCCTGAATGTGCCTTTAAACACTGTATTTAAATTAGGAGTTTAGGATTAACAGATACACTCTATTATATATAAAATAGATAACCAAGATAACCAAAAAAGACCTACTGTATAGCACCGGGAACTATAATATTTTGTAATAATCTATAAGGGAAAAGAATCTGAAAAAGAACATATATATCTGAATCACTGTGCTATAAACCTGAAACTAACACAACATTGTAAATCAACTATACTTCAGTTAAAAAGTTATGGATATTTAAAAAAAAGAAAATTGATACAGAAACTATATAGAGAAAGCATGCTGCAAATGTCTGGCCCTTTCACACTCCCCTTAAGTTACAGATAAAATTAAATTAAAAGATCTGGTATCATTTCTGTTTAAAATTCTAATATTAATCCAGTAATTGAGATTTTGAGACTGGTTTCTAGACTGTGTTTCTGAGTGAGGACAGGCAAGTCATTCTACTTCATCCTAGGATGAATTTGTCCCGTTTTTTAGATTGAGATATTAATGTAAAAAATATATATATATTGTACCTCCTTTACCTAATGATCATATGGAAACAGAAACTCTAGTAAATGCAAAGCTAGATTTAAAAGTATTAGTTAGAAATGAAGCTGTTGTTATAGAATAACATGAGCTTTTCATATTAATATCATGTTTTTCCATATAAGTAAATAGTCATATTTAATGTTATAGAAGTAAGTAGTTCAGGTTTAATAAAATCCCTTAGCTTGCAGGGGGCGGGGTAGGGTGAAGTGGTGAATGCGCTCAGGCCCATTCCCCTGAGCAGGGCACTCAGACATGGGTATCCATCATTCCAGCCCTGTGTGGAACGGGGCCATCTCTGTACCCTTGCAGTTCCCAGGGAATCAAAATTTGGGTCCTTTATCTTCTGGGATTTCCCCAAAAGTTATCTGAAGTTTCCATCTTTTTATTATACCTCCCCCAAGGTTTTCACCCTGCTAGAGGCCAAGGAAAAATGCCCCTTCCTCTGTGTTGTCTATCAACTTCTCACCCTCTGGCTCTTCTCTGGTGATTATGACTCCTTTGCTCACCAAACAAGGATGATCGTCTCATTCTTAGCGGGATTGTGATGGGTGGTGGTGGGGAGAGTCTGTTGGGTGGAGGTGAAACGAAACCTGGCCTCTCATATACCTTCTTTCCAATCTCTGTTTATAGATACAGTCTATGCCCCGTTTCATCATGTGTTCATTGATAATTTTTGAAACATGTATCTTCTGAAAGTAAAAGATAGTTTCTCTTAAGTGCATGTCTCTAGAATTTGAAATGCTTGTCTCAAAGAAAAAAAAAAGATATTTATTCTGTAACTCAGATGCCTTCTTTATTCTAGGTTATATATGCACTCCTCCTAAAGGAAAGAACAGTGGGGAGTTATGGGTAATACGAGAAATGTGGTTAAAAAAAAATCTATCTAAAACATTGCCCTACCATATCCGTTTAACCTACCTCAATCCCCATTAAAAACATTTTGCATCCAATCCTAGGTATAGACCCAAAGGAATTTCGATCAGGTACTCAAACAAATACATGTACACAAAAGTTCATAGCGTCACTGTTTACAACAGCCAACACATGGAAACAACCCAAATGCCATCAACAGATGAATGGATAAACAAACTGTTGTATATTCATACAATGGAATATAATTCAGCCATAAGAAGAAATGAAGTACTGACACATGCTATAACTTGGCTGAACTTTGATAACATTGTTAACTGAGAGAAGACAGTCACAAAAGGACAGATATTGTATGATTCCATTTATATGAAATACCCAGAATAAGCAAGCCCATATAGACAGAGAGCAGACTGGGGCTTGTCAGAGGCTGTGGGTAGAGTGAATGAAGAGTGACTGTTGAATAGATATGAGGTTTCTATTTGGAGTGATGAAAATAATCCTGGAACTAGAAGAGGTAATGATTGCAAACTATTGTGAAGGTGCTTAACGCCACTGAATAAATTGTACACTCTAGAATGGTTAAATGGTACACTTGGTGTTATCTGTAGTTTACCACAATAAAAGATAATTACAAAAGTAAGATATACTTTTTAGTAAACAATTTTAAGCGAGTCTTAAATGCGTTCTTTGAAGCGGGAGGGTAATACCTCCTCTCCCAGAATCTTACTTTACAGAGGCTACTGTTGTTCCCATTTCCATTTTTGCCAAATATTTAAAATAAAAGTACAGCAAAATATTAAGTAAAATAATTTGTTATTAGGATATGTATATAATGTAGAATGAGAGAGTTTACAAAATTAATGACGATGAGGATGGATGAGTTCTGAGTTTTATTACGTGACAGGCACTGTTCTAAGACTTTTTCCTATTTTAACGCATCTCATCCTCTCTAAAATGTGATCAGATTGGTACTGGAATCCTTCCCATTTTACAGAAATGGAAATTGCAGCCAGTTATTGGTTCAATGTCACATTGACAGCATAAGGAACCGAGAGATGTGAATTCAGAAGTTCCAACCAGAGGGTCTGAGCTTTGGACCGACTGCATCTCAGATGCATGTGAATATTGTAGAATGCTGAGTTCAGGCCCTTTCTTTTCCTCTTTTGTAACGAGGGCTCTAGGGGATGACCCTTACTTACACAGTAAGTATAATAAGAAGCTATTTCTACCTCTGGGCAGAAACTGGATCTGAGCTGTTGTGGGATACCTAGGCCAAAACACCTGGAGGAGATTGGCCAGAGGAGAGTGCATGGGCATAAAGATACAGGGGAAGCAAGGGCGGTAAATAGACTTTCTGTTGGAGCTTCTGGCACATTCTTGGAAAGAGACGGTAGATGATTCCTTGTATATCTCCAGACACCCACACTCACCATCCTTGCTAGGATCAGCCACTTTGCTCTTTTATCCCTGAAATGGGAAATTCAGAAGAAGAAGAAAACCTTGAAGATACTTTCTTTCATCAACAACTTGTAACAAGTCATATTAAAATGTTTCCTACCATCTTCTCTCTTCCCTCCCAATATGTTTCCTTATTTTTTTTCCATCTAAAACATGTTAAGTTTAGAGGATTTAAGGGCAGTGCATAAAATAATTATTCCATTACTTTTAATAATAAAACACTTTTTGGGTTCTCAGAAGGAAGGAGACATGGGCATTCCTTCCATTCAAATAGCCACTCTGTGACTTTTGTCTCTTAGTAAATAAATTATGTTCATGATGAACACCTCAGAGGTCACAAAGTTAAGAGAGCTCCTATTCCCTACAGAGTTTAAATCATTGAGGCTTTTGGTCATATGTATCACTTGTAAAAAGAATTTTACTGGCCAGAAATACGTTTACAAAGTATATAAGTGCTGTCTGAGTGTAACTTTCATTTACATGACAATCATCCTTTCCACTGCGTTCTTACAACTTTCCTGTCTACTGTTTATTGGTTCATTATTTGTAAAATAGTAAAACATCATCTGAAAAAGAAAAAAGCGTGTTGTGTCTTTAATTTCAAGACTGCCTCAGGGCCCTATGGGGTATATTAAATCTGTCTCTTTGCCGTATATCTCGCTGTCCATTTTACTTGAAACCAGGTGTTTTGTATATTGAACTTTTTAACACCGCAGGGAGGTAAGTATTCACAGCTGGAGTTTTATGCTTCACACATTTTCATGTTTGAGAACAAGGGGCAGCCCCTAGGAGAAACTCCTCCAGCATGACGAGGGGCCGAACAAAGCGCTTCTGTGTCTGGTGGCAGGGCGCAGAGATGCTGAAGTCACAGATATGGGACCCGCATGCAAAGTAGATGCCAGTGACACCAAGACAAAACGTTGCAAGGGGTCCAAGTGCACAGGTTCTCAGATCAATCACGAGCGACAAGGTTGTCCCCGCACAGACGGGCTGTGAAGCGGCAGCAAAGCCAGGAAAGAGAGGGGAGAAGCTTTTGTCTGCCTGGCTTTTGTCTTCATACCCAGCCCCGGGGGCCAGCTCACATCCCCTGTGAAAGGCCGGGTTAATCTATTTCCAGTGAACATTGTTCGGCTCTATGTATTTAGCTCGCAATCATTAAAGAAAAATAACTAGGTTGGCATGACCGAAAAAGCATTGATTTTCCTGTGGGGTGTGTTCGTAGGAGTTGAATTTTTTACGTATGTCATTGTCTGCCCAACAGAGAAAGGTGACCGACCTCCCAAAACAAACTCACAGAGGCTCGGTGTTTCTCATCCTCAACAATGAGCTGTGTAGATCCAGACAGAAGGTGGTTTATGAAAATTAAAAACACGACGTTTCGAATTCATTCTCTTTTGGATTCAGTTTACCCTCTGAAGTCTTCTTAAAAAATTCAAGAACCAAAACAGCATTTTCCCACACTTTGGTTAACCTTCCTAGAGGAATTTGTCATGGTATCGCAGGGGGATTTTTGTTCTTTGTGACAGTGGGAAGAGATGCAGGGGAGAGTTACCAGGGGAGGGCAGGGTTAGGGAAAATGTCTTTAGCATTTCTTAGTACGCGGCTTTGATGTCAGGAAAGTTTCATTTTGGCTCAGCAGGTTATAGATAGACCTCTCTTCTATGCCAATAAGGCTATCCTACTGCATTTAGTCAAATGCTGATTAAGATTTTCATCATTTAAGGGCAGGCCCCTTTAGTGGTCATCACCTTTGCCTCAAGCTGAATGAAGTCCCCCTCTTTGCGTGTATAATGTTGCTCTAAGACCGCAAAGATTCACTCTCCTGAAGATCGAGGTCGGTGTGGTGATGCATGCAGTGTCTGAGTGTTCAATTCTGTGCAGCTCCAACAGTTGGCGCCATGAGTTTTCATGCCAAGAAAGAACATGAATAAAGACCCTTAAAAGTTTTTAAAAAGTGACACCAGGAATGCCGAGTAAAGAGAGATTTGGGCTGCACAGCCCCGTTGCATAAGAAATAGCAGTCACGCATATATGACTGGAGGAAGGAAAAAACTAAAAGGAAGTTTGGTGTTTTTAAACTCCTTTTGGCCAGTGATTTTTGAAGTGGTTCAAAATATTTTTCTTTGCTCTTAGACCGAGATCCATCGTGTTGTGCTAATAATTCCCTAAATACACTGTTTTCTTTCGGGTGTGAGTGGTGTAAGTTGCTTCAGTGGGTCACACCTTCACATTGGAAAACCAAGAGTGGGGTTTTACCTGGCCTTGCAGAACAGGAAATCCGCTCCTGCCTGGATTATTCTCAGGGCACAGAACTGCTTTATGGATGCGATGGTATGTCATTTTCTGTTTACGGGGAAGCAGCTTAAGGATTCGATGGAAGGAAAAGGAGTCAGAGAGTCCAGGGAAGATTCCAGACGGAAAAAAAATGATCCATCTTGGAGGATGGGCTTGGCTGGTGTGTAAATATCACAATTCTCTGAGCTCAAGGGTGACAAGACACAATGACACAAATCACTACCTTTCCCTGCAGGACACTGGGAAGTCCTTTTTTTAATCCTCTTTTTTTCCCCCCATCCTGTGCACATAATACATATCTTTTCACTTAAATCTGTGGCAGTTATTTAAGAATCTGTTGCTGCTGCCACCTGCATAGAGGCCAAATTACTGAAATAAAGGTCACCAATTCTTTTCCTGGCTACAGCAGACCTTTCCAGTTTACATGATAACTTCTACTGGTTCCATGTGAACCAAAATGGACAGTTCTAAGATTTTACAAAATCTTGGAAAATTCAAGACTCTTTTTCAATTCCTAACCTTCTACTCTAATTGAAGATACATTATATCTAGACCTAGAAAATGAAAGCTCATGTGCATAGGCCTAAATGAGAACACAGAATCATTCCTTCAATTATTTATGAATAAATATTTTAAAGATATTAGTAACTATTCCAGACAATCTAATGGGGTAGCTACGATGGGACCCTGGACGAGGTCCCAAAGATACAGAAATAAATAAGATGTGACCCCCTATCTTTAAGGAGCATGTAGACTAAATCTCATTAAGAATATAATTTTCATAGCCCAGTTCTATTTGATCTTACATTTTCCTTTTATTTTATGGATTTCTGCCTTAAAGAATTTAGAAATTTAGTTATAGGTCATCATATATATTTTAGACCATTTGAAAAGGCAACTTCTACTAACTGGACTATAGCAGACTGTAGCCAGTGACTCCATATGAATTGAAGAAATGAAATTAAAATAAGACAATGTTTCCACATACAGAGATCTCACAAATCAGTGATAACTTTAGGGGAAACTGCATCCCAATAGAGGCATGTGACTGCCATTGCCATGAAAGGAGAGCTAGCAATGAAGTGTGTTATGCTAAGGTTTTGTAGGAGTTGTTTTATACTTGTATTAAGAGTTATTTTCACACTAGTGTCTGAAGGAAACAACTTGAAACTAGATTTTTTTAGTCTGTTCTTTAGGATGTCAGCCTAGATTACCTGCCTGATAGTTGTCATAAGGGCTTCAATTTGATTAGAATTTCTTCACACCTCTGTCATTTATTTGACTGATTCATTCATTCATTTATACCAAACCACTTTTTGAACATTTACTATCTGCTGGTATTTTGCCAAGTATTATATTTAAGAAGAGACTTTGGATTCTTTTCTAAAAGACAGACATGCTTTCTCCTTGCTTTTAGACCATGAGGCTTCTTGAAAGGCAGGAGTGACAGCACAGATAGCCTTTGTGAAGAATACTTTGGAATAAGTAACAAAGATTTTTTTTAGAAACATAAGTGAGAGTCAAAAGACATTTAGGGAAAGTTGTGTGAACTGTTAATCAACCAATGAGACTCTTTAAGTAACAGCTTTTTCTGTTCCCTGGGCTGCTTCGGTGCTCCCTCCCTTGCCTTATTAATTTTTTTTCAGGATACAATCAAGTAAGCTTAATTGACTTTTCCATGCCCACTTAATATCTGAAAACTCAGTTTAAGCATTCACTGGCAATGTCTGACCCTTAGTATCACTGAGGTCCTTGGAACACAAGATTTCCATTATTGAATAAGGCTTATATCACCTCTGGTGAAATTGTTATGACTGAATGTCAATAATTTTCAAGAAGACAGAATTTTAATCCAAACCTAATGGCATCCCTTGGGGAAGAAAAAAGGCTTACCAGGGACTCAGATGTACATGTGTTTACAGTGACGATTACCCAGCATGGGGATCTTAGAACAAGGGGAGTTGTTTGCAGTGCATGTAATGAGCTTTCTGTACTGGAGCTCAACTCCTTTTAAAACCCCAAACAAAGAAAGTGTCTATGAGAAGAGCTCTTCAGCTCCTGCTGTAAAGTGGACTCTCTCCAAATACCAGGAGGAGTCTTAGGCCTTGACTGGGGTAAGTGGTCCAAGGCAGAGTTCATGACAAAATACTGAAAACCAGGGCGGGTGTTTTACAAAGAGCATGTGTTACACAATGAGTTTCTTTTAGACTTGCAGGAGGTCAGCATTTCATTTCTAGCAATGTATGCAAACATCCTTAATGACTAGAGAAAATGTAACACATTTTATAGAGATATTTGCCTATTAAAAAGAATCAATACGATCAGATAAATGCACTTAAAGCCGTCAGATGAAAAATATTGCCTGACATGGTGTCTAAGAGGGGGAGCAAACACCATTCAGATGGAAATTTTCTAGAGATAAATATAAACATGTTCTTGCTTCCTCATTTTAAGTTGTTTTCTAAATGCAAATATAAAATCAAAGCATCACTGGAAGTGCATATATTTATGGAAAGAAATATTTTCTATGTAGAATGACTGGTATAAAATAAAGATTAGGTATAAATTATAATCCAGGTAATTGAGAGAGCAAAGTTTATTCTTATTTGAAAATGTCCAATGTCCTCAATCAATAGGTAATGCATAGCCATTGACTTCTGTCAAGTTTCATCTCCTCTGTAATATTACCAGGGACTGCACTGAATTTTTGTAGCCTATGTGTGAATTGTACGCGCACACGCACACACACACACGCACACAGCATAATTTGTTTTTTATATGTCAATTGTTCCTGCAGACTAATTATCAGAATAATAACTGTAATTTCTCAAAAACAAAGGAAGAAAGGGAAGAAAGGAAGGAAGGAACGGAGGGAGGGAGGGAGGGAGGGAGGAAAGAAGGTTGGAAAAAAGGAGGGAATAAAAGGAGGGAAGTCAGAGAAAGAAGAAGAAAGGAAGATGTGAACATATATCTCAGTGGTGAATAAATGCATAAGATTGTATAAACAGGCAGGTGGTACTTTGCTTCTTTAAGAGAAACAAGCCAACACTTTCAAAGTACAAAGAGCCTGACCTTTACAATTCAACTGAAATTTACAGTCATTTTGTGTCATTAGGTGAAGTTGCTTAAGTTTCTGAACCTCAGCTATCTATTTCCAGAGGACTGGTCATGCTACTTAATCCAAACATGATGCAGAGTGATTGGCACATGGGCGCAGTTTAATGAATGGTGTTGCTATTTTCCTTGAGGGGCAGAAAGAAGGCTGATGCTACAGAATTGGAAGAAGAGGTACCATGGTAGCTGGAGAGTGGATTGCAAAAAGCCTTAAAGGAGTAGTTAAGAAATCTGGATAATATTGGATAATTAATGGAGACTCATTGGAAAGTTAGAAGCCAGGGAGCTTTCTGATAAAAACCAAAACCAAACCTTAAAAATATATTAGAATGTTCTGAACACAAGATACCAAATATTTTAAGTACAATAACTTCATTTATATATTCATAACTTAAATTTTGTTAAGCATTGACATTCTTCAATGCATTTGAAATCTAGGAAATGTCTATAGTGATACAAATCAAAGGGATAGGAATTCACATTATGAGAACGTCTAATGTGAGGGGAAATTGTGCCTGGCCCTGAATTTAGTGTATCAAGATCAATTCATTTGTGCTGATTCCCCCCATTGCCAAGGGACACATGTAGAGGGCATGCACTCTGTTCCTGTGTTTGTTTTCGTTGTTTAATTTGCGGAATATGTAACTTCGGTTGTAAAACTGAAGTTATAAGTTTCTGTGACCGCTTCCCTTGGGGTAGCTGAGTGATGCATCAATAAAATGAAACAGGAGAATGGAGCTGACAGACGGGAGAGAAAAGCTCCTGGTGACCAGTCACGTGTATCCTTCCAAAGAGCTCTGAGCAGGGATAGGCATTTGGGTGGCTTCCACCTTTTGGCTCGTGTGAATAATGTTGCTATGAACATGACTATATAAACATATTTTTCAAGTTCCCATTTTCAATTCTTTTGGGCATATACCCAGAAGTGGAGTTGCTGGATCATTTGGTAATCCTTGTTAATTTTTTGAGGAACCACCATACTGCTTTTCATACTGGCTACACCATTTTACATTCCCAGTAGCAATACACAAGGTTTCTTTTTGTTTGTTTGTCTTCTTTTTTGAATAATAGCCATCCTAATGTGTGTGAAATGGTATCTCATTGTGGTTTTAATTTGTATTCTCCTAATGATTATTGATGTAGAGTATCTTTTTGTAATATTTCAAAAATCATGCATATACTGTAGGCAGGGACCTCAGCTAACATATTTGCCTAAGGGCCTGTAGACCCAAAGCGGGGTTCTGACGGATCCCAATCCTGGTTCTGTGTAGTGCTGGATACGTTCTAAACCTGTTTGTGTCCTGGAATTATTAGATTGCCTACATTTTCATTGTTGATAATTATTCTGGAGTGCTGATACTGTACAATTCTTGTTTCCTTAAAAAGTAGAGCCATGTTTTACTGTAAATAGGACCCAGTATTGACACGTCTGTTTTACACTCCCCCCCCCGCTATTCCGCATCTTATATTACAGTGTCTGTGAGTTTTCTTTAACACTGCAACTTGATATTAATTTTAAGAAAGATTTAAAATTAGCCACATTACCATGTTGATTTTCTGTATTAAGGAAAATAAAAATAAGAAAAGGTAAACACTTTAGTGGAGGAGGTTTTCTTTTGTAAATCCAGGAGTGAAAGGAAAAGCATTTGGAACTTTAAAGTGTCCACACTAAATTATAATTACTTAGCAAATGCATTATGATTTGAAGCTTTTTTTCCCAATAAAAACAAAGTTCTTAAAGTAGCATAACTATTCTAGGGATGGAAAAATAGTATCTCATTCCGGCAAGAAGAGAGTTGTTCTAAGACAGAGAAGTTTAGAAGTTAAGGGATATTTAATCTTGCAGGTCCCCTTGCCTCTACGTTGACCGCTGAGTACTATGTAGAGGGCATACATGTTTGTTGCTTTTATTATATAGTTTCTTTGGTTCAATTTTATGTCACCTAAGATAAGTGTGGAAACGTAGAAAATAAAGAAATATCAAAGAAAAAATATAATTTATGCTCATACTTTCTTTTATATCCTCCTAATCTATATGCTCTGTTTTGAGGGGCTTTTTTGTTTGTTCATTTAATACATCAATGACTTATGACAATGCTATGCAGATTAGTGGAGTTTTTTCTCTGCATAACTCCCTCCTTTTCAATACTCTGTCCTGCAGATCCCAGCTGCTTTGGCCTCTGTGAGCTCCTATGTTTCTCCGTTCCCCTGCTACCCCCAGCTCAGAGTGTGTTTTCCTACCCTTCAGTGCAGTTCAGATATTGCCTCCAAGCAAAAAGCCCAAGAATATAGTCCCCTCATTTGTTTTCTTTCTTTTAAGGTTCACAGTCCTGTGCTGCTTGCTGCCCAATTGCTAAAAATATCATTTTTTGTATTTGTCCAATATTTTAGTTGTTTAAAGCAGGAAAATAATTCTCATGCCAATTACTCCTTTTTGGGCAGCAATGAATATCCAGAGGTTCCTTTTGATTTTTATTCATTTGGATATTTATTCATTCATTTATTTATTAATGATTATTTTTTAACAAGAATTTAATTTAAAGTTGCTTCTGTAGCACATTTTCTTTTCTTTTTTTTTAAATTTATTTATTTAATTTATTTACTTTTGGCTGCGTTGGGTCTTCGTTGCTGCGCGTGAGCTTTCTCTAGTTGTGGCGAGCGGGGGCTACTCTTCGTTGCGGTGCGCAGGCATTTCTTGTTGTGGAGCATGGGCTCTAGGCACGCGGGTTTCAGTAGTTGTGGCAGGCAGGCTCAGTAATTGTGTCTCGTGGGCTTTAGAGTGCAGGCTCAGTAGTTGTGGCGCAAGGGCTTCGTTGCTCCGCAGCATGCGGGATCTTCCCGGACCAGGGCTTGAACCCATGTCCCCTGCATTGGCAGGCGGATTCTTAACCACTGTGCCACCAGGAAAGTCCCCCACATTTTATTTTCTTAAGGAATATCCATAGTTCTTAATTTCCTGCCCTCTGGATCTATCTCTTTTTTTTCTCCAGTTTTGTTTTTATTTTGTGTTCTCCGTAAAACTACTTACTACTTGTTCATAAGGCTTGGTTGCTTTTAAACTGTAACTCTGGACCCTGTAATACATAACTCTTTTTCAGACATTTCTTCTTTCTTGAGTTTTCAGCATGTTCTCTTCTTCCCTTTATTTTTTTTTCTAGTTTTTATTATAGGCTTTTTTTTTTTTTCTTTGCTATTTTGGAAAAGTGGATGTACTGTATATTCAGATCCTTTGTTTGCCAACCTAGCATATGGATTTTCCTTGGGACAATTCTCGTGAGCTGTTTTTTGGAGTTCTAGAATGAGACCACAGTTCAACATGCTTAGTTTCTCAGTCCATTACCAGTGTCTACTCCCATAACCTAGAGCTGCATGAGATGGGAGACTCTTCTAGTTTCTAGGCAATCTGATACTTGAAACAAAGATCAAGTCCTATATTTACCACCTCAAAGGTTTTTTTTTTCCTCTCTAAATCTGCTTATAGATTTACTGGTGGAAATTTCCCATCCCAGGGTAAGTATAAACCCTTAGTCCTTATCCTCTTCAAAGCTCTGACAGTTGCAGTTTATTCCTAGGGGTGACACACTGAAATTGGGGGGCTGGCAGGACGGAATGTAGAAAGACAACCGTAATCTGTGGCAATAAGTTAGAATATAGCTGCTCCAATTTCTAGTTTTATAATTGTTGCTTTTTGGACCCTGGAGGATGAAACACAGGTTTTTCAGTCTTAGGTTCACTGGCAATGAATGTTATTGGTGATCTGCAAATTGTGTTTTTTAAATCTCATTTCATGACCTTTGTAGTCAATGGAAACTCATAGTCAGCATGTTACCCAGAGACTTTCTGGGCTGGTCAACATCTCATCGTGATGTGTATCCGACATGACATACTCATTGCAGATCTGAAGTAATCACTGAGTATCTGCAAATCCAGTGTCTATAATTTAAACTGAAAAAGCTTCATTAACTGGTTATTTTTATTCTCACTAGCTACCACCACACAGATCAAAAGTTGGAACTTGGAGTGTTCAATGTGAAAATCCCTCCTGCACTTTCTTATGAATACCTGGAAATAAGTTTTCTCTTTCAGCTGCTGTGGTGTTTTGGCTATTGTATAATTTCCTGTTTAATGTTACCTCAACAAATGTCTGCCACTCTCTAGACACCGTCATTTAATTTCACTTCTGTTTGCACCATCATACTTTCCCCTTGGATGCACTGAATGCTTGTTTGGTTATTTAACTCTTTTATGCCCACTTCTGTATGAGCTTCCCTTCATTAGTAAAAATGACTAACTTTGAAAATTGCTAGTACACTTACGTTTCATGCATGATAAATAGTCATGATATAGAGGTACTATTTTCAAATCCAGAAACCTCAAAAATGTTAAATTACCTTTGGTTCATGGGGAAATCATATTTCTGCATATGAGTTATGAAGCAGATAAACATACTATAAAGAATAACTTACTAGTTTCTTCTTTAAATTGTATTCTGAAGGATGTCTTTAAGGAATCCAACTAAATAAATGTCTTTAAGGTATCCAACTAGATAACTTCTAATGTCATTCTATCTTAAATTTGAAAATCAAGTGTAAAACATTGGATTTAATTTATCTCTATGTCCAATTTTTTTTTTTTTTTTTTTTGCTGCACCGTGCAGCATGTGGGATCTTAGTTCCCTGACCATGGATTGAACCTGTGCCCCCTGCAGTGGAAGTGCAGAGTCTTAATCACTGGACAGCCAGGGAAGCCCCTATATGTCCAAAATTAATGAAGAGTTAGTTAGATTTTATTTTTTACTCAACTGAAGAAATGTCAGATTAAATCAGATATCCCTTCTATATGCTAATGATATCCAGCATTCGGTATGATAACACATCGCAGTAACATGATATATTTGACTTCTTAAAGAATTTTACTATGGAATTTCTTTTTATTCAATTTTCTAGAAAATAAGCCTAAAAGAATAAGATAATTTCCATAAATTTATAAATACTATTATATTCAACTGGTTTACGATAAGCAAGGGATTCCATTGCAGCTATAATACAATCCTGTAAAAAAGTTCTCTGTTTACAGTGAGACATGCCAGACTGCATAAAGCTGCTGTGAGGTTCTGCAGAGCTCCCTGTGTGGTGACAGACCTAACCCATCTCTGAGTGAATCCACAGGGCTGGGATCGGACTTCTCATTATCCTGGTGGTTTAGCCTGATGGGTCAAAGAAGTTGCAGTGCTGTCCTGTAATTTGAGGTGGAAACACTTCAA
This sequence comes from Balaenoptera physalus, assembly GCF_965194825.1. Taxonomy (NCBI): domain Eukaryota; kingdom Metazoa; phylum Chordata; class Mammalia; order Artiodactyla; family Balaenopteridae; genus Balaenoptera; species Balaenoptera physalus. The sequence goes on from NC_138899.1 coordinate 6,593,447, forward strand.
AAAGAGAAAGTCATAATTCCAGCATCCAAGGCCTTTGCCCTTCCATGTAGCAGTGTCTTTCCAGCTGGGTGAGCAAGCAACAGCGATTAGATGGCAGGAATCGTCTGACTACTGGGCTAAGGAGGCCGTGACAGGACCATGGGTTCCACTCCTGCATGGACTGGTTAGCTTGTGTTGATCCATGGATTTAAACGTCTCCCCAACACCAACCAGCTACAGGCCAAAGGCCATTGATCATAAGGACGACAGAGCAAGAAGGTATGGTCTGATGAGAGGAAATCCATCCCATTTACCGGGAAAAAAATGAAACATATATCTCTCTGACATAGGCTCAGCAATGTTATCTATACATCAAGAATAGCATTACATTGGAATCAAACTCAGTAAGATCTGTTCTATTCCTTCATAGAATACTATTTGGTTAGATCAGTTACACAACTCTAAAATCTATCCTCTCCAGGTATCATAACTACAGAGCATGTGGCTTTAATTAACAGGGTAAAACCACCAAGTACCGGGTAGCTGAAGTGACTTCAAGTAGTAACTCTTTAAGAAGTTTGAACCAGTAATAATATAAATTTTTGATACACTATCGCAGGGACTGCAGTAACCTGAACATAAACTGTGTCTTTGACTGAGAGAGCTACCGAAAATAAATTGTAATTTTGAAAGAAATTAGTTACTACATCTTATGTTGTTTTGATAATTTTAATACCATTAAATTGTCCCATGGAAAAATAAATCTGATGAGAATTCAGGTATAACACATAGCGTTTGAGGTTCTCTTCAGTGGGGACCTTTTGATAACTTGCGTTAATTAATTTGAAGTCATTGAAATTCTATACAACAGATGTGTTTATCATTATTCATCAAAATACAGTTGGACTTACGTTGGACAAAGTAAGATTTTCTAACCTTCTATTAAGATATTTTAGCCTTTTAAATCATTTTTAGAAAGACTACTTATTATTGAAAAAGAGGCTTGATAAAAAATTGGTGACGAGTGAAAAAGTAGACAATTAGCAAGGCTTGGGGTGAAAATGGGCAACATCTGAATACTGTTTGGTGACGGTGCCCTATCTCATTTTCACCTCTTACAACTTGTCTTTGTTTGTGGACTGCTCCTCAAGCTGTATTTTGAGAAGAATGTTAAAGCATAGCGAAAATTTTCCACCTCACGTAGGACAAAACATTTGCTACAAAGAACATTTAATGTATTTCTTCAAATTTTTGACCAAAAATAGTCAAATTGAATAAAAAAAAAAAAGAAAACAATTTAAAGGCATTATGCCAACTCTACATGATCATATCTGGTCACTTGTGGTCAGATCCTGGAAATAGTTATTACATCAGTTAAAAATTCAGGAATGCCAATCACATGATACAGTTAAGTTGCCTCTATATATAATATTTCAAAAATACATAATTGGTGAAAATAATCAAATGTAGCTGTCATTCAGTTCACAAAACATTAGCTACTGTCTGCTGTACGTACCTGGTACCACCCAAAGTACCATATACAGTTTTGCATCTAAGATGCCATGTGTTGTAGCATAAGTTATTTAACACCGAGGAGAAACAAAGTTGCCAAATTGATAAGCCATCAGTTATAAGATACATCCCAGCTTTAGAGGCATTATAATATGAAAAATGGTATGCTGTAAAATTAAATAAACTGTTCAAAATGTGCTCATTTATCTTCATCTCTATGCAAATGACCATAGTACAAACTATCAGATTGTCACATGAACTATGTTTTTTAATAGAGCTCCTTCAAATTGAGTCTTATCACCTCTGACTCATTTCACCACAATTTATTCTTCTTCCAGGAACCTTGGTGATCTTTTCAAATTGTAAATTTGAATGTGGTAAAAACAATTCTGTAAGTTCTCATGATATAATCTTAAAAAGGCAGAATTATGGAGATGAGATTGTCTCATATTTCTTTCTTGTCTTTCAAGAATTTCTTGAAGCAGAAGTTTTTATACCATTAAACAAAATAAACTATGCAAAAATATATTTGATTTTTGGTTAACTTTTTTGAATTTAAGAGAGTTACTTGAGAAAAGGTTCCATGGTAGATTGGATTTCCAAAACTGATGACAGCAGTACTTGCCATTTTTTTTCTTTTTTTTTTTTTGGCCACATGGCTTGCGGGGTCTTAGTTCCCTGACCAGGGATTGAACCCAGGCCCTCATGCAGTGAAAGTGCAGAGTCCTAACCACTGGACTGTCAGGGAATTCCCAGTACTTCCCATTTTAAAGGCTTTTTTGCATGGTTACCTTGAATCTCTTTATCAAGCGGGGCTGTATATTTCTTCTCTTGGCTGCATCTGTCACTTCCTGTGAACTTTGCACAATAATGTGTGGCAAAAGAAAAGGTTTTTTTCCCCTTCATATGAGTTATTTATTTATTTATGAAGTATAGTTGACTTACAATATTATATTAGTTTCAGTTGTACAACATAGTGATTCAAATTTTTATAGATCATACTCCATTTGAAGTTATTATAAAACATTGGCTCTATTCCCTGTGCTGTACAATATATCCTTGTAGCTTATTTATTTTATACCTGGTAATGTGTGCCTCTTACAATGGATTATTACTCAGCCATAAAAAGAATGAAATTCTGCCATTTGCTGCAACATGGATGGACCTGGAGGGTATTATGTTGAGTGAAATAAGTCAGACAGAGAATGACATATACTGTATGTTATCACTCATATGTGGAATAAAAAAATAAAACGAATGAATATAACCAAACAGAAGAGAAGTTATGTTACTTCCAAGGCTGGCTTTAGGAGATGTGCAGCTTCTGCTTTCGGGTACTGGGGATACTCCTTCTTCGGAAGGCGGCTTCCATGCTGTGAGGAAGCCCAGGCAGCCAGTGGAGGGCAGGTCATGCCGCCTCACCCACTGGCGGTCCCAGCTGAACTCCCAACAGATGGCCACCAGCAGCTGCCGGCCAAGGTGCTGGGCCATTTTAGAACCTGCAGCCATAGTGAGCCACAGCTCAGTGCTGCTAGAGAAGAGCCCAGTGGAGCACACCCTGGGCAGTGGAACTGCTCAGCCGAGCCTTGCAGAGTTCCAGATCTCAGCGTGGGGAGCAAATAAAATGCTGTTCTCTCCCAGCTTTATGGAGATACGATTGTCATAGAACACTGTTGATTTGATATATATATTTCAATACGATTACCACTGTTTAAGTAAATTTGGGGATAATTTCTTATGTAGCAACAGAGAAGTGAAAGCTAATTTCCATTTGGGAATTTTTCATACCTTGTGAAGAAGAATTAAAAGCTCAAGGTTGGATTTGTCACTACAAATTTCCAGAGAAAGAATCATTAAAACAATATGATAAAAATATGAAACTACTAGAGGAAGAAATGGTACTTACTTACTTTTTTAAACTAATCAAGCATTATGGCAACACGTTTTTCAATGTTTCAAGAAAAAATAACTCTGTGTATATTTGACTTAATCATGCATATATATTTATTATATATTAGATATCATATATCATATATTATATCATATATTATATATTATATATGTAAGAGTTCTCCCAGTGGTGGCTAGGAAATAATAAACTATCAACCACTTTCAGTGGGTGAAAATAAAGCATTTTGAGATTTGCCTAAACTGTGACATTTTGGTACGAAGTTGTTTGTAGAAAACACAGAACTGAAAACATTTCCAAGAATTATATTTTGCTGTCATTAAAATTTAACACTTCTATACCAGACATGTGGACATGTGGAGAAAGGAAAGAACTTTTGTTTATTTGATATTTTCATTTTTATTTAATTTGGCAGCAAGCTGGATTGACAATGGATTACATTATGAATCTGCTGTGTTGGCTTTCTTTTTCACTTAAAAAAGCTTAGGATTTTGATTAAAGAGATATTTTTAGAATGGAGAACTAGCAAAGAAAAGTGTCCTGTGACTGTCATCGGCGAAGTAACAAACATCGTAAATATCAGGAGTAATTTAGGGTTAAGAGCCTAAAATGACTTATACATACTCTTCATTTGTATGTTCACAAAGTAATTATAACAAACATAGTGTGACAGATTTTTTTCCCCTTAGACCTCTTAGTTGTGTCTCAATGAATGGGTCATCAAAAGTCAATATCCCTGTGGCTAAGGGGAAAATGATTGGCTAGTGTCCTGAAGCGTAACAGAACGTGGGAGAGAAGGGGTGCATATGGCTCTCCCCTTTTCCAATTTACCTGCTTGACGTCCCGTTGCCCATGCAAAAGAGAAAATGCTAAGAAAACTAAATATGGTTATTCTAGCAAAATTAGATGCCAAGTTCCCAGGTCCTGGGGGATTACAAGATGATTTGAAGTGATTTAATTGATGATTTTCAGTTCTAGCAATTTTCATTTTAACATCTGACTTTGAGCTTAATCTCAATGTAAAATGCAACTCTGCTCTGAATCAACAGGTGCCTGCTATGAGCAGCAAGGGACTGGAGTCAGATAGTCTGGGATTTGATTCAGAGCTCTTCAAATGCCAGGTTTGTGCTCTGTAATACCCTCCTCAGTTTATAAATGCAGGTCAGGCTATTGTAAGGATTAAATAGAATTCATGTATCTATGTGTGCAACTTCTGGCATGTTATCCGACACTTACTAAAGTGTAGAAATGGCAAAAATATTGGCACATCAACTAGATCTGTTGAGAGGACCGGGTTACTGCCTGTTCAGAGCATTGTGTATCTGTATCTTCTCTGCACTTCTATCTCCTTAGCATCTCTAATCTCGTTCCTTTTATTGGTGTGTCCTGCAGTTCTGAGCTCAAAAGCTGTGATTTAGCAAGAATGGAAAACAAAACAGTACCCTTTCCCCCAAGCAAGGGAACCCTTAGGATTTCCGCTCTAAGAGGCTCTGAAGGTCATTATCGAGTACAGAGAGAGAGAGAAAACAGGGAAATCATGCTGAATATCTTCTAAATGTGTTTAACTTGTGATGAGGAAATTTTAGTTTTCAGGAAATATGAAGTATGTTATGGAAAGGAAAGACAAACATTTAAATTAAAACATGTTTATTTTTAGAAATTGTGCTATTGAGTCTTAAATCTTCATTGAAGGAACCAGGTCAGCAATGTAATAACACATTTTTAAAATATTGATATTAACTAATTTTCTAGGTGCTGCTGGAAATGTATTAAAGATGGAATTGCCAATTATATAACACATCAGTGGTCTTGGAAGGTTAGAATGCCCTTGGAACTTGCTGAGATTAATCCTGATTGGTAATTGGAGAGAAATTCCATACAGTCAGATTAATAGTTCACATTACATCTGTCATATGAGTATAACCACAAGTATTATGGTTCAGAAATTCATCTGATGTAACTTTCATGTCGTTTATCTCAGAAAAAAACCCAGTTATGGGCAATGACAGTTTTCCTTACCTTAAAAACTGTTCAAATTGCTACCATATTTGTTAATACTTTAGGTGTCTAAACCATTATAAGTGGAAATAAATAATAAATGTATTGAGTGAACAAAACAAACTGGTATTTAATATATTTTAAATTGTTCAATTGCTAGCAATGCTTATGAGGAAAAATACTTTAACACAGAAAAACATTGTTAGTGGGATATATTATTTTATACTTTATCTGTCAAATTTGAGAAATTATAGAAATTCTAATCTGAGAACACTTAAAATATTATGTCACATTTGAAACAAAGAAAGATGGAAAAAGTCTACCAGATAGTTTAGTTTCTAATATTGATGCCATAGCAAAATTTTGGAAAACTCTGTAGTGCCCTCATATATTGACTGAATCACAAAAATTATGTAATTAGTGTAAATATCTGTATCATCTTTTTAGTAACTGTTTTAGCTTCTATAGATCTGTACATTTATCTTCAGCTACTTTATATCACTGACCCCCATTTATGTGTTTACAGCTTTTGTTGTAACATATCCTTTGCTTTTATATCTCTTCCTAAGATAACACGTGTCACATTTTTAAATGAATGCATTCACTTCGGGATTTGTTGACTAAATTTTACTTTGTGTGTTGTATTCACTCATCCAATAAATATTTGCGGTTGTTGATACACACAGGTTATTTTCCTCCCAAGGAAGAGGAGTCTGGCTTAGTAAAGGTGGGACCCTTATAGTCTTCTCATAAGTTGGTAGTAGTTTGTTGGGTAGATAAGCATGACATTATCCCAAGCAGAAGGGACGGTATGCACAAAGGCCAGAAACATGAAACATCATGGCACTTTCACAGGTCAATGAATGGCTTCATTTGGCCAGGATTTGATCCATTCACCAAGACTGATTAGGCCTATATGCCTTTCCCTGTTTTATACTCTGTGGGGAGTTTGATCATGGCTCCCCTTAGCTATTCAGACTGGAGAGAGTTCAGCCTTCCTGTCTTCACTACTTATAAAGTGTTTTGATCTTTTTGGTTGCCTTATCAGTATGCACAGTTGACTCATGATTAAAATAATGAGCCCATTTTACGGTGTGACAATTCATTAAAAAAATATATATATTTTTATCCTGTATTATGTTTTTGTGTGGTTTCATTATGGAGGACATCATGCCTGAACAGAGTATCTCTCCTCGGCTCCATTCCTTATTCAATCTAATTTTCTGACTTCTGCTAGAAGTTTTACAAATGAATAGTTGCACAGCATTTGAATGGAGGTGAGAGAGTCTCATGTTTTCTTCTTTTAAGTGCTGCACCTGAGAACAATCTCTCAACATAAAGAATCTATTTTGGATATTCACCAGTCCCTTGAACTTCTTAATTATCCAGCAAAGGAAATCAATTAGGAGAGACATCATGAGTAGAAAAGGATGAATTATTGCATGTTTATCAATAGTAATAAGTCAAATTCAATACGGAGACCTATGTATTTTTCTGAATAAAGCAGAAGCAGGGTGAAACTTCAACTTTCATAATGAATACCTCCGGTATGAGTCTAATAAAGGATTGTTAAATTAAAAAATCAAACACAAGAGTTACAACCAGAATATCTTTTACCACAAAGTGAGTGGGAGAGGATGAATTAGCACATGGCCCGAGAGGTGAGAAGGCTGAGAAACAAAGTAGATGAAGACCTAGTTTTGCTCAAAATAAATATTGCATCCTGTGTGGTTACCAAAACAAACAAACAAAACAACCATACAAAAAAACCCAACACAAAACAAAAAGACCAATACAAAACCAAGCAGCATAGCCATTTCCCAAAGACAGCTATATCAAAAGAGAAGCTAAAATGAGTAAATCACAAAAAAAGAATCAGTGTGAGGAAGTAATGCATCCCAACCAGGACTGAATCACCAGCCGCTGGCGGTCAGTTCTGGTCCCCTGATGCTGGCACCACCAAGTATCTGGTGTCTATCGATATGTGTATTGATATGACTGAAGGGACATTAAGTAGTTTCTGATGTTGAAAATTTGTATGTTGCATCAATTTATGTTGCCTTCATACTTCCTCCTTTAAATCTTGAATTACAGAAGACAGTCTTTGCTTTTGTGTTCCGATTGTATTTGGTTTTTGGTGTATTTTCTATAGCAAACTTCAAGCATCTTAATGAAGGGGAAAAAATATATTGTCCAGAATGTTGCAATGTTCAGTTTACAGAACATTGTGTGGAAGTAAATTTCATACATCCATCGAAAAGTGTCATATTATAGCAAAGATGGATTCTTCAGGTCATTTAGCCTCTGGCCCTCTCTTAGTCCTCAGCGGGCTTCTGTGTTGATTAAGAAGTCTCAGAAGAATTGTGGACTCGTGCTGGTATTAAATAAAATCTTTCAGACACCTTTTATGATTCCCCCTGATGGAAGTCTTACTACCATGCTGAATCATTCAAACATTTGTTCTCCCTCTTCCTTGCTTTTTATTTTGTCCATGATAGTAGTAAACATTTAAGGGTCCAGCCTACCGCTCACGTAAGCTGAGGTACTGCTGCGCTTACATCTGGAGATACATTTTAGTCCCAGTTGCTCTGGGGTCTACTCAGGATTACACTCTCCGCCATCCATAAGTGTCGTATACATAATCGAGTTATGTTTTAACATTACAACAGTTTACTATAAAATTTAAATATCCAAAATATGTATCTAGGTAGACAAACTTAATTAACCAAGAGTCAAGGCTGGGTTTCTCAATCCATCTCTTATTACTTAGTTGATGTGGGCCAACAGAGTCCTTAATATTTATTGAGTAGTTAAGATGTTCCGGGCACTGTTGTGATCATGTTACGTTAAATCATTCATTAATAATAAATTAATAGCAATGGCAACCCTTTGTGATAGGTAGTTCTCATCCTTATTTTAAACATGGTAGAATTGAGATGCAGAGCTGTGAAGTAATTTGCTAGAGGTCTGATCACCAGCAAGCAGGGGCTATTGGTTTCAAACCTGAAGTCCTTGTTCTTAACCATTCTTGTGCTGATTCCTTTGAGCTTCAGTAGTTTCAATTATAAGATAGAGAAAATTCTTTCTTCACAGGGCGGTTGCAAAGATTATATCTCCTAATCTCTAAACCCATTTCAAAAGAAGCCTCCCCTTTGCCCAGAGATTACAAAAAGGTGTGCTTTCCCACAGGCTGAAGGGCCCCCAGATAGAGGACACAGATTGCTGAACAGAATGAGGACTGGCTTTCACCAACCACTTATCCATTGCCTGGCAGACTCATCTCTGTGCCCAAAGGGCAGGACTCATAGTGGCTGTAGACACATCATTCCTGTTGTAATGCTTACCAACAGCTCCCTATTCCTCAGAAGCTAAAACAAGACTTATTTTCATGACAGAGAATCATCTTCATTATATGGCCCCTGGCTACTTCCCTCCCTTGCTGATTTTTCTTCATTGTTTTTCACTCAATTCATACTGGATCACTTGTGATTGTTGGATTTGCCCTACCTTCCTTTCTGTGATGTTTGGGAGGTCTGCCTCTTCTGTCTAGGAAGACCACCCCCAACTATTCTGCCTAACCGACTCCAGCTGCTTCACCAAATGTTAGATCATCATTTCCAAAGCCTTCTTTGACATCCTGCTGCCACCCAAAGCAGTCTTCTTTCATATTTCCCTAACACATTAGTCTTGTCTTTGTTAGAACACATCTCATGCTCTTTTGTATATATTTTTGTATGTTTCCTCTTTCAGTTTCTGAATTTTTTAGCAGGAGATCTTTTGGTTCATCCCCATATCCTCAGCAGAGCTTGCTGCACTTAGTAGGTACTTGGTAAATGCTTGTTTGGTTGATTTAAATAAAATCCTGTAGCTAACTATAAAAATTTCATAATTCATTCCCAAAATGAAAATAATAATGGAAAAAGCAATTGATAAATAAAAGTAAGAAGGTAAGTACTATTAGGTTTTACGTACTCTGCTTTATTCAATACAGTGCGTTTTACTTAGTTCTATGCATCATTGATGGGAATATTGCATTCTTTTCTAGCCATCCTGCTTCACTCTACTTATCTGAGGGATATTTTCTCAGTAATTGGAGCTGTAATAATTTAACTTTCTGTCATTTATAGGATGCTTAGAATTTTGATTCACAATAGGAACAGCTCCATACAACGGAACAAACTGACAGAATTGAATTGGAGCTTTCAATTCTGACTTGATTTGATTGCCCAGGGTAGAGAAAGAAAGGTAATATGGGACACAGAAAAGTATATCATGACAATGACACTTAATAACTTGCCCAAAGATTGAGGTTTCTTTGGATGTTATCTACATTTTTCATGGAGCAGGATGAATAAAAATCCTCCAGAGTAAAATTATCTGAGACAAATGTAATATTTCCCCCCTTTTTCCAATAAAGAAAGAACGTTTAGCACTTATTGTATGCTTCTTTGTAGAGTAGTTATATCTTAGTTTTATTCATAGATTTTTCTTCTACTACACAGCCCTTGTGTAAAAAAAGACCTGTCTACCGTTCATTTTCACTTATTATTTGCACCTAAGATTGTATTTGCTTCTAAAAGAAATCTGCTCAATATAATAACAAAAAACCAATGCATAAGTCGAGTCATGTGTATTACATAATATCCATGAAAATACAATAACCGATTTGCAAAACTTTACAAGGACAATATTCCTAATGACCTAATAATGATTTAAACATAGGAGAGTAGTCATCAAAATTATTAAATTTATCTTCAGTCTTCAGTTCTGCACCTTTTCATCTTCAAAGACGGAGGTTTGAAAATTCAACCTCTCATTATATTATGCTTACGTTAATAGGATTTCTTTAGTTTGGAAAGTTTCTCCAACCTGCTTGGTGCTTTGGACAATGAGTGTGTTGAAGGCAAATTTACCTCATAATATCAAAGGGAAAGACAGGGCAACCAATTTAAGAAGAATCTTACCAAAAACTTGTCTTTCTACAAAGCTGAATATAAAGTTTCTAGAATGTAGTTAATGTGTCATAGGAGAATGTGCTTGATTTGTATTATATATTTTATTTAACCACCTCATGTAACTTGAACTTTAGTTAATTTTTAATGGTTCTATGCTCAGCAGAACAATGCCATAATAATTTTAGCTGCAATTGTCAGTAGAAATCATTAGCATTGACTAGTCAGCATAGTAGGGTAATTGCAATTATATTAATATTCTGTGAATACAAGAAAGTAGACACAAATAATATGACTTTTTTGAAGAAGACACTGAATAACTTTGAAAGTTTTTGTAAGTATCATCTTGGTAGTACCAAATATGAAAATAATCAATTAAAAAGAGGAAATATGACTGAAGTTTTCATTTCAGTTAAAAAATTTTTATAGTTTATCAGTGACAAGATGAACAATGTGATGTGACCAACCTATATTTTAAAAATGCATTCATGCACAGAGGTTAAATCTCATAATATATATAAAAAAAATCAAAACCAGCCATTTAACAGTGACAAGTTTTTATCTCACTACATGGGAATATTGTGTCAGATTTGGTTAATTTGTCTTACATCTATTCTAATCTTACCATTTCTGTACTTTAACTGGCCTGGTTAGACCAATAATATTTAATGTGATTATTGATGTGGTTAGATTAAATTATACCTCTTTGCTAGCTGTTTTCTAATTTTTTCATTTGTTCTCTATTTCTTTTTTAACTCCTTTCTTTTTCCTTCCTTTGCCCGAATCGAGTTTTTTTTTAAACAATTCTGGGCTAATCTTCTCTATTGACTAATTTTAATACTTCTTTTTAACAATCTACTTTAGTGGTTGCCCACAGTTTACAATATACATTTTAAATAATCTGATTCTAAATTCAAATGATATTATACACCTTCACATGTAGTGTGTAGTGTTAAGAGTCTTATAGTGGTAAATTCCTAATTCCTCTCTCTCCCCCTGTGCCACTTTTGTCATATATTTCAGTTTTACATATACTATGAGAACAAAATACTTTGATACAAATTTGCTTTAAAGATCAGTTATTTTTTTAGAGCAATAAAAATAAGAAAATATATTTCACCTTTATTTATTTGCTTTTAGTGCTCTATTTCTTTGAATAGGTCAAATTTTCCAAAGATGTAATTTCTGCTGCTTGAAGAATATCCTTTAACATTTCTTATAGAGTAGATCTCCTGACAATTAATTATCTCAGTTTTGTTTATCTGTGAGGTTCTTTATTTGTCCTTCACTTTTTTTTTTTAACATCTTTATTGGAGTATAATTACTTTACAATGGTGTGTTAGTTTCTGCTTTATAACAAAGTAAATCAGCTATACATATACATATATCCCCATATCTCCTCCCTCTTGCATCTCCCTTCCACCCTCCCTATCCCACCCCTCTAGGTGGTCACAAAACACCAAGCTGATCTCCCTGTGCTATGCAGCTGCTTCCCACTAGCTATCTATTTTACATTTGGTAGTATATATAAATCCACGCCACTCTCTCATTTTGTCCCAGGGGGAAGGGTAAGCTGTCCTTCACTTTTGAAGTATATTTTCAAGGTGTATGTAAAATTCTAGGTTGACTATTTTTTTGTTTGTTTGTTTTTAGCACTTTAAAAGACATATTCCTTAGACTTCTTGTTTGTATGGTTGCTGACAAGAAATCTCTAATTATTATCTTTACTCCTCTGTAGGTAAAGTGGTATTTTCCCCTGGCCACATTCAAGATTTTCTCGTCTTCGGTTTTCAGCAGGTTGAACACCCAGGTAGGTTTAACATTTTCGTTTTGATTTTTTCTGTTTGGTATTTATCAAGTTTGGTGTTCTCTGTGACCCTTGGGTCTCTGATATGGTGTGTATCAATAATTTGTAAAATTCCCAGTTATTATTTTGTCCAGTGTGTATTTTATGTTGTGCACATTTTCTTCTCTTTCTGAGACTCCAATTACAAATATGTTAGACTGTTTGCTATTGTTCCACAGCACTTGTATTCTCCATAGTTTTTACTGCTTTCTGTGATGTTGTCTCACAGCTCTTGAATTCTCTGTACTTTTTATTTCTTTCTGTTTTTCTCTTTAAATTTCCACTGGGGTCATTCCTATTTACCTATCTTCCAGCTCACTGATTATTTCCTGGTCTGTGTTAAGTTTAATCAGGTGCAAGTTGAAAGAATTCTTCATGTCTGTTTATTTGTTTCCTATTATGATACTTTTATTTGATTCTGTCTTATAGTTTCCATGCCTTTACTGAAATTACCTGTCTGACCTTGTACATTTTCTACCTTTCCCATTAGAGCTTTTAACCTATTATTATATTTCTTTTTAATTATTTGCTTGATGGTTTCAATTATCTGTGTCATATAATGTGGATGATTGCTTTGTACCTTCAGACTGTGCTTTTTCTTACCTTGTTTATTATGTCCCGAATATTGTTGTTGAAAGCTGGATATGCTTTCTACGATTGCAGATAATAAGTTTTCTTTTTGCTTTTGTTTTTTTGATGAGTGAATTGGAGCATACAGTTCCTTGTCTAGGGCTTTAGTGTCCATTGTGTGTGACTTTAGCCATAATGGTGGCAGTTTTGAGGGTGGTCCCTACTTGGTCTCTCTGATCAGCTTTCCATCTTCCTTTTGCTTTACTCTCCACAGAATTTGTCTCTTGCAGCATTCTTAAATCTATTCCAATTTACTTTTAACCAGTGCTTGCTAGTGTGGTGACAGAGGGCAAGGTGTGGTATGCATTTTCTAATGTTTTGATCAAGTATCGGTCTTAAACAGGTGTTGCAAACCTGTGTCATGGGGGTATGCCTCTTTTAATGTGTTCCTGCTTCCTTGGGGAAGTGACCGAACTATCTCTAGGTTCAGTCTTCCATGTGAAACAAGATCAGAAATGTATTAAGTTCCTCATGGAATGTCCAACCTAGCAGATACTTCTGCCCCTCCCTAGGGCTGGGGTTTTTGTTTGCTCATTTGTTCACTTCTCCCGATCAGTCTCTACCAGCGGGCTACAGGGACCTGTGGTCATTGTTGTTGTCCTCGTCATTCTTCTTCTTTTTCCCCTTCTTCTCCTTCTCCCCCTTCTTCTCCTCTTCTTCCTCCTCCTCCTCCTTCTCCTCCTTCCCCTTTCTCTCCTTCTCCTTCTCCTCCTTCTCCTTCTCCTCCTTCTCCTTCTCCTTCTTCTTCTTCCCCTTCTTCTTCTTCTTCTCCTTCTTCTTCTTCCCCTTCTTCTCCTTCTCCCCCTTCTTCTCCTCTTCTTCCTCCTCCTCCTCCTCCTCCTTCCCCTTTCTCTCCTTCTCCTTCTCCTCCTTCTTCTTCTTCTTCTCCTTCTTCTTCTTCCCCTTCTTCTTCTTCTTTTCCTTCTTCTTCTTCCCCTTCTTCTTCTTCTTCTTCCTCTTCATCTTCCTGCTGAAGATTAAGACATTTTTCTCATAGGGGAGCTAGAAGGATGGGTTTGTGTGGATTTCAGCTTTAGCTGCAGCTTTCTCAGGGCTGTCTTCAGCTACGCATACCTGCTGGGGTTCTTGGAAGAAAAACTTGCAGAAAGGTGTAAGACTCCCATGTTATGGCCCCAGGTGCTTTAATTCTCCTACTCCACAGTTGTCTTTAGTAATTTGTCAAAAATGTCTAGCTGAATCCTCTTACCAGCTAATATGACATTAAGGGGCATCTTAAGGTTGTCTGTCCCTCAGTAAGCAAAGTCTCTAGCCCTCTTTTTGTCCTGCGTTGTCTGTTCTCTCTTCAGATACCAAATTGGATGTTCACTCTGCAACCTCAGTTCTCTGACCTCCCTAGGGAAGTCTTGAATTTGTAGTTTGTCCACATTTTTTCATATTTTAAGGTTGAGAGTGAGCTCTGCTCTCCTTTTCTGAGCTAAATCCAGAAGTCCTTGCCTAATGTCTTCTTTCTTTTGCTGTGAGATCAGTTAAAATTGATGACCCATATTTAATAAGCAGGCATTTGTATGTACGTTTTCAAAAATAGAATTTATTATATGACATAATGTTTTCTTTAGGAAGAGCTCCAGTAATCTTATTAGCTAGAACATTTATAATTTCCCATAACAACTGTGATGTCCCATTAATTTATACACAAATATTTTTATAAATAAGAAATTGATTCACTGACATGTCTTCTCTGTTCACATTACTTTATACACAGCTAATAGTCAAATTTGTGTTCCAACTTCTGTTCCCATGTAGGTCACTATTGTTTGTATTCCTAGTATTATTCCTGGCATTACTTTGTCTCCATCTAAATTTTTACTTCTTTTGTTGCCTTATTTTTGTCTCATTCTATTTTCTTATCCTACATAATTTCTCATGAGCCATCTGAAAAGTTTTCTAAAATATCGCCGGGATTAAATATAAAAAAGACAAATTTTAAAAAAGAAATAATAAATGGAAGAAAGAAGGGAAGAAGAAAGGAGCAGGCATAAAAAAGACAGCATATAAGTATGTTGTGGGAAATAAAATGATTGATTTCAGTAAAGGATGTCAACATAAATTGCACATTCTGGCAAAAACTTGAAAAAGTCTAAAACACTTAGAAGGGGCAAAAAAATCATAAAAATGATAAAAAGAATGTACACTTTTATTGGTGACTTAAATGTAAAAATCATTATTTGTTATCTTTAATAAATTAGTTGTAAGTCTCAGTCTTCTGTCAATAATGAAATAGCAAAGCATGAAAGTGTCATATTTAAAAGACTTTGAGACCAAGACTAATGCAATACTGGGATTAATAGAAAATAGTGTTAGGAATTTGTGGGAAAACAGACTGGGAGTCAAGAGGATCTTTGTTCCTATTCTTTACCTGTCAGTAGCAGCATGACCTTGGTCAAGTTACTTAATCTGTCTGAGCTTTGTTTTCTTCCTCTACAAAATGACAGATTTATATCTGATTATCTCTGAGTTTTAAAAATCTATACCTATGACTTTAAAGGTAGGTTAGGGCAAGCTGTGTTGTGCATTCAATGCCAAAGATAAGGATTTTGGACTTGATCTTCTAGTAAATGGAAACTCTTTGAAGGTGTCTGAGCAAGAGGTTATCCATAGCATTGGAAGAAGGCACTAGCTTGGAAGGAGAGTGGTTAGCATATGGGTGAAGTGGGGAGTGATGGCTTGTACTAGTGGATGATGCAGCGGTGTGGTGTGTTTGTGGTATGGTGATGCAGAGGGCACATAATGGAGCGCCAATGCAGGACTCAAGTCTTTGTACTACATTAGAGCTAATACATGATGAAATGAGAAGAGTAATGATTTAGGAGAAGGCTTAGGATAGCCAACACTCCATGTGTCCTAGGGATTCAAGATTTGTCTCAATACACCCTTTCCCTTTCAATATACACTTTTCCTTTGTTCCTGCTTATAGCTTTACTATGTTTATATAATTAAATACCAGAAGTGTTCCGTTCAATTAATACAATGAAACACTTAATTTTAGGTTTCTAGAGTGATCTTAGTCTTGAGTTGTCTACCTTTCAGTGTCACTGAGACATCACATGGGAATTCTGGTATTTGGGAGGAATAGTCAAGATTGTTTTCCAAACTGTCCCTCATCCCCACAACTGTATTGTATCTCCCCATAGCAACATTCACATGTGACAGATCGTACCATCCATAACTATTCCTTATTGATGGATGAGATAGCCCGGACTTTATGAGGCTTATAAACATAACCCCTGGTTTACTAAAGACAAACAAATCTGGTTGATACCTGCTGTAAATAGCACCCACCTTTAACTTTCATAAGTGGTCATAATTTAATAATAAATTCTATGCACACCTTATTTTGGAGCTATTCAGTACTAGCTAGACATAACTGTATATTTCTCTCTTCTTCAGATTCACAGATTCCTGACACTCCATTGTAAGTACTCTATGATTGAGAACTGCTAGTCTAGGGTTATGCAAACTCTCTTTAGGATACTCTAAGGCATATAAGAAAATAATACATGTCACACATCAAACCCTCACTTCATTCCTGTCTCCCCAGCACACATAAAGAATTAGAAAACTTGAGTTTTCCCAGATGGCTAATATCAGATACAGGGTGTGATTGGCAGAACAATGCCCTCTCAAAGATATCCATATTTGTCCCCAGAAATTGTGAATACATTATGTTACAGGGAAATAAAGGTTGCTAATAGATTGACCTTGAGAGGAGGCGATGACCTTGATATGGGGATTACCAATGTCCACCCAATATATTCACAAAGGTCTTTATAAATGAAAGAGGTGGAGAGACAGGTCAGAGTGATGCAACATAAGAATTTGATGTGATGTTGACAGCTGTGAAGATGGGCGAAGAGGGCTATAGCCAAGGAATGTGGTTGGCTCTAGAAATTGGAAAAGTGTAAGGCAATCGGATTCCTCCCTACAGACTGCAGAATGGACTACAGTCCTGCTGACACCTTGATTGAATCCTAGTGAAATCCATTTCAGACATCTGACCTCCAGAATTATGAAATAATACATTTCTGTTGTTTTAAGCCACTACGTTTGTGGCAATTTGTTACAACAGCAATAGAAAACAAATACATAGGGGTATGTAAAATTCATCAGAATTTTAAACAGTGCAAATGATATTATCACTTATGTTGTTCAGTACATTTTATATAAAAAAAGATTCAAAGCAAGCTACTCCTTAAGTTCAAGATCAGGCAGAAGCTTCTTCCTTTAATGAGTTAGTTTGCTTTCCATTGGTAAAGAATAAGATATATAAATGTTTGTTTTCTCCTATTTTCCTTGCAATCTAGGAGAATAAGGGTTAAGTTTTATGGTTAACTATTATGACATTCTGTAAGTTTCTTCCTATGGATTTTCTTTTCCCAAGTTTTACATTAAGGATTAATTTTTTACTCTGAGTAATAGTTTTGATAATATCATCTTTGAAGACATTTGTAAAGAGAAAGGATAAGAATAAATTAAAAATAATAATAATAAATAAAATATAGCTTTATTCTAACTGATTAGGTATAAATAATCAATTTCTACATAATGGAGAACCAGAAATGTGAGTCTTGCCCAATACACAAATTTAGAGTTGGTCATATATTTACATTAACATAACAAAAAATTGAAGAAAATTTTAAAAATGAATGAGGTAATAAACATTTTCTAATTCTATTATTCTTTGTCTATTCTTATTGATGGGGTCATTATGTTAAATTAGGGGTCAGATAAAACTAGTTCAACCATAACTGTTGGTTAAATTAATCAGTCACAGTTTATTATTTTACCTCTGGAGTTTAATTAGAATTGTACTCTGATAGAAAGAAAATATAAACAACTGCTCTGAATCTCTTCTATCTAAGAAATGTTACATGTAGTATGTGACTGGTTACTAAAATGTATAAATATTTAGAATTTTTTTCTTAAAATCTCATGGATTACTTTCATTTTTAAAATAATAGCTATATATCGTTTTACATTACATATAATTTAGCTCCAAAGAATTATATTTCCTTTTAATCACATGAGGGTGCTTGATCAAGGTGCTGTCATACAGACAGCAAGTGCAATAGAATCCAGAGAATAGAAAGGTCAAGTAGGCCTGGGGTCTTGGTAAGTGCTTTCTAGAAGAGTAGATGTGTGAATTACCTTCTTTTCTTGGATAAGTACAGTATTAAGAAGTGTGACTTCTCCATGTAAGCAAATGGGTCATCTGTGGGACCAGACTGGAACTTTGATTTTACATTGGAGAATATTAATGGATAAGAACAAATAGATAAAGACCCAAAGTTTGTACTGAAATAATCCTCAAAAAGTTCATACTCTTTGTGAATGAAATTATTTAACTGCTATCTTCTCAGGCTTTGGTCATTATTTGTGTTTCTTTACTAAAAACTGAAAATAAAGAACTACTGGAAAAACTTGTTACTACCTTGAGCCATTCAGGGAAATACACATGAATGTGTGTGTGTGTGTGTGTGTGTGTGTGTGTGTGTGTATTTAAACTTGTAACTTCTAAGAGAAGAAAGAGTGTAAGCGTAGTAATAACCCCATGGACTAAGCTACTACTGAATCCAGCTTCATTCTACCCGTTAGGTGTGTTGAAATAAATCTTGGTAATTACAACTGAACATAAAGAGTAAATTACATTAGGCACATTTAAAAAAATATTGTTGAGTACCTATTGTGTTAATTAATTGAGTTCGATACCAGAAGAAAAAATATGCTTGTTCATTTGGAAAGAAGCATTATTACATTGGGTATTAAATATTTTCAAGTATAAATCTTTGCATGCATTTATTCATTCATTCTTTATATTTATACATATATATAATCACTATTTCTTAATAAACAAAAGAATATTGTGCATATTTGTGTGTCTTAATTGTGTAGGTGTCAAATCATAGAGAGTACATTATTTATTTAGCTCCAGAGCACAGCAAAATCACTTGGCATATCGTAGGTGCTTAATAAATATTTTGCGTACAGATCTGGACTACTGTAATCCACGATCTCATAATACTATTGCTTTAAATACTTATAGCAGCTAATATATCCAACCTCCACTTACAGGATAATCATCCCAGTTCTTTCCATTTGTCATATGAGAAGGTTTTTGTCAATCTCCTCCTACCTGTTTCATTCTAATCTTCAAACTCCCAAAGACTTTTAAGAAACTGGATTCCTTGCTATGGAAGGACACTGAAAAAAAAATTAGAAATCCTCCTAGGCTGTTTCTAATAGGATGCATATTAGCTAAAATAACCAAGACTTGGGATTTTAGAATGGACTGAAAAATCATAAGGTCACATTAAGTAGCGTGGAAAATTATCAGGGTTTCAAATACGTTTTAAATCCTCATATATAATGTATCCTCAGTTCATTGATTATTCTACTATTTCAGCCAGATTCATCTATTTCACTGGTTTTCGACTGGGTGATGCTTTGCATCCCAGCGGGCATTCAGCAAGGTTCGGAGAATTTTTGATTGTCCCAACCGAGGGTGAAGGATGATACTGTCATTTAGTGGGTAGAAGCCAGGGATGTTGCTAAATATCTCAGGCCATTTTTGTAAATGTCAGATTTAAGTACATTTCATTTAGTAAATGAAAGATTTAAGAGAAACTCTTCAAATCAATTTATTATACCACTCAATTTCCACAGTAATACTAAATGTGAAACTAAGTGCTGGGACTCACCCCATATTGCAACTTTCTTAACTCCTGTAGTTCCATTAATACTCTTGAGATGTCAAATGTAAAAATCAGTGTCACTAGTATATCAGAATGGCTAGCTTTCTGTGTTTTTAAGCAGATGCCCCTTGAGTATTGGCAAGTGTGGGGTATGGTCTCACCTTTTGTTTACAGGGGAGTCATTTGGGATTCCAACAGACTATATAGTTCTCCATGGGCCAGCTGGTGACCTTCCCAAAGTACTGAAAAAGAAGTTATTTAGGCATCCATAAAATTGGGTTCATTTCATGTTTTCTGATTGTATGACCTTTCTAATGTATAGCTGAAATTCAGTTACATAACATCATAATGTATTGTTTATATTAGCCCTTTGTTATAATGTTTTTGCACATCAGAAGGGACTAATAATAATAATAACAATGATAATAACTCTATTAATTAAAACCAGAGCATTATTCATTTATCAGCCTGTAAGGCAATTTTTGGCTTTCTTTTGTTTTTCTTTGTCATATGTCCTTGTTATTTTCCTGATCACCTCTACCATCTGAAAGCATTTCATGGCATTTTTCATGTATGTAATACAATACAGTTTGAAGGGAACTGAAATATTATATGCTTCTACACTTAGGAAGATGAGAGGTAGGATGAAGAACTCGATTTCTTTGTCTAGATCATTTTGTTGTAGGTGTTAATTTGCCAAAGTATTTCTCAATTACTGTTCAGACCCCAAGCATGGTACTCTCTTATTGGGTAAGTATTTAGGAAGAGGTTTAAAGAAAATGCATCACTGGTAAACGTTTACTCAGTGTTTCGTGTTTGATCTTTTTGGTACAATCTTTCTACTAAAGCTGGAATCTATTTTCAGTGACTGCATATGAATGCGACACACGTTCTGCGGCCTAACATATGCCATCTGTAAAAGCATTTACTTTAAATTAGTGGAAAAAGTAATCAAAAGGGCTTTGTACTTAATGCAAAACTTTTGGTGACTATTAAATGCTCATTAGAGGGTGTTTTTGCTGTATGACTGTCAAAATCAGCAGGACGTTTATGTTAGATTTCCTGAGTGGGTCAAGATTGAATATGATTTTACAACCTAAATAACATAAATGAATGCAGGTTATTTCAGCATCTCCAGATGTTTTTTAAACTCTTTGCCCCTAAACCCAAAACTTAGTGCCATTTTGAATTCTGCAATGGTATTTTATTGAAGATTTTAAAAATTAAATATCTGACATCTTTAGATAAGTAGGCTACTTTTTCATACTTCCACCATTTATAAATGAAAACACAGTCCTATCTCTAATGCATAATATTACTCCAGCCCATCTTTTATGGAAATATATCCTCAGGGAATCAGATAATATTAAATCAGTTTAACTATGCATTTATTACAATAGCTAATTATTTAAAATTTTAATTACGTTATGATGGCTTATTTGGTAGATTGTGTATGTGTCACAACGTGATTGAATCTCTGGAAATATGTCCTTATTATCACTTTGCTTTTAATTAAACATTCAATAGCTGTCTTGTTTAATCTAGAGAGATGTAGCTATTATTCTCACTATTATTATTTATGTAGTACCATGCATAAGAATGGAACTGTATAATGAGAATAAATGATTAACCCAAATCACAGTTCTCACACTGAGAAAATTAAATCTCAGATCCATTAACTAAAGTCTGTAGGTGCTCTGATTGTGAAAGATGATTTTGAAGACCCCACCTACTTCACAGAGATGGAAAGAAGAAACCCAAGAGTGCACGGGGTCATACTCAACTTGGCTGCAGGCAGAATTGTGCTTGGAGTAATTAGACCAGCACTGATGGTCGAGTACAGAAAAGCAGAGTAATAAAAAAAAAAAAGCTGGAGCAATAAAAGCCTGCCAATTTATAAAATATAGTATAAGATCTGCATAATGTCATTTTCTTTGGGAAATGTTTGAAAATTGACAAATTAATCTGCTTCTTTACTCTACTTTTGAAAATCTTTACCATGGGGCTTAATTGTATTACTCTCTATGTTGTCCGGAATCAAAGCTATTTTTCTGTTTCATAAAACTCTAATTACCCATCAACTTTGTCTCTGGAGGCTTTATATATCATATAGTCTAAGAGGAAGAGGGGAAAATCATCCTGATTTTGTTCCCATTGCAAAAATCTCTTTTCTCTAGGTCAGTCTAAAAAGGTTCTCACTCCAACTGGCCATCTACTTTTCTAACATAGATTTACAACAGAAGAATAAATAATAATCCTCATCTGAACTGGAGTCTTTTATAAATAGCTTATGAAGGTCAAAATATTTTTGTGGGGGAGTGGCTATAGGAACAGCAGTTGGAAAGCATACTGAAGTTTTTGTGCCAGTATTGGCTGGAGGGGTTGATTCTTTCCATGTAATTAACCCGAAGAATGACAGCATGCAGCTAAATCCTATTTACAATGGGATGAAAAGTATCCTGGCCCTATTAATAATGATCATCTGTTGGAAATAGAATTAGATTTCTCATCAGTCAATTATTTATTAATTATAGATGCTTTTTTCAAATGTCTGTTTAATAAAAGCTTCATTGTTTGGGTACAAAAGCTCAAAAAAAAAAAAAAAAAGAGTATTCTTCATCCTAAGCACCTCACAGTCTATTGGGAAAGATATTTAAGTACATAAGGTGATAATGAAGTGATAGATTTGATTGAGTACTCTGATATAGGTGGGAGCAAAACTGAAAAAAAAAGGTGCTTATGGGATAGGGAGGGTGGGAGGGAGGCTCAAGCAGGAGGGGATATGGGGATATATGTATGCATACGGCTGATTCACTTTGTTGTGTAGCAGAAACTAACACACTATTGTGAAGCAATTATACTCCAATAAAGATGTATTAAAAAATATATAAGAAATACTTTAGGAAAAGGCAACAGGTGAACTGATTCTTGAAGGAAAAGAGTAGTAAAGCAAGTCATAAGTCAGGAGATAAAAAGATGAGATGCTTTCTTCCTGGCAAAAGGAGAAGTACACATAAAGTCATGCAGGTGAGATTTTCTGCTTACAATAGGGCCTCTATATTCAAATGAAATCAATCAATCTCTATGCATGATTTTCTGCGTGATAAACAAATTAATCATAAATCAGCCAATGTGATAAGTTTCTGCCATATTAATCCCTGAGGCGGTGAGTGTGGCAGAAATAAAATCAAATGATCTCAAATTCACTCTGTGGAACTTGTTGTAGTATATATGAGCAAAACTTTCTCAGTTGACTCATATTTAGCAAAGAAGACAATTTTATTAAACAGAGAGAGAAAATAGGCCAAGGTGTACCTTTGTTTCTGACACTATAAACAACTTTTACAAACTTGGGAAATAAGCAGAAGGGAGAAAACCAAAATATTTTCAAATTAACATACATTTACAAATACTTCCATCAAGATGGAATTGTGTTTTAGGGATCCTTGATCTTAGGAGATAACTACTATGAAATGGTAATAAAAATGAGTTTCTTGAAATATATTTAAAACAACAAGGTGAAGAAACCATCTTCAGTAAGGTGATTTCTTTCAGTGGAAAATAACACGGCTTAGGAATTCCCATAACTGTATTTTTGATAGCTCATGGCTCACTTAGCATTTTAAGATTCAGACTTTCTTAGTTCTGTCTCCCCATGGAAAAAAGAAAATGTTAAAAACTTTAGTCACTGTATATCAAACCCTGGTGGAAGCATAGATTTCGATTTCTTTGTCTCCACAGGTAACTCTGTCATTTGATAAAACCTGGGGTTCAAGGCTTTATGACTATGACATCATGTATATCTCTTTTGAGTTAGAGGCCAATAAAGCATCTCATTGCATCTCTTGAATCATTTATAGAAAATGCAAATATTTTAATGCAACAAGAGGATGAACTGCAGTTGTGTTAGCAAATATTCCCCAGATTTTTCTCACTGGAAGAAAATCAGCTGAATTGGGTTCTTTCAGCTGCATAGCAAAGAAACTGCACTATAGAATCTCACAGCATGGAACAATCAAGGTTCTAAGGTGGTAGGGCAGTGTCCTCTAGAGTATGAGAAGACTCTGCTGTCCTCTGTTAGCTCGACATTGCAAAACTCTGGGGGCAAGGATGCGCCTTTGGCTTCATGCCCTGGGCTGGTAGTCACGCTTCTGGACCACCGGCCAGTCTGATGCTCCTTAAGTCAGCCCAAGGCCTTGTGCCCCATCATATCGACACTATCCTGACGGCAACTCAGAGACCACAGTCCCTGCCTGGTAGTGAAAAGACAACATAACAAATGTGCTTCTATTCAATTTCAATCCCATGAGAATTTACCTGCATTGACCTCTTTATTTCTTCTTACTCTGTCCTATTTTTTCCTACTCTGTCAGTAAGGAAGTGTGGTCCTTACTGTTCAAGCCTTATCCTTTCCTCTATGATTTACATCCTATATTTTCCTGAGAACTTTGACTTTTTGCTCCAACATCACATCACATCTGAATATTCAAAAATATTTTTTAAAAGTGTCTCCTATTTGTGTACCAGCCACCTTCCATCCAAGAGGGAAACATACGAAGTTGGTCTTATATCTGGGCAAATTCAGGTGCATGTAGGTGAATCATGGTCTAATGTCAACTGCCTAGACATTAACCTTGACCTAGAACCCTTGTGAAGTTAACAGCCCTCAGGACTGGAGGCAGCAGCTCTGTCAAAGGAGGTGTGTGATGAAGGACTCAATTTTTCTTTTCCTGCCCATCAAATCCCAGGCGCCATGCTGGGTGCCTCATAAATAGTCAACTTTAAGACTTTTAACAAAGCTACAGGATTTTTAAAAAATTTAATTAGGAAAGAAGCTAAAACCCACAAAATTTTTAAAAAATCTCAGCTCACACAGCTAGCAAATGGTTGAGAAAGATTTTTGTCCGGTTGTTAGGCATCTCCTGAACTAGAAACAGATCGTAGATCATTTATACTTCCTCATATACTATGTTCTTCCTGTTTTCTTCTTGTTATCTCAGAAGCCATAAAATATCTTAATGTTATTATATTTTGGCACTTGAATGGACATTTTAAAATATTCTGTATAAGGGAAGTCCACAAAAAGCACTTCTGTTTCATATTAAATTACAGTGGTTGATTTGGGGAATGGTGTGTGTTTGAGATGCCAGTTGAACTATCAGCTTTTGTTGTAGAATATGGTGTTTACGTGAAAGAATGCCTGACACACACTTCCTCCAGACTTGAGTGTGTGACAAACATGTTCTCAAACTGGATGAAAGGACTACCTCACTTCAAGGATAACCACTAAGTGTATTAACTACCAATTATATAGTTTAAGATTCCAATTCAAATTACAATTTTGGAAAAAAATATATTGGCCATAATGAGCTTGACATTTTCTCAATCCTTAAAGAATTTTTAGTTGAGATTATTCACATTAGAGGGTGTGATTTCCTTTATATTGTATAACAGAATTTGCCAACGTTTGGAAGATCCACAGAAGTGACTGGACCAATATTTTTCAAGGGATCATCATGCTACCAAACTTTGTACATGTAAAGGATTCATTCAAAGTGCA
The DNA here is from genome assembly GCF_965194825.1 of Balaenoptera physalus. Lineage (NCBI taxonomy): Eukaryota > Metazoa > Chordata > Mammalia > Artiodactyla > Balaenopteridae > Balaenoptera > Balaenoptera physalus. Next base: position 6,618,543 of record NC_138899.1, read on the forward strand.
AGGTAGATCAATGGAATCAATAGAACAAAATGCAAAAAAAAAAATTATAAAACTTCAGATTCCATATTGCAACTAACTTTTTTTTAAAAGATTTTTTTGATGTGGACCATTTTTAAAGTCTTCATTGAATTCGTTCAATATTGCTTCTGTTTTATGTTTTGGTTTTTTGGCCACGAGGCATGTGGGATCCTAGCCCCCCAACCAGGGATTGAACCTGCACCCCTTGCATTGGAAGGCGAAGTCCAAACCACTGGACCACCAAAGAAGTCCCACAACTAACTTTAAGACACTAACACTTAATGAGTTTGAGTGTAGCATCAAAGAAGAATATCTAAAAATACCTGGAAAGACTATTACGTAAACATTCCTCTCTTCCAACTATAGATCTGTGTAAGGCCATGTTTCCTTAATATAGTTCACCCAGAACAACATATTGAAGCAGATTGAAAGCAGAAGCTGATATGAGAAGCCAGCTGTCTTCTCTTAAGCCAGACATTAAAAAGATTTGCAAAAATGTAAAACAATGCCACTCTTCGAACTGAACTCTTCTGTCTTTTAAAAAGTATAGTTATTTTAAAATATATTATTTAACTACAATGGGTATATTATTAATTTAAATGAACTAGTTACTGTTTTTTAAATGTACTAGATTTAATTTTTTAGACAGTAAATATTGATAGAGGAAGACCATAAAAACAAAAGTTCTTTGGAGTCTCCAATCATTTTTGAGAATATAAAGAGTAATGACATCAAAATACAGAGAACCCCTGTGTATTAGTTTCCTCAGGCTGCCATAGCAAAATACCACAAACTGGGTGGCTTGAACGAAATACATTTATTCTCTCGTAGTTCTGGAAGATAGAAGTCCAAACTCGAGGTTGGTAATGTCATGTTCTCTGTGAAGGCTCTAGGGGATAATCTGTTCCATGCCATTCTCCTAGCCTTTGGTGTTGCCAGCAATGGCATTCCTTGGTTTGCAACTGTTTAACTTCAAATTCTGGTGTCTTCTTTCTGTGTATCTGTATCTTCACGTGACCTTCTTCCGTGGGTGTGTGTGTATGTGTGTGTGTGTTTCTTCGTTTCTTCTTATAAGGACCCCAATCATATTGGATATTGGCCCACCCTACTCCAGTATAACCTTATCCTGACTTACATCTTAATTATATCACAAGGACTATTTCCAAAAAGGTCACATTCACAGGTACCAGGAATTACGACTTGATATCTTTTGGGGGGATGCAATTCAATCCACAATAGCCTGTTTTATGGAAACCCAGTGTGGCATGAAGATACATTGTTCTATAACCCCATTTTTTGTTGCTATTAGGTTGTAAACACCTTAAGCTTATTTTGATTTTCATCTTCTGCTCTGTGCTGTGTCTGGCACCAAGTTGGCACTCAGTAAACTATGACTGCTGACTGACCGAATTGATTAGTATTACCTTGTAAGGGACCCTGGAGATTCCTCGATTATTGCTTCTTTGGATCACCTAAGACCTCATTTAAGGATGCTTTATTTTTAGTTCATTGTCTGACGTAGCTCCCTACTTGATTTCCTTCTGGAGACATAATGTGATACATATAATGAATGTTGGATTTAGATACAGACTTACCTGGCTTATCATATGAAGCCTACCATTCTGGTAGGTGTACAATTTTGAAGCTATTACCTTATATCTCTGAGCCTGATTCTTTTTCTGTAGAAATATGAGTGAAAATGCTGCCTATAGAAATTTTGCAAGAATCTACTTAGATTTTATATGTGAAATTCTAATGTAGTTTTTCAAATTTGGTTGCTCAGAAGAATCCATCATGAATTCTGAAAGTCTGGGGAGGAGCCCAGGGATGTGCATTTTTCAGTGATCCTCAGGTGACGATGGCATGCGCACAGCCTTGAGAGCTACTGGTGGTGTGACATATTAGCAACAGAACAAAAATAAGGCTGGTTTTGTACAGTGTTGGAATGGATGCCACTTCATTCAACCTTCCTGGATACCAGAACCTTTAGTGTCAATCTCTAGTAGGGTAGACCCAGTTCAGGCATCAAATCATATGTAACAATACATTAAGGATTTCTTGATAAGAGACACTGTAACTGTTTTTATTTGTTTGTTTTGAAGAGAGAGTTTATTGAGAATGACCAAACCTATGCCCTGCTCTTTCCAGGGGAGGGCTGTTTCTTGATCAGAAAAGGAACAGAAAATACACTTCACCTTCTATCGAGCCATGACAATTTCCTGTATGGAAAGCCACCAAATGCCTCCTTGATAGGGATGACACTCTTCCCAAAGTTGAACTTTGGAGGATTGGCTAGGCTGTAAAACTACCTGGATCAGTGTTCGGCATCCAGTAGGCGCTCAACAATTGTTAGATTCTCCTCATCTCAATTGTTCTATAGTATGGAAAACTTAATTTTGGAAATGGAAAATTTCAACAAACATTTCCAACCATGGGCATGCTAATACATCCAGTAAGGCATTTTCTTTCATTTTTTTCCTGGAGCTACTGGGTATGCAATGGAGACCAACGTGTTAGTAGTTATTTGTAGTTTTCTAAAGCAGTTAAGAGTATGCTGACACTATATACTTAAAGCCAATTATTGGTAACTTAAATGGCATTCCAAGACAGCAGAGAATCTGAATTCTATGCTTATGTTTTAGAAACGATGAAGCAACACTAACGTTGGCACACTCTGCAGTACTTTGTTGTCTGTTTGTCTACACATTTCAGGAAAATGTTTCTGGCTTCAGTGATCAAAATAAGCTAAAGCTTCAAAGGGCAACACCCAGGTTCTTTATACTTTTGTTTTAACCATAGTGTCATGACATAGAAATCTGAGCTCATGTTGTCTAATGACATTCACTGGCTCCTTCTAAGGGGAATTTTTGTCCAGTGGTCTTAAATCAAACAAAATCTTGGTATGTTTTTCCACTCTGACAGGACAAGTTCAGGATCTTTCTGTGAGATGTAATCAGTTTTTAAAGGAGGTAGGAGCCAGAAAGGAAGAAGAAGCCCTCATATTTTCCAATCACAACTACTTGAGCCATGGCAGTTTGATTACATGGGAATGCCTGCTTAGTTTTAGTGCTTTAGGACTCGTCTGGCACTAGCTGTCATGTGATGGCTCAGTTGCCTGGTCTTTTTAAGGCTGCCTGAAAAGAGCTGTGCTATAAACTTTCTTATTTACCCTATTTATTGGATGCACCCATCACATCATAGTGTCTGGCTACATTTACAAGGGTAATAAAAAAGACTACACAATTCTTTGTTGGCAATTTGGTAGGATACCTAGAGTTCAAAGGACGTGCATGTGTGTGCAATGCAGTTATTGCAGTTTTCTTTAAAAAAAACTTAACATTTTTTTACTTAGTATTTTAAGGATTATTATGTAATAAAATCACAAAGGAAGAATATGTACTTTTAGCTGACACATTAAAGAAAATAAAATTATGGAAAGCCTTGCACATTCGTCTTCAAGGCAGGCTGTGATAAGGGGAGATTTCTTTAGAATGAATGCTATGTTGGAGGCCTTGTTCTCGCAGCCAAAATAGTACATCCCACGTGAAGGAAAGTCTTAGATTATACATTCTTCTTGGATTTCCCATCAGATTAAAGAGCATGTCATAGCACTGAGCAGATTTGCAGTGGCTGAAACGTGAGGCTATGAGACTTTTGCGTAGGATTTTAAGTGAGGAGTGAGTTGGGTGGTTACTTTGAGACAGGAAAGCATGGAATGATAAATAAGTGTGTGTGGGTATGTGGATGTGTAGGCAGGCTGACACGCATGTTCACAAGGGTTTAATGTACATCCCAAGAGCTAGACAAGTGAAGGATGCAACATCCAAGTTAAAGAACTTCGCATGTGTTCAACACACAGTTATTAACTATTTCCTACATAAATACATGAGGTTAACAGATATAATTAAGCATGAGACATGGTAATTCACTCACTTGAGCTCAGAATTTCTCAAATAATTCTTTGTTATTTTCATTTCATTGCAGTGGAGAGCCATAGCATATACCAAACTAGGTCAAATGAGGAAGAAAAGAACAACGGTAATTGACCAAGGCAAATGAAAGATACATACTTTAAAATCATTTCCAACATAATAAAGCACCTGTGCTTTAAATATCATAGAAACTTAAAAAGGCACAGAAGTTCCTACCAGAATTTGTATAATGAATCTTCTCTATACCCTTCTAATTGATTCCACTGTTCCTATTGCAAACCAATAGTAAAAAAATTATTTAATTTTTCCTCTGCCTTACTTAAATATTAATAATGCTATATTACTGTCTACTACACTTAAAAAATGTGCATAGCTTAACATGTCATCAACCATGATGAAATAGATTTTGTGCCTAACTCCATAAACCAATAACTATATAAATACATTTCCCTTGGAAAAATCCCAAAGATATTTCCTTTAAAATTTTGTTTGAGTTACTGCTGTATGAAATGATTTATTCTGGGTCTTTGGGAATAAAAAAAATTAATCTTACCAACTAAGACTTTATATTCTAGTTGGAGAGATAAGACCAGTGCATAAATAAATATAATGTAAGGAAAAATATTAAATAATAACAATAAAAGTACACTTATATTTTATAGTAAGTTCAGAAGAAGACATTATTTGAGAGGATTTAATTCTTTTAAAAAAAATTGTTCTTGACTGACTAGGATACATGTGAAATTTTGCTAGGTACTGGGACTTTATTTTTTTTTTAAGTATTTGTTTATTTATTTATTTATGGCTGTGTTGGGTCTTCGTTTCTGTGCGAGGGCTTTCTCTAGTTGTGGCAAGCGGGGGCCACTCTTCATCGCGGTGCGTGGGCCTCTCACTATCGCAGACTCTCTTGTTGCGGAGCACAGGCTCCAGACGCGCAGGCTCAGTAGTTGTGGCTCACGGGCCCAGCTGCTCCGCGGCACGTGGGATCTTCCCAGACCAGGGCTCGAACCCGTGTCCCCTGCATTGGCAAGCAGATTCTCAACCACTGCGCCACCAGGGAAGCCCGGTACTGGGACTTTAAAGATGAACTTGGAATGGTCTTGGGCCTCAAGGTGGAAAAGACACTGTGGAAAAGATAACTGTTAAATAGAGAATTGAAGACAAAGAGGGAGATGCAGAAATGTGATGATGGAGAAAAACATATCCTGTTCTTGCTCGAGAATATTATGAAAATGAGCCCCCATGGTCCAGGAAGGAGCATTTCAAACAGGAGTGTTTGATTTTGCAAAGGGTGCTGAAAAGGGGGAAATAGGAAATAAGATTGAAAAGCACCTGGACTTGAGGTATATATCACTGGACTTGAGAAATGGATTCAAGGGAAAGTTATGAGGAGCTGATAGGTAGCATTGTTAGTGGGATTTTTAAAAGTGGATGCAGTGAGAGAGTGGTATGGACATATACACACTCCCAAATGTAAAATAGCTAGTGGGAAGCAGCCGCATAGCACAGGGAGATCAGCTCGGTGCTTTGTGACCACCTAGAGGGGTGGGATAGGGAGGGTGGGAGGGAGACGCAAGAGGAAGGAGATATGGGGATATATGTATATGTATAGTTGATTCACTTTGTTATACAGCAGAAACTAACACACCATTGTAAAGCAATTATACTCCAATAAAGATGTTAAAAAAAATGAAAAAAAAAAAAAGTGGATGCTAAAGATGCTACCAAAGCAAGATTAATGCTCAGATAATAAACGGATGTGGGAGCAAAAGGAAGGAGGTAGAGTCAAGGTTAATGCTGAGTATTTAAGCATGGTTGACGCGAGCCTGGTGCAATTCATGCATAAATAAAAGAACTGGAAGAAATAATTTAGAAGGACTGGCAATGAGTTCAGTATTGACCAGACTGAGTTTGAAGAGCTGGGAAGGACCTATGGTGTATGTCCAGCCTGCCATTGGAAATCTGGGACTGAATCTCAAGACATGGATGGGGTGGAGTAAAGATTTGCCAATCATCTGAAGAGAACTGTGATCTGAAGTCACAAGGTTTAGTAAGAGTGTCGAGAGAGATAACAAAAAATGGGATAACCAAGGGGAGACCTCAGGACAGCCGCGGGGGGTTAGGGAGGTGGTACATAAAAGGAGAGCAACAAAGCAAACAACAGAGAGTCAAGGTTATAAATGGAATTTATACAAGGCAGCATGGGGTCAGCTAACAGGGCATAAAACAATGTCTCTTTTGGAACACAACTCATGTTTTATTTGGAAAAAGCCAATATTTATGCTTTTCTCTTGTCTTTAACAGGTATATAAGAAATGCTCCCTTATTCTCAGATATTCCTATTTTGAAAATATGTTTTGTTTTCTTTGAGCTAAAGAGTTGGTGCCAAGAACTATGTTTGCAGAGAGTATGCATTTAACAGTTTTGTGTTACTGTATGGATAGTGATACTAATTCCAGCAAATTGCTCTCTTAAGTTTTCATTTTAGGAGGTTGATCTTAGATAGAGGTAATTAAGTTTGACAACAGTTGTGCATTCAAGGAGCTGCAACAGCTATAGTGCCATACATTCAGCAATACAAGATACCCAGAAACCAAATACTACAGGAGTATGAAGAAAGAGATTTTGTTTTGGGCTCAGAGAATCACTGAAGCCTCAGTAAAAAAGGGAATATCTGAGATGGTAACTCAGTGATGTGGACCAGTCTCCCTTGATTTCTTCTCTCTCCTGTATGGCCTTCTAAGTCTAAATTCAGTCTAAGTAAAGGAAACTCACACTTACATAATAAACTGACTCACTTTGAATAAGTATCATTTTATACTCAACATATTATTTTTCTCACCACGGCACCTACGAACACAACACAAATAGAGAAACATACTCAGGATAGGATTTCTGTAGATTGCAGTTTCTATTTCCATCTCAAATATCTTCCATTCCTTCTATCCACCTCTTTGTTTTTTTCAGATTTAGATTTAGGAAAATGATAACATTTTAGTATTGACTTAAGCCTGTAAATACATTTGTGGACTGCATTCATACTTGTCCAAATTCCATTTTGTATTTATATATATACTTATTCGTTGGTTTTATACAACATGTATTCATTTATTTTATATAACACAAAATTATTTTCTGAACTGTTGGAAATAGGAATATTATTTCACTTTCAGAAAAAAATGCAAGGATGTAATTTTTTAGTCTTTAAGATATAACATCTGTTTGTGTTCTTATAATTTGAATTTTAATATAGCTGAGCTTCTTAGAAATCTTACCTGTTTTTGAAAAAATAAAGCAGCAGAATACTAGCTACCATCTAACTGTGTGGCCACTGTTTTCAGTATCTCAGCCTATTTTTCAAGTCCTTTTTTGTCATTCTCATGACCTTTCCTGTGAAAATAGGTTACCTTGTTATTCTGAGTATCAATTACACCGTCCTTGACTCTCTCTTGATAGTATGGAATTGAATTCCTCCTCCATTCAATGTCAACAATAAAGGATTTATTCAGCAGCCTGAAGATGGTGTCATTTGAAATGGAGAAAGGAAGCCTTCTTTTTTATTCCAATTAGCAATAAAGGGAGAGAGCTGCTCTCTTTCCCCTACATCTCATAGCCTTGTAAAGGAACAACACCGAAATTGGACCCCATCTCCTGCCTAGACCAGTGGAACTCAACGGTAGCTAGCAGGTAAGATGCAGTTTATAAATATGGAAACCTAAATTTCAAGACGTCTTTGTTTGGTTACTAACCTATTCCCCAGAGGGAAACACAGTGCAATTACCTTTCATGTAATAGTAAGATTTTTCTGCGAAGACAAGTTAAAAGTGGGATACAAGATGAGTTGGGATGTGCTGTGTAAACTAAAGTCCCAGGTTGCATGAGAGCTGCTCTTTACCTTTTAGGACAAACAGAAACCAAAAAGCTACTAATATTTGGAAATAAAGTCATTGCTTACTTTCCCCAATATGTGAATGTGATTTTGTTGTAATCATGTGATCTCACTTTAATCTCCTCTTATCCTTGCTGATGATACGTAGATATGTTGTGAAATTTTATATTTTGTTTAGTTGCAAAGGATTAATTAAAATAAAGTTTATTTTAAGCGGTTAAAAATATCATTTTTACACTTTTAAAATGTATCACGTGCTCCAAAAAAGTAGTTTTAGAGTCATATTAAATTCACTAGAATAGAAAAAAACAATTTATAAAATATTTGAGATTCAAATAAGAGTAATGTATACAATCTGAATTTTGTCTTCTCCCTTTTTCTTTCTGTTTGTTTGAATAAACCATAAGACTTCATACTTTCATTTCTTTGGTTCAAGGTGATTTGGAGAAAGGCCAAGTTTAAGAAGTTGGGAAAAAGAAAGAAAGAATGTGAGGATAGATTTTGGAAGTTAAAGATGAGATCAAATGATAAGGCCAGATAGAAAATGGCATTGGAGGCTTAGAGACATTTTTGAAGAACAGTTACAAAGAAACATTTAGCCACATAACAAGCATTACATTGTATAAATATAGAGAAAGCAGGATTGATTGTTTTCTGGGAGGAGGGGCAGCAAAACTATCAGCTAGACAAATAGTAAATAGAGTGTATCTCCAATGATTAAGAAATGTTCTAATCCAGAAGAAATTATAACTGAGAATTTGTTATTCCGGATAAATGTTCTTTTGTGTTGCATACAAGAAAATTAGGAGAAGGATTTAATATGAGTGATAATAATGTTACTTTGACAGGATGTCTCAATACGAATAATTAAACATGATTTTTGGTGGCTATCATGAGCAAACCATGCCTATAGTAGTGTATAAAGAGGTAATACATATACACACTACTATCTATAAAATAGATAACCAACGAGGACCTACTGTACAACACAGGGAACTACACTCAGCGCTCTGAAATAACCTATAAGGGAAAAGAATCTGTATGTTGCGGTACAACTGAAACTAACAGAACATTGGAAATCGATTATACTTCAAAAAAAAGATAATACCCACCAATTTCCCATTGCACATCGACTCCACTCAATGAACTGAGGACCAATGGAGACGTGAGTACAGATTATCTGCAGGGTATATACTGGTCAACCGCCGCGAGGTGCAGGACCTCAGGAAGTGAACCCCGATGAGTCAAATCAAAATCTGATAAAGAGATCTTGCCAGCTGTTCCTCTCTCTTTCCCCCGACTGGTAACCCTGACTGGGCATAATGATGTGGTCTAGCCCAAATGCACAGGAAGTGCAGAACTTGAGTTTTCAATGACTTCATTCTGGATGAGGCCTCTAGAACCATCCACACGGGGCGGAGGAGTTTCCTTTACGCAGGAGTTGTGCTCATGGCAGAGTTTTCCTCTTTGCTCCATAGACAGAACTATGTTTTCTCAATATGGTTTTATTGTAACTGAAATGTTCAAATTATAACATGAAGATCTGTTGTCTATTCATTCTTTTGTTTCTTCATTTACTCAACCGGAATTGATTCTGGTTGAGTAAATGAAGCCAAACACCGTGAGCCAGATACTACGCTGGACGCTGGGGTGAAGCAAGAAATAAGCCCTCAGGGTGCTGACCTTCATGCTTGCAGTGTTCTAGAAAACAAACAAACACAACAGCCAAATCACAGTAAGGATTATATCGATAATTACAATGACAGGTTCTGGCAAGTACCCCGAAGAGGAGGTGGGACCAGCTTCATCACTGTATAACCTGCATCGTTGTAAGGTGCCCCATGCTTAGGGGGTCAGCTCTTGCTTTAGGGCTCTGTTGGCACCTTCTCATTTTGTATTGGGCTCTGCAAATCATTTAGCTGGTCCTGAGAAGTTGCTACAATAGTGAAAAATAAGAGAATACTTAGATTAGCTATGGTAATGAGGGAGCATTACCTCAGAGAAGGTCATTTCAGTTAAGTTTTTTCTAAGTCATTAAGTATAGGGTAAAAACACCTCCAGACCCAGCCCTTTCCCTGCTCCTGAACTAATTGCAGCTCTAGTAAAATCAGTGGGAGAAGGGGAGATTTACAAGAATTAACAGATTAACTGGTAGAAGAGGACACATAGGTATACATTTACAAACACTTTTTTGAAAACTATGAAGAAACCCTTTACACGAGTGGATAAAGTTAAATAAATAAATCAATAAATGTTGCTCACAAAACAATAAATAAAATAAAAAATATATATGAAGGTGGTCTGTCTCAATAATCAGTAAAATAAAAATTAATCCAATATTGGATAATGGACTTTACCCATCAAGTTGGCAAAACAAATGATAATGTCCACATTTGATGTATTAATCGATGCTGTCATTGCAGGAAAGATAAAGGGTTATCTGAATTATACAAGGATAGAGTTTATAAGGAAAAAATCAGATAACTAACAGAGGTGGGGATGGGATATTGGAGAACAAGCCCCCAAACCAAGCTTGTAGAATAGTGCCCCAAACCATTCTTAAGAGCTGCTCTGAAAGGAAAACCACCACAAAGCAACTGACCCATGGAGCAAAAGAAAACATTGTATCTTCCTCTGCGCTATGGCCACTTCCCGATGAGGAAACTAACAAGCACTTCACCTAGCATCCTGACTCTTGCTCCATTATCGCTTACAGCACAGTGGATGTTGTAAAAGGCTCTCTTCCTCAAGTCACCTTTCACACAGATAGAATTAATTAACCATATATAAAAAAAAAAGAAAAATTGAACTTTTTTCAAACTCAAAATTTTTATTTGTCCAAAGATGTAGTTAAGCCACAGACACGAAAATATATTTGCAGCTTATTTTACAAAGGCTTGTATCCAAATATTTTAAAAAATACCTCCTATAAATCAACAACTGAAGGGAAACAACATACTTTTTTAAAAAAAGTAAACATAAAATTACATTATAACACAGCAAGTCCTCCTAGATACATACCCAAAAGGATTGAAAACAGGTACGCAGAGAAGTACACATACACAAATAAGTACTTGCAAACACAAGTTCATAGCAGCACTATTCACAAAAGCCAAAAGGTGAAAACAACCCAAATGTCCAAAAATGAATGAACAGATTAAAAAAACTGTTGTATCTACATACAATTGAATATTATTGAGCCATAAAAATAAATGAAGTAGTGACAAATGCTACTATGTGTAAGAACCTCCACAGCATTATGTTAAGTGAAATAAGTCAGGCACAAAAGATCATATGGGATGTAATTTCATTTATATTAAATATCCAGAATAGATAAATCCATAGAGACAAAACACAGATTGGTGTTTGCAAGAGGCTGGGGAGTGAAGAATGGGAAAAACTGCTTAATGGGTAAGAGATTTTGATTTGGAGTGATAGAAATATTTGGGAATTAGACAGAGGTGGTGATTTTACACTGTGAATGTACTAAAAACCACTGAATTCTTCACTTTAGAATGGTTAATTTTACCTTGTACGAATTTTACCTCAAAATTTATTTAAAAAATATTTGGTCAAAAGACTTATACACATCACCAAAAAGATATGTGATATGGTAGTCAAAGCACACATAAAAAGGTCATCAACATTGTTAGTTATAAGGAAATATAAATTAAAATTTCAGTGAGGTATCATTTTACACCCACTGTAATATCTGATATTTTAAAAAAATACTGTAAACATTAACTATTAGAGAAATGTGAAGGAACTGAAACTTGCATATTTCGCTGGGGGAGTGTCTGATGGTACAACCACTTTGAAGAACAGGTTGGCACTTTCTTATCAAGTTTAGCATATGGCAATGTCTGACCTTTTCATCTCACTGCTAATCATGTATCCAAGATAAATGCAAACATCAGTCCATAAAAATGACTTGTTCAGAAAGACTCATAGAAACCTAATTCATAAGAGCCCCAAACCAGAAATAATCCACGTGTCCATCAATAGAAGAATGAATTAGAAACACCACCACTGATGTAGACCTACAGTAAATTACTACTCAGCAATTAAAGTAAACAGACCACTGATCCACGCAACATCACGGATGAATCTCCAAAAGGGTATTTTAAGTAAGAGAAACTGGGCACAAAGAAGAATATACTGATTTATTCCGTTTATATTATGTCCACAGACTCGCACAACTATAGTAGCAGAAATCAAATAGTTTCCGTGGGGTGGGTTGTAAAGGGTAGGAGAGAATTATCTGATTTGATAGACTGTTCAACATCTTCCTTTGAGTTTAGTTGCATAAATATAAATAATTTCCAAAATTCAGAGGACTGAGCGCTTATGATTTGTACATTTCATTTATGTTCATGGATGTGGATATTTTTCCTTTGTTAATCAGTGTGACTTTTTCCACACATTGCAACATTACTTATTTCACAATATTTAATTGCTACAGACAATGAAGTCCTAGCTATTTCCCATTTGTAACAGGATTCTATATATCCAGTTTGAATATATATTTTGCAGTCTTTCTTTTAGAAATTAGTAGCATACCTGTGTCCCACCTCGTTTGGCACACGGAGAGTCAGACTCCTGCTGATTTTCCATCATCTGACATAACTTCCCAGAGTGCCACCTGTGATAGAACATATTGTACAGCTTCAATTTAAAAAGTTTATGAATATTAAAAGCCAGTGCTACTGTTTCCTTGAATGTACTTGGCTTCATATTCCACTCGCCATGCCTAACCCAGGTGTTGATTTAAAATTCAGTGGCGCAAAATGATTATCTATCATTCTAAATCATCTCATATTCTTTTAATTCTTGATATATCTAAGGCAGAAGCCTGGGAAACACTTGCTTTCCCTTTGACCATATAGCACATTTTGTCATTAAAGACTCACACTTCATCATTTGGAATTTCATTCTAAACAAAGATTCGTAAGTGAGCCTTCCAGCAGCTGCCTTGTCAGGTTTGTGAAAGGGAAAAATTAAATCCACTATATTTATTCCGAGCTTTCTCTGTAATAGATCTCATATGAGAGCTTAATTTTATTTTCTGTTTATCAGAAATAAGGCCTCTCAAAGACACGGTATGCAAGTAATTATGTAAAGCCATCACACAGATGGTGCGTAATAATAATAAATTGTTAATTGGAATCTGTCCCTTTAATGAGCGAAGAGAAATGGCATTTGACTCTTTCTTATAAATGATAATACCTACCGCTTGTTAAATTTGGTGACACCTCCACTTTAGCAGAAAGAGATCTGGCATTGATAAGAAACATTTTTGAATGGGGTGAAGCGTCTCGTTTTATTTTATCAGTGTAGTTGGGGAGAGGTGTTAGAGAGATTGATAGGTGATAGATGGCAGGTAGATAGAGCAATAGATAGAGGATAGATACATAGAGGAATAGACAGATGAAAGATAGATGATAGATACATAAAACTATCAAAAAAATGACAGCACACTCATCTTTTTTTTTTCCCCACTCTTCTTCATCCAAGATAACTACAGATAACACACCCTTCTTGGTTTTATTTTGTTATCTGGATTTTTTACAAAGATCCAATAAAGCCAGATATGGTTTAGTAGTCTTTTGCAACATCATTTTACTCAATTTTTTTTTTTTTTTTTTTGGCTGTGCCATACAGCATGTGAGACCTTATTTCCCAGACCAGGGATCGAACCCGTGTCCCCTGCAGTGGAAGCGCAGGGTCTTAACCACTGGACCACCAGGGAAGTCCCTAACACTCATCCTTAATCAATTTTTTAAAGTTAACCTCATGGGAGCAGATTGTGGCATTGTCTAATGCTTTAATTTTTAGTCTTATTTATACTGTTACTGTTAAAATGGTAAGGGGTGAAAAACATTGGTTTGAATATTCATTAATTTGTTCATTTAAAAGTAATTTTTAAGGAACTGACATGTTCCAGACACTATATTAGGAGAATAAGTTGTGAATGAAACCGCCTGGACTTTACAGTCTACCTAGTGAGTGGCACATCCACAAATGATTATTTGGTGTACTGTAAGTCTCTGAAATGAAATTAAATTCATCAAGCATGTATTCACCCAATCAGGACTTATTGAATATTACTATCTTCCAGCCTAGTGAGGAAGTGAGACTAAAATGAAAAAAGCCATGAGAAGCTTCATCCAGAAAGGCTCACACTGACATTTTCAACCTCCCCAAATGTAAAAGTGTTAATACAAGTAAGTTAATCATCACTATGCTGGACATTTACCAGGTGTAAAATTAATGTCAGTTACAGTGGTAGTAGTATAAATTGTCATCATCATTGTATTAAGACTTTTTTCCAAGCTTACATCTATACTTCCACCATTCTGCATTTTGGAATAAAACCAAATGGTTGAAACAACCATGAAATGAATAAGAATTTCTACTACCATTTCTTGTGACATATTTTGGGATAATGTTATTAATTATCCAGTGGAAAAAAGTGGTGAAAATAATGATCAGAAAAGCAGCTGGCATCAACACAGTGCAACATGAGAATGAAAACTGTTAGAGAGATATATATATATTTTTTTAATTTATTTATTTTTGGCTGCGTTGGGTCTTCGTTGCTGCATGTGAGCTTTTTCTGGTTGTAGTGAGCGGGGGCTACTCTTCGTTGCGGTGTACAGGCTTCTCATTGTGGTGGCTTTTCTTGTTGAGGAGCACAGGCTCTAGGAACGTGGGCTTCAGTAGTTGTGGCACACAGGCTCAGTAGTTGTGGCTCGCGGGCTCTAGAGCACAGGCTCAGTAGTTGTGGAGCACGGGCTTAGTTGCTCCACGGCAGGCATGTGGGATCTTCCTGGACCAGGGCTCAAACCTGTGTCCCCTGCATTGGCAGGTGGATTCTTAACCACTGTGCCACGAGGGAAGTCCCTAAAGATATATTTTTAATGTTGTCCTTAGAATAACAGACAAATGTATGCAATCTTTTTATTTTTATTTTCATTTATTTATTTTTTTAAATTTTTATTTTATATTGGAGTATATTTGATTAACAATGTTGTGTTAGTTTCAGGTGTACAGCAAACTGATTCAATTATATGTATACATATACATGTACCTATTCTTTTACAAATTTATGTACTCACTGCTATATTTAAAATAGATAACCAACAAGGACCTGCTGTACAGCACAGGGGACTTTGCTCAATATTCTGTGAAAACCTAAATGGGAAAAGAAATTGAAACAATCTTTTTAGAGCATTCTTTTTTTGGATTTTTGAGAGACTCCCTATAAAATGCCAATTTGAATCAATCACTGTAAGAATATAACAGACATCAAGGTAGGAACCAGGAACCATTAAAGCAATGCAAACTTATTATAATCATTTATAATTTCATTGTAGAATGACTTGGAATAGATTTTTTCGGTCTCGACATTTGTTGACATTTGGGGTGATGTAACGCTTTATTTGGGGGGGCTGTCCTGTGCATTGTAGGATGTTTAGCAGCCTCCCTGACCTGTACCCACTAGGTGCCAGTAACATGCCCTTCCTCTCCCAGTTGTGACAACCAAAAATGTCTCCAGACATTGCTGGATGGCCCTAAGCGGTAATACTGCCACCTGTGGAGAACCACTGACTAGGAGCAAGTGACCGAGAAGAAGAAAGTTATAGGCCTCTATAACTTAGAAAAACAAACGTCTCTGAGAAATGGCTTATGCATAAGAAACTGACCAACCTGACAGAAGCTATGGCTAACTATGACTAAGGAAAAAAGAAAAGTGTTCATTTAGAATTAATATTCTGAAACTGTTTGAGTACAACCTGAAATATACACACAGGCTAAAACAAATGAAAGCAGTCAGACAAATCTCCAGGAAAAGCAAAACAGTGAATATATTAAAAAAAAAATGAGTGATTCTATATTTTAGTGAAAATAGAGTCTTAATTATACACTTTATTTCAACACGTGTTTAAACGTTACGCTTCTTGGATTACAAATATAAGGTGAAGTTATCAGATACAGATTTTGTCTATCTATGTAATCATATTTTGACTTTCTTTTTAAGAGATTAAACCCATATGTATACTAAATAGGTTATCATCACTTTTCTCAATTATCCAAACAGTAATTAGCTCTAAAAACTAACCTTAATGAAACACCTGGTGTCTTTAAGAGATCAAAACAATTTACCTGGGATTTTTAAGTAATTTCAACTCATTTCAAGTATAGAAATTTCCCAACTGGTGAGATTTATTTATGTTAAATATGATTAAATGTGACTTTCATTTAAAGTATTGTTAAGGTAAGCAGAGGGGCAGTGTGAATTTCCTATCTAATCTTTAGTTTGGAAAAATGAGTTAAAATGGCAGCCACATCATTACTATCAATACGAAGATGTTGAAAGAAATACCAAGAATCCAAATTATTTTCTTTGGCTATATTTTTAAATTTAATTTCATTTTTTGGTTAAATGGGAAAATCCTTTCTAAAAATTTACTCCCATTTGGGTTAGTGGTGGAGCATCGGCCAGCACCACCTCATTTTGATAGTATGTTTGTGTGCATAGGGTAGAACTAAGTGTGGGATTGAGACTTCCACCTACGTGACACAGAGCCAGTCCCTGGGCTGATGCTGCCCTGTCCTTCTGTGTAGACTTTGACTCAATTTTGTGTATCCATCTACACGGTCTTAATCGACTTAGAACCTTCACCATGGACCACCTCACCACTACTTCAACCAGATAATCCCAAGTGTACTCTTAGGAATATTAGTAACAAAAGATTCTTATAGGCATTAAAGGGGGAATAACGTTTTCCTTGCTTGCATTACTTTGGGACATATCAGATTATATAAGAAAAAGGAATTTCTTTCAAGGGAGAAAAAAAGTGAGTTCTTTTTCAATGAGTATAAAACTGACAATTCATGGTACAAAAACATTGATGATTCAAAATATGTAAAATATTCAGACATAACATTTTCCAACATTGTGTAATAAGCATATGGAATACATTGACCAAAATCACCGTCAAAGAAAACACACAAATGAGCTTAAGAAGCAGACGTTTTTACATCAGGAAAAGTATTACGGCATACACCACAAGTCAGTGAACAGAATTCTGATAAAAGTGGACAGACTCTTTGAGACACGTGGTATTTTCAGTCCATCCATCTAAAATATAAATTGGTACTTTTAATTAAAATATGCCTCCAAAAGCCAGTGCATATGGCTTAGCCTGCTTAGAATTAAGGTGGCCTTGGCCTGAGCCATAATTTACATAGGTGGTTCAAGTTCTTGCTTCATTAATGAAAAACATACTCAGGACACTGGAAGAAAAATTGGGAACAATTTCTATCATGCCAGTTAAGCCCAGAATGAATTTTACTGTAAAACTTAGTGCCATGTTAGCAAAAAGAAGTTAGTAGGTGAATAGATTAGAGGCAACGCATGCATGCCTCTAATAATAGTACATGTATTAAGTATTTTAACCATCCCATTTTACACTTTTTGATCTGATTTCTGCTTAGACCTGGACACAAGGATTCTCTTTGCTGCCTGTGTGGTGCTGGACCAGCTCTGTCCCACAGGGGTGCTGCAGGTCAGGATCTTCATCAACTCTTTCTTGCCTCTTAGAACCTATTCCTTCTCCTTTTCCCCACTTGTCACTGGCTGATGTGCCTATACTATAAAAAAAGATCTGTTTTATTTTTGCTTCTCATTTAACACTATCACACCTACCATTTCTAGAACACTAATATACACCAGACCCTAATAAGTGTTTTATAATACATCTATACATTAAATCTTTTTTTTTCCTTTAATTTTTATTTATTTATTTATTTATGGCTGTGTTGGGTCTTCGTTTCTGTGCGAGGGCTTTCTCTAGTTGGGGCAAGTGGGGGCCACTCTTCATCGCGGTACGCGGGCCTCTCGCTATCGCGGCCTCTCTTGTTGCGGAGCACAGGCTCCAGACGCGCAGGCTCAGTAGCTGTGGCTCACGGGCCTAGTTGCTCCGCAGCATGTGGGATCTTCCCAGACCAGGGCTCGAACCCGTGTCCCCTGCATTAGAAGGCAGATTCTCAACCACCGCGCCACCAGGGAAGCCCTATACATTAAATCTTAATGAAAACACTAAGTCAGTTTCTGTGAGTCCATTTTACAGATAAATGTTCATGCAGTAGCCCACATTGAGTGACCTTTAATAATGTTGCCAAGGCCATGCCAAGTACTTTGTGTGTGTCACCTGCCTTCATCCTCACAAAATTCTGAGAGATGTGACTGTTATGGGTTGGATCATTCCCCACCAAATTCACATGTTGAAGTCCTAACCATAGCCCTTCAAAATGTGACCTTATTTGGAAAAAAGGTCACTGCAGATGTAGCTAGTTAACAGGAGTTCATACTGGAGGAGGGTGGGTCCCTCATCCAATATGATTGCTGTCCTTATCAAACGGGCAAACCTGGACACAGAAACACACACAGGGAGAACACTACATAAAGACGAAGGCAGAGATGTGGGTCACGGATTTGCAAGCCAAGGGATACATGAGATTGCCAGAAAATCACCAGAAACGTGGAACCATGGGGGAGAGGCATGGAACAGATTTGCCCTCAGAAGGAACTAACCCTGACAACATCTTGACCTCAGACTCCTAGCGTCCGGAACTGTGAGACAATAGATGTTTGTTGGTTTGTGTTTTTGTTTTGTTTTGTTTCTGTTTTTTTTAATTTTTGCTTTTTGCCTTTATTTTTTTTTTAATTTTTTAAATTAAAAAATTTTTCTTCTGCATTTTTATTGGAGTATAGTTGATTTACAATGTATATCAACTTAATGTTTGTTGTTTTAAATCATCTATTTTATGGTACTCTGTTACAGAAGCCACAAGAAACTAACACAATTACCATGTTATAATTGAGGAGATGAAGACCCTTGAAGGTCACAGTGACAAAACTCAGGTATAAAAAATGGGACTGTCCAGTCCAGAAGTCCAGTCATTTTAGCAGGAGTTCGTAGTTCTCCCCCACAATGACTCTCTCTATAGGTTTCTTTCTACCTGGCTCTGCCCACTCTCCTTATCCTGGGAATCATGAATCTGGGATCATGAATCTTTCCTCCCAAGCCTGGAGCTAAGGGGCATTGATTAGTTGGCAGAAGCTGGAGAGAGAACGTTTGGGTCAGTGGTGCACTTCTCTGGGAAGTCTTCTGCTAAGTGCCACGTAAAAACTTGCTCTTAGCAAAATATCTCTTGCCCCACAGGAACTAAAGAGCAGGATTCTCCCTCCCCTGGTCTTGCCCCCGTCTGCATCCCCACGCACCCCTCTGGGCTGGTACAGACCCGTCTTTCACTAAGTCATGCTCCTTTGCTTACTCTGAAAAGGCTGGGAAGTTTAACACTGCTTCCTGCAAAGCTTCTGCTTCACAAGGAACACTGGGAGGGGCAGTGGATAGATAATGAGCAATATTATGCTTTTTCCCTTTTTTCTACACGTACGAGAGGGTGATGAATATAGTTGACCCAAGTCTCTCTGATATGCTTTATCCACATAAGCACTCTACAAAGACCAGGATATAGATAGCAAATAGCTCACCACTGGTAACAAGTCTTGATGATCAGGTATGTTTGCTAACTCTGCTTGTCAAGCTAAGGTAGCTTCTTCTATCCAGCTATTCCCAGAGACCTACAAAAACCAGCAGTCAGTTCTATCCTCTGCACTTATTTCTGCTTTCCTTGTGGTGGCCTTTGCTTCTCCCTTCATTCTTTCTCTCACTATACTCCTGTTACCGAAAGTGGGGTCTGGCTTCTCACTGCTCTAAAGCCAATACTCGAGAGGCAAGGTTGGTGGAAAGGAAAGTTTGCTTTATTCTGGAGGAGGCTGGCAATGGGGGAGGGGTGGGAGTGTGGGAGATTCTGGGGGAGGGCAGACTCGTGTCCAAAGGCCCACTCCACTGCCAGTCGGTCAGTGGGCAAGAACTTTTAAAAGGGAGTTTCACGGGTGTAGGGAGGGGGCTATATGTGGGAACAGCACAGTCAGCTCTGACAGTCTTCTTGGAATTAGTCGTCAGTGGTCTGATCAGAATCATCTTGATTGTTTTCAGTACAGATAGTCTTCAGTTACAGGGTTGGTTTGTTCCCGTTTCCCTGGTCCCAGTTCTCAGATTTATGGCAGCTAATGTCATGGCTAGAGTCTGGTCATCGTGTAGACAACTTCTTCCACCTGGTGTGGGTTTCAGTGTCTGTAGACAGCTCACAGGATATGGCTCAGAATATTATCTATAGCCCTTGAGGAGGAAGTAAAGGTCCTTGACTTTGCTTAATGACTAAGCTATTATTAATTTATCCTGTTTGACTTCTTTCTTTTGCTTCTACATTTTCTCACTTCTCTGATTAAACTTATTCTTTGGCAGGACCATAGGGGCCTATTCCATTTTACTCCTATTATCTCTTTGTATCCTCTTTCTCTGCTCTCCAACCAATTCCTACTTGAATGAACTGTTGTTGGAGTACTTTTCCCACACCAGCAACAGTTTTGTCACTGTTTTTTTTTGTTGTTGTTGTTGTTGTTGTTTGAGGTGATATTTTTCCTTAATACTAACCTTCTAGTTAACTATCTGCTCCCCAATTTTTTTCCTGTTTGAGTAGAGGGGTGCTATTCTTGAATCCCCTGCCATTCTGATAACTGCTTCTCTGTGATGCTCCCTTTCTCCTTTACTTACTGCTAAGACTAGTTTATACTATGCTAAAATGAAGATACTGACATTCTGAATCTGTCTTCAGTGGCAAACAGATCTTTGGAGCAAAAGATATTGCCACGTTTAGACATCTGATTGGGTGGCCTCATCCACTTAGGAGTTGACGTTATAGGGCAAACTGTGAATGAATAAACTATAGCACATAGAAGGTTATTGTGCCTACGTGATAATGGAGCTGCTGCACTACTTCCCCGGCAGGTCATGCTATAACCATCAAATCCATTCCACTATTTGAGGAAGGACATGGCCTTGAACTAAAGTGAAGCCAGAGCATAAGTGACACAGGAGCATTCCCAGAGAAGGGGCGTGATGAAAAGCCCTCTGCATGGGGAGCTGGGGTCATGCAGAACAACTGGCCAGAAACACAACTCTGTCACTGATTAGTCACGTGATCTCCTAGACTCTAGTCTTTGCATCTGGAAAATAAAAGAGCTTGGCCTAGACAGTTTCTAAAGTCCCTCTACGTGGCTGGAAAAAATCAATTTTAAATTGTCAAAACCTGTTTTTCACATGGTTTTTAAAAACCCGCCAAGAAATAATAGAATAAATATGATAAAGAAGAAAAGCTCCCAACAGATGGGAGGTAGTACGGAATCACTGAGACATGTTAGATATTTCCATTTAGCAAAAGTAGGTAAAAAGTCACATACCAAGAAAAGAAAGAATCTACAGGGACACCTCAGCTCAGCTGTCAGTGATGAGGAAAAAAAGCATCACGGAATCAGTAGGTGCAAGTTGGCTGAAAGTTTGTGCAATAATGGGGTTGCATTTCATGAAGAGGAAAAACTGTTAAAAAAGAAAGAGGTTTCATATCATAAGTTGTGAAATGAAAAACTATAGAAAAATTACCAAAGAGATGGACTTTGAATGTGGGAGTTATCAGATGACAAAGCATTTGTCTGCTGGATTAATTTGATCAGTATGGGATGCTAAGAGAATCTTTTCTCTCTCTTAGAAATCCTGCCCGTCCATCCCAAGGCTGTTTGCCCAGGTCACAAAGTCGCCATTAGTGCCAGAAGGAGGACCTGCTCTGATGAATGTAGAGACAACTAAATTCCCTCTGTTATGAACTTCAGAACAGTTGTTCTCTCACTTTTGGTCTCAGAACTCTCTGACACTATATAAATAAATCATTGAGAACCGACCCCTAAAATAGTGACCTTATTAGAATTAAAACTGAGAACATTTAATTGTTTATAAATTAATTAACATAAAATAACAATAAACCCATATGATGTTATTAACAATATAATATTTTCACAAAATGAACTAAAAGAAAAATAATGAGAAGGATGGAATTCCATTCAATATTTGCAAGTCTCTTTAATGTCAAGCTTAATTAAAGTTAGCTGGATTCTCACATTTGTTTTGCATTCTATCTGTAGCAATGTGTTTTGATTGAGTTATATGACGAAAATCCAGCTTCAAACAGATGTGTAGTATTTTAGTGGTCATTTCAAATAGTTGGGGAAATTTTTCTTTGATACTACATCAAAATGTGATGAATGGTGGTTTTTTAAATGTTAGTTGCAACTAAAACCATATTAATAGATGCTTCATACAACGATGCATTAAAATCCATTGATCTATCTGGCACTTTGGATGGATCTTTTAACCATGCATGTTTTTGTAATTATGCAGGGGCCATTTGGAAAGTATTAGTTCACTCAATTATTTACATCTTCCAAATGTTAACACATTTCATTACACAATTCAAAAAAATTCACATTTGTGAATATCATCGCTGATCAGAAGAGTCTTCAAGTATGAGGAAGCTGTCAAATTCATGATAGTGAAGACAAATTTTCCAAATTCTGATTTTTCTTTCTTAGTTCAAACTTTATCCTTGGTCAACCAGACTGTAAGTTATTTTTATTGACGTAAAATCTCACTTTGTTCATTTTTGAGAAAAAGTTTGCAAAATTACCCAAGTATAAATAAGCATAGTCTGTCTATAAGTAGGCTGGGGTGTGAAAGCATTGGTTTAAATATTTGCTAATCGGTAGGTTTAATAAGCTAGCAGGTGAGAGATTCTTGGTTGGGTTGATGGCCTCAAAGGTCCAAGAGTAGCTTTGTTTTTTTCCCAGGATGCTTTTCTGTAATTCCCCAGGCTGAATATCCCCTGGTTTTACAGCTAGAACATGCTAAGGTGTTGATTCAGCTTTGATCCAAAGCCCGGTGTGTCACCTATTGGAGTCCGTCCAAGCTCAGCGAGTCAAGTACCTCCTCTGTCCTGCACTCAGGCTCCCCATTGGGAGAAGTCAAGGTTGGTTGTGGGTTGTGGGAAGGAAGGAGGGAAAGAAGGTAGGAAAAAAGGGGTACACACTAGGTTGAATCTCTGTGTACAGATGGGTTGGGAGGTGGTGATTCAGATTCTGGAGTTAGACCTTTTCCCCTCCCATCCTGACTGCGACATTTGCTTGATTGCCTAAGAGGAAAGACTGAGGCTCCTGTGTCTCAGTTCTCTTGATTGTTAAATGGGGTGCATAGTGGCATCTACCTCCTAAGATTATTGTCAGAATTAATTGAAATAGCCCATAGAAAGGAGTTCACCTAGTGCCTGGCAGTATGTAATGCTCAATACATTTTAGCTGGTTTTATTATCGATGTCCTCCAAAGTGTTAAAGAATGATCTATGAGTTTTTAATCAAAGAAGAAAGATGGCTGTTTCTCTCCTTCCCACAAACATACTTGGCATTGTTTTCACTTATTCTAAGCACATAAGGACACTTGTCTCTATGTGTCTGGTCCCTCAGAGTAGTTTCCTAAAGTCTCAAGTGGGGTCCTGTTGACTAGCTGTTCCCATGATGATACTTGGTCGTTCGACATTTTATTTAGATAATAGCGTTAGGCCAAGAGAACATTTCTGTGTGATTCTATGGGACATAATGGATTTGTCCATGTTTTAGAAGTGATAAAATAGCAAAGACCACTCTGAAGGGGGGTAGTGTCTTAAAGAGGGAAAATCTGGCAGTGAGAATTCCAGTCAGGAGGCCACAATCTTAGGTCAGGTCAAAGAGGATGAGAGTCTACACCAAGTTAGTGGCAGAAGAGATGGAGAAAAGGGCACACTCAGGAGACAGCGGAGGGTCACTTTAGTTTGGTTTATTCCTCTATTCCCCAAACATATTTGACCACATTATCCTCTAATTCTTGAATCACTGATTAAGCATCATGTGTCAAGAGGTTCTGAGCGTGGGAATTGCTGGCTAAACTTTTTAACGTTAGTTAATATAGTATCACTTCTCGTATTCTTGTACCTCCTTCACGAGCCCTTCTAACTGTCCATTTCAATTGCCTATGTTCTGCTGATTAAAATACCAGAAAGTCTCCCAGCATTATTCTCACACGGTGTATTTATTCATTTTACTGGGAATCACCCCCAGGCTCTTGTGTCTCCTCCTAAACCTCTGATTCAGTTGCTCAAAATTCACTGATTTCTAATTAGCCCAGTTAATATCATTGGTATTTTCTGATTTCATTTTTCTTAAGACACTATGTTTGAAAACATTGATCTTTCATATTTTCAGCATTCAAAAACCTATTTAAAATCACTTTACTCCCAGAAACCTTTCTGTATCTAGAAAAGAAGATTCTACCCAACCGAGAATCTAACCTAAATCAAGATACTCCTTTTGATGTTAAGAATAAATATGCATGACACTTACATGGCCATATTCATATAATATAACATAAAACAAATAGAATCTCTACATTTGAATTTTTAGAGCAAGCTTGTCAACTTCTTAAAATGAGTCAGCGTCCTTAATGTGCACTGAAGCCCTAAATATGTTATGTCTAATTCCTGTAGACCAGTAATGAATACAAGCTATGTAACTTGAAGAAAATTAATTGCCAAGATTTCTTCTTTCTATTGCATGATTAATACTTCAAAATGTTTAAATTTTTTCACTAAGAATATCGAATCATGAATGGTTGATATTTATTAAATGTTTTCATGTTCAGAAAGTTTATAAAATATGGTTTTTATCATAAGGACATAGAAACCACTGAATTTCTTATTCAGCAAAGTCCACAAATGGAAATAAATAATTGTAATAAAGTCCATACACTCAAGTTCAGAATTTGTCTCCTAAAAAGAGTTTTAGAGAAAATCTTTATATTTTATTTATTAAAATTAAATGTTATAACTGTCATTTCCCCAGTAATGTAGTAAATATTATATCAATATAAGGGAACAATTATCTGTCCCCTCTGCAAGCAATAGTATTCAGAAATCTGAGTGATTTCAACTTGCTCTCTTCCATCTGTAGCCTCTGGTTTCTTATTTATATTTTTCATATTTTCTCTGACTCAGACTGCAGAATTTAAAGAATGAATTGCATTTGTAGACATATTTCAGGATATTCATGAACCTTGTCAATATACTTTTCAAAAAAGTTGAACTTATTTATCCTTACTTAAGTTGTGTACAAGAAAACCTATCTCAGCATAGACTTTTCAGCATTTGTGCATGGTTTATTTTGGTTATAATTAAGAATTTTGATTTTTTTTAAGTTATCAGAAAATAGATGAAGATGGTAGACTTCTTCATTTTGTTCTCTCCTAGGACTGACCATCCTTTTGGAAGCCTAAGACTGTAGTTTAGGCAGCTAACGTAAATGACAAAATCAATAGGCAATTTCAGAAGTAGAAGAAATCACTTTTTTAAAAAATTAATTAATTTTTTAATTGAAGTATAGTTGATTTACAGTGTTGGGTTAGTTTCTGGTGTACAGCAAAGTGATTTAGTTATATATATATATATATATATATATATATATATATATATATATATTCTTTTTCACATTTTTCCCATTATAGGTTATTACAAGATATTGAATATAGTTCCCTGTGCTATACAGTAGGTCCTTGTTGTTTATCTTCTGTAACATCTTACAGAAAAACCCAAATGAACGTTTTGGCCAACCCAATATTCTATATATAGTAGTGGGTATCTATTAATCCCAAACTCCTAATTTATCCCTTCCCCCTTTCCCCTTTAGTAACCATAACTTTGTTTTCTATGTCTGAGTCTATTTCTGTTTTATAAATACATTAATTTGTATCATTTTTTTTAAAAGTCCACATATAAATGATATCATATCTGACTTACTTCACTTAGATTGATAATCTCTAGGTCCATCCATGTCATCCATGTTGCTGCAAATGGCATTATTTCATTCTTTTTTATGGCTGAGTAGTATTCCATTGTATACATATCTCACATCTTCTTTATCCATTCAGCTGTCGATGGACATTTGTTGCTTCCATTTCTTGGCTATTGTAAATAGTGCTGCTGTGAACACTGGGGTGCATGGAGCTTTTCAAACTAGAATTTTTGTCTTTTCTGGATATATGCCCAGGAATGGGATTGCTGGATCATATGGTAGCTCTATTTTTAGTTTTTTAAGGAACCTCCATACTGTTCTCCATAGTGGCTGTGCCAATTTACATTCCTACCAACAATGTAGGACGGTACATGACATCACTTTTAAGATATTTGCTCACTATGTCTCCAACTGAATATCTATTGCCTAAATGTCAATAACTTTTGAAGTGTACTGTGATTTGTTTGCTTTGAGTTCCAAAATCAAGACCAGTATTATGGGTAATAAATGAGATGATCATTTGTGTATAAAGGAACCACTTTCCATCTTTACAAGGGTATGCTATTCTATCAGATTTTTTTTTCTTTTGATTGAAAGTCTTCTCCTTAAAGATATTTGTCTCTGTATGTTCTTCTTATTTTCTAATTAGTAGGATTTTGAAAAACATTTGGATTATCTTCTTTCTCTTTTGAAATAATTTATATTAATATGACTAAAATATGGCTTAATGTATATAGAGTAAAAGAGAGATTGAGGAGAGAGATGAGACACATGTATACATAATTATAGTGCTCTATAGGAGAAAAAAGATTGTGGGAATCACGTACAAGTGTTTCATCCTACTCATGTAGAAAATGATACTCAGAGAAATGATTGAAACAATAACAAATTCTGTTAAATAGCCCTAGAAAATTTTAGTCCATGTGCCAAATATCATTTCCAATAAAGCATAACCTTTATACTGGCTTATATATTTGATTTCAACACATTTTTTATTACATGCATTACCAGTATTGGTACTATATAGAAAAAAGTCAAATCTTCTGTTAATATGTCAATAAAATATAGCAGACATGTATTATCCTATAATTAAAATTAAATAGGCTCTAAAAACATGCTGCTTATTTATTATCACATATTCATTATGATTACTGTACTTTAGTATTAAAGTATAAATGTAAGTATACTCCTAAATGAAGAATCAACATTGTCCACTTAGCTACCCAAAGTCAGTGAAATAAAAGTATATTCCATGCATATTCAATGTATATTCCATCGACAATCTCTCTCAGTCTCTCTCTCTCTCTGAGCAGTTTTTGTCTTCCTTTACACTAAAATGGAATCTACCTTCACTATTAGGACTAAAAGTGGAAAACAATCGTTCACTGACTTTCATGAAGAAAAATAACAACATGATGTGACCTGTTTGCAACTTATTTCCAAAGACAGGAATTCTGAACTCTTCAGTGATGTAAAACAATATAAACTGATGGCACATTGTTAGGAAAACATGACCACATGAAATCAAGATGAACTAAAGCAGCACAAGAGCTAAAAGCACACCTCACTACTGAGGAATTCCAATGCTGATGACTTTGGTGTATCAGTCACCTTTGTGTCCCATCTAGTAGAGGCAGAGCCCTGGTGCTGGCAACTATTGTAAAAAAGCCCAAGGCTCAGTGGCTGCCCTGTCCTGAACAGCTGGGTGACGGATTTTTGGAAGTAGATTTGTGGGTTTCCAACTGCTGGCCTAGGTCTCTTTCAAAACAGTGTGATGCTTTTAGTCATGTATCTTTGTAGAGAACTAATCTTGTGATGTGTTATCCAAACAATTAGTAAGAATTAAATATACGGTTACCAAAGGGAAAAGGGTGGGGGGAGGGATACATTTGGAATTTGGGATTGACATATACACACTACTATATATAAAATAGAAAAACAACAAGGACTTACTGTACAGCACAGGGAACTATACTCAGTGTCTTGTTAATAACCTATAATGGAAAAGAATCTCAGAAAGAAGACATATACATACATGGATAACTTTGCTGTAAACCTGAAACATGGTAAATCAACTATACTTCAATAAAAAACAAAAATTAAAAAAAAATTCATCAAACTAATTAAATAAGTAAATACATGAAAGCATGGTTGGGTTACAAGTTACAGTAATATACAATGAGCATGCATTTGATATATACAACGATATATACATTGAGAATAGAGGTGATGTGTTTTAGTCCATCTGCTGTGTAAAGTCTTCAGGGGGAATGTCAGCAAACATCACTTCGTGCAGGAACTCAGGGGCGGAATGTTGACTGATGCAGGGGTGGGAGCCTTCATCTCTCGGCCTCTCATGGAAAGATTCTGGCACACCACACGTCTGGTCAGCAGGCACGGCCAGCTTCTGTTTCATGAAGCCTCCCACTCGCCTTCCTTCTCCTTCTCCTCTCTCCTCCCCCTTTGCTTCTGTCTCTTGTATTCTTGTGGCAAAGAGTCAGAGGCCTGGGTTCAGGGCGCTCCACTCCTGACACTGTTTACATCACTTGCAGTTTACATAGAACCGTGACTCTGTGACACATGTTTCTGAGTAGCTTCAGTAAAGGGGTTCTATGTGGCACTTAGGGTCTCATCCAGTTGTCAGGGAGCTTCTCAGAGGCTGGAATGAAACTGAAGCCACCAGCCAACTGATTCAGGAATAAAGTAGGTATGGCCGACTGCTCCTGATTACTGAATTCAGGTAATTACGTTGGCAATCGGGGTTTTAAATGAATTCCTTTCTCCAACTCCCAGATTTTACTCAACCTCATGATTGTGTCCACTTGATTCAGAGATTCCCTTCCACTCGGGTTTTCCCGTGGGAGGCAGCCCACAGCTCTTCCCAAGGAGGACAGATAGACTGTCTTTACCTTTCCATCCTCCTTCCTAAGGCTTAGAATGATACCAGCCGGGGCTCTTGGCCTCCTTAGTCAATGGAAATTGACTAGCGGCCAGACAAGAAATTCAGGCAAGGCTGTACTGGGGCCCCTGCTGCAGCATGGGGGGAGCCAGAACAAGTAACAGGTTCCTTTGCTTGTCCCTGAGGGGGGTGAGCTGGTTCCTTATATGGGGTGAGTGTAGGGGTGGGTCCAGGGGGTCAGGCTAGAAGGGTGGCCTAAGTGATTTGCCCACCCCTTTGGTGGTATTTTGTGCAGCGGGCATGTGCAATACCCTGCTTTTGCTCCCAGTTCTTCAGAAGTGGCAGTTGGAGTTTTTCATTTTTGGTCTTTTTGTATCTTGTCCAGAATTTGCCCCAACTGTGCAGGCGTGCAGTTATTTTTAGTCCCTTTTAGTTCCTTTGTATTCTGTAGCTCGAGGAGACGATTGTCCAGATACAAGCATGGCAGCAAAGGGTCCCAGGTCCCGGCCTGTCTCAAGAAGGGCTTCCTCATTTGTGCTGAGAAGCCATGTGGTAGAACTGTTGGCAGCCGTCTCACTCCAGGTGTCCCTTGAGCTTCAGGATTTCTGAGTGATCCGCCCACTCCGGAGTGTGGCGAATAATGCAAGCACCCCATCACCTCCTTTCATGGAACCTGATTTATCCCAGGCTTTACTGCCTTATGGATCCTGTGAACACCTGAGAATAGGTGACTCACCCTCTGAGCCATCTGGAACTTACGGTGACTCACCATCACCTCCGGGGGATGTTTGCTCCCATTAACTCAAGGGCAGTGTGGCCCACAGACGCCCATGTGGCCCCTTGATTATTGTCCATCCTTATAAGTTACTCTCACCCCTAGGGGACGTCTCCAGCCCATGGGATGACCCAGCCTAAGCCCCCAGCCATGGACCAAGACAGCAGTATCTCTACCAGTCTGCCTGCTGACTTTCAGCAAGCAGCACCTGGCTCAGGAACCCGGGAGCAAGGTTTAAGTAGGTGTACGGTTCCCATGTTCTGGCATCCCGTAGAGAGTCCTAAAGGCACTGAGACTGGAGGCTGCATCGCCCTGTTGCTGTCCGAGAGAACAGTTGTTAAGTAGGGAACAAACGCTGGTCTCAGGCTCTCTATTCACGAGAGTGCTAGCAGCACCCGTTTCCCCGCCTCTGAAGCTCCCTTGCTGGAGAATTGAACTTGAACAGGACACCAAGCCTGTTGGAAGGAGGCCCAGAACTCAGATTTGTAGGGACACCTAGAGATGCCTCCTGGGGTCATGCACAGCAAAATCCTACTTTTCTCTGTAGAGTCATTTAGGTAGGAAAGACTGTTTATTTAAAGCACCTGTTAAAATAGGCTCATCACATGATCACCAAAATTGCCAGCCTATCTGCTTCTGAAGTTATATTTTTTATACTTGGTTTTATTACTTGTACCAGAGGCCAATTACTTCTCTTATTCTAGAGATCCTATCCCATATTGCCTTCTCATGGAATTTTCTTTGCACTGATGCAACTTCTCTTCTGCATCTCTCATTCCTTCCCCTCCATTAGATTCTTTTCATCATGCCACAAGCAAGACCCACTGTCCCCCATCCTTAAAAAGTGAAATAAAATAAAGGACACCTCCACCTCATTCTTTTACGATTCCCGATCCAACTCTGTATGCCTTTCCTCAACAAAACATCCTAAGATTGCTGTCAATAGTTATTCCTCTAGTTTCTCTACCACTGAACACAGACTTGGGTCCCATCACTTTACTGACACTGCTCTTACCAAGGTCTCCAGACATGTCCACATTCACTGGCCTCTGAGCATTTCTTCAGTAATATCTCAGCAACATACTCAAAAAATCACTGCACTTTCCTTTCCTCTCTTGGCCTCCAGAGCACTGCATTCTCTTGCCTTTCATTCTACCTCTCACACAGTTTTCTCTCATTCTTCTTTGCTGATACCTCTTATACGTTTACCTCTAAACGATGGCATTCCCCAAGGTTTTATTCTGAGTTCTCTGCCATCCATTAAATATTTTCTGATGTTAGGTGTTTCCATTCACTCCCGTGACTTTAAATGCCAATTTTATCTGACCCCAACTTTTCTCTTAACTAGATTCTGTATCCAACTTAATATTCTCAAATACATGTCTGAGTAATATTTCTAAACCCAAACTCTAGAATCACATCCAATCACCCACTTCTAGGTTCATGCAGATATCTAACAGGCATCTCAATCTTAACAGTGACAACAACTCATTTCCCACATTTGCAAAATTGTTTCCTTGCTTGGATTTCCACATTTCCATAAGTAGGACAAGTTGCTCAAGCTAAAAATCAAGACTTTGTCGTTGTTCCTGGTCTTTTATTTACTTTTTCATATTCTACACCACCAGGTCAGGAATCTTGGGATTCAAAGAAGTGTCAGCTGTCTCACTAACATATATCCCATCACATCATTTCCAATTTTATTATTACTACGTCATCCAAGGCATTTCCATATCTCTCCTGAACTGCTAACATAGCCTGTTATCTGGCTTCAGCTCAGCTCTTACCTCTTCTCTGTGCTCTCAGTCTAGCAGCCAAGCGCACTTTGAAAACCACACAGAATGTATCACGACCCTCCCAAGCTTAAAACTTTTAGCTGGCTTGTCATCAGTCTTGGAAAAAAATAAATAAAATTCCTTTCTCTTGCTTCCTAAGTGCTACAAGTTCTGACCCTGTCTCATACCATCCTCTGATTTGCCTTCTGAACATGACAGTGACATAAATTTATTAAGCAAAATTAGTGTATAACTGGATTTTCTAAAGTTAGCCAAGTAGTAAGGAAGATGGGTGAGGAACAGCCTGATCTGTTAATCCTCTGGGGGTTTTACTATCGCTGGATACAGAGACCATTATGTCCTCATTTGTCTTTTGGCTAAGGAGTCTAAAATAGGCTGTGAACAGTTGTGTTACGTGCCCTTCATCCCTCTAAGTGTTCAGATTATGTTACATCCTTTTGGAGGTGGCTACAACCTTTCAGATTTAAGGATTTATCCTCATTCTTCAAAGCACCTGATCACTCCAGACAGAGCCTCATATCCAGCAACCTCCCCAGATGAGAGACTTCTAGCTCTGTTTCATCTTCGTCCACTGATACAGGGGTCTCCAACCCCCGGGCCGCAGAGCGCTTCCAGTGTGCGGCACGTTAGGAACCGGACGGCACCGCAGGAGATGAGTGGCCGGGCGAGTGAGTGAAGCTTCATCTGCCTCTCCCCATCGCTCCCCATCGCCCGCATTACCGCCCGAACCGTCCTTCCCCAACCCCGGGTCATAGAAAAACTGTCTTCCACGAAACCGGTCCCTGGTGCGAAAAAGGTTGGGGACCACTGCACTAATAAACTCTGCCAGACCCTTTAGGAAGTGGTTAGGAAGGTAAAGTCTACCATGGAACAACTCATTTCCAGTGGATAACCACTGGCAAGTGGTTATCCCTCCAGCTCAGATACAGATTTATGCAACGTTAAAGGAAATAAAACAAATGTTAATGGTTGTTTTTGAACGTCTGCTAATATGTCAGGCACTATTCTAAGTAAGTACTTTATGTACAGTTCTTGGGAATCTACCTAAGGCCATCAGCACAGTGCCTGACTCATAATGTTCTATCAATATGAGATATTATTGTAAAAATAACATTACTATGTCAACCCTGTGTGGTCAGTACTTTATCTCCCACAATTTGCAGAGAGGAAATGGAAACTTAAAGCGTAAGGGAATTTATTTTTGCTCATAAGTTTGGTAATTAGCAATCTGGCACTTGAACTGAGGTGTACTGATTCTAGAGTTCTAGCTGACGTCATACCAGGATGGGCTTAATTTAAACTCTCCACATCCCTTCACCTTGCAAAGATGATTACCTAACATACTTTACCACCATTTATCTCCCTGTGTATGTGAGATCCCCCGCCCCACTTTCCTACCAGCTCCTTCCTGAAGCTTAGAGAATGCTGGCTGACTCAAACTTGGTCCTTGTCACTAGCACAGAGCCAGATGCATGGTGTATTCAATAAGGCTTTGATCAAGAAAGGAATGGAAATGTTGGCACGTGGCCTGCAGCTCACTGAAGACCATAGGGGAAGGAACTGTGTTAGCTGTTACATAGTATTGGTACTTTCCCAGAAAACAGAGGCAACTGCTGGCCTTTCATTTTAAATAGTTCCTATAATAATTTTTAAATTAACCATAGTGCACTCACTATGTGTCAGAAGTTGTTCTAAATGGTTCTATATTAGCTCATTGTTTATATAATCCTCTAGGGATAGCAACTATTATTATCCTCATTTTACATCTGCAGAAGCTGAGACAGAGACCCATGAAACGACTTGTCAAGACCCATGAATGAAAAATGGGAGAGACTAGCCTTGAACCCAGGTAGCCAGGCTCCGGGTAGATTCTTGCCCAGTTGGCTGGGCTGGCTGTGGAGGTGGAAGTTTCCTGTAAATGGAGGTAAACCATATTCCCAGAAATTAGGTCATAACTGGAATCCAGTTGGTTAGAAATTATGATAGTTAATATCCCAAGAATTTGCAATAGTTATTAAAACAGAGAAAGGGATGTATATCTCCCTAAAGGGTGCATGAGCACAGTGGATTTCCCACCTGGCAGAAACTAAGTCTCTGTGAACTCATAACAGATTCTATTAGTCTCCTTGCCTTGACGCTCACCATTTCCAATAAACACACTAAGGCTGATGCTGAAATCTAAAACATGTAGCCACATATAACATGTTGCTTTCTTACATAGGTATCAAGAAAGACAGACTCAGTTTAAAACATATTGAGGAATGAAATTTTTGCTGGGGATGCATTTTACATGGTGTCCAGCAAAGAAGGAACACACAACACATGGACATTTTCTTATCATCCTTCCCCCCAACGATCTTTAGATTCAGAAACCAGCTATGTCAGAACTGAAAATAGATACTCTACAGATATTCCTGATTGCAACGTGAATGCTTACTATATAATACATTATTAAAAATAATTTATTGGCTATAAAAGCTCTCAAATTGTGTTTTTGTTCACAGTAAAATATATATGAATTTAATAAGCACTTCACAACATCTTTTGTTACCCAAAGCTAAGCATAAAGATTAAGAAAAAAGGAAGAAATATGTTCTACATAAAGAACCCCTCTGCAAATATGATGTATTCATAGTTTTGGCAATTATAGATACAACCTCTGGAATGCACCTACGCAACAGATGTTATACAATGTTTTGTTTGTTACAGGCACAAGTGAGGACACCATGAGAAGTACATGGTTAGACAGAAAATGGAAAAATGATAACGTTCTCCTTAACTGAAATAACAGTATGTTTATAATTTTTTATGTATTCATTTTTATAGATCTAAATTTCTGTGACTGTCAGAGGTTATGTTCTCTTTTCTGTTTTAAATTTTTTTCCTTTCATTTTTGGGTCTGTCAGCCTGGGGCCTGAATCACTAAAATAAAGGAAGGTACATGGAGACATTTTAGTGATGTGATTCAATAAACCATATGACAAACTTAATCTGACACTAATGTTATTTTTGCAAAATTACTGCTGTTCAGAAAAGGATTCTTGTTCACGTAGACATAAATAAATGTGATAAATATAGTTTGCAATACGTTTATAGCCCGAGTTTAGTGTTTCAAGGTTCAGATGGAGTGAAGAGAAAGAAAGATAAAGAGAGAGAGGGAGAGAGAGGTAGAAAGAGCACATTGCGTCTTTACTCCTGTCCTGCCCTGTGCTTTGTGACCACCTAGAGGGGTGGGATAGGGAGGGTGGGAGGGAGACACAAGAGGGAGGAGATATGGGGATATATGTATATGTATAGCTGATTCACTTTGTTATAAAACAGAAACTAACACACCATTGTAAAGCAATTATACTCCAATAAAGATGTTTAAAAAAAAAAAAAGAAAGAGCACATTGGCCCTCTGTTCCACGTGAACAAGTATTTCAGGCTTCTTTCCTTCTTGTCTCTTACCTCTGTACCCACACCCTGGAGCGCAACGCTGGGACCTGATGCAAACATCATTTCGGTCAACATGTCGTCTCCCTGAGTGGTTAAGATTAATCTACCTAACTCTGCTGAGGGGGGGGGGGGGAGGAAGAGGAAGGAGAACGATAAGTTGCATATCTTGGCAAACATCAGGTGAATGTGATTATAAAAATACTCAATGATTTCCCAAAAAAATCACAAAAGATCCAAAAACTCTTTGGGCCAATGGGAATGTATAAGCATCATAAACATTTAATTTTACACTCACATATGCACAAGTATATAAATTAAAGATAGCATTTATGTATAAAATTTCTGTAATGATCATTATATATGTATATTATATATAATCATATGACAGATCATTTGTTATAAATTATATTCTGATTATATATGATGTATTATCGACCATTATATTGATATAATTGTCTTTTTACTCATTTGATTATATGTGTATAAAGCCAAATTATACCTCTGTATCTAGAGTTATCAATGTAGAGCTATGACTTTTCATACCATCCTTTACATTAAAGAAATTAATGTAGACGCTGCACTTACAGCCTATGCATCAGCGATTGTCATCCGTGCATTCTTTCTGTGAGCCACCCGCCCTCTGCCTTCCAGAGCACATCTTTTTAACTTTCATCAAAGTTGTATGAGATGCAGTACCTTTGGGAATCCATATATGATGCTATTACTGATGATTTTATCTCAAGCCACAAATACAGATTTATGTAACATGAAGACTACCATCATCTTCTTTTGTTCTATAAGTGTAAATTCATATGCTCCATAATGTGAGTCAAATATTTACTGTATGACTTTTCAACATACATTAAAGTTCTTGTTTATAACGACATCCAACACTTGCAACTATGAGCTCATTCCCAAGGGGAAAAAAATCATAAATGTGTATTCAGTTTCTTTGTCTCTTTTTTTCCCTGTAACTTTGGGTGACCTCTATAAACATTCCGAGCCAGCATTGATTGAGGTTCTTTCAGGCCATATGTCTCCCCGAAACAGCATTTTGTGGTTCAAAATAAAATCATTGAAAAAGTAATATGAGATACTTGGTTAGGGCCCAAATACGAGGTGCCTTTCTTTACTGAGGGATAATTTTGAGAAATGTCACTTTTGGTTTAGTCATGTACGGTAAGGTTTTCTACACCACTCTACATAAAATTCAAC
Organism: Balaenoptera physalus; assembly: GCF_965194825.1. Lineage (NCBI taxonomy): Eukaryota > Metazoa > Chordata > Mammalia > Artiodactyla > Balaenopteridae > Balaenoptera > Balaenoptera physalus. The sequence goes on from NC_138899.1 coordinate 6,654,341, forward strand.
CAACCCGAGGATCATTTGCAGTTCCATACCTTTAGCAGTTGGCATTCTTCTTGCTGTGAATTAGTTTAGTCAGCTGTCCTAATAGTCTGTGTGTGAGCATTTACAGGTACCTCCTGTGTGCGGTGCTGTGACAGGATGTGGGGTGCAGTGGAAACCAAATAGATGGCGTCCGTGCCCTGACAGACCCTGGAGCCTGGCAGAAAAAAACAAGCACTGGATACATCATTCACATCATTATTTGAATAAACACCCGTGGAAAGGAAAGTGCAGAGGAAATGTATAGGGCCCTGTGTGATCATTTATCAGAGATCTAACCTAGCCTAAGGGATTCAGGACAGCCATCTGCATCCTGACTCAGAGCTGGCCAAGCTTCAAAACCCAGCTCTACCTCCTTGACGTCTGACCAGGAACAAGCTACTAAACACTTCAGCTCCTTAATTTCCTCTTCTGTAAAATGATGATTATAAAAATAATCACGTAAATTTGGAGTGAGGATTAGTGATTGTATGTTAAATAAATATATACGTATACATTTAAATGTATATTCATTTACTATTAAATGCTTATTTAATGCTAAATGTATATATATATACACACATAGGTATGCATAAAACATATGTATATATAAAGACAAAATATAAATATATATTTAATATCTATTTTATAGAACAGACCCTGATACATTGTAAGTTCCTTTGCTGTTAACATACCATTATTAACCCCGAGGAAGAAATATTCAAGGTAAAATATAAATGATGAGTAAAATTTACTCTTGTAGGGTGGGAGGGCAAAGGAAAGAGAATTGAATTCATCAAAAGTAGAGATGGAAGCCCATGTCCAGGCCCTGAGTGAGGGAATAATTAGACTGGAAGACAGCAAAGAGCAACAGCGAGCCCAAGCCGAGGAGCCAAGGCAGAGGTTGTTTGATGAATCTTCTCGAGGCAGATAGACTTGTGTTTGCAGAAAAAGGAGCACAAAATTGACAAACAGGAAGAGCTAAAAGTGAGACCTTAAGGAAGGCAGGAGGAAAATGGCGAAAGACCAGGTCAGCGCACGGAAGAGAAAGGGGTTCAGAGCCCGCTGCCGTTCTCTGAAAGCAGGAAGGTACCATTTCTCGGCAGGTGAACACACTTAATAATTCATTTTGGCTTGGTCATGCTTCAGTCATCTTGTTCAGTTCTCAGTTCTCTGCTTTTACTGAACGAGGCATGACCGCTGGTCCATCCTGGAGCCACTAGGGGGGATGCCTTTCCCTGACAGGCTTACTACCCCTGGGGAGGGAGCATAAACTTGAGTGAGGCCACTCCCTTTCTTAGGAAGAACTAGGCTGCCTGCTAACATCAAGCCGTGCCCTTGGTGCCGAGGGAGTGAGTACTTAGGTCCCAAAGGAGAAGCTGGTTGGCTCAACACAATGTCCACAGCAGTGTGTACACAGTTGCCTCCCCGAGGAGATGATGTTTGAGCAGAAATCTGAATAAAGGAAGAAAACGAAAATCTGGGAAAAGGATTTTCCAGGCAGAGAAATGTACAACCTTCAAAGCCCTGAGGAAGGAAGAAAGCTGTTGAGATGGATCGATGTGTTAGACGGAGTGCTCGTGGCTGAAGGGCAGTGAGCAATACCCGGTGTGGTAAGAATTAGCTAATAGGGAGGGGGGACTTAGATCATAAAGAAACTGTAGGTTATGGTATGGAACTAGGGTTATATTTTAAATGTAATGGAGGGCCACTGAGTGATTTTTTTATGATTTAGATACTCTAAATGATGACTTTGGCTGTTTTGTAGAAAATAGTGTCAGGAGATCAAGGGGGAAATCAGAGTAACGAGTTAGTGGTCTGGTTGGAGGTGCGAGTCATCTGCACTAGGATCAGAGCAAAGAAGTGGAAAGAAGAGATCATGGAAATGTTCATAGCAAGTGTCCCTTTTCATGACTTGTATACAAACTATGAGGGAAGCAAAAGGGGGCTTCTAAGATTTTGGTTTGAGCAATTGTATAAATGATGGTCATATTTTGATCTGGGCAAGATGGTTGGGGACACGTTAATGAAGAGATGTTTAGACAGTAAAATGTGAAGTTGATATTAGATTTTTAACTGGAGATTTTGAGTAGGTAGTTGCATGTGCAAGTTTTGGCCTTGGGGAGAAGCTGGAGCCAAAACTATAAATTTGAAAGTCATCTGCATATAGAAGGAATGTATAGCCTTGGAACTAGAGGGGATCATATCAAAATTTTATATAAAAGAAGAAAAGAGGGTCTAAGATTGAGTTCTGAGGGGCACTTGAGAAGAGGCTGATCAACAGCTGTGATGGTGTGTGTGTGTGTGTGTGTCAGAGAGAGAGAGAGAGAGAGCAGTTGAGAGAATAAAAGAGGACAGTGCTTTAAAGAACTACACAATGTTTAATAAGGCTCTAAGGAGGATGTGCAAGGCATAGTAAATGATGCATTTCAACAATTATTTGGTGATGTACAAATGATGACTGAACAGTTATATCATGCCAGGTAGTCCATATTTTCTTCTGAAGGCAATGGATGGAGTGATTCCTTTAGGATACACTTATACATAATGGCACTGAGGAGGAGAGGAGTGGAGAGACTTTAGGTAGATTTAGAATTTCAAAAGGAAAGATTTTGTTACTCATGAGACATTCATGGAATGAGTGATTCTCAGATCTCCGACTATAATTACCGGGTGAGAGATGGACTCTATTCATTTACCAATTTCTTCAAAAAACAAATGTTCACTGAGCCCTTATTATACGTCAGGTTCTCTTCTAGGTGCTGAGGCTGTAACAGTGAACAAATAGACAAAAATCCTGCTGTTCTGGTTATGTTCTCATATAGAAGTCATACAATTAACAAAAGACATTAGTAAAATATATAGATTAGGTATAGCAAAGTATAGAAGATGCCAATTGTCCATCTATTTTCTTTTATTAACCACCTGTAATGAATTGTGGAAGGAACAGAGGTGGAAAAGGAAATTTAACATAAAGAAGAAATAGATGAAGTAGAAGATGAAAGCTACAAGGTTCAGGAGAAATGTGTTTTGCTATGATGATAAAAAGAGATGTCTTCAGTTTCATCTGCTGGTGAGAAGCAGGATGTAAGGAGGAAAGGAGCATTTTGAAATGGAGCACTTTGAGAGATGTGATTGATTTACTTAAAATTGTACAGAGGGAAGGATTATTTGGATGTAGGCCTGTCATAAGAAAGAGAGTTTCCAAACTGTCTCTTTATTTCATAGGTATATATACACCATATTCAAAACAGAATTTGAAAAATATGGAATTCCACAAATAATATTTAATTATAAAATATTTTGAACATATAGAGAAGTAGATTAAATATTTTTTTTTACTTATTGCACCTGGTATTATACTGTTTTGTTGGAAGTGGTGTTATTGTTATGTATGTCTATTTTATTTCTTAACCAACTCAAGTTGGATGTACGAAAGTTAAGTGTGAGAAAACTTCATGTATGCAACATAAGAGCTAGTTGAAACACACATGGAAGCTAGGATTGTGTTTTTACCAAGGTAGCCCTTATATCTCTTGAAGTTACATTTGTAGTTTAAGCCCTTCAGAATCAATATTTGTAATCAAAAATATGTCTGATGGTAAAAAGAATATTCTCCTTTTACAACCTGACGATTTTCTTAAAATTTGTTAATAAAAAATCCTGAGGGTATTTAAGCAAGGAAAATTGATTAAAGCATCCAACAACAGCTACAGAGAATTAAGGAGATTAGTGGATTTTGGTCATGAGAAGTCAATTTCAGATCCTATTTTTTGCTAATGTTTTGCTAATTTCCTATCTCATATTTTTGCTACATTTTATTTCAAATCTGTTCTATGAATTACCAAATTAAAGCAAGCATGATTTTCACATAGCTGGTACACAATAAATGCTCAATGAAACGTTAGTGAAACTCTTAAAATAGATTATTCAGTTAATCTGTGGACTAACAGTGCTACTGCATGATACTGACAAAACAACAAAGTTTATATAACTTCAATTACAGATTGAAAATGAGACATAGCAAAGATGTATGAGCAGGTTCCTTGTGTTCAGGGATTTGAAAGTAATGAGGGATCCACATATGTGTAAATACGAATTACTAGGTAGTAAGTGTTAACATTAGATGCATGACAGTGGGTGTATATTTTCATCTGAGGAAACTGAGATGAACTTGTAACATAGATGCAGTAAGACTTTATTAAAACTCTAGGCTGATTAGATGAATCTGACCTAGGAGAGCTATAATTTTATACTCAAGAAACTAGAGAATTCAGCAGAGATGATCTATGCCATTTGTAGACCATAGGAAGGGCTGAGTGAGTGACACTGACAACTACACCATTGGGAGATTGTGGGTAAGTTGTTCAGTAAGACCAGTGATTCAGTACCAACACAGTCCAAGACTAAATGATTTAAAAAAAGAAAAAGAGGAAATAAAATAACTCAGGTTGTCATAAGTTTTTTTCTGTGATGGAAAGAGCCACAATATAAAGCCATCTGCAAAAGTATTAAAACAGAAGCTTGCCTGTAATGGATTTTATTCAGAGCTTCATTTCTTGAAATGTTGCTGTAATTCAGGGTATCTTGATGCAAGAGACAGCTGGAATTGATAACAGCATTTCTCAAGGCTGTCATTAGTTCTGCAATATTAGCTTAAAATTAGTATGGAGGAGTATGTAAAGTTCATACAGATTTTTGGTTCAGTTCCTTCAGCACATGAAAGATTAAATGACATATTTTAATAAGTTATTGGAACTTGTTTTCTTCAGAGTAGCCTCGATTTTACAAAATATATTATTAGAAATTCTTCTTTACTAGGACTATGGAAATTATTTTAGTCATGCTGTAATCTAATTACAAAAGAAATTACCTCCAAAAATATAAAACGTTATTACTTAGAACAATTATATTTCCACTGATTTATTTATGTAAAAGCCTTTAAAGGGAGATTTACATATGTTAGTAAAATATTTATTAGTAAAATGCATGTTATGTTCAGTAAATAAAATAAATTTTGTTGACTAAGATACTTATAGCAGCCTCTTTTTCAAGATAATCCATTCTGTGTCCCCCATTGGATCCAGTATGGTTACTGTTTACTGCAGGTCAAGTCTTTACTAAGAGGCAACCCCATTACTTCAAGGCCAGCTGTGCAGACTCAATACACCAAAGGCATATCATCAGGCCAAATTATCTACAGATACTAAAAAAGCTAAACAAAGGATATTTGCTTCAATGATATACTTATATCTAACTTTTGGTGGGCAAGAAGCATTCTATTGGTTACAAAAATACTATTTATTCATTACTGTTTGTAAATGTCCAATTAGTGAAATCTCTTTGCCTTTATGTGTATCAGTAAAATGTTTAATTGTGGTTTTAAAATAGCATTTCATGATTGATTATAAATTATTTCCAAAGTTTTTTCTCTATGTGAAAGTGTGGACCACAACCTTGATATTTAACTATATTCAGGCTCCACTAACCAAGCACAATGAAGAACTGAAGGTAGATTGGGCCCAAATAAATTACATAATTAGTTCAATATCCTGTGATGGAAATTGGGAGACTTGAATCATCAGAGTCATAGGGCAAGTGAGTCTGGGAGTTGGGGACAGAGTTGAATCCTTCTGGGAGGCAGAGCTTGACAAGTTAGGGGTGGTGGCATCCCATGACCATTGACTGAAACAAATCTTTTCTGGAGTAGAACGTCCCAATTTGGGCCCATAAAACTCCTATCTATTAAGGTCAAACACTGAATTCTCAATCAAGGAACACAAACACATGAAAGGTTGAGCCACTGTAATTGAGAATCAGCAAACACAAGTGCATAGATATAGGTAAATAAAAGTTTAACATCTCCCAAGACTGAAAATACTGGCATTGTCAAATAAAAAATATAGAAGAGTTATGTGTAAATATTTACTCAAAAATGATGCAGTTTGAATGACTGATCAGCAATAAGTCATCATCAGAAATAAAAAAAAGAAATTTGAAAGCACATGAACTTCTAGACCATATATATATATATATATATATATATATAGAGAGAGAGAGAGAGAGAGAGAGAGAGAGAGATCATAAATATATATACACTTTACATTTGTATAATACATGATGTATATTATATTGCATTTATTATATATATTTCAAATTGTTTAAAATGAAAGTCAATAGAAAGTTTTAGTAAAATATTAGAGGGATTTGAAAAGAAGCAGAAACCTGGAAAATATAATAAAATCAATAATATAACAAAATGAAGTACTGAGAGGTAAGGAGAGGAAAATATGAAAGAATCATGAAGATATATTAAGGAAAAATAAAAAATTGTAATACACATAGCAGTCGGAGACTAGAGAAAATAAAGAAGATGAAATATTTGACGATATAATGGATGAAAATATACCAGATCTCATTAGAAACATGAATCTACAGATATGAAAGCACAATGCATCTCAAACAAAGAAAAAAAAAATGATACCTTCTTTAATGGGGCTACATTGGAAACTATTAACTTTAAAACCAAAGTTAGACAAGGACACCCACTCTCTTAGCTGCTCTTCAACCAAGTACTAGAATTTCAAAGCAGTGCAGGAAAAGAACAAAAGAAGGAGAAGAAGAAAGATTGGGAAGGGACAAATATAGAAAATTTAATTAACTCTCTTACAATACAAAAATGCTATAGGCAAGTTACAAACAATAATAAAATAGCTGCATAGTATACAGATATAAGATCAATACAAAAATCTATTCTCTGTATATTTGTGTACTAAAACAAAATGTTTTAAAACTTAATTTTAAAAATCCATTACCTCAATTATATCTCAGTGAAGCTGTTTGAAAACAGAAACAAATACACATACACAAATTTTTCACCCTTTCAATATAAACAACAAGCCACTTGAGAATGTCTTGTGAAAGATCTATAAAACATATGTAGGAAAATGATAAAACTCAACATAAAAAAGAACATAAATATAAGGAACAAATACCCTCTTCTAGGATGGAAAGAATTAATGTCCCCAAAATGTTAATTCTTTTAAAACTGTTGTAGAGTCTATGAGAGTCCAACACAGTATGCGTAGGAGTTTTCATGGATCTTGCCAAGCTAATTCTAAAATGTATACAACAGTGAAAATAGCCAAGAAACTGAAGAAGAAGAAAGTGGAATATTGGCCATGGCTGACAAAATTATCAAAAGTTAAAATAAAACTATAGGAATTAAGGAAGATAAATAAGTCAATAAATATAAAAGAATAGAAGCCCCAGAACCATACATGGGCCCTTAATATGTAACAGGGATAGGCATGGCAGACCCCAATGAATAAGTAAGGATAATTTGTATATATTTTGTAAGCCACATAAATAAAACCTGAAGTTGGAATCACACCTCACAATACACACACACACACGCACACACACACATACACACACGTGTACACAAAGGTATTTTAGTATACATGACAATATCTTTCTGACTTTAGGGAGGAATTCCTTAACAGACACAACATGTGCTAATTAAAAGAATGGGTTGAAATTCTAGACTACCTTTAAATCAGAACTTCTGTTCAATAAAGTACATTTTAAAAAGTGAAAAGATGAATCAAAATCTAGAAGATATTTGCAACATATACAACTTATAAGCATTAGAATCCAAAATATATGCATTATTAAGAAAAATACATTTACCCAGCACATATTTTGTCTAAAAAAATATGCAGACACTTCACAGAAAACATATATGTCCAACTTCATTACTAATTACAGAAATGCACATTATAACCAAAATGAGATACAGTTTTATATTTTAAAATATGGAAAAAAATAATAGTCTAACACTATGAAGTGTTGGATAGCATATGGATAACGGGAACTCTTATGCATTACTCTGGGAAGGTAAATTTTTAAATTTATCTTGGAAACAATTTAGCATTTACATCAAACAACTCAGCAATTCCATGCAGAGTTATATCCAAGAAAAATTTCTGTATATTTGCTTCAGGAGTCAGATATAAGATATTTCAGAGGACATTACTTCATTAGAGAATGGATAAATCATTTGCTATATATTAATAAACTGGAATATTTTACAACAGTAAAAATGAATGAACAATAGCTACATGTGCATCACAGAAAAACATTAGAAACCTGAAGTTTAGAAAAAGGAATTCCCGAAGTCTGAATACAGTATAAGACCACATTTATATAGCTTTAAATCAAACTAAAAAAAAATGTATTTCTTAACCATGCATACATATATGATAAAATTATTTACCAAGACAAGACAAAACTAGCACAAAACTCAAGATGGTGATTATTTATGAGTGGAAGGCAGGGGATAGGAGAAGTAGAAAAGTTTGTGCAAGATATTAGTACGTTCAATTTCTTAGGTGAAGTGATAGGTTTACATGTATTCTAGACATATTTCTTTACAACTTAAAATATGCAACATATTACCTTTTGTGTTTGTCAGATATTATATATCAACACCTAATAAACAAAAACATAAAAGCTCTACATATAAACACTTGCAAATAATTTACCATAAACACACAAGCACCCATTTGCAGATGTTTTGATGAGAGTCGTAACAGTCCACAAATTTTCTCCCATGAAATTATATAACATCTGATGTGGAATTTCAACTTTATTTTTATTTGATTTGTCAACTGCATTTACGTTGAGAAGCTGTCAGGTATTTTCAGGGGACCATGGGTATATGATTTGTGTTAGTGGAAATTAGACTGGATTGCAAATTAGGAAAAGTAGATTCAAGTGAGAGCTGTAAGATTAACTCTCAGTAACTTTGGGCAAGTCACTTTAATTTTTCTCAACCTCCTCATTAGTGAAATTAGCAATTTAATTAAGTGTTCTCTGAAGTCCCTTCTAACTAAAATTTTACACAGTTGTGACCTTAATTTTTTGTAAACACAAATATTTTGAAATAATGTATAGCAAATTAGATTGCTTCAGTGTTAAGCTAAACTGCATATGCATTATTACTAGAAATTATGGAGAATATGCTTCTTGAAAATTTCCTTGGATCTTTTTCACTAATATACTTATAAAAATGTCTGTTGCATAATCTAATAAAATGTTGATACTTGTTATAAACATGCCAGATATTAAGGCAAAAACCTAAATGTCCTGTTTAGTTTCATTACTTTGCAGAGTGCATCAGGGCATGAAATAACTAATGCACTAAGTTGAAATATTTAAAAGTCAGTGTACTTACCTGATGTGAGTAATTTTCAATTTGCATATGAATTGCCAATGGTAAAATTCAAATTTTCAAGGAATAATCAAAATCTTAGAAAACTTCTGTTTATCAACACAAGCTTTACAGCATTCCAATACTTACGGGCTTTTCTGATGAGAAAGTGAATGTGATTTTTGTTTTAGATTAAAAAGTAAATTGTATCCAAGTTTGGAAAATCTGCATAAGTCAGTGAACCAATTTTCCAAACGACCAATGGACGACGGTGTAAAATCACTGTTGGGTAGAAGATTTATTCAAAGTGCAAGATAGAACGTTGTCTTTTCACGTAAAGCTGTTTAAAAATGTATCAATATGCTTTTAGATTACACATTGTAACAAATATTTTTTTAATTCCATTTGTCAAGCTTTGGTGTGATATCAAAAGAAGAATATCCGCAATTATCTCAAAGAGTTTCCAGCTACATATCTGCGTGAGACCAGATTGTTTTTTCCCTATACTTTAAAACACTGAATTGCCACATATTAAATGCAGAAGCTGATAGGAGAATACAGATTTTTATTATATTAGGCTAGTCAGTAAAGAGATTTACAAAAATGTAAAACAATGCCATTCTCCTTACTCATCTTTTTGTTTTTGGGAAACATCATTATTTTTAAAGAGTGTGTATTACTTTATCATTTAGCACATTTTGCAATGTCATTTTAATGAAATAAAAATATTTTTCAACTTTTTTTAACTTAATGTGGTAAATACTGGTAGATATAATTCAGGAAAGCGAAAGCTTTGAAGTCCTCAATATTTTCTTAGGATGTAAAGACCAAATAGCTTAAAAACTGAAGCCCCACGGCAACCCTACAAAAGAGAAGACAAAAATGTGATTTTTCATGTTCGTATACTGAAAATATATGACGTTGTTTTAAAATGTCATTTAGAAGACGTTAGGGGGAGATGAATAAACTAATGTTATGATACATTTACTCCCTTGCTCCCATTGTAGTGCCTACTTCTAGGAAACTTTCTAGAAGCCAGACTTCCTTCAAGCACCTCCTGAATAAAAAGTCAAAAGCTTTTTAGCTCTTAAAATTTACAATTGGCTATGAGTGCTTTTATAATTCCCATAATATTTATTCCATGAAGACTTCCTAAATAATTGTGATTTCTCCTTTTTTGAACTCTCTCTGGGCTTATGTTTATATCAAGCAACTTACCGCTTCAATCAAATGTGGATTTCCATTGTTCACTAGGTAACTTTAATTTTCTCTGCCTCTAATTATGTTTTGAATCTTGTTTCCAAAATCAGATTATAATAAACTTATTTAGGGACGAGCTTGTAGTTTAGCCTTCTTTGGACGCCTCTCTGTACCTTTCATAACGTTTTGTTTAGATGAGGCACGGATCCACATCTCATCTTTGATTATTAATAAGAGGAAAATACTTTCGTCCCAAGTTTTTGTAAATGTAGACCTAATCAACCTTTAAATATGCTTTGTGTTCCCCCAAATAATTCCTCCTTTTGCTTAAAACGGTTGTTTCCATGCTTATAAACTACTTGGGCAACTTAAAAATGATTATTTGTATACAATAGTTATAGTGAGAAAATATATCATATATCTGCTATATTGTCTGTAATTTAATTTCAAATATTTCAGATTGTGCAGTTCCATATATTCATAGGTGGTCATCTGCAGCCATCTGCAACCTAAGAATGTTTGTTATTATTTGATGTACCCACTTGGTAGACTATAGTCAGAAGATTATATCCCAGTAACCTGTTACTGTAAGTGTTCAGCTGTCTTTATCTTGATCCACACTAGCTGGCTTCATGATTAGCAATATGGATGTTAAAGGGAATTAAGTGGTGTCTAAGGTTCTTACTTTGACTAGAAATATTGTCCGAGCATCATGACTATTCCGTGATCTGTGTTCTCTACTGAGCCCAAAGTCTTGCACCACTTCAAGTGGAAACGTGGCTTTAGGATTCTGAAACAGTCTCCCGTTAAACCACTCAACAGAGAATCTGACTCCAATGAGAAAGTTAGATGAACACCGTTGCTGAGGTATTGCTACAGTTGTCTCTTGTGAACTTGTCAGCCAAGGTGTTTCCATAGCATATGAAGAGCCAGTGCTAGGATTCTGCTAGCTTACAATAAATGTAGAGTGAGGGATCGCCTGCCTGCGTGCTGGTAAACACTTGTATGCATGGTAGAATTGTGTCTGGAATTAGCTTTCTCTATAACTTACTGCCAGCTCTAGAGTTTGTGTGGTAGAAGACCCAGAACCTACACAAGGTGACTGATGTCTGACAAAAAGAACAGAATTGTTATCCGTGACCAAACTGATTGAGGTCAGTTTGCAACATTTCCTTCCACATCGAATTCAAGGTTGTTTATTTGAAGACATAAAAGAAAATGGAAAAGGTAAATGATAGCGGAAAATCAGTATTTAGAAAAACACTGAGTAGTAAGAGGGTAAAATAAAGAAAAAGGTAATAACGCAAAATGCAATAAGATGATTTATATTGCTGCGTTACTTACAGAAATATACATTTTAAAAGGTGTTTTTGTATGATATTTAATCACATTTATTTTTTTAACTTAACTTTAGAAATAGATAATATTTTATTTTAAAACCCCAAGACATATTTCTTGGTATTTTCCATGAACATACTGTTGCATTGGGCTGGGTAATCAAATCACAATTATATAACTGTGCATTTATAAGTAGTCTTTCTGCACATTATAATTTCCACATATATTACGGTGAGGATGAGTTAATTCAGGAGTAAAATAGATGGGCCAAATCACTTACAACTTTTTAAGTATTATTGTAGAAATAACATCAAATTAACTTTACATCATATTTAACCTGAAAAACGCTTTCCTTAGAAAGGTAGTGAATTGTTAGTTAGGTAATTATACATTTATAGTCTGTGAAGTCAGTGATTAAATGGTAACTAAAATGTACTTACATGTTTACACACCATAAAATTACAGTATTTTTAACATACAGTAATTAATTTATATTTAACATACACTTGTGTATGCTTGATTAAATGTCAATTAGGTGCCTATTTGTGAAAAATTAACCATTACCAATTTATGGAAATATTAAGATAAAGCTAACCATTTTGTTCCTTTAAATTTTTTTATCTTGGATTAAATGTCATTCTCCAATTCATTTTAGTTTTTACATTTCTCAGTAAGTTTTTTTAATATATATAAAACAATGAATCTAATTAACTACCTTATTCAGTGCAAATGCCAACTTCAAGCACCTAAATAAAATGAAAAATTAACAAAGACAACCAATAGAGATAATTTTGTTTAGATGGATCAGTAAAGACATTAAAAAAACACATTATCAGTTCTTTTTCTTGCATCTGTTGCTATGTTTATACTCTATTTTCTCTATATTTTCTGACTGCTTAATGATCAATGAGTTTGGGTATACAGAAATTTATCTTAAATATGTTTTGCACATAGTTTAAATAAAATTTTCATAAAATTTGATAATTTTCTTATCACTATTTTCATAATTAACATTGTTCTGAAAATGAGTATTGTTTACAGGTAGGTAAATATGAATAAACCTGAATGATTTAACCTATTTTTAATGGTATACATATATCTAAATAATAGTGTGTGTGACATTAAAAGACCCATAAAAAAAGGACAAAGACATAAGGAAACCCTTGATGACATTTTGATTGTGAAATTGCTTCACATTTGCCTTAGTACTAATTGGTCTCTAGCTAAGATGTTCCCATTAAAAATTATATGCTTCTCCATGGTAGGTTATAGCTATCAATTAACTATGACAATGACATTTTCATAGCAAAAATTCAGCATCTCAAATGTTTAGGAAAATTAGACATTTCAAAATGGAGACCAGAATCAGAATTCTGAGAACTTTGCAAGATACACAAACACACACACAGACACAGACACACACACACACACACACACACACACACACACACACACACACACTGGATAATACAACACCTAAAATATACTATCATATCTGTATAAAGTTTAGCAAGGATACAACCATTGTATTTGCCCCTTTGATGGACATCAATCATATCATTTTTCTATACTGTGTCAATATAAAATTGCCTGTAAATATAGGAGAACTGCCCGATTGGAGATTATTTGTTTTCAGAAAACTCTTCTATAGTGATAGCTATACAGATGTTCTCAAGTATCTTGTGGGAAGTGGTCACTGAAGTATCTAATGCTCAGTTGAAAAACAATTAGCATTTAGTTTTATCAAGTAAAGAATGCTACCTTATTACAGGTTGTAATGTTCCAGTTTTAGCACATTTTAGCCGTACTAATATGCTGCTCATATTCAAGAAAATCAGTAAAAAGTGGCAAACGAATCATGTATCTCATATTCACAAACAGCTTTAAGGTAATTTTTAGCTCAATTTTTAACTGATTTTAGTTATAATACAGAAATTTCTTGGATGGGAATATTTGGGGGTAGAAGTCAAATATGAACCAATATGAACAAAGTGATTTGATCTGCTTTTGAGGGACCATCTCAGCTGTCTAAAGAGTAAAGAAGCCCAAGAGTCCATCGGGGATGTTCTGTACTATGGTATGTTGTAGAAAAGCTGACATTATTGCCATTGATCCAAAGGGCATCGTTACAGAAAACCATGGCCAATCTGGGCAACACCATTGTGTACCTTCACAATTAGCTCTTGAAGATCCATTCATTGGTAACATCATTAAATTGAAAGCATTCCAACATGGAGCACCATCAGAAACAGAGTTTTAGCCTTTTTCTTTTACTTAATTCTCCAATTCTTCCAAGAGCATCCCATCACAGAAGATGCTCATCAATCCTTGTTCCTTAAATTCTATGAATGGCATAATGGGAAGCATTATAGAGAGGAACATGTGAAAGTAATTGTATTTCCAATAGTGCTGATAAATTATCCCCAATTTATTCTTACTTTTGATTTGGTAAAAGACTATTTTTAGTCTTTTACCAAATGTTCCCATCCTCCAATATAAGTAAATGCATGCATTTGAAAGAAGGCTTCTCGAAATTAAGATTCACACAGTGGTTATGAAAACAAGCCATCTATATTTTAACATATTTATAATGAAGACTCTGACTCTTAGCATTGTAGAGTAAGAAACTATGTCACAAAGTCACAGACTAAAGTAATGTATGTAATTGTCAGAAAATCAGAACCCCTAGAGTCTGTGTAAGGTGTGCACTTGTAATACAACAGGAAACATTTCATTTTTTTATTGAACAGGTAATGTGAAAGCATTTGAGTAACATTTACTAAAACTCTTAATGTAGCTTCAGTGCTTGCTTAGAGAGTATATCAGGTTGATACCTATACACATGTATCAATATCCATCCTTCTACAGATATATTCATACGTACTTCTTATAGAGGAGAAACCTGAGTAGGTATTTGTGACCTCCGTTTAATCACTTATTTTAAGACTACATTTATGATGGAAGTTATTCAACTAATTTTAACTTCTGTATATTTTCATTGATAAAGAACCCACCCCCCTAAAAAAACTCACACAGATTTAAAATGATAACACTACAGAAATTTCAGAAAATCAATACATAAGGTAAGGTTAAGGAGGAATTAATTTAACTATAGCAGAAATATATTAAGTGATCAGCAGTCTCTGAAGGGATATCACTTTGCAGGAAGAAGGCAAAAAAACAAAGCAATATAGAAACAACACCTTGCTCTCAATCTCAATGCAAACGAACACTGGAGGGATGTGTACCCTTGTTACCATGACCTGGAACAGCATGAGAAGGGCTTTCTGAGACAGATAGAATCGCCCCTCTTCCTCTCCTCCATCCTTATCCAGGCATGTCTTCTATATTTAATAGATACTGTAATTTGAAGTAAAATAAATAACAGAGATGGAAAAGATGAATGACAAGGACTCATGGAAACCTAGAATACCATTTAACTAGGTAAAAGCAGAGGGAAGAAAATTCTGGGTATAGTCATTCTAAATATTATTGGTTGTCATGTTTCTGTAGATTGATAAAAACAAAGTAAAATAACAGACTATTTCAAATTCCCATAGTCACATGAAATTCTTCTTGGTCACAGGAACAGAAAATGGTACCATGATTATAAGCCTAGTTCTATTAATCAGAATGCAGAAGCAACAAGCCCCAATTCTCATTGACATCATAGAATAAAAGTTTATTTCCCACTTACACAGGGCTGCTGTGGGTCCTGGACCACTCTCCAGGGCAGCTGTCCTCCATACGGTGACTCAACAATCCAGGTAGCTCTTATTTTGTTTGCCCGAACAAATGAATCACAAGTCTATTTCCAAGATCTTTGCAACAGTGGAAGAGAGAGAAACTAGAGAACATTCCATAGGTTTTTCACTGTCACAAGCAATAATTGACACATTTTCATATCATTGACCAGTACTAATTTCTACCCTAGTCACAAGGATAAGTGCAGACCTTAAAAGGGAAACAAAGAAAGAAATAGGCATTGGTAAATACTAGTAATGTCTACCAAACAACTTGCTAAGTATCTACTAAATGCGTAGTAAAGCTGGGCTACAACTGTGTACCAATTTTTATTTTCCAAATGAGTTCCTCTTAACCTTCAGATACACAGCAATCAGGAGGACACTGGTTTGGAAAGCACTGGTACACGTCATCATGATAAAGTATTTTTTATTTGTGTTTGATGCATAAAAGAATGGAAATAATATCTGAAAGTGACAAAGTAAACATCCTAAGCAAATCAGCTCGGAAACAAGAGTTCAAAGAGATTCAGGGAAGAAATAGGAAGATGGAGGTAAAACATGAACTTACAGAGAGCATAAAAGACCAAGGAAGAAATAACATCTTCAAGAGTATGATAGCGACACTAAAAGCACCTTAATTACAAAAGTAATTAGAGAAAAAAAAAAAAAGAAAATGAAACTGAGAAAAGAAGCAAAATAAATAGAACTAAAGAATTAGAAGGAACAGTGAAATCTTGATTATTGCAGAAGATGAAAAAGTAAAATCCTACTTACATGCCAATGTCCTTGGAAAAGAGAATTGAGTTGATATAGGAGAAAATATATTTAAACCTAAAAATCCACATGGGGAAGCCGATGTAGAAAAGAAAGATTGCCCCTGGTCAGTAACCCCAGCTAATGTTCCAGAAGACTGACCGTGGCAAACAGTCACTCCAGGGAGCCATCTTGGAAGTGGAATTTCCAGCCCCTGTCAAGCTATCCCAGGTGATGCCTGGTGGAACAGAGATGGACCGTCCCTGCCAAGACCTATACAAAGTGCAAATTTGGAGCAAAGTAAATAATTATTATTTTAAGCCATTAAATGTGGGTCTGGTTTATTATATAGCAATAGATGCCTGTATCTTTGGCATTATATATTTATTACAAAGCAAAAGGGAAAATTTTCTGTAAAAATACCTTAAAAATTGATTATCTAGAAATAGATATCCATCCTCTGGGAATCATTGCCTGAAGGCATGGAATAGTGGACCATTCTAGGTGGGCTGAGGCAGGAGATCTGTCTGCTTATTTTATGGGTATGATCACCTGGGAAATATAGGTTGAATATATGCACTGTTAAAGTGACTGCTTGATCCATTTTTATAGCTAAGTAATTAAATGATTCTATTTCTTTTTAGACAGACTAATCTTTTTTTTTAAGAATTTTTTTTTTAATCTTTTTTAAAAAAAATTAATTAATTAATTAATTTATTTATGGCTGTGTTGGGTCTTCGTTTCTGTGCGAGGGCTTTCTCTAGTTGCGGCGAGCGGGGGCCACTCTTCATGGTGGTGCGCGGGCCTCTCACTATCGCGGCCTCTCTTGTTGCGGAGCACAGGCTCCAGACGCGCAGGCTCAGTAATTGTGGCTCACGGGCCTAGTTGCTCCGCGGCATGTGGGATCTTCCCAGACCAGGGCTCGAACCCGTGTCCCCTGCATTGGCAGGCAGACCCTCAACCACTGCGCCACCAGGGAAGCCCCTAAGAGTTTTTTTTTTTTTTTTTTTTTTTTTTAAGAGTTTTTTTGATGTGGACCATTTTTAAAATCTTTATTGAATTTGTTACAATATTGCTTCTGTTTTATGTTTTGGTTTTTTGGCCGTGAGGCATGTGGGATCTCAGCTCCCTGACCAGGGATCAGACCTGCACCCCTTGCACTGGAAGACGATGTCTTAACCACTGGACCACCAGGGAAGTCCCAAGATTAGTCCCAAGACTGATCTAGATAATGAATGAGATATTTTAAACACAAGAAGTCAAAATGAAGATGCCATAGACATAGAAGAGGATGGGGAAATGTCTACGTGTTGAGAATGTCATTTTGATTTAAGTATATTAAATGCTATCCTAAAATGTGCTTATTATTATACATATTTCTCTGTAAATTTGGTTTATCAATGAAAATGTCTTTTCATCAGAAAGTATTATAATAGAAATATAACCCATTAAAATAAAATAACACAAAGATTTCCCATGAGAAATATTTTGATGCTTTTTACAGAAAAAAAAAGAAAAAAATTATGCAAGTAAAAAATGCCAACTGATGAGAAAGCTGCATTTGAAAGAAAAGTGTGACTTATCTTGTGATTTTATACACATTTGACAGTTACAGTAGGTGAAGTAATAATATGGTTCTCCTAAAAGTCAGAACTCTGTCAAAATCTGTTTCCATGGGAAATTATAGATTTAATGGGTAATTCATCTGCTTATATTTTCATATTGCTTAGTGATTTCTAAGATATCTTGCATATCACACTCAAGGCTTTCTCAATATTTTAATGGATATAAATTACCACATTGAATCTCAAAAATTAAATCAACCATAATCACATATTTTATTTGACTTGGAGACAGAAATATTAGGAAATCTGATGTTTTACCACCTATCATTTATTTTAAGCTTATTCTTTCAAAACCTTTTTGTTGTTGTTATTCAGCTTCCTTTAAAAAAATCTGCAGAACTAGTTTTCGAATTGTAGGAAAACATCAATTTTCAGTTGTTTATACTTCCTTCCTGTAAATGGGAATGTTTATACTTCCTTCCTGTAAATTTTCAGTTGTTTATACTTCCTTCCTGTAAATGGGAAAAAGTTATTCAACTTCCTTTAAAAAAATCTGCAGAAGTAGTTTTCAAATTGTAGGAAAACATCAATTTTCAGTTGTTTATAAACACCTACTGTGAGTTGCTCTCCTGGAGTGACAGACTGATTTCATTCATTTTTTTAGGAAGTCTGCCAAATAAAATGTAAACAATCTTAGTTTGCTCTCAGTGGTTCTTTCAAGTAAAAGCGGTGTCCACAAAAAGAGAAAGGGCGGCTCAGCTCACAGACCCAACAGACACATTAGGGATTTTCCCGAAGAAAAACACCACGCACCTATATGCAGCCCACATGCTTTCAGATAGCTTCCATTTCCCCACATATTCCTAAGCAACATAAAAAACATGTACGTAAGCCTCAAGGTTAATTACATTAGGCGCTTGTACTGCTTCGTCAGGACATTCTTATGGGAACTTGTGTTTTCCTGGGAGCAGGATGGATGACAAAGAGAACCTGTTAGAACAGTCGGGCACTGCTCTCCTGACTGCTGCTAAGGCACCCTCACTAAGCACGTCACATGGTGAACAAGACAAATGGTGTCTTGGCTTTACTATGAAAATAGTTTTAAACATCAGACCCCTTTGGGAATTTCCCAGGGGTCCCAAACCGCACTTTGAGAATCACAGCTGGGGAGAAACAGGAAAATGGAAAAACAACTTTTTTATTGAAGTATAGTTGATTTACAATGTTTACTTTCAGGTATACAGCAGTGATTCAATTTTTTATATATATATGTAACCTTTTTCATATTCTTTTCCCTTATACGTTATTACAAGATATTGAATATAGTTCCCTGTGCTATACAATAGGTCCTTGTTGTTTATCTATTTTATATATAGTAGTGTGTATATGTTAATCCCAAATGCCCAATTTATCCCTCTTCCCCGCCTTTCCCCTTTGGTAACCATCAGTTTGTTTTCTGTGTTTTGTGAGTTAATTTCTGTTTTGTTAATAAGTTCATTTGTATCATTTTGTTAAATTCTACATATAAGTGATATCATATGATATTTGTCTTTCTCTGTCTTAATAATAATAATAATAATAATAATCTCTATGGCCATATATTTTAAGACCCCTTCTGTTTCCCCTTCTCACCAAGACCTGTCTGTTTTTAACCATCCCTGCTACAGTAGGATGGTGAGTGGAATGATTGTGAATAAATTGATTTTTTTCTCCCTCTAAGTTCTAATCATGGGGTTGAAAACAAATTTTTTCCAACTTTTATTTTTGCTTATTTGTCTTTTTTCTCAGAACAAGCTCATTCAGACAGACATGTTTATGTAGTTGCTATTTTTGTAAAGTCACAGACTCTACCCCAATCACCACTTCTGCTAAAGTCTCTGAAAACCCAAATTTACTAAAAATACATGTCCCTGGGATTGCCACGTTATCTTTCTCAAAGAGTTGTGACTATCTCATGAAATGATGCATGAAAAGCTCTTAAACTATGACTGCAACATACCAAGCAGGTCTTCCTCCTCCCCCTCTTCCTCCCCCCGTCCCCCTCCTCTCTCTCCTCCTCTTCTTCATTTTTCTTTCTTGAACTTCCTCTGAGCTTAGCACAGTGATTGGCACATGGCAGATAATAGGGGTGTAATAACTGTTTGTCCAGTAGGTGACTTCTGAATGCAGCTGGATCTCAACTTTTCCACGTCTTATTCTCACATCTTCTTTGTTATACAAAGGTGGGGTCTTCTTGGATTTTGGCAATGTGGCTTTTTTTCCTTATTTTTGCTACTGAAATAATGACCCATTATTTCTAAAGTTCATGACCTGGAGTTTATTTTTGGTATCAACTATACTTAGGCATCATTAGACACAAATAGAACAAAGGATCATAAATATATTTACAAAAAGTAAGCTGAAAAGCAAAATAATGATTTCTACACAGGATGCCACAAGGTTAGGACCTTGGGCTAAGCATTGGACTTAGCCTGAGCTAACAGATTTTATATGCACTTTTAATGACCTTGTCTTTGAAAGGTTTTATATGAAAGCCACTCTGACATTTTTCAATACTTCAGAAGCCAGAAAGAATTGTGTGTGTGTGTGTGTGTGCTTTTCACTTGACTGGTGAGGAATTTTATATGTATGTTTGTGCCTGTGAATATATGCATTCTTATAATGCAGGAACATGAGTGATGCCAATGGAAAACAAAATTAGTTCATTGACATAATATTAATTCTGGAACTAACTTATTCTCTTCAGGCCTCTTATAAATACAGTTACCAATGCATCATATCCCAGAGAAAGAAAGCATTTTGGAGGACGAATAACGTATGTGAAATTTGTTCTTAAATAACTGCTTTTGGAAGAGTGAAGGAACAAAGTATTCAAGTGGAAGAAGTAGTACTTTAAAACAATTTTAAGCGTCTGTTTTCAGAAAAGCTATAACTGAGATAAAAAAAGGAAATTATTTGAATACTGTGATACAAGTATATATGTATATTGCCAATAGCAGTGATCTGAACTTAAATTTCAGTATGTATGTTTGTTTTCTTATAATAAAATACCAATTCATCTGATCTCAGTTATATTTTTCTAGACATTTTTATATTACCTATGGATTGGACTCAAAGTCATAAGGGAAAGGAATATTCAAAGGCAGTCAGTTTTATAGAGATTGGAATAAGTGTCTTGTAGCATCATCAGCCTCCTATAAGACAAGTCGGTCACATAGAGAAAAGAGCATCTTGCAAGACAGGAGTGAACTCCCTGTTGTAGTACAGAGAACATGTGCTTTGGAATCAGGGAGATTAAATTTAAAAAGTAGCCCTGATGTCTAGTACTTCTGAGTCCCTGACTATTTACCCTCCTGGACCAACTCTGAAGATTAAATAGTCAGCATAAAGCTTCTAGCACTTAGTAAATATTCAGTAATAGTTTGCTCCTTTTAATTCCCTCCCAGTATCACACAGATTTGCAATCTTAATTTCTGAGTGACCTATTTTAAGCTCTACT
The DNA here is from genome assembly GCF_965194825.1 of Balaenoptera physalus. Taxonomy (NCBI): domain Eukaryota; kingdom Metazoa; phylum Chordata; class Mammalia; order Artiodactyla; family Balaenopteridae; genus Balaenoptera; species Balaenoptera physalus. The sequence goes on from NC_138899.1 coordinate 6,675,671, forward strand.
CAGTTTGTCGTTATTCTTTCAGAAAATTTCTTCACCTTTGACAACCTAATATCATTTTAAATTGCCACTGTCTGAATATACCATTCTTTAACCTGTTTCATGTCAATGGATTTCTAGGCTGTTTACAGTTTCTCAGTACTTTGAACACCATTACAGGGAACATCCTTTGACGTGTATACTTCTACACTTGTGTCATTATCTCAATAAGATAAACTCTTGAAAGTAGAACTTGGTTGGCCATTGATTTGCTCAATTAAAGTTTGAGTTATATGGCAAAAGTGCTCTCCTCTCCAAATCTTTGATGAGTTGCTCCTATTCTTAAATAATGTATGATTTATTTATTTAAACCTTGGAAGATTGCAGACTCATTTCTTCAAATGCTTACTAATATGGTGCTTTCTAGGATATTTAAATATTTGCTAATCTAAGAGGCAAAGAGATTTTTAATTTTTTAAAGATATATTTGCTTTCCTTATTTCTTTGATTACTAGTAAGGTTAAATATCTTTTTATATGACATTAATTTTACTTTTCTTTGGGGTAATGATGTTCATAGTCTTTGCTCTCTTTTATATTGGTAATCCATCCTTTTTAAAAATATCTCTGTAAGAATTTTTTCATATTAGAGATATAATGATTTGTCATAGTTATTTTATACATTAAATTAAAAAAATTAGTCTTTTAACCTTATGATTTTTTGACAGAAACCACTTTTTTTAATAATGTTAGAACTGTAAAGTATAATTTTTCTATGCCTCCTAATACTTTTATTGTGCATTTATTCATTCAATATTCCATCCATTTGGAATTCTTTTGATGTTTGATGTTAGATAATGATATTTATATATTTTTCAGATATTCTAGAGTTCTAACACCATTTTTTGATCAATTTATTTTTTTCTCCTCAAAATAAATATGATTTTTGAAGGATATTGAAGCTAGTATAATTTTTGGAACTGCCATTTAGATCTCTTACAAGAATTCTATTAGCAGACTGTTTTATCAAAAAATTAAGAGCATTTTCTACATTTACACTTCAGTGTTTATTCATTATTTTTTCCTACATCTACTTGGAGCATTGGCCATAATCAGGATACTATACTAGGTACTACTGATGGAGAAAAGACAGAGAGGAGTAGAGAGATAAATATAATGCAGTCCCTATTCTCCAAGGCAAATGCCCATTTGGTAGATACCAAACACAGGATCATAAACAATTCAAAGGAAATACAAATATATCCTATTGGGAATGAGGAAAAGAAGATGATACTTTTGATGATAAGAAGAAAACATTTAATGTGAATCCTAAACTCTTAGTATAAAAATGACAATTGAGAAAAGAAAAGAAATACTAGTTGGAGGAAATGGTGTAAAAGACTAAGAGGAAAATGTCAGATATGTTCTTGAAAACAAAACCAAACCTAGATTAGCGTCTACACTCAGAGGAATTAATGACGGAGAAGGCTTAAAAGAAAAGTCTGTGGTAGAGATTGGAGGGCTTTATTATGAGTGCCAGATTGAGTTCAAGTTTAATTAATTACTGAATGGGAAATCATGAAAGTTTTAATGACAAGAATTTTGATATGATCAGATTAACAATGTCAATTATGAAGCAGTTGCAAAACCTGCATAGACTCTTAGCAAACAAATCAAAGAGGCATAAATCCTTGACATATGACATTTTGAATGCCCTGGTGACATCTATCATCCTTTTCTTTCTAAACAGAAAAATATACCTGTTTTTAAGACAATCTGATGTGAAGAAAATTCATAGGTAAATGTTACGGAAGATTTGTCAGTGCTTCTTAAAATTTGGACATCAATTGCCCTTTAGTGAATTATACATATGTAATATCAATATTGGAATAAATAATTTGAAAATAATAAAATAAAACAACTAAAATGTATTTTAAGTTAAAGAAAATATAGGTGTTATATCAATGGAAGAGATGTCATCATTTATAAAAAAAATCTTTGTCAGTGGTGTTAGACAATTTGCTAAGTCATAACTCACGTTAAGACTGATAAGAAAACAAAGACTTTTATACCAAGAAATTTTAGTGCAAAAAGTTGTTGAGCATTTCCTCCTTAAAAATGTTCTGCACATATCGACTTGTTAATATTCTTAGTATATATTATTGTATTTGACTTTAAAATAAAATGTATGCTAACATGCAAGAGGATAATAGTTCATTTTTCATATTGTGCGTAATTAATTTTTTTATGCCTAACATTGTAATTTGATTAAAAAATTTTGCTTGGAGCCTTTTGTTCTGATTTCAAATACTATATATTTATCATTAACTTCTCAGAAATATTGTGACTTGTGCCTGTTTTCATTATTAGAACTGTGATTGTCAATAATGCCTTTGTAGCTATGTGCTCTTCTCTACCTCCAACAATAAAATTAATTTTGTATGAGAAATTTTATTTTTTAACTTATTCTCGGAAAATTTAATTGATTAATTTCTTGTTTTTTTTTTTAAAGGAACCATTTTGAGATATGTCAGAGCACACGGTTCTTTTTTCTTTTTTTTTTTTAATTTTATTTATTTATGGCTGTGTTGGGTCTTCGTTTCTGTGCGAGGGCTTTCTCTAGTTGCGGCAAGTGGGGGCCACTCTTCATCGCGGTGCGCGGGCCTCTCACTGTCGCGGCCTCTCCCGTTGTGGAGCACAGGCTCCAGACGCGCAGGCTCAGTAGTTGTGGCTCACGGGCCCAGTTGCTCCGCGGCATGTGGGATCTTCCCAGACCAGGGCTTGAACCCATGTCCCCTGCATTAGCAGGCAGATTCTCAACCACTGCGCCACCAGGGAAGCCCCGATTGATTAGTTTTAATGAAAAGGAATGCTTCAGTGGATTCTTGTTTCTGTTTGACAAAGTTTTGTAACACACATTGTACGGGGGATCACCTGGCCGATAATACCCAGTTTTCACTTATGTTATCATCATGCTTTTGATCTGAACTTTGATTTTCCAGATGTTTACATAGAATCATCACACTCAGGTACTGAATTTATCTCAGTCTATTCAGAGTCACATTCCTCATTTGCACTGAAGTTACCATATTACTTTTATTGTACTTTATAGTGAGGAGTAGTTTTAAATTACTATTCTTCTCAGTACTTTATGTTTGAATTAACCGCTTTTGAAGGATATAATCATTTTGGTAGACATAACGAATATTAATAAGGAGAATAGAAATTTAAGAAAACTAAACAATGCCATCCAAATTATATTAAAAAATATTTACAAACATACTTTTTATTATCAGTCATGCTGGGCTGAGCACTGTAGCCCTTATAGCTTATGTATAACCTTACAGAGCATAACAGTTTTTAAATCTAATTAATTACTTTGTGAAAAATATAACTAGATAATAATAATTATTATTTTAATAATAATTTAATTTAATTCCACAATATTAAATGAAAACAGGGACATGTTTTCATCTATTATTTTTCTTCAGAAACCAACAGTTTCCTTCTGAGCATAATTTGAGAAACTCTTATTCTTCCCTCAATTTTGTTATCTACCTGCTGCTGTTACTTCCTTTATGATATCAGGTGTGGCAGCCAATCCATTCTTTCTATGCCACCAGTAGATGTCGTAAGGCTTACCTTCCTTCTCCTTTATGTGTTTGTATCACTCTCTTGGAATGACTGACCCAGGCGTGGTGATACCTTCAAGGAGTACAGAAACTTAAATAAGAATGAACATGTTGCCAGGGCTAAGGTATATTCTAGACCTATGAGTCACAGCTCTCCCAAGAAGTAAAAAACATTAGCTTCTAATTTCCCTTTATTGACTGGATGTATGATGGATTATAGATAATAGTGAACAATGGCAAGGAAATCCAAGTGTCCCATGAAATACTGACATTCCGCTATATCCACTTAAAGCTGAAATTTATCCTTTGCTGATAGCATCTTTCCTTGAGTTTACAATAATACGTTTCCTTTTACTTATGAGTTCTGTGTTTAAGTAATTTAGTTACTATTTTATTCTATTTTTAGGCAACTCATTAGTAGAAAATAAATTCAAGTGCTGAAGGAATATGTCAGTTACTAAAATCAGGACTTGATATCTTAGCATATAGGTCAGGACATAATGATCAAGGTACAATCAGAATTGAGTCAGCAGAATAAGCTTTCTGCCCCTTCTGGGAATCCCAGTGGTGCCATACTAATGCAGATGTTAACAAGGGGGAAAACTGGGTACTAGGTATATGGGAACAATCTGTATTATCTTCAAAACTTTTCTGTAAATCTAAAGCTATTCTAAAATAAAAAGTTTATTTAAAAAAAAAGAGTTGAGTCAGCAGATAGTCAGGAATTGTTCCTGCCATAGGTTGAAAGGGAAACAATAGGCAGAAAGGAGAAATCCCTGGAAACAAATTTAGCTCTAGCAAATGAAACTCAAGAGTTAAAGTGGACGGTAGATAACGCCCCTAAAAACTTGGAGACACAGCAGGGAGGGCAGTGGAATTCAAAGACCAAGTAGTAAGCAGTGCTGAGCACTGCAGGGGCATGCCAAGTTTAGGTGTGAGTTCCAGAAGTGAAAATGGGTAGAAAAATTCAGACAAGGAAGAGCCAGAGAGATACAGGAATGACGATGTGGGAGAAAAGCTCCTCCAATAGCCAAATGGATTGCGATAAGTGAGTGTTTCCAGATGGTGTTGGACTAGATTTAGTCAGTTATGTTTGTTCTTTACTTCTCCCGTTGTGAAGAGTTTCTATCCTGGTCTCCAAGGGGTGGTTGATTCCACTTGTAATAGTTGAACTCGTAGGTCAGGGAAGAAAAGACTGTGGGAAAGCTTGTTAGTGATGAGATGAAGATTTGAAAAAGGCGGAGCATGAACAATCAACAGTGGGAAAAACAAAGAAGAAACAGACACAAGAGATGTTTATAAGGCAGAGTTAGGACACCTTGGTGACCAACTGCACCCAGAGGACAAGGAGAGAGCACATAATCCTGCAAGATTCTGAGCTTGAATGATGAGGACATAAAGGTGAGAAGGAAGAGAATGCATTTACATTCAGACATGCTTCATTTGAAGTTGCAAGGCTACACGCAGGTGGGGACATCTGCAAAGCATTTGAGCGTATAGGTTGAGAAAACTGGAACAAATCAGGGTTGAAGATAATCATATATACAGAAGTAAATTTCCACGATTAGGAGTGGATGAGATTATTAAAGCAGAGTTTTATGGCAGGAACATGATCTAGGGAAGAATTTTGAAAAATGTTTAAGGGCTAGGTTTATGAAGAGAAGCCAGTTGATGAGATGAAAGGCATGTTGGTCAAAGAAGTAGGAGACTCCGGAATATGCAATAACGTGTGAGTTTAAGGAGATGTTTGCATGGCTTTTCTTTCTCAAGGGCTGGAATAATTTTCAGGTGAGGTGCCTGTGGCTTCGCGTGAAGCCTTTCATTGTGTGTGTTGGAATGAAAGAGAGGCAGTTACACATAATCATTGTATAGATCATCATGATCATCATTATTATTACTATTATTATTATTCCAAGGATAAGGCATGTAAGCACAAAATCATTAAACACACATTATTTGATACAGTTTGCAAACATGGTGAATTCCTAATTGTCCCACTGATGTAGTGGATTTTCAATGTATCTCATGCCAAACAGATAAATGTGTTTCTTCTCTCCTCCTCTAGGGTAAGAATAGGTTTATGCTGTCTTCACTAACTCGCACCCAAACCAGAGTCTCATGGGTCTGAGCAGGGGATGGATGGTATATCTAATTCCTGGCGTTACATTTACCAATACTTCCCAGTTACAAATATCAAATTCTGAAACTAAACGTAAATATTTAGTGAGAGGCAAAGGTGTAGATGCACTTCTCTCTGAACAGGATTCATGCTAGACAGTGGAGGAGAGGAGATTGCTACAAACAAAGCAGAGGAGGGCAGTGCCTGGAGAGGTCTTAAAAAGAGGAAGGAAGGGGTTGAGGAGGTGGAAGTGTTGAGGCTTGGAGCCCAGACACGGAGGACTAGCGACAGAGCCTTGAGGAAAGTTTCTGATAAAAGCTAAAGTGTCCTAGCACCCTTCATTTTAAAGGTCTGGGATGGTAAAGTGCAAGATGAAACTACACGAAGGCCCTCTTTTCATCAATTCTACATCAATTCACAGTCCAATACAAAGAAAGCAAATACAATGCTTGCTTGGTTTTTTCCTTTATTAAATACAAGGAAAGCTTTGGAACCAAGAAGGCCATGTCCAACTCCAAGAAAACACTTGTGCGTACTGCTTTATGCCTTATTATTCAGGAAGTTGGTAATTTGGCAAATTAAAAGTCAGAAAAGAAACTATTTCTGGAGGAACAAAGATATTTTGTATTTTCCTGCTTCTCACATTACCATCTCACGATTTCTTTCATAATAAAGGCATGTCCAATAGTTTTGATTCACACATACCAAATCTATTAACTTTTACCAAGTTACCAATTCTAAATTTAAGAAACATTTGTAAAATCACCTGCAGTCATTCAATTTCATGTAAATAATAAGTTTATATAGTCATGTTGAATATAAATGCTCAAGTATATTTGGGTACAATAACAGTAATCCCAATCCACGAGTCTTTACTCTAATTTTTTCTGACAATATTATTACCTTAGCATACGCGTCATTCTGCCTCTCACAGAAAGCAGCTCTATTTTTTTGCCTATACTCCTACTTAACAGCAGTCATTAATTTACTGATACCCTGTCTATCAGGCCCACATCATCTTGATTAGGGCTGTTATCCTAATCAAAAGGCTGATAATTAAGACTATCCATCTGTAGAGTTCTAAGTGCTAAGATGAGTTGAAGATCCTAATTAAGATTATTTAGGTGTTACTTAAATGCCATCATTTGATTCAGCTAATCATACCAGTAGGTACATTAGATTTGCATTAATGTTCTTCTGAAGCCAGCAGCTATTTAGGTAAATCAGAAGTGTATATTAAAGACACTATTTCAAACATCTTTATTTGAAAGTGATATTGAGACAATATGGCAAGGTAAGCAGGATGTTAGAACAGCTAGGTTATTTCAATGTTTCTTAATTTACTCTATGGTAATAAGTGGAGTATTTAAAATAAACAGCCTTTTATTGAATTTGCTGTTTATCTTTCATCATCTTGCACCCTCACTCTCTCATACACGCACACGCAGGCCAAAAGTGATGCATTTTTACCAGTACTTCCCATTTTGTCACCGAAACTTACTGTAATATGCTAAAAGTCTCTGCAAACTAAGTTTCCTAAATAGCAATGCTTATGTTCAATAAACGGTATTTGTCCCAATCAATGCCTGATGCCGCCTTGCAAAAAATTAATAACAGAATACTTAGTTTTTGAAAGTCACATGAATATCTAATTATCCTCTAATAAAAACAAGCATGAAAATTAGTACAGTAAAATATAATTCATTAATATCTTCTTTTCTCTTACTTTATCCTTGGTTAATAGAAAATACAAAATAGATTACTCTGTTTAAAATTGTATAGGTATAATGGACTAAAGTGTGTTCTTAGTAACCTATGCTGTGTTGCTTTCAGTTTACTTTTACCCACATTTTGATGATGAATAATGTTACTATTTGTAGAGGGGAGGGGGTTGCATTTATTTGAAAGAATTATTCTTACAAAGTATGGGATCTATATATATATTTTTAAAGGTGCAACCCATTCTTTTTTTTTTATTTTATTATTTATTAATTAATTTATTTTTGGCTGTGTTGAGTCTTCGTTTCTATGAGAGGGCTTTCTTTAGTTGTGGCGAGTGGGGGCCACTCTTCATCACGGTGCGCGGGCCTCTCACTATTGCGGCCTCTCCCGTTGCGGAGCACAAGCTCCAGACGCGCAGGCTCAGTAGTTGTGGCTCATGGGCCCAGTTGCTCCACGGCATGTGGAATCTTCCCAGACCAGGGCTCGAACCCGTGTCCCCTGCATTGGCAGGCAGATTCTCAACCACTGTGCCACCAGGGAAGCCCGTGATCTATATTTTGAGTTCTCTTGTTCTGGTGTGAAAAGGAAAGAAAACATATACTTGAGTTTTCTGTTAATGTGCAACTTCTGACATCGTATTAAGAGATGTATTTCAGGTGGGACAAGCAGAACTGATAAAAAGGGATATCGTATAAGGAAAGGGAAGTGAACTAAAGTTTATAAAGTTTCTGCTTTGTGCTCTATATGGTTTGTAACATATATTGTAGCTATTACAACTTTTTGTTCCGGGGTAAAAGTGTGTGAATGCCTGTTAAATATCTATATTATTTACACATCGAATCAGTTCTAAATTCCTTAAGTGTATAGATATTTTAATGTTTTTTTTTACTACTGAATATTGGACTTTTAAGGATATGCATGATTTCTAGAAATGACTACTCATTTTTCATGATTTATATCATATACTAATACTTGTGTTTGAGATATGGCATACTTTATAACTCATATGATGTTCAAAGACACTGCTTTATGTTTCAAATCATAATTTTAAAATATAGCTGGCTTTAACTTTCATAATTTCTACAGTAACCTTTAAAAATCTTAGGGCATTTGTAAGTATCAACCTATTGTCTATACACACATTAATAAAACAATTACAATTATCCAGATGCTCCAGTGTCATTTTCTCTGCCCTCAGCTATTAAGGGGTTGGGTGGTAAACTTAGAGATAGTGCTTAAACACCCCAAAGAATAACATGGAGAACAGAGTAGCTCAGGTAACCAGAACATTGCCTAATCAGGCACTGAATAATTTAGAGATGAATATATTTGGAACTATTAAAACATTGAGGCTACTAATGACAGCACTTAGTAGTCTCAGTTTTCTTGAAAAGTGACAAAAATTCCTTATTTATGGCTCTTTTTTTATAATGTGACCAATGTATATTTTGCCTTAATGGTTTACTAAAATTAATTTGCTTTTACTACAAAGAATACACATTTACTTGAAATTTTATTTACATTGCCAGTAAAACCCTAATTACTTTAAGTTAACCTGTAGCCTTCTTGATAGATGTCTATTTCATTTTGTTGAATGATATTTTTGTTTTGAGAAACTTACTGAACATTAAAAATTGTGAATAAGAATGAACATAAGTTGTAAATATAAATTCAAGCATAAAATATTGCAAATGTGCTAAGAGTAAGGTTACCATTATTTATTGGGCACGTACTATTGTGTACTAGGCACTTAATATATATTTTACCCTTCACCACCCTGTAAATGGACATGATTGTCCTCCTTTGACAGCACTAATATAATTAACATCACCCAGCTAACTCTCAGTATTTCTGAGAACATCTTTCTCATCTACAAAGTGGGAATAACAATATCTACTTTTTACAGATATTTAAGACTCAAGATTCTTGTTTTCACATTTTTTTCTTAAAAAAAGCTCATCTTGCAATCTTTCTCCTCTCAGTAAATGACAACTTCATTCTTCCATTTCCCGGGTTAAAAACCCTTGGAGACATCTTTGATGGTTTTCTTTTCTCTTCATTCCATAATTATTTCATAAACAAATCCCATTAGCTTCCTTTCATCATGCATCTGTATTCCCACTTCTCACTATCATTACTGCATTAATTCAAGCCCATGCTTCGCTGGTAGGATGACAACAGTAGTCCCCAAAATAGCTCCCTGTTTCCGCTCTCACCACCATGTCCTGCCCACCCAGAGTTTTCAACCCAGTAGCCAGAGGAAGCTGTAAAAATGCAAATCAGTTCATGCCACTTGCTGTGATTTCAATGTTTGTGTTCCCCCCAAAATCATACTTTGAAATCCTAAATCCCAATGCCATGGCAGTAGGAGGAGGGACCTTTGGGAGGAGCTTAAGTCATGAGGGTGGGGCCCTTATAAGTGGGATTAGCACTCTTATAAGCAAGACTCCCGAGAGCTGCCTCACCCCTTCCAGCACGTGAGCATTCAAAGAGAAGTCTGGGACAGAAGAGGGCCCTCACCAGACCATGTTGACTCCCTGATCTCAAACTTCAGCCTCCAGAACTGTGAGGAATAAGTTTCTGTTTTTTATAAGCCATCCAGTGTGTGGTACTTTGTTACAGCAGCCTGAACGGACTGAGACACCACTCCTGTGCTCGGAATCCCCCAATAGCTAAGTCAAGATGTTATCACTGCCTCCTTCCTATATTACCCACCCACCCACCATGACCCTCAGCACTCTGTTCCCGGACATGAAGACCACTCCTGATTGCAAGCACCTGTGGCTCTTCTCCTAGGAATTACACTGGCTGTACAGTTGGTGATGGCTGCGACAGAGCAGCCTGGAAGCACAGAGAGTTGATACCCCTGGGAGCAGCCCTCAGCCAATGACAGAAGGAAGCGGTGGATTAGACTTCAGCATTCTGAGCCCTCAGGTGAGACGGGTCTGAAGTCTGCCATGTTATCTCCCAGAGATCCCAACAGAATGCAATTCCAGTTGCCCTGGGCAGTAACCAGCTGCTGAATGATCTCTATATTTGCTCCCTCTCCCACTTCAGTACTGCTATTTCCTAGACTCTCCTCCCAAATGAACACCTCAGCCTCAAATCCTTGTCTCAGGGATTGATTCTGCATGAGCCCTTCTTGCCCAGAGACAACATCCTACAAAATCTCCTCTGAAAGTAATAAACAGTAATTAAGTACAAAAAGGAATATAAACAAAGAAAATATAAAAACAAGTTATTAGGTTAAAATGAAATTAATTTGGGAAATTAAATAAAGATTAGAATTGTGTGTGCTTTTTTACAGACTCCACACTAATTCAATTTCATTTACATAGACTAGAAATGTATATGATTTTGATTACAATGATCATTCTCACAACTGCAAAGGCTTTTTGGGTGATTCAGGGTATTTGCTTAGCATAGGAACGTTTACTTAGAAAGGACATTTAAAATTTTTTTCACATTGGCTAAAATATACAAGCCAACATTTCCTGCACTTGACCTTAGAAGCTCATCTTTCTGGAATATTTCTTTAGCCTTTGCCAAAGTGTTTACTTTCCTAATTACCTCCTGTTACATTGGTTAAGTTCCCTTATGCTGGCCTGGAGAGTTCTTCTAGCCCACCGGTATTTGCACTTGGAATTTAAATATTTGCCAGAGTACTTGCCCTGTTCTTTAGTCATCAGTTAGCAAAGTCAAACATCATTTAGTCTCCTGCTCCACAACCAGCATGGAGGGAATGCTAGTCTATCTTTCCTTTTTTGTTTATCTGTCCTGGAACAACATACGTTTTCAATGGCAGGGTCACTGATTATTCATTCATTCACCATCCGCTGAACATCTATATGACAGGCACAAAATTTGACCTGTGAATTTAAGGAGCTTTACCCTAATGGGCAGAGACAGATGTGAGCAAATAATTACAAGGTTATTGGACATGTTCTGATGTGCACAACATGAAATGAACACACAGAGGATGAAGCAGGAGCCTCCGACTGGGAAAATGGGGGATGGTGCCCTGGAGGTAAGGAAAAAAAAGTCCTGCAGAAAGAAGTCCAATACCTAGTTTCTACCTTTGTTTAACAGATTGAGATATAATAAACTGTGCATGTTTAAAATGTAGACTTTGATATATTGTATGTATGTGTTTAGACAAATGAAGTCATGAAACTCCACCATAATTAAGGTAATGAACGTAGTCTTCACTCCCAAAAGATTCCTGATGGTTTTTTGTAATTCCTCCCTACTACCAACTCTTTGGATTGTCTCTCCTCCATCCTTTTTTTCTGGGGTGGGGAGAAGGTTGGGGATAGGGAGTGGGGTTTGACTTCTTTCATTCAGAATAATTATTTTGAGATTGATTCTCCTTGTAGCATGTATCCCTGGTTTATTCTTTTTATTACTGAATAGTTATCATAGTTTGTTAATTCATTCATCTGATGATGAAGAGTTAGGATGTTTCGAGTCTTGGGCTATTTCAAATAAAATTGCTATGAAGAATTTTACACACAGAAAGTATAAGTATTCGTAAGGATATATGTATTTATTTCATTTATTTCTCTCAGAAAAGTATTGAGGAATGAAATGACTAAATCGTATGGTAGTTTAAACCTTTAAGAAACTACTAACCTGTTTTCCAAAGTATTTCTATGATTCTTTACTTCCACTACCAGGGTATGAGAGTTCCGGGTCCTCCATATCTCTGCCAATATTTGGTATGGTCATTAAAAAACAATTTAGTCACTCTAAAAGCAGTGAGTGATATCACATTGTGGTCTTAACTTGCATTTTAGTGACTAATGATGGTTACCAACTTTTCATAGTGTTGTTGGCCATACACATATCTTCTCTGGTAATGGATCTCTTCAAATCTTTTGCCCATTTTTTATTGGGTTGTTTGTTTTCTTAGTGTTGAGTTTTGATAGTTTTTTGTATATTATGGGTATAAGCCATCTGTCAGTTACGTGATTGATAAACATGTTCTCCTACTCTGTGGCTTTCCCTACATTTTCTTCAGAGTCAGAAGTTTTTAATTTTGATGAAGTTCATCACTGTTCTTCTTTGTCTGGTCCTTGGCGTGGTATCTAAGAAATGATTGCCTCATCCAAGTTACGAACGCTTTTCTCACATATTTTCTTCTAGAAGATTTAGAGTTTTAAGTTTTATATTTACAGTTAACTTGTCTATCAAGTGCGAGGTATTGATAGATATTTTTTTTGGCTAATAGATTTACAATTATTCAAGCCCCATTTATTTAAAGACTGTCTTTTCTCCACCCAGCTGCCTTTGTGCCTTTGTTGAAAATTAGTTGTCCATAAATGTGTAGTCTATATCTGGACAGTTTATTCTGTTCCAATGGTCTGTTTGTATCATTACATGTAGGACCCCCAGCAAGAGTTAAAATAACCCCCTACATAAACCACAGAGACATTCTTCCTGCTCTGGCAGGTCCAGCTAACTCACTATCCTCCAGGCTTCTTGCACATTCTCTTCCCCATCCCTAGTTCTCTTTTATGTTTCATCACAGATTGTCTCAGAAGTCTGAATTTTTCACCTGGAAATCCTGTTAAAATGTTTTAAATTAGTTGTGCTTGGGTGGGACTCGCAAACTGCATCCCCGAGAACAACACATGTGTATATCCCTTTACAGTACTTAATCTGTCAAATCAGTACTTAAGAACAAAGTTCTTATTCCAGCAGATTTGTTGCAATAAAATCGGTCAGTGGAATACTGGGAAATGTGAGAAAAACATTCCTAACATCGTAGGGTAACTGAGATACTTGCCATCAATTTTTTTTTTTATCACGTCAGTGATTCCATCTTATGAAAGCATTTATCTGTTTTGCAGTAGATTTTTAATGTGCTAGAATTCCCAACACATATTAGGTGAATTTTAAAATTATATTAAATGGAATTATATTTTATAATAGCTTGAGTAAGAATATTCATATCTGATATGGAGTTAATACCTGAAATATACAAGGAACGCATACAAATCAACAGCAAAAACACACATACCTCAATTAAAACATGGGCAAAGGATCTGAATAGACATGTTTCCAAAGAAGACATACAAATTCCCAGCAGGTACATAAAAAGGTGCATCGCTAATCATCAGGGAAATTCAAATCAAAACCACAGTGAGATATCACCTCACACCTGCTAGGATGTCTATTCTCAAAAAGAATAGAAAACCAGTGCTGGCTGGGATGTGGAGAAAAGGCAACCCTTATGCCCTGCTGGTGGGAATGCAAACTGGTGCCGCCACTATGGAAATCATTATGGAAGTTCCTCAAGAAGTTAAAAACAGAATTACCATATGATCCAGCAATCCCACTCCTGGGTATATGCTGAAGAAAAATGAAATCATTATCTGAAAAGGATATCTGTATTCCTGTTGTACACAGAAGTGTTATTCACAATAGCCAAGGTACGGAAATAATAGCCTATGGGTCTGTCAGTGAATGAATGGATCAAGAAAATGTATACATATGTTCCATTGTATATAGTTCATTGTGTATATATATATATGGAATGGCCTATATTCAAAGGAATATTATTCAATCTTTTAAAAGAAGGAAATCCTGTCATTTGCGACAACATGAATGAAACTAGAGGGCATTATGCTGAGTGAAATAAGTCAGATGGAGAAAAATAAATACTGGATGGTGTCACTTATATATGCAATCTTAAAAAAAAAAGGTTGAACTCGTAGGAAGAGCAAAGTAGAAAAATGGTTGCCTGGGGGTGGGAGAAATAGGGAGAGGTTGGTAAAAGGGTACAAACTTTCAGCTCTAAGATGAATAAAGTCCGAGTGAATGTATAACATGGTGACTATAGTTAATAACACTGTATTTGATAATTGAAATTTGCCAAGAGAGAAGGAATTAAATGTTCACACCAAACAAACCAAAAAAAGAGGTAAATATGTGAGGTGATAGATGTGCTAATTAATTCAGTGGAGAGGCGTCCTTTCACAAGGTATACGTATAACAAATCATCACACTCTACACTTTAAATATCTTACAACTTTATTTGTCAATTATACCTCAATAAAACAGAAAGAAATAAAAGGCAAAGCTATCTTTTGGATTACAGAAAGAAAGAGTACCAGTCCTATTCAAACGGTTAAAGACAATTAAAAATATGGCTATGATTAAGTGAAAGAAAATCAAAATCAGTTCTTAATGATTCTGAAAGCATGTGACTAACAGCACTAAGATAGCAGCAAGCCTGTGAACCCTTGGAGAGGGGAAGTAATTTACTCCAGACAAATGAGCTCATCCTCACGGGCTGCTTTGCAAGGAGCTCTGGGACCAGTCCTGCCTCTCTTGCTGTACAAACCTGGTGCAAGTTTCCAGACCTGCTGAAGGTGTCACCTCCTCCTCGTGGCTGGCTTTTCCCCCTTGTTCTGTGGGTAACTGTGAGGTAGTCTTGGCACCAAGCCAGGCATTCTGCATCCCAAGTGAAAACCACACAATAAAAACACCCTCTTCTTGTGAAGATAGTTTGAAAGCTTGTGTGAGGCCTCAACACGTTTCTTGATGAATTCTCTGTGGATTCAACTTTGCTTCTTGCTGAGAAGTGTTCACTGACATGGCCTTCTGGTGTTGAAATATTTGTATTTAATTTACCTTAGCATATGGCGCAGAGACACCCTAACCCTGATTTGACTCATTTAAGAATTAATATTATTTATACTTGCTTGCTTATAGGTAGAGTTTCTATGTTCATACAGGCAGCATCTTTCCAAGACATCAGTCTAACAAGTAACCCAGCCATGAAGTTATTCTCAAAGGTTAAGTATTTGTTAAAAAAATATATGTCAGGAGCTGGAAAGACACGGACATTGTAGTAACCATATCTTATTAGGCTTTTGCTATATGAAACACATCGTGTGGCTGGGGTCAGGTCCTGTTTAAATGCACGTGGGATATTTGCCCTTGCTTACACAGCCATATGTGGCCCAGGGAATCATTTTCATGTCCACTGTAATGTAATACAAGGATGCAAATGAGAATTTCTATTACATAGAAATAAAGTACTCTCCCTATACCTCTTTAACTCTCCAACATTTCGTATGTCATCAAATATTCCTGGCAAAAATGTATGTTAGAAAAATGTAGATTAGAAACGTATATTTGTGCATAGCAGGTTCATGGAAAAATACAGCCACATTTTTGGTGGCTGTAATGGAGAATTCGGGAAGTCTTTCCCTGTGACTGAAGGATGACGGAAGAAATGAAGAGTTTTCCTATTTACTACAACTTGCTCCTGGCTTTGAAGAATACTTTGCTCCAAATCTGTGGCTCTGTGTGCCTCCTTAGCCTGGTGGACTCTTAGCTATGTTCTGACTTCAATTACTTACTCTGAAGCTTAAAATGACACTGCAAACTTTTTTCAGCTAGGGAGACTGTAGGAAGGGAAGAGAAAGCAAAATCTATAGACTTTCTCATTCTTTCATTTTTTTTCTCTTCTGGATATGTCTTTCTTCCTGCAGATTTTTTTTCTGTTGCAGTTTGTGTCAAGGGAAAGGAGAGTTTCTGACTTCTTGGAGATTTTCACTTCTTATCACTTTTCAGAGGAAACCCCCTGCAGTACTTCCCGTCATCAATTTTCCGTCTCCCCCTACTTTGCCCACAGCTCCACTGCTAGGAAACTTCCTGTGTCATATGTCTTCCGGCCTGCCCTGTGGTTAAGATGTCAGGCCTGTTTGCAGGATGACACAGAAGGATGAACGGCACGGAAAAGGAGCCCACAAGCACGGCAGACATATGTTCGATGTGTACTTGAAGGTAATGTGATGAAGATCACATTTTGCATCAAGGGAAAGAAGGATACGTTGGTTAACAGATGGTACTGGGCCAATTGGCTAACCATGTGGAAAAGGAAATAAAGTTAAACCCCTACCTCACAACATGCATCGTAATAAAATCCAGATGAATTAAACCACAGAACTACTGAAATAAAACAGAAGTGAATATATACTGTTGGCATAAAGGAAGCCTATGGAAGCACACATGCAAAGACAGAAAGTAAGGGAAAGACCAATAAATCTGACCACATAGCATGAATTTTCTCCCTGGTAAAGAAGCTAAACTACAGACAAACACATAATTTGTAATATATAGCTGGAACATTAATATTTAATTTATAAGTATCTCCTAATATTAACTAATGGAATACATCATTAGAAAATCGAACCTAAGAAAGTGTAGGCGAATAAACAACAAATACAAGTTAATGCAACAGTCAAATTTTATCTTATCTATAAGATGGGAACTTAAAATGCATTATTCAGTATTTACAAGGCTGGGGGAAAATACAGCCTCTCATATATACCTTAAGGTTTAAATTGGTTCTTCATGGTGAGCAATTGGAAAAATGTATCAAAAGCCTTAAAAATATGTACATTTTTCTGCCAAATTCCATTTTTAATATTTAAGGAAAACTTAAAATCAATATGTTATTTAAAATATTCAAGTATTGAAAACAATTTACATATTAAATTATAAAGGTTTGCCTAAATAAATTATAGCACAAAAAAGGGGATGCTATATATCTATTTTAAAGTTTTTGTAGGATATTATTTAAAACCATGGGTAAACAATTACTACTTAGTTATTAAGTATGAATTAATGGCATACATGAAATTTTAAAAAAACAGTATATAAAGTCTGACAACTTAAAATGTATATATTTATACATTTTAACGAACTGATGAGGTTTATATTTTTTTAAATGCACTTTTTAAATCAAATAATAATGTTTAAAAAGTGTAATCGCTATTTGTACATATCACACAATGTTATAATAGGTTTCTTTAAAATCAAACGAATTGACAAATGTCCCTTTCATAAACTTTTTTTGATTATTGCTGGCAGGTAATTAGGTGATTAGAAAAGGATAAGCAGATACACTGGGGAAAATATGGGAAAATTTTGCTTTTCAAACTTATTTTTCCTGCCAGTTTTATTGAAATATAATTGACAAACATACTGTATACATTTAAGGTGTACAGCATAATTCAAACTTTTATTCCTTGGTTGAAATAAACCATGTTTATTCCATGCTTCTACCTTTCCATGAAATTCCACCAACCACTGAGACCTGTTCACAAATTTTGCAATAATTAACCTCTATCCCTTCTTTTCATTTTCTCTGATTTTAATTCATGAATGTATTTTTTACGTGACTTCCTCAATTTCCTGGTACGTAAAATGGGAATAGTATTCCCAAGTTTTAGGATTGTTTGAAGAGCAGATATAATGCAAATACAAACCCTTGTGCGTGTTGAGGTGAGTTGATCTTTGAAATTCAAAGTCTTGGAAATCTGCTGGAATTCTGGCAAGGGTCAGGGGACTTGATGTTTAACCAGTTTCCCAGGCCTGCAAATCCACAGGCTGCTGCATGGGCTTTCCTGTTCCAAAACTCATTATCCAATGCATTACCATTGATTTTCCTCTACAAGGCAATTTATCTCAGCCATCTTTGATGCAGTGAATATTATCTAAAAGTGGGGAGACTGAGAAGTTATGAGAACTGTTTTGAGTCACCCTATTCTTTCTGTAAGAATGTGTTCCTCTTTCTAGCTGCTTCCCTTTAAGCTCAGTACATAACAATTACCACTGTATCTAAAACCTCATTAATTTGCTGTCCTAAATGATCATCTCTTTCAACTGTTAGCAACTGGGGGAACCAATCAGAGCCTTTGGAAGTTTGGTCTTTCTCTTCTTTCATCCCACTAGTCTCTGTGAAGTATAGAGTGATTGCAAAGATTTATTTTTCCCCTAAGATCGATTGGCTTGTTTGTCAAAACATATTACTTTTCTCCATTTTACTGGAGAAATTAAAAATTAATATTGCACCTAATACATAATATCTGCTAATTATTGTGCATAAAATTGCTAAATAAAAGTTTGCTGTTTTACTGTTGTTTTCTTAAATGATCTTCATTTGTCAGCTATTACCCCAGAAGACCAAATGCAGAGATTCTCAAGGAAACTATTTTTTCTTGTATGAGCAGTGGTCGTTGTCCTAAAGACATATCCTTTTTGATAAGGCAGGGGTGTGAATACACATGTTGTGCTTCTATATGTGGTAGACACCGATCCTTACAGGTTTGCTACAGGAAAAATCTTTACAGGGTTTTCTGTATTCTCAAAATGTAAAAACAGAAAAGCACAAGGGATGAAATGAAAGTAGAAAGTTGCAGTCATGGAAACCTTCAAATTCCACCTCAAATAGAAAACGAGAGAGTCCTTTGGCCATTTTGGAGTAAGACTGTCTACTTTATTCAGTATCACAGAATTTAAAAAATTGAAGAAGATATGATTTGAGGACTATAATTAAATTTCCTTTCTATGTAACATATTTAGAATGCAGAACTGGATCTCCAAGTTCATCATCAGACCACCTTCACAGCCTTTAAAAGGGCCACAGGTAATCTTGCCAAGGCAGAGAAATATCTGCCTTATTCATATTTCAGAAGATAAGGCTATTCTACCTTACTTAGTAAGGTATTTATATCTTTGCTGCACTAGAAATCATGCCCTAAGCTTATCTGAATCTCCCTTGCTGCACTTCAATAGATTGATAACTAGTTCTATTTAGTTTGAGATTTATGCGTATTCCATTTGATTCAAGGAAGTTAAAAGTGTTTATGACTATTTATCACATCCTAAGAACCTCCTGGTATGCAGGATTTGGAATCAAAATACATAAATTCATGCCCCATCTTCATCATGCATTCACTGTATCACATTCAGCAAGTTATATCTCCTCTCTAAGCCCTAATTTCTTCCTCTGCAACAGTAGAACTTATTTTCTGAAGTCGTGAGAAATCAAATAGGATAATTCATACAAAGGACTTTGTAAATTAAAACACGATGCCACCTAAATATTGGCCACTTTTAATACAGTAAACATGTTCAGTCAACATGATGTCTTGGATCATTCTTTTTAATAATTAAAAAAACAACAACATTGTACCAGATTGGTTTGTCATGCCAGACTTTGTTTCTGAAATGTTAAAAACCTGCCAATTTATATCAGCAATGTTATAAACCTGCCAATTTATGTCAGCGATATATTGTCCTGATCTCAAAATATAGGATCAATTTTTAACTTCCTCTTTCTGTATTAGCTTGTATGTCTATAATGACTAAATCTGTTCACCTCTCCTTAAAATGTCTCTCCCATCCATCCCCCCTCTCCATCCCTGTATGTTTCCTGTATCTTCAACTTTGGCCAAGGAGAAACAGATGTGTCAGACAGACTTATGTTTGAATTCTCCATCTGCTGGTTCCTATTTGTGTGACCTTGGTTATACTGTATAATCTTAAACTTCAATGTTCTCACCTATAAAGTGGGGATAAAACAAACTTGTCACAGTGATTAAATTTAATGAAACTTTCATTATAAACTTTCTGTGTTCAAAATTTTCAATTTTTCACTAAATAAAGTTTAAACTTCTCAGACAGACTTTTGAGACCAGTCCCCTGCTCCCCATCGAACTTTTATCTCTTAATTCTTCTCTTATCTTTATCATCCTCCATGAGATTTTGCTGCCTTGACGTTAGAGGCACAATACTTACATCCTAACAATACCTCTTAAAATAAGGTAATTAAACCTTTGATTCCCTTGTTTTGATATGGATTAAGGAAGGTTTTCTGCATGTATCACAGAATTAATTTTTAGGGAAAATGTGCTAATCTATATCACTGAATATTGGAAGATGCCAAAACTACTTATTTGCATTACTAATTGGCATACCCTTTGGCTCATAATGCGACTGGCTGAAATAAATTTTTCACCATACCTCTTCTGTCTCTCTAAATGAGAGTGACTGACTACAAGCGGAGAGATGGAATCTTTTTCATCCACCGTTCTTTTCTACCAATGAGATGCAGAATCAAACTAAAATGTATAATATTCATTCACCCATCAGATTTATTCACATAAAGGTTGGGGACCAGATGATGACATAACCTTATTTTTTACAGTCTGCTGAAGCTCTCAGGCTTTAAACATCTAAAATGTTTATATTTGGCAAGCATTTCTCACGACCAATCATACACAACTATAAAAATATATGAGGAACAGTGTGAAAAGAATTGTTTCTTTTCTATCAAACATGCCTATTTCATACTGTACATAGCACAGTGCCTAGCAAATAACTCTGAATACATGCTCCTTAATGACTGAATTAAACATATTGTATATTTTTTCTAAATGCATTTCTGCCTAATTAATCACACTTAAATGATCAGTATTTGGATAATAGGCTTCACTGTGCATTAATTTTAAGGAAAGAGCTAGAACTCTGAGCACTCAGGTAAGGCTAGGGAACGGGTACTGGGGGGGTGGTGGGGATGAAGAATGTTTCTGGGGTGGCTCCAGCCCAGAGAAACGTCAAGGTCTAAGAAGAGTTTGATTGTGGAACTAGGGGTACTTCACTGCAGACCTGCATCCATTTATCCAAAGTCAGAGCAAGGACATGAAACAGATCATGGGAGGTTCAGAATGAATTCATTTACCACCTGTCAAGAGCAAGACAGGTAACCAGGTCAGAAACCAGGCAGCCAGAGATGAAAATAGATGAGATGTTAAGAAATATAGGCACAGATGGGAAGTTGATGTCAGGAGCCGAAGAGACCGGACAAAACACCTTGGTGGGTAGAACATTATCACTGCACACAGCGATTGCCTACAGAGAATGCTCAGTGAATGCTAGGGAATCAACAAATAAATTAATAGGACAAATATAAAAGCATTACCGTATAGAGGATCTGATAAAATTAGCTTCTTTAGAACTGGTTCTTTAAGGCTGGAGCCCAACAGAAGAAAATTTACAGAAAAATTCTAATTTAATGTAAGACGATTTTAAGATTCTATGTGGCTAGCTTGAGTCTTTTATGTGAAACCCTTTACGTGGAGCCACTCACTGAAGTGAAGAGGGTGTGAATAGGTAAAAGTGGCAGCTAAAAGTGAGAACATAACCACATTTGTCAGTTTTGTATGGATTTGAATAGCCAAAAATGACCGGAGCTAAGAAAATTAGATCCCAAAATCAAAATCAGCTTTCTAGTTCCACCTAGGGACTAGCCCTGTTTTCAAGAGTCAGTCTTTCCAAGTGAAATGTTTAATCAATTTAATTATATCGAGAAAGCTGAATTGTTGCTGTTTCTTTTATTTCCCTTTATTTTTTCAAATACTTTTAGCAAATTGCTTGTTCTTCAACCATGAATAAAAACAGCAAGAACATTCTCAAAAAAAAGCATATTCCTTCTCAGCAATAAGCCCGATTCCTTTGATGAGCAAAAGAAATTCTGGTCTGTCTTAATGGATTGTTGGCTTTTCATAGAGTAAGGTTATGAATTTAAATTACAAAGAGGGACAACTGGAGAATCCTGGTGTAAACAAGGTAGTGGAACAGTGACCATTGCCAAGGCTGGTATTATTTAGGGGTTTTATAAATGATCCAGAAAGATGGCACAAATTGAAATCTCCTTCTTTGCAGATGACATTCAGTTTTTGGGAGTAAGGAAAGGCCAAGATAATAGAGGTAAATATCTTGTTTTTTTCTAGCTGTTTTGTATTCCAGCTGTTACTTTTGAATGTGCCATTATCAACTTACTGATATACTTTACTATATAGCACTGTGTCTACCTTTCAAAACTTGTGAATGTGAGTTCTTATTTACAGATTCAAAAAACCAACATCAGAATATGGTAGATGTCTCAAGATCATCTGAATAAATGTTCTGGCCCTCCCATTGTGATTCTGAGAATCATATCGCTTTTTGAGAGGCAAAGAGAAAAGATTGAAATTTGGAGATGATGTTAACAATCCTAAAATGCTTTTATAGGCAGGACTATTATCATATACTTTTAATTAGAGGCATATTCAATATAAAACAAGTAATGCATGGTGGTGCCTTAGTTGGGGTAAGAAAAAAAATGCCCTATTCCCTTGGTGCTGAAATTAACTGATTTTCAATATCTTATGCAAATCATTTAATCTGTTTGTATAAAATTTCATGTTTCTTTTAATTAAAAAGTACTAATGATTTAAAATAGCACCCATGATAATTGAAAGTCAAACTAATTTTCAAATTATACCTCCTCTCTTCTGGTAAGGAAATGGAATCAAGAGTATGTGTCAGAAGGAACTTTGCTGATGACAATATGATAAATATCACTCTATTAGTATTTCTTTGTAGCTAGATATTTTTGACAATTCTATTGTATTTTGGCTAGTGAGTTATGTGAGGTTTATGTTATCTTAATTTTGTCCTTTCCTTACAATATATCTAAATTTTTAAGAATATATAAAGTAATAATTAAAAATCCTCAAAGTAACAAAAAAAGATTGTACTGTGATATTTGGCTGGGTTGACTTAATCAAATTATTTATATAATTATATAATTCATCCCCCTTAAATTATAATTTTGGTAAAACATGTATTCCTTTTGAAAAGAAATTATCCTATATATTTTACATATTTTTGGCTAACTCAATCTTTGATTTAGGAATAATCAAAGTTCATAAACTGTGTCTACATGTACAAAATCACTGTCAAAAAACAGCTTTTAATCAGCTCTGCACAAAGGCCTGGGGATATTTGCAAAAATTTGAGAATAAAAATTGGGGAGTAGGCAAAGGTTCTTGAAGCCAATAATGTGCAGTTTTCCAGTTCTCCACATGAACCTCCTATAACCCACAAGTCAAGGGTAGAGGGTAGACTAAGTAAGCAGGGTAAAGAGTCTCCACACCTTTTCTTTGTATAAAATAATTTGCATTGTTTAGAGTATCCACACCAGCCTTCTTAGAAACTTTATTATGCAGTTTAACAATGAGAACAAATTGACAATCAACTCTATCACACTAATATTGTACATGAGAATCTAAGGTCCTGATAAGTTATATGGTTTTTGGAAAGTCACACTTGTTGTCGATGGAAAAACTAGGATTAGAATCTGTCTCCTTTTTACAATATTCCATGATTAAAAAGAAGACTTGCAATAAAAATGGCTGCAATAGTCAGACTTTCTACAATGTGGGTGGTAAATTTAGAGAACTAACCTAAAGGATACATTTCAACAAATCAATTAAAAAAAAAAAAGTCTAGCCTATGATCAATTGAATAAAGCTTATATTTTTTCTAAAGACAAAATTACTTTTAAGAGGGCTTCCCTGGTGGCGCAGTGGTTGAGAATCTGCCTGCCAATGCAGGGGACACGGGTTCGAGCCCTGGTCTGGGAAGATCCCACATGCCGCAGAGCAACTAAGCCCGTGAGCCACAATTACTGAGCCTGCGCGTCTGGAGCCTGTGCTCCGCAGCAAGAGAGGCCGCGATAGTGAGAGGCCCGCGCACCGCGATGAAGAGTGGCCCCCGCTTGCCACAACTAGAGAAAGCCCTCGCACAGAAACGAAGACCCAACACAGCCAAAAATAAATAAATAAATAAAAATTTAAAAAAACAAAACAAAAAAACACATAATGGGCCTTCTGCAAAGACTTGAAGATTAAAAAAAAAAATTACTTTTAAGTATTTCTGACTAGGCTCTAGTTAACCATGTTAACTAGTTAACCATGATCAGCTCCCGCACAGCACTATGGGTAAATGCAATGCTCCCAGGGAAATGAACTTCTATTTCCTGGCTATGCGGGGCCTCACTGTGTACTAAACAGTGCGTGGAGTGATGATGCGTGCACGCTTTATCACAATCCATCTTGACATGTCAGGTAGCTGCTGGCGGCTCGTGACACACTGGAAAAGTTCAACGATTCAAGTACAAAGACGAGAGAAAAGAAGTCAACAAAAGCCCCTGAAACTTGCACTTGCTTTTCCTGACCAGTACATTTTGGTTCCAGAAACAGTATGTGACACATAATTATCCTTGTCAACATAGATTCATCAAATGCAGGGAATATATATGGGGGACAATGGAGATACTTCTTTTCTGCCAATCCACCTGGTATTGATTTGCCAGGAGAAAATATTTATAATTATGTGTGTAAATATAAGATATATGCATATATATTCATAATGCACATATAATATAAATTTATTTATATATACATATATATGAGTATATAAATATTATAGATATATATATATTTAAACACATACATATATGCATCTAATACTCCGCAAGTCCCTGGACCTATGATTCTTCAGAATAATATCATCACAGAGGAAAATTGCTCATCCAGATCTAATGATGCTTGACAGTGGGACGCAAGTGTTGGCTGCATTCACCGTGACATTGCATTGACCTAATAGCTTGCTTTGCTGCAGTTTCCTGCTTTCTGTTGCTGTTTAAATGAAAATAAATTTCAATATTTCGCTTGCTTGAAAAATCCGGTATCACATTCCAGACTGTTAGTAGCTTTTCCACATATATATTATTGGGCTATCACTTCACCAAATCTGGCGCACTGTGGTTATTTTTAGCGTTCTGTGCTTCTTCCCAGACTTCTTTTGGTGGCATTGCTGTTACAGACCCATTAGAGGGAACAGAACTGCTGTAACTGCACAATGTCAGTGACGTATATTAGGAATCAGATTGCTAAAAGCATACATATTTAATGAAGCAAAGCTAAATACAAGGTTATAACGTTTAACAGCCCTAAAAGGCAAAAATATATACTACAAATCATCTCCATGTCATTGAATGCTAGACCCGAGATTAGGGAAAAAAAACATTCTTTGTGGGAATTAAGTGTCTGTGACATTTTTCTGCCAATATAACAAATAAAATTAGTTTTTTCATGTTATTAAATTATTAATGCATGGCAGCATTATAAATATTTGTAGCAATTATAATTAATTTTATGTTTCAGTGTATGATGTAAGTAAATTATTTCTAAGGACAAAGCATAGTGTATATAAAGCCCTCTGTAAAATAGCATTTATAATATTGGTATATCTGTGGTTTTTTTTGTTTGTTTACAATTTTGCATCTCTGAATCACTGAAAATTTGAAATCATGAAGCCAACAAAGCAACATGCTTTGTATTTGTTCACATTATCCTTTTTTCATTAAAAAATTGCATATGAGAGGTAAACAGACCTGTTAAATGTGTAAACCAGTGAAACTAAATGATGCGCCTTTTTAAAAATTGTGCTGATTTTATTTGACATTAAATATATGTGTTGATTTTAAATAAACAGCGTTGCATTTGGCAACTTGTATTATTTTATCTACAATTGGAACTTATTTCTAATTATTTCAAATTTGGCAGTAGTTTTTATGTCATACCCTTAAATATGAC
This sequence comes from Balaenoptera physalus, assembly GCF_965194825.1. Classification (NCBI taxonomy): domain Eukaryota; kingdom Metazoa; phylum Chordata; class Mammalia; order Artiodactyla; family Balaenopteridae; genus Balaenoptera; species Balaenoptera physalus. The sequence goes on from NC_138899.1 coordinate 6,701,406, forward strand.
TTAAAAAAATTCTGACGTCATCCTGATGACTGATGAACCAGGATTGGCATTTCTGGTTAGCAAACCTTAAGCAAGCTTTATGCAAAAAGGCTTTTGGGAATCCAGAATTTACCTGTGCATCCAGCATGTGGAGAAAATTTGGGATAGCATACCTAGTGTCTAGAAGAATTTCTTTCCTCCAACTAAGTTCCAGACAGTTCAGTGTGGACTGTGGACCCGTCATGGCATGACCAACAGGCACTGCTCACCATCTCTGACCTGGGCCTCATTAACCATTCCTGATATGGCCATCACCGACCATCTCTGTCCAGAGATTGCAGACCATCCCTGTCACGGCCATTGCTGACTTTCCCTGACATGGGCATCACTAACCACCCTTAACAAGACCATCACTGACCATCCGTAAAATCCCATCACTGACCACCCCTGACCTGGGCATCTATTGCTGACCATCCCTTTTATGGGTGTCAGTGACCATAGCAACCCTTTGTAATAGGGAAACAGACTCAGAAGGTTAAATTTCTCATAGTCTGACAGCTAATAAGTAACAAAACAAACATTTAGGACTAATTCAATTTTTTAAATTAAGAAGTTTGGAGGTGGGATAGGGAGGGTGGGAGGGAGACGCAAGAGGGAGGAGATATGGGGATAGATGTATATGTATAGCTGATTCACTTTGTTATACAGCAGAAACTAACACACCATTGTAAAGCAATCATACTCCAATAAAGATGTTAAAAAAAAAAGTTTGGAATTCTTAAGTACAGTAAAATTAGTTTGGTCCAAATTACACAGTGATAAATAGACAAGTACCAAAAGCATACATCTATCAAAGCTCTGAGGTATTAAGCTGTGAATGAAGATTCTTTTAAGACATACTACACAAATCAACATTCACATAATTTCCTTATGTTGACACTAATGCTGATACTTTTTCTGTTTCATAACGAAAGTGTTATTGCATACCCTTGATTATAATTTTCAGAGTAAAACCTGACCTTGCATAAATGACATTCTTAGGACAAACCACATGACTATTTCAGTAGAGAAACTGATTTCCTTCTCGAAAGTGTTTGAGATAAATGGAGGAAATCAAGCATCCACAGAGGTCATTTGTTTAAAGAAGAAATTTTTAATAAAAATAATTTGTCTTTGTAATTTATTTCAATTTCCAGTGTATATATTTTTAAAGCAAGGATAGTTAACCCTTACATTGTGATAAGATCAACGTTCAATTAATGATTTTCTTCTTCAAAGCCTTGAAATCCAGAAAATTTTGTTTTCTATCTTTTACATTTTACATTTTACCATTTTTCACTTAGATTACATCCACAGGCAAGGAAGATTTAGGAGTTCCAAAAAAAAAAAATGAAATGCCAGAAAATGGGTTATCAAATGATTACGATGTAGCAAATGATCTCGAAAGTCATTTGTAGTTGCGTAAAATAGCAGAATAAGAAGCATTATAAATTATACTGTTAGAATTGGAAAAATGGAAACCAAATGTAATTGTACGTGGCTGTCTGTTCATACATTCCCATATGTAGGTGTGTCCAACTTTGCTACTTTATTTATTTTTGCTACTGCTCTCTAGTTAGCCAGTCACTAACAAAAGTTGTCATCATTTCCTTAAAGTCCTTCCCTCTCCTGCTCTCGCCTAAAAAATGAGTTTAAAACAGTTACTCACAGAATTAGATGGGGACCAGTCTTCCTAAACAAATGGTTTAGCTTTGAAATCACATTACAGAGAACACTGTATTAAATTATGGGAACACATTTTCCCCAATGATTTTTCCAGTACCATGTCTGCAACCTTTATTCTTCAAAACAACCAGAGAGTAATTGTAGTTATAGAACAACTGAACTGTTTACTGCAGTTGAGAATGCATAACATATATTCTAGGATGTACTCGATGTCTAAAAATCAAGTTCATCCATTTCCATTTTGAATAAGAACTTTCACGTGTACAGGGGCCAGAACCTGATACATGGCAAAGTCTCGGTCCAAATTCACTCCTTTCTTTTCTCATCAATTCCTTCTCTTAATTTCCATCATCTTTTTACAGTATCATTTCTTCCTGGAGACCCACACACAGACTGGCTTCTACATTTGTCAAAAAACTAAAACAGGCGAGAAAGATGGGAATTTTATAGAGGGATCTCATTCTTAAAGTAGAGAAAGTAAATAAAGCCAGGAAAACAGTAAAACATTATAGTCTGTTCTTCTCCTTGATCTGATCAGTTCCAAGCACGGAAGTAGTTTTCCCTTCCAAGTTTCTGACATGGCAGACATTAAAAGCCCTTTCCTATATTCAAACCACTAGAAAGAAGGTGGTAACTGACACATGAGTTCACTCAGTTAGTAATATTTTTGCAAATAAATTACCTAAATTAAGTAATATTTGAAAACTCAATGTGATTGAGAAAAAGTTCTCTCACTTTATTTCCATACATCCAAGAGTTCAGTATTTATTTGTAAAACTACTTATAAAGAGCTTAATATGAACCAATGCCCTATAGTATCTATCTGTTCTGAACATGTGGATTGATCAGTGAGCAGAGCAAAGTGGTTTCCCACCTAGAGTTCACCTTCCAGAAAGGGAAGCCAGGCAATAACATGCACATACAATATAGAAAGTGATGTTACTGTTACGGAAAAAAGAAACAAAGTAAAGTGAGGGAGGAGAATGGGAACTGTAGAGGTTGGGGTGGTAGAGATATATTAGTTGGGATGGTGAGGAAGGGTCTCCATGATAAGGAGACAGTTGAGTAGAGACTAGGGAAAGGAGAAAATTAGCCATGTGGGCATCTGGTGGGAAAGTCAGCAGGAAGACCAAACATCGTCCCAACAAGGATTAGGCTGGTGTGGTCAACGGACCGCAAGGAGGCCACTGTGGCTGAAGGCAATTGAACATGGAAGAAGCTAGAAAAAGAGGTCGGAATCTTAGTCATTAAAAAGAAAGAAATATAGCCATTTGCAGCAACATGGATGGACCTGGAGATTATCATACTAAGTGAAGTAGGTCAGACAGAGAAAGAGAAATATAATACGATATCGCTTAATTACAAAGCAGAAACAGACTTAGAAAACAAACTCATGGTTATCAAAGGGGAAAGGTGGTGGGGGGGAAGGGATAAATAGGGAGTTTGGGATTGACATATACACACTATGGTATATAAAATAGATAACCAACAAGGTCCTACTGTATAGTACATGGAACTATATTCAATATTTTGTAGTAACCTATAAGAGAAAAGAAACTGAAAAAGAATAGAAATATATATATGTATAACTGAATCACTTTGCTGTACATCTGAAACTAACACAACATTGTTAATCAACTATACTCCAATATAAAATAAATATTAGAGTAGCATCGACATATATACACTACCAAATGTAAAATAATTAGCTAGTGGGAAGAAGCAGCATAGCACAGGGAGATCAGCTCGGTGCTTTGCGATGACCTAGAGGGGTGGGATAGGGAGGGTGGGAGGGAGGCTCAAGAGGGAGGGGATATGTGTGCATGTGGCTGACTTACTCTGTTGTTCGACAAAGGCTAGCACAGTATTGTGAAACAGTTATACTTCAATAAAGAGCTATTAAAAAAACAAAAAACAAAAAACAAAACAAAAAAAGAAGTTGGAGATTTGAAGGGAAGTGAAGTCATGTAAATTCTAAGATGAGATTTTAATGACGAGTGAGATGGGAAGGCACTGGGAAGGTAGAAACAGACTCAATGAAATTAAGATATTTTCCCAAGCTCACAAAACAAGAAAGGGAAGATGCAGGTCCATCTAATCCCATGGCTGGGGCACTCAGCAGATCTGCTATGTATGAGACAAAGATCCACAGTCGTCTCCGTGTAATACTGGAGTTGTTTGGAGGAAGGGATTGACAGTGATTCAGTTTTCAAAGAAATCTGCACATAGAAAGTGGAAACAGAGCCATGCTTTGAAGGATGAATAATATTTTTAAGAAAGTAAAAGAGAATATTAACAGAATCATGAAGGAAGTCACACTTCAGTTAGGAGAATAGCTTGACTTCAGTTTAATACCATGTTGGGTTTAATAGAAAATAGCTCTAGAAGGTAGGAGTTAGAGAATAAAGTTATAATGTTAAAAGTTCTTGACTTTATTCTCTAGTCAGTGGAAAATATTATAGAATTTTGAATTAGGGAGAGATTGATTTGCTTCAAGGAAAGGTCTAGTGATTTTTGACAAGTAATAGTATAAACATTGAGTTCTTAGTAGTTAACTGGCAGTAGAAATAAAGAGGAAGTGACGCACACAGGGGATAATTAGAAGGGACACTTAAAGGGAATTTGCTATTAGGTGGGAGTGGTGATAAGGATTTTCCCTCTCCTCACGTCTTCCATACATCACAAGAGGGTTCTTCTCTAGACTCTCTTTTTATAGTAGTAGTGATTCAGATTTTCTCCCCTCACCAGTTTCAAAAATTTTGCAAATGTGTTTGTTTTCTTTCTCCCCTCACCTTTTATTTTGCATTTAGTTTCTTAGCTGTATGACATGTATCTCTGCCCTGTTTCAATGAGACGGGCTGTCCCCTTATCCCATTCCCCTGACTTACCCTACTATGGAGATACTGTTTTCTTGCCTGGACACTTGGATGAATTTCTAACTAATTTCCTGCCACCATGACTATCAGCACATTCAAAAGAGCTCTTCAATATGGCCCAATATTCCTTTCTAGCCTCACATCTATTGTTTCTAAGTATGAAATGTAATCTGCTGCCCCAAAAAGCTATTGTTAGGTGAATATCACATTTCAATCTTTAATCTCTTTGTTTCTTCTCACTTATGCTCTCATTTTCTTCTCTCCCAACCACAGAAGCTTATGTGTGTGTGTGTGTAATTGTACACACAAGTGTGCACACACACAAGCTCACACCCTTCCACTTCTACCAATAGCCCCATTTTGAAAAAATTGTTTATATAGTGAATTATTTCAACTATGTACAAGCTGCATAGACTACTATAACGAAACTATATATTCCAATTACTCAGCTTCTACAATCATCAAAACATGGTCAGTTTTTTCATCCAAACTGTTGACACTTTCTCCTTAATGGGAATATTTTTAACACTTCCCTGTCAACATAACGCTTCATCCATAAATATTCCAAATCACTTCTCTAAAATAAAAAGATTCCTTTAAAACAAAACCACAATAATATTATTATACCTAAAAATGAACAATATTCTCTTTATACCATGAATAATCTAGTCAGTGCTGAAATTTCCCAGGTAGTCCAAATTTTATTGACTGAATTAAGATCCAAGCAAAGTCCATATATTGTAATTATTTAATGCACCCCAGAAGTCTCTTTTAATCTGTAGGTTTCTCATCTCTGTCTTTTTATTTTCCCAGCATTTTATATTTTGAAGAAACTTCTACAGAGTTTCCCAGAGTCTATGGTGTACCCCTTCATCATGTCATTTACCATGTTTCCTTGTCCCCTCTATTTTCTGTAAATTGGTAGTCTTAGAAAGCTTGATCATATTCAAATTCATTTTCATTTTGGTCAAAAGTTCTTCATGGGTAATGTGCATTCACATCATGGGTCACAAAACGTCAGTTTGTCTTTATTTTTGTGATGTCACCAGCCATTGATAATCACTGACTCCTGAAGCAGGGTTTTACAGAAAACACAGGATGAATGTTTAACTCCATCCTATTTTTAAAACAAATTTTCAGACAAATGCCTTAGTTGTTCTAAGAGCCCTGGTCCTAGTACTAGAAATACACATTACTTCTCAGTTGGTCAATGTTTCTAGGCACTTTCTATGGACAGGGCCAGGATTTATTTTTCTTTCTTTCCTTTTTTTTCCCGTAAGAGATAAAATACAGCTGGTTTTCGTTTCCATTGGAGATACCAGGTATTCTCTAAATTTTTCTCTTACATATGTTTTGCTTTCTTCCATGTCAACATTCCAGTTTCCAATGACACATACATTTGTTTTTGCCTAAATACATGTACAACAGTCTCTAGGTAACAACACCAAGCTTTGTTTGGAAGAGAGCCACTTACGAATCAGGAATCCCTAAGGATTTTACTAGAGTAGTGTATAAACTTCTATAGTGTAAGCTTTTGGGACTGAAGAGTTTATCTGTCAGAGCAGCTATTGCTTCATTAATACATATAATACCTAAATATGCTTTTGTTATACCCTGCATACAAGTTTGTAGTATCAATGAGTATTGTGAATAAATGACCTACAGTTCAACATGACAATGAATTTGGTGACTTAACCATCAATAGATACATATTGAGATCTATGTGAAGGGTCAAATACAAGGAAGGATTTTACCCTATAGGACTAGAAAAACCTTTTATCATATGTATAAACAGAAAAGCTAGGGCACATAACCAGGTTGAGAGATGAGTTTATATCATGATTCGATATTAGCTTCAGTTTCCTGGTGGAAAAATTCCTGGTGAACAAGTGAGTGAGATCATCTGATGCGTTCCACTGAAATTAAGAAAATATAAAAAGTTTAAATTGTTGGAGTGGTAACCATGTAGTGACTGTATGTTTGATTTCAGAGTCAAAGAATGTAAGAGGTGGAGAACAAAAGACCAGGTGGACGCATCTGACGAATGTCCAATTTAAGTGTTGAGAGAAAGATTTGACAGAAAGAGATAAAAAGTAGTAATAAAAGGGAGGCAGGAGAAGATAATGTGATACAAAGGGACCCACAGGAGAAATGTTTCAAGAAGGAAATGATATACTAAATGAGACAGAGAAAGTGCAGATAACAAGACCACTGACTTGAAAACTTAAGACATTGTTTGAGATCGGTGAGTGAGATTATCAGTAAAGCAGCTGTAATCAAAAGAGGATTAGAGGGTGATCAAGGAAAGAATAAGAGGTAATAACTTTGAGATGGTGACTGTAAAAAAGAAGAATGACAAAATCCTAAGCAGCTCTGCTCAGACCGTCTGGTGAAAACAGATACCCTGTCTCATTTTGTTCTAAGATAAAGGGTCCGTCAAAGTTCTAGGATCCTGCGGGGCCATTTTGGTTCCAACTCATCCTTTATGCCTACTACCTCGCAATAGCTGGTTGGGCCAGGAGTGGGAGCTAAGCCAAATGCAGGCAATCATAGGATACACAAGGGACTATTGATCCATGAAGTGGCTGGGAAAACAAACAAATAAAACAAACAAACAAACAAACAAAAAAGCAACCGAAGAAACCAGACTGGACTTCTTTTGGAAATGTGAGACAAGTAATACCAATGAAATAAGACAGCAGTGGGAGCTAAACTTAGATGTCATTGGTAAGTCATGGAAGGAGAGGGAGGAGCCATCAGTGCTTGTCTGAGGATATAGGAAGTCAGTACATCTGTGAGAAGAGGTTTATTCTGGAAGTGAAACCATGAGATTACAAGTGATAGAAAGATGCTGCAGCTCAAAACACAAAGATGGAGGGAGTGGATGGATTTGAAAGGACCTCAGATCCTGACAGATTTCTTCTTCATAACTTGCCCGTGGCTCTTTGTGGTTTTGTTTTGTTTTGTTTTGTTTAACCAAAATAGCTTGGAAGAATCTGATGTCTTCTGCAGTCCTGGTTCTAGCTGTGTCAGAGGTAGATGACCCCAGTAGTCTGTATTCTTCAAGGGTTGATAAAGCATGTATGGTGTGCAGGGAAAGAGAAAGAAGCAGAGAGAAGAGGCAACAAGTGAAAGGTTCATGAACTTTGGCTTAGTGAGAGTGATGAGGAGAATGATGCCTTCCACATGGCTCCAGCTCCTTTCTGCTTCCCTCAAGGACAGCTACAGCATGAAAAGGGAGAAAACAAATGCGCATGTTCTAAACCAGGTTGAACAGATCACACTCTTTGAACATGTCCCCATGCCCCTTTCCAGAGAGAGAAAATGATCTGTCCTTTTCTGGTCATGAGCACGTGAAGGCACCGTGCTGGTCCTCAGGGGGGTGAGAACACCACTCTGTACAGTGTTGTCAAGCATTAAATTATTGAACACCCAGCTTACAAAGAAAAAAGGCTAGAACTGAGAACCTCTGAACCTTTACAGATGGAGACCCACAGTAGAAATTGTGACATGACAGGCTATGAGTTTAGCCACCTGGATGAGGTAACCAGACCTCCTGGAGCTTTATATCTGGGAATTTCCATTATGTGATGCCATCCTCTGTCCAGACTATGAGAGGAGCAGGAAAACAGCTCCAAGTTGATGTTAAATTCTCCCATCTCTGTTGAAGGTGTAGTTCAGGTCTTACTTGTCCCTTTGGATTATCTAAGGGAACTCAAATCAATTGATAAAATTTCCTTCTAACTGAGTTAATTTTCTGGAGCTGTAAACAGCCTTCTGATAACCAGAAATTGATCTCATGAAGCTGTTCTAAATAACAGAGTTAATAATTGGATAATAATGGGTTTTCTCATCCCTCTAGGAATATCCAAATCTAAAACCTACCGGACATCAAGACGTATCCCAGATTCGAGATATTGAGCTTCAGCAGGCATCCTATTCTGCCAATACATAGACTATGGCACATGTAAGGTGAAAAAAAAAGAAAACTTATTATACAAATCTGGCATGTCCTAACTATTACAGTTTCAGTAGGAAAGCTACCAGTTAGTTCTAAAGTAATATCCCCTGTATTCTTATCTTTAACAGGCAGACCTCTGTTTAAAAAGTCATTGTAGAATTCCCTTGGTATCACTAATCGTTCTTAATTAATATTCAAATAGCCATTTAGAATATTTTCCCCTCATGTCATGGTTATCTGATAACAACAGTCAATAAATAAAAGTACTTTTTTGAAAGTCCTCTTGGACTAGGTAGTTATGTAGTGTTTTACAAATTATTTACTCCTTTAAGTTCTACAGGTTGTAAACAATGATGATTTTCCACTGATAATATGTTGCATATTCATAGCAAGCATTCTAGGTTTCAGAAATACTACCCCTGGAATTGAGCCTCCTGAATATTTTGTGTAGCGTTCCAAGCAATAAAAAGAGAAACTAATGCCTATTCTGTTATCTGTCCTTAAATGTAGTTGTTCTTTAATACAAATAATAAGGTTTTCTTGTACCTGTTTTACAGATAATACGAAAAACATGTTGCACACACATTCAAAGTATTTTACACAGTAAACAACACTACTTCTGGAATACTCTATTCTGAATATTTTGTGGAGCTTAAAGTAATAATCTGAGCAATTATAAATTAGTAAATATCTACACTGAGCACATAATTTATATGTGCTTGCTTATTTAAGCAAATAACAGAAGTGATTTTACACAAAGAAATTGATTCTAGTAGAAGATAAGAAGCTTAGCTGAAATATAAGATCTCTGTGCCGGATATTCTAATTCTGCCCTTCCAGTTTCACTCCATTCTTTTTCTGCCTGGGCTCTGCCCCATGAAACTCCTTCTATGGGTAGAATCAACCCATCTTCCTCATCCTTTGTCTTCTGGGTGGTGTCAACCAATAGGCAGCAGCAACAGTCTTAGTTGGTAGAAGAGAGAGAGAAGCCAGAGTGTTTATTCTACTGGCTTCTTCCTGTCAGCCTGCGTTTTGGTTGTGGTCACATCTCTCAACCAAAATCACAGCTTCTACTGGTCAGCCTCCCACCAGGACCTGCAGCTACTGGTTTCTGTGGTCCAGCGAGTGCTCTCCTTGCCCTTTCAAACTTAGGGCGGTAGTGCTTTTCCCCCTTACTGACACTGGGGCTCTTACCACCCACAGTTAGCTAAATGAATTTGCCATTTTATTAAATTCTATTAGAGCTCTTTAATTCCCCTCCTGAGAGTACATTGATTTATTCTAGGACTTTGATATAGAAATTATCACTAGGAATGGCCTCAGGAAACAGAAGCTCAGAGTGGAATTTTGTCATTGATTGCTCACACACTTGATGAGTGCACTGATCATCTCCTTGCTGATGGGGCGTGCTGATCTGTGGAATGTGGTGGCATCATGAGGGCAGGCAGAGGACACAGTGCTCTTAGAGCAAACAGCTGTGACACAGAGTCACTGTCACTACGGTGAAAAGTGGAATAAGCAGAGCTAGGCTGGCTATTTCTGAAAACCTTAGAGACTACGCACAGAGAAATGGATCAACTGAAGGTCTTGAACGGATGCCCAACTCAGGGCATGTGTGGTACACACAGATGGCCACCAAGACAGCTTTATTTTTATATAAATTTTTAATGGAGATAATAATTTATGTATAGTGGAATGCTCAAATCTCTTTGTTTAATTTATTTATTTTTGGCTGCGTTGGGTCTTCGTTGCTGCACACGGGCTTTCTCTAGTTGCGGTGAGCGGGGGCTACTCTTTGTTGCGGTGCACGGGCTTCTCACTGCGGTGGCTTCTCTTGTTGCGGAACATGAGCTCTAGGCACACAGGCTTCAGTAGCTGTGGCACGCAGGCTCAGTAGTTGTGGCTCGCGGGCTCTAGAGCGCAGGCTAAGTAGTTGTGGCGCAGGGGCTTAGTTGCTCTGCGGCATGTGGGATCTTCCCAGACCAAGTCTCGAAACTGTGTCCCCTGCACTGACAGGTGGATTCTTAACCACTGCACCACCAGGGAAGCCCAAGACAGCTTTAAATATGGCCTTAATCTTCTGTAGCCACACAGAAGACAGAGCTGAAAATTAAGCCCCGCTCTCACCTGCAGTTGTCACAGAGTTGCAGTATTGATGAATGGACCCTAGAGATTTCTTACAATAAAGTAAGAGAACTTAGAGGAAGACGGGTGCTGCTGTGACATGGGATGGGACATGTGGGCAGGCAGAATCAAAGCTAAGAACTTTGAACCCTTAAGTTTTCCTATAGGGTCCTTGTCTGCTAACGTAACTCCTCCCCAATGAATAGAGAAACTAGGCTTCTCCATCATGACACTCTTGTCGTGGTTGTACCTGGAGCAGTTGCCCGACTAGACTAGGGATGTCTCTTCCCACCACATTCATGGATCCCTGGCCCACAATGAAAGTCAGATCCCAACAAAACCCAGAGAGAGAAATACATACCAGAGAGGGTCTCCTCTGAGAGAAAATTCTCTCTACCCCAGAAGAGTTGCAGAACATCTTCAATCTGAATTGGCAGGAAACTGGGAAACATGTTGGAGTGGGTTGTGAGGACGACAGACCAAGAAAGATTAAGAAAATACGTAGATACACTGTCTGGAAGTGAGAATTTCATATATTAGCTCAAGCCTCTGGGAGTGGCATTGATAGATCGCTAGTTTAGTTAATTAAGTGTGATTCTTCTCAGTCAATGGCATTTAATAGCCAGAGCTGCAGGGCATAGTCTCTATCACAGGTCAGCCCATGGACCAAGTCGGGCCAGCCAGCTTGTTTTTGTAAACAAAGTATTACTGGAACACAGCCACACGCATATTATGCACGGTCTGTGCATGTGTTTGCATGGAAATGGCAAAGTTATGTAGTTGCAACAAAGACCATAACCCAAAATATTTACTATCTGGTGCTTTACGTAAAGACTTTCTGGCCCCTGCACTAAAGGCAAGAACCAGAAGCTCTAGCAGAAAGAAACATTAGAGTGGATTAATTTTCCAAAACTCCTCAGCCACCCTTCCTGCACCCCCGCCCCCCGCCCCCCATCCCTGCCTAAGCTGGACATCAGCTCCTTCACCACCAGGGCCTGAAAATGAAATAATGTCCCTCTTCTAAGGGCCATGGGTGGCATTGGCCCATGTTGCAATCAAACTAGACTCAGGAGTGGAGCAAGGTTCTGTGGCTTCTGTGACATAAAATTTTGGAGTCCTTCTTTAAGTAAAAGTTGCAATATTCTACATGCAAAAATGCAAAAATGATCACTGAATTAGAATGATTAAAAATAGCCACAATAGGGCTTCCCTGGTGGCGCAGTGGTTGAGAATCTGCCTGCCAATGCAGGGGACACGGGTTCGGGCCCTGGTCTGGGAGGATCCCACATGCCGCGGAGCAACTGGGCCCGTGAGTCAGAACTACTGAGCCTGCGTGTCTGGAGCCTGTGCTCCGCAACAAGAGAGGCCGCGATAGTGAGAGGCCCGCGCACCGCGATGAAGAGTGGCCCCCGCTTGCCACAACTAGAGAAAGCCCTTGCACAGAAACGAAGACCCAACAGAGCCAAAAATAAATAAATAAATAAATAAATAAATGTGAAACCTTTAAAAAAAAAAAATAGCCACAATAATAATAAACCAGTTTTAAAGCTGTCAAAACTAACAGCACAAGATCTAAGAAAATAACTTTTAAAATATTAATTAACTTTATGATGAATTCTTTAATACTTCTTTGTTTTTTCCTATTGGGAGAGATTGTTTTTAGTTTAGTTTTGTTTTGCTGCATAAGACTTCTTTTTGCAACAGTGATCCCACAGTGGTAGAGGCCATGCTTCACTATCAGATAAGTTTTGCCCAATTGCCATTTTAAGCTGAGGGTATCTGTGATTGTGGCTGATTCATCACAAATCCCTAGCAGTGACATAGATGGGTAGTCCCTTTAGGTCTTGTTTGACATATAAAATTAGACGATTCTAAGTCTTTCGGGTTGAAATTGACTTGAGTTGCATTAGTGAGGATTGATGGCCTCTTGCTAGGTTTCTAACCGAAGTCAGTTCACAAAGCTGGTGTCCCTTGATTGATAGGAAGTTATGTTACTTAAGGAAGAACCCCTATCACAGCCCACTTCTGCTCTCATTATAAAACTGGGACAACCACCACAGGCTGGTTGGTGGTTCAACTGGACTCCCATGAGGTAGACTTGGGCCAAGACTCCATTTGTCACTTGACTTCTATACCTTTCTACTCTGAGCATTGGATCTTGGTGGAATCTCAGCAGATTAGGAGGAGAACAAAGACAGTATAAACTTGTTAACTCTAGATATTGATAGCCATATAACTAATGCAGTAATTCAGGTAAAAGTCTGCAGATACCTTTAGGGAAAGACTACAAGGAGGGAGGAGGTGAGAGAAAATACATTTAGTAATATGTAGAATCTCCACATTAGTAACCAGATCTGTGAAGAGTTATTATGTTAGGGAGGGTCAAGTGAAAGCCCTGAAGCTGTCTCCTTTCACCCCTCATTCCCCATTTTTGCATACATGAGGACACAGAAGAACTTGGTGCCATCCTCAAAGCCTTGAGAGATTCAGAGGTTTTCCTAACCTGTCTGTATATGACCTGTGTGCTTGTCCAGTGAAAAAGCCAGGTGGGCCTTGCAGAATGACTAGGGGTTTTTAAAAATATTACTAGATGGTGATATCAATTCCAGCTGTGATTGCAGGTGTTTTATCTCTACTGATCAAATAAAGAAACCTCTGGCATCTGGCACATAACTATTGACCTAGCACCATGCTTTATTTTCTGCTGCCTTCAAGAAAGATATTCATATCATTTTGCCTCATAAGCCATGGACAGAAGTCTAACTGCCTTTTTTTATATCAGGATAATGTCAACTTTCCTGCTTTCTGCAATAATGTAGATTTTGAGTACTGCAATCATTTTAACAGCACGTACAACACAATACTGTCTATTCATTAATAATACTGTGCTAATTGGACCTGGTGAGTAGGATGGAGCAAACCATAGTAAGAATATATGACAGAAGATATAAATCCCATGTTAAGTCCAGAGCTGTTTCAAATTGGGGAGGTTCCTACCGATCCAATGATCTAGGAAATTTAATAATATTCTGTTGGACAATTTTCTGTACCTTGCACTGCCTACCATAGAGAAAGAAGCACTTTTCAGTAGGCTGCTCTGACCCGCTGACCAAAATCTGTTAGGCTGATGCATTTAACTGGGAATGGGACCAACTAAAACCCTCCACTAATTCCAGGATGTAATATAAGGGACCTTGCCTCTTGGGTCTTATGTCTCAGAAGTATCAAGGGCAGATAAGAAAGCTCAATACAGCCTCTGAAAAGCCCACAGTACTGGGCTTCTTCTGTTGATAATTATTCTCCATTTCAAAAGCAGTTCCTAAGACTAAGCATGTGACCCAGTGACACATGTAATGAAATGACTATTCAACTTAACTGTCAGCTATGAACTGGTGTTATATGACCCATCAAACCACAAAATTGAAAGTGCACACAGCATTTTATTGTTAAATGGAAATGACATTTATAAAGCTGGCTTGTGCAAGTCCAGAGGACCTAAGTAAACCTTACTTTGCATCTAGGATATATCTGTTGAGGAAAATGGTCATTTCTGCATATACCCTACATATAACATACAAAGCAGCTGCATTTGACTCTTAATTGTCTGCACCAACTTTGAATAGACAACTGAGAGTAAAATTGGCCATTAGTTATTAATAATCTTTTGAATAACTTATTCATGAAGACAATATTATTTTGGGGGAATAGTTTCACATGGCTGAGAAAGGGTTCCTTCTTATTTATCTTATACTGTGGTAAATAACTGTATCACATTCCTCTTTTACCCTTAGAAATTGAATTTTAACAAGAATATTCTGATGACTGGTGCAGTCTTTTTCTTTTTTGAAGATATTTACAGTGTTTGGCTTGTACATTTTTTTGTCTTTTCATACAACGTTTTACAGTGTCTGATTTACTAGTTAAATGCTTTTCTTTCATCATTAAGCCTTTTAAATACTTAATAGTCTTCAGATTTGTTGTGAAAAAACTACAGTATCACTTACGTATTTCATTCTATCATTCTTATTGAACATGCAGATGCTCATGTGTACATATAAATGTTTGGAGTAGCTTGTCCTAATGGTTTGCCTATTTTTAGACACATTAACTGACCTGTCCAGAACCCCCTCTAACAGCCCAAACATTTTGCATGGTTTCTAAAAACAAAAAGTTCCCCTTGAATTTGTCACCAACTCTAATTCTGACAATCCCCCTGGGGTCAGATGATTCTCGGTATTCTTACCAGATCAATAGTGATTAATCTACTTCATTCACCCAAAGTCATCCTGACTTGCCTGCATGCTGGGTCTTTGAATTGCAGTGAAGAGAGTGTGATTCATTATTAAAACTTGTACTCTCAGTCATGTGGATCCCATGGGGAGCGAAGACCTCCTTTCGATGAGTTTTTTCCCCCAGTCTTGCCAGGAGTTAGCATACTTCGAAAGAAATTGCATCAGTGCTGGTCCATGCGAGACCAAAAGGTAACTGAGGGCTTAGGAGAATCCTCAGAGTGCACATTGCTTCAAGTCTGCATTTCGGTGTTAGTAGAATAATAGGTTACTGAGGCTGAGCTTTGCACCTTCATAGGTATTCCCTTAGACCTTCTGAGTATCAATATGTGTGCCAGGATTTGAAAAGAAAGCAGTATTGAGAGATGTCCAGAAGGTTAAAAAAAAAAAAGGATTCTTTTTAGAGGGTTTGCTTAATTCCTATACCTCAAAGCTTGTTTCTCCCTATAATGGTAGTTTTCTATTTACATTTCTATTTACCATGCCCATTTCTGGTTGACTCCTATAGCTGTCAGGAAGTACTCTTACCCTTCAGCCTCCTCTCTAAGCCTAAATGTAGACATCTGTTATGAATAATTCTCTTTTGAAGCATCCTTCTTGATGAGACCATCAACTTGTCTCTGTGATTTTCTTCAGATATCCCTTATTATCACAATTAACTGGGTATGTTTCGGAAACATATTCCCTTACCTGCTTTGCTCTGACAATCAAAACTGTTTGTCATTCATTACAGCGGATTATATCCATCTCAGAATTCCTTTCAGCAATGCAAAATAATATGTGGAGGGTGCAGATATTTGAATCCCACTTATACATGTAAAGATGCCTACACAAGATAGTCATTTTACTTAATCTTGTTTTCAGAATGCAAGGTATTACTTTCTTTTCAATAGCATGACCAAGGGAAGTACTGGGAACCAAAATCCTAAGTTTCCTACTTCATTCCTTTATCCCATTATGGGTCTATTTTACTTCACATCATTCTGTCTCATCTGATGCTGAGTTTTCTGAGACTCTAGCCTTCTTTCTTACTTCTTATGTATCTTTCAGTGACATCCTGGACCTTTTAGAAAGTTAAAGAAGACACTTCTTGATTCCAAATTTTATTTCTGTCTGTACAAGCAATTGGCAATGCTGAGGACTGGTCACTTTGTGCAAATAATCACAGACACACAGGACACCAGGAGAATGAGATTATGTCTTTTGGCATTCTGTGGTTCTCTCTACTAATTTATTCATTGATAAAGGGACACGGAAATGTTGATCTACAATCTGTGTACCAGTATCAGGTAGACAATCAACAAATGTGCCGTAGGCCAGAACAAGCGTGTTCGGAATCATAAATTTATGTGAACTCAAACTTCCTCCTTCCATTTTCCCCCTCTGTGTATTCCTCAGCTTTTTACTTGTACTAATCATGGTCCATAGCATACCCTGGGAGAATCCCACAGGCAGGTAAATTGGGTCTGTAAGTCTGTGCTTTTTGAGTAATTTGTCAATAACGTGGAAAGTGACTTAGCTTATTTTGTTTATAATATATGCCTAGTTCCTCTTAGTTCACTATAGTAATGCCATTGGCTTATTTACGTACTATGTTTCCAAGATAAAATTTATATTAGAACTAGAAATTTACATTTGGTTTTTTCTTAGAGACATCGGTTGGTATTAAACTGTAGTGTCTGTTATTTTATTTCATTTTCTGTGCACTTTTGCTTCTGCTTGATACCAGGCTCTTTTCCCATGGATTAAGTTTGCTTGTTTTTCAGATGCTATTAGAACACTCTACTATAGACTGAATGTTTATGTCCCCCCCAAATTTCATATGTTGAAATTCTAATCCCCAACATGATGGTATTTGGAAATGGGGCCTTTGGGAGGTGATTAGGTCCTGTGCCTTCATGAATGGAATTAGTGCTCTCATAAGAAACCACAGAGAACTCCCTTTCCCCTTCTACCATGTTGAAGACACAGAGAAAAGATGCCACCTATGAGCCGGGAAGTGGGCTTTCACCAGACACGGAATTTGCCACTGCCTTGATCTTGGACTTCCCATCCCCCAGAACTGTTAGAAATTAACTTCTGTTTATAAGCCACCCAGTCTATGGTATTTTTGTTACAGCAGCCGCTCAAACAGACTAAGAGGCACACTAATATAATTTATTGCCCAAAATTTGCCAATAAATTTTCATTATTTTACTACTCAATAGCTCTAAATAATAAATTTGACATGGGTGCTAAAACAATGCCCCTTTTTGTAAACTTTGAATTCAAAGAATTATTGTGTATCGTGGAAAAGATGTTAGTTTCTTTGTCATATTCATCAAGCACCCAACACAGTTCCTGAGACACAATATAAATGGGTATATGCATTGGACCCAGGATACAATAAGACTGAACTCCAGTTATTCTGTTGAATTACTTAAACTGGGCAAACAAATCATTTAAACAGAGAAACCTGCAGCTGACTCATATTAACTTATAATAAATAATAATATCTAATTGACAGAGTTGCTGTGAGAATTAGTAAAATTGTGCTCTAAAATAGGAATTATCCTTTCTATCAAAGCATATTAAGTTGTAGCTGACCAAACTTCCCACTGAGAATAACTAGAAAATATGTGAAAAATAAAATCGTAAAAGGTCTGGTATTCGATGCATTCGAGACTTACCCAGGTTGCTAGGACTTGAGGGACCAATGTGTGGAGATCAGGGAACCTCACAGATGTAGCGTTTCCTTTGCCAGCATTCGAAGATTCCTACGTGGCATAGCAGAGAGGCTTAGAAGTCGAGTGGAACGTGCATGCTGGAAGATGCACACCTTGGGCAGGGAGGTGACAAAAATCGTACATAAAATCATGCATCTTGAGAAGTGATTCTTTAAGCAGACTGGCAAGTCGGAGAGTAAAGACCGATACAGATAATATTATACTTTCTTTTATGTGACTAAGAGTAGCTGAATTTCTTTTTGGAAAAAAAATGTATAATTGACAAAATTGAGACCAAGAAAAACTATCCTAGATTGCCTTAAATTAACATCAGATGCTTGTATGACACAATGTTCATTTGACTTTTTTTTCAGACTCCGGTTCTTACTTTTGTGCTTAAGAGAGTAATGTTCATGTATTGAAATTATAAACACAGTGAAAGGCGTAGCTTTGCAATCTTAAGCCTTCGGTTGTTACTTATAACTTCTTTCCTATATCCACGTGCAATGAAATTTAATAAGACAAAAGCATTTGTCTGTTTTGAGTCCTCTAGTTCATATGGTAAATGAGAAGCTAAAGAATGACCCACATATTTGAGAGAGGAAGGAAAAGAGACTAAGATAAACTATCACAAAAGTATATAAATCTGAATCTCTTAAGTTTTTGAGATAATATAATAACAGTTTTTTAAACTCCCAGTATAATGAAATAGTTATATTTATTGATGCATAAATATTTCCACAAAAAAATGTTAAAGTCTTAAAAAGTTATATAATAGCATATATATCATGGTCATATTTTCTTTAAAAGCTATTATGCACCAAAGGAAAAATATCTCAAAGATCATGCAGCAAGAAATCTAAGTGGTAGACAGAGTGTGAAAGGATTATTGCATTCTTCATATATACTTTATTTTCTGTTTTTTATCAAGCATGGGTTATGCCAGTGAATTAAATTAACCATCTTTATGTGAATGTCACATCAGTTATATTAATGCTCTTTCTCATCGTTTAGTAAATAAAGTGGGTAGAATCTATGGGGTTTTTTTTGTTTGTTTGTTTGTTTTATTTATTTTTGGCTGTGTTGGGTCTTCGTTTCTGTGCGAGGGCTTTCTCTAGTTGCGGCAAGTGGGGGCCACTCTTCATCGCGGTGCGCGGGCCTCTCACTATTGCGGCCTGTGTTGTTGCGGAGCACAGGCTCCAGACGCGCAGGCTCAGTAGTTGGGGCTCACGGGCCCAGTTGCTCCGTGGCATGTGGGATCTTTCCAGACCAGGGTTCGAACCCGTGTCCCCTGCATTAGCAGGCAGATTCTCAACCACTGCCCCACCAGGGAAGCCCAATCTATGTTTTTTAAATGTATTTATTATTTATTGTTTGCCTCTTTGACATGGATGCATTGCCCTTTTCTCATAGACTCTTAGATATTACAATCTGAATCAATCTGATATTAATCATCAGATATGAATCAACCTCTTACAGAGGGCATTGTGAAGGTGCGATTAGGACATCTGATCACTGAAGATTGAGTGATAATATATGCCACGGGCTGCCCTGTAATATCACCTGTGTCAACCTCTTTCAGCCTCAGACGACTGTATGAAGTAAGCATAATTCCTAATACTTCGTAATATCTTATAAAATCAAAACACCTTGTGAAGCACACAGTGCATTTTATTTGATACTAGCAACCATTCACACGTGTACTATATCTCCATTTTACAGGAAAGCAAGCTGAGCTTCGAAACGTTCATGCAAGTCACTGACAGCCATTCACAAATTAAGTATCAAAGTCGGAATTCAAATACAGATTCCGAATACTAGAGATATGTTGCTCCTTCTTTGTTAACCTTTGCTTAATTCCTGGAGAGGACTAAGGTGTAAAAAGGTTAAATTATTTCTCCTAGGGACACTCTGTGGATGAGAGCTAGAATTCTGCTCTAGGTCTTTGAACTCTTTTCAGTAAAACTGTGCTACTGTGTGGGGTTGTGTAGGGTGTGTGTGTGTATTTGTGTGTGTGTATACCCTATAATACCACATATATTCCATAATATCCCCCAGGGATATTGCCATTAAAATTAATTATAGTACAGTAGTATATATTAGAGGCTCCTAAATAAAATTTTTGTCAAACGTATATGATACTTTATCTTGTTGAGGCAAACGTTACTGAATTCATCAATATCTCAGTTCTTCTATTCTTCTAGGTTTTGGGAGGAATAGATTTTCCCACGCTTTTGAAGGTAATTATAATTGAGTGATATGAAAACACAGCACTTCGAGGTGGAAGCATTTCAGAGCTGATGTGTGATTCTTGATGCCTCTTTTCCCACGCTCTGGCAAACCTTGAAAGCTTGCATTGGACTCATAGTAAGATGATAGATCTTCCGTTAGCTGGGACCTGTGAGCAGATTCACCCAGTCTGCTCTAAAACTTATGTTCTTGGTTTCTATACTGTGTTCTGTCATACACATTTTAAAATAAACAACAGAAATTTACCGTATAACATTTGTTGATATCTATTTTCTTATTAAAGTATTTTACTTTTTTATAAAAGCTTTAAAGCTTTTAAATGCATGCCATAGTTATGCACCCCACAAATATTTAGATGCATGATGTTTGTATTACAACTATAGCACGGATCAAAATCTGAGTGTTCTCTTATGACATGAGTTACCTCACTGGCACTTATAACCAAAAATACCCTTAGTGGTAAAATGGCATAATGTTCAAGTTCAACTCAAGCCTATGGAACAAGCAGCGGTAACTCATCTTTTCACAATATGCTTAGAGAATGTCTTTGAAGAACTGCCTATTGCATGTTTCATAAGGGCCCTGAGAAGAAATTGTACAGTCATATGAATTTTATATGAATAGGTAAGAGATTTAAAATGATGCCCTTAAAGGAATGATTTTTTTAAAAATTGAGTTTATCTTCCTTAAACGCTCAGAGACATGAAAATATAAAAATTGTGATTAGGAAGAGGCACCTTTGTGCTCTGAAACCAAATTAAATATTCTGAAATGCCAACTTAATTTTGATCCTCTATTTTTCTGATTGCTATAGATTTTGCTTTCTACTTTATTCCAAAAGGACTTGCAAAGATTTAATGTTGAACAATTGGCATGTGTGTATTTGGTTTCTTCTGTGTTTCAGGATCCTTGGACGTGAACTTTTAGGATGTCCTCTCCTGGCTAAAATGCCATTCCCTGATTCCTTTTGGGTTGGGCCTTCTTCCTTTTTAGAGACTTATCCTTGCTGTCATCTTTTTTGAGAACTCGTCATGATCCTTTCCACTCCTTGCCCACCTGACCTCCATCTTGTCGAGGGCCCCTCCCAAGTGATTTCCTAATACAGTCTGCGTCATACTTCAATTAACTACAAATTGCAGTTGGTTACTTATCTTTGTCCTCAACCTCATTGTGATTTGCTTGACACCAGAGTCTGTTTTATTTTTCTAAACAGCTTTATGGAGATATAATTCATATACCATACAGTTCACTCACTTAAAATATACAATTCAATGGTTTTTAGTTTATTTACATGATTGTTCAATCATCAGCGCAATCTAATTTTAAAAGATTTTATCCCCTATTAAAAAAACTCCAACCCATTAGCAGTCAATCCCCATCCTCCCCCATACTTCTCCAGACCAAAGCAACCACTATCTTTGCATTACTTGGAATTAGTACAATGGTAGATACACAGTAAATTATAAACACATGTTTGCTTTAATTTGCATTTCTCTAATAATTAGTGATGTTGAGCATCTCTTCATGGGCTTTTTGGTCATCTGTATGTCTTCTTTGGAGAAATGTCTATTTAGATCTTCCACCCATTTTTTGACAGGGTTATTTGGTTTTTTGATATTGAGCTGCATGGGCTGTTTGTATATTTGGGAGATTAATCCCTTGTCAGTTGCTCCGTTTGCAAATATTTTCTCCCATTCTGAGGGTTGTCTTTTTGTTTTGCATATGGTTTCCTTTGCTGTGCAAAACTTTTAAGTTTAATTAGATCCCATTTCTTTATTTTTGTTTTTATTTTCATTACTCTAGGAGGTGGGTCAAAAAAGATCTTGCTGCGATTTATGTCAAAGAGTGTTCTGCTTATGTTTTCTTCTAAGAGTTTTATGGTGTCTAGCCTTACATTTAGGTCTTTAATTCATTTTGATTTTATTTTTTGTATGGTGTTAGCGAGTGTTCTAATAAAGGAGGAGAGGGATAAATTGGGAGATTGCGACTGACATACACACACTACTGTATATAAAATAGATAACTAATAAGAACCTGCTGTATAGCACAGGGAACTCTACTCAATACTCTGAATGCCCTGCATGGGAAAAGAATCTTTAAAAAAGAGTGGATATATGTATATGTATAAATGATTCACTTGGCTGTACAGCTGAAACTAACACAACATTGTAAATCAAGTATACTCCAATAAAAATTTAAAATAAATAAATAAATACATACATGTTTGCTTTAAAATACAAGTCATATGTATTAGTTTCCTAGGGCTGCCCTGACAAGGTATTATAAACTGGATGGCTTAAAACAACAGAAATGCATTGTTTCATAGTTCTGGAGCTCAGAAGTCCAAAATCATGGTGTTGGTAGTACCATGTTCCCTCTGGAAACTGCAGGGGAATCCTTCCTTGCCTCTTCCAGCTTCTGTTGGTTGCTGGTAATTTTTGGTGTTTCTTAGCTTACAACTGAGTAACTCCAATTTTTGCCTTTTTAATTACAAGATATTCTTTCTGTAACTCTTATCTTCATATGGGCATCTTCTTATAAGGGCAGGATTCATGTTGGTTTAGGACCTTCCCTGCTTTTCTGTGACCTCATGTTAACTAACTACATCTGCAATGACCTAAATTACAAATAAGGTCACATTAGAGGCACTGGGGGTTAGGACTTCAATATATCTTTTGGAGGCGGGGCCTGGGGTTTAACAAATCAACCATTATAATAGAATGAATTAATGATCAATGTAATTTTTCTTTATTGTTTGCAAAGTCTTCCATCTTAAACATGGTGAAAATGAATAATTATATCATTTTCACTTCTCCAGATAGAAATATTTCCACAGCATATATGTTATTAAAGTTATACCATGAGTCACTCAGAGTAAACTATTCCTAACATAGGCTGCTGTTAGATGAAAATTAACTGATGAATTTTAATCCAAAAAATTTTTAATGTTTTTATTTCCCAACTACAGTCTGAAACTTCTTTTTGGGGATATCTCCAGTGGAATAATAAGTGAACGATTCCACCTATGCACCCCAAACTATACTTTTTTTTATGGGACTAATGCTGCCTGCTTGAATAATTCAAATTAGAGCTGCATTATTAAAAATAAGAGTGGTGAAATTTGGTTACATTTTTGTGTCTTCTCGCTTTCCTTATGTAATTTTCTGGTGAAAACCCAAGATGGTTCTTAGCCCAAGGGTTATTCTGGTACCTGAAGAAAAATTCCTGACCCAGGAACTCTAGCTATCAAAATAGGATCGCTGATGAACAAAAAATGAGATAGATAGTAGTTAGTTTAGAAATTGGAGCAGAAATTAATTTGAAAACTTTACTGTAGTACCCAGTAGATATCATTCACTAAGCCCAATATGAGACATTGTTAGGAGTTAGGTGAAGAAGAAGAAAATGCAATGTAATTTTAAGGATGTGAATTTGAAACTAGAGAGGTAGTTGCCAGATACTGGTACCCAAAACACTCTCTGAGGAGATGAGACCACCAAGGAAGTGTGTAAAGAGGAAGAACAACAAAAAAATGGAACTGAGGGGGAAGCTTCTTCAGTTTTGCATTTATTAGGTGTTTCTGTAACTGTAATCAGTTATAGGGAATTTATGGGTGCACTTTTAGGGTCATATCTCCAAAAGAACTAGCTTGAAAAAAGAAACTAGCTTAAAAAACATACTTATCTAAGTGAGCCATTAATCTTGTGATGCTTAATCTGAACTACAAAAGAAACTTTTATCTGAATCAAAGAAGAAATTCCAAATAAATCACGAGACGATCTCCTGTTACATTTTGTAATTTTCTTTTCATAATTAGTTTTTTGATTTATAAGATGTTACTTTCTCTTGATTTCAAGAAACCTGAAACCTTGATAGCTTAATGTTTTTGATGGCCTGGTTTCTTCAAATATTTCCTTTACATATTAACCTATTTTTTCCCTTAACATCTACTCAAACATGAAAGGAGGAAGCCTCTTCCATTATAATAAAGGTATTATAAATGTTTTTTAAATGTATTTTGGTTAGAAGCATTGTGTTCTAATCTCCAATTGACTTTATTATGTTCTGATATCTATCTAAATCTCTGTCTGGAATTCTAAAAATTTTATCTGAGGACTTAATATTTTATTACATATAGAAAAACTGAAAAATTCACATTTGTTGTTTTTCTTCATCACTTAGTTCCAGAGCTGAATTAAGATGGACTTTTAAAAATCACTTTGCTAATTTTATTTTATTTTTTTAATTTTGAATGCCTACATTTTCCTCATGACTAAGAAAGTGTTCTGGATCATGTGGGGATTGCACTAGCGAATAATGCGTAGTTACTTCCTTCAAGATTTCTTACAGTCTAGTAGTTTAATAGAACAGAGATGTGAACAAAAAAACTGAGGGTCTGAAAATCAGTTCTGGGCCAGAACGTTGATGGGGACGGTGCTGTTTTTATAAGTTCAGATTACTTACAAACTTAATACGTAGATTCTTTCTCTCCAAGAGTTTTACTTTACGTAATTTGACCTGAATATTTCGCAGAAAAATTATGGCAAAGAATAGCTATCTGAGTGTTTGTATAAGTGGATTAATGAACGTAATACAGGCACAAAGTAAAGAACATGTAGGCATCAATTGAAAGAAGCATTCTTTCTGGAATTAAAATCTTTTAAAATGTTTCATTCGTCTGCTTACTTTTTAATAGAAGATAAAGATTTATAAGAATTTAAACTTACGTTCCACCTCTAATTCTTAGACCTAGTCTTTGTAGGTCAACATGAGCAAAGTTATAGCTCACCTACTATTTGTTTTAAGGTGAACATAAAAGTTCTTTTTCACTCTTATCAAATTTCAAACATTTTTAGAAGCAGAAAAGTACACTCAACAAAAACGATAACATTCTTTGGAAAGAAACTCTTGCTTAGAAATGTGAGTCTGTAAGGTTTTTGTGTATGTGTCTTGCTTTTTATTTTATTTTTTTAACCATAGGAAACTCCTGTTAGTGCTATAGTAGAGATTTAAAATAATGAGAAACAAAAGATAAGAAAGGCCAAATGGTTTAACGTTATTTTATCTCTGGAAGTATCCCAATGACAGCCCGACACTAAAACAATCTACATTGTGTAGCAGAACAGTTAAAATCAGTGTGGCCATCTGGAAACATTCCAAGCATTATGGATTGATGGCCAAAGACAATTCCCTTTTAACAACTGAGCACGTTCACGCAAAACCTTAACTCGAAGTCTATGAAAAAGAAAATGTTTGTATAAAAAGGTAACAGGCTGAAGAAGAGGATTCTCTACATGGAGGAAATAAACCTGACAAAAATTATTTGGAAGAGTAATGATGATAATAAGAAAATTCAAATTACCAAAATTAGGTCTATATGAATATTGCCCCTAGCATGATATTTTCTTTTCATTTAATGCACTACAGAAAGAGAAGAAAATAAATATGATATATCGCTGGGCATTGAAATACTCAGTAATGTCATAATCTAAAATAAATGTAAGATAAAAAAGACCCTGATAGCCTCATGTTAAATTATATCACTGACCCAAAGAGTGGACAGAAGTACCACCAGACTCCATTTTGAAATCGTGATTAATTAGAGTTTCATCTTAATCCGTACCTCTATGCTTTTGCAAATGAAATCCAAAAGAATGCAGCTAAATCATGCTTCAAGGTCAAATAATTAAATATTGATAGATGTTTTTTCTACAGTGATTATCAAGAAGGTACTTTTTAAAGTGGAAAACGGAAGATGGCTGTTGACAAGCAATGTCTAAAATGTTCAAGTGAATCTGCATGGAACTGATCTGCGAGTTTGGTTTTTGCTTCTAGCATCAATGCTTAAAACTATTTTTGAATGCAATTAAAATTATATAGGTGGCATAAATCCAGAGAAGAACAGCTGTCCCTATTGATAAGCCAATTGTGCAGAAGACAGTCTCATGGTTATTTTCACCCTTCCATATTCACTATCTTTAAGAAATTTGGGAATAAATAAAAGCTATCATATTTGAAACATTAAAGTAAAACTTTATATAAAAAATATTTGCTGATAGTTTGAAAATCATCATCAACCAAAAGCTGATGATGTATTAGATATAATAGGAAGAATATAAGATTGTTTTGGATGCTGTTATGATTTATTTTGTAATTATCATTAATTTGCATGAGCAAGTACCCATTTTTGAATAGAATTGCTTGAAATTCTATGAAGACTCAATGGACAGATTTCGTACGTTACAGAGATCTTGGCTGTTGATCATTGTTGTTACACTATATTTAGTATTAATCCTTTTATAGAATTGAGGACAATAGCTTCTCGGGATGAGTGAATCAGATTTTTCCAGTGCCTAAGATACTTCTTTATTATGACTTAATAGCTATTCTTTCCCTACTTCAGTGTCATGACATAATTTATTATACAATGAATTTTGTTAAAAGGCAGTCCATCTTGAATTGTCACAAATATGGAACCTGTCCCCAAAATAATAATATAGGTTTAACTCAGAGTCACAGTAAAATTTCATTTTACCTTTAAGAAGTTTATTACACTTCCTGAGCATATAAATGTTCCTTGTTTTTGCTACTATCACAGACATATCTTAATAATTCTGAATGGAATATTTCTAATATAAAAGCCTCCAAGTTTATCTGGAAAAAATAAGTGAAATTGTGAGTTACACAGATCTTTGTCCGATTTCTAGCTTTATAAATTATTTGAACTGTGATTTTGCTTTTTAGCCTATGGACCTTACAATGATAGGGATTAAAAGAGAAAATCAACACAAGAAGCTAGCAGTGTGCCTGGCTCAGTTTAAGCAAAATATTTGAAATAAAAAAAAAGACATATCTCATCAATGGGATTTTTTTTGAGCACTTTCTAAATTTCTGATCCTACATAATGCTCTAGGCTCATCTTGCATATTTTTTTGCCTGAGTCCTAGAGTCAACCATTCATCCAAGTAGCCCTGGTACTTATTAATGAAAACTGGTATTAGAAACCATCATCTGTTAGGCTGTTTACTGCTAGGATATAATTTCTTTTGGGCACTCTCAGTTCACAGAGCAGTTCTTATGTGTACATGTATCCATAAATAGATCACATAGTATGTGGCTTTTTCATACTGGCTTCTTTAATATCCATTTAAATATCCTCCATGTCTTTCTTGGTTTGCTAGTTCATTTCTTTTTATCACTGAATAATATTCCAGTGTACCACAGCTTGCCTATCCACTCACCTATTAAAGACTACCTTGGATGCTTCTAGTTTGGGACAATTATAAATAAAGCTACTATAAATATTCATGTACAGGTTTTGTGTGGACCTAAGTTTTCAAATCAATTGGGGAATTACTTTGGAGCATAGTTGTTGCATTGTATGGTAAGCCTATGTTTAACTATGTGAGAAGCTACCAAACTGCCTTCCAAAGTGGCTATACTATTCTATATCCCTACCAGCAATGTATAAGAGTTCCTATTTCTCCACATTCTCATCAGAATTTGGTATTGTCAGTTTTCTCGGATTTTAGCTATTCTAATAAGTGCTAGTGGTGTCTCATTATGGCTTCAATTTACAATTCGTTGAAGAAAAATGATGTTGAGCATCTTTCATATGTTTATCTAACATTCTGTGTATCCTTTTCACTGAGGTGTCTTGTTCAGAACCACCGCCCGTTTTTTTAGTTAATTTTTTCTCTGTATATTTTGAATCAAGTCCTTTATCAAACACGAGGTTTGAAAATATGGTCGCCTAGCCTCTGGCTTGATTTTACAGTCTTCTAAGAATGTCTTTTGCAGAGCAGAGGTTTTTAATTTTATATATATATATATATATATATATATATATATAATTAAAAATTATAAAATTATATATATGTATTTCTTTCATGGATCATGCTTTCGGTGTTGTATCTAAATACTCATCACCAACCCCAAGGTCACATGGATTTTCTCCAATGTTTTCTTCTAGAAGATTTGTGGTATTGTATTTTATATATCTCTATCTATATCTATCTGTATCCGTATATGTAATCCCTTTGGAGTTAATTTCTGTGAAGTTTCTAGGTCTGTGTGTAGGTGTTTTGTTGTTGTTTTTAGTCTTGATTTTTCTAGCATCATTTGTTGAGAAGACTATCTTTTCCTCCTGAGATTCCTTTTGCACCCTTGTCAAAGATCAGTTGATTACATATTTCGAGTCTATTACTGGGGTCTCTATTCTGTTCCACTGATATATTTATACATGCTTTTTCCATTGTTAGTCTGCCTTAATTCCTGTCACTTTACAGTAAATCTTAGAGGTGGGAGCATCAGTCCTCCAACTTTGTTCTCCTTTTTCAATATTGTGTTAACTATTTTAGGTCTTTTGCTTTTCCATATAAACATGAGAGTCAGTTTGTTCATATCTACAAAACAGCTTGTTAGGATTTTACTTGGAAGAGTAATATAGTTATAAACCAATTAGGAAAGAAGTGATGTTTTAATATTGAGTCCTCCAATTCTAAAACATGAAACATCTTTCTGTAAATCTAGATCTTTGATTTCTTTTTATCAGGTTTTCTGTATATATATAGCATAATATTTTATTAGACGTATATCTAAGTATTTCATTTTTTGATGCTATGTGTTTTTAATATTAAATTACTATTTTTCATTTTCCTTTATAGGAAACCAGTTGACTGTTGTCTATTAACATTGTATCTGGTGACCCTGCTGCCACCCCTTATTGGTTGCAGGTGTTTTTTATTTGCTATTTCCGTGGGATTTTCTATATAGAAAGTCATGGCATGTGCCAGAAAAAAGAAAGATTAATTTCTTCATTCTCAATCTGTATACATTTTATTTTCTTTTGTCTTATTACATTAGATATAATACAGTTAACAGTTGATGTGATGGTAACATGTGGGAAGTAAAAGAAACACTCTGTAATCTTATCGCTAAAGGTCAATGTTTTAGTGTTCCTATGTGCTTTGGCTGTGAACTTTATTCTTTCTCGCCGTCTCCCTGACACCTTAGTCGAGGCAGGAAGGCTAGAGTGTTCTGCAGTTGGATAATTTCCTTCCCCCCCAGGTAGGGTAAACTTCTGGGCTTGTTTCAGAATGGTTTCTCTCCCATCCTCCTTCCCTCCCCTCTTCCCTCAGACCCAAAACCACTAAAGATTTGTTGTTGTTTTCTCTGGACTCTCCTCTATGTGAAATTGGTAGGAGTCTTGGAGGTAAATGCGATGAAGTTGCTAGACCCTCCCCTAAGGCATCAGTGCCCAGAATTTCCTCACTCTCATGCGATTCCATGCTCTGACTCCAGTAATTCTTCAGTTTCCCCAAGCATTCCTCGACGTTTATGACTCCAGGGCTGCTGCTGCAGGGAAACTGATAGGCTGTAATTCTCTGGATTGCCCTGTCTCTTCAGATTTTGGGGTGGTGATTTGACCTGAATCCTCGGTCTCTGATGGGTCCAAGTAAAATCATCGAAGTTTAGGTTTTTTTAGTAGTAAGGATGAAAGTGACAACTTCCATTCTCCTTACCTTTTGGAGCTGAACCAAAAGTTAAGTAGTCTTTTAAAATATTCGCCCCCTCTATTTATTCCAATGACTTGATCAACATTACTCACTAAGGAAGCACCATATTTGAATTTTATTTTTTATTTATACAAAGCGCAGAGCTGGAGTTTTAAAACATCTTTATTTTCTTTTTCTCTTATTTCCCTGCTAAAGCTAGTGTTGACTTCACAGCTGCCTTTCTAAGAAATACAAGAATAAAGAGCTGTCCTCTTGGTACTTATAAAGGGGAAAAACAGTACACTAAAAAATGTAAGAAACAGGATTTAGCAAAATAAATCAGATACCATATTTCTACCTTTGAATTATTTATAGAACGTGAAATATCTTACTATTTAATATGCATTTCTCGAGCTAAATCTTGCTAAAATAACAGAAGGGGTGTAAAGTGTACTATCATCTTAAATAATAGTCAACCTTCGCCAGTACCATAAAATGTATTTGAAATTCCTGATTTTAATGATACGTCTTTTTTTCTTTAAAAAACTTATTTTTCTTTCTTTCTCTCTTTCTTTCTTTTCTTTCTTTTTTCTTATTTAAGTATAGTTGATTTACAATGTTGTGTTAGTTTCTGGTGTACAGCAAAGTGATTCAGTTATACATATATATATTCTTTTTTATTATAGGTTATTACAAGATATTGAATATAGTTTCTGTGCTATACAGTAGGACTTTGTTGTTTATATATTTTATATATAATAGTTTGTATCTGCTAATCGCAAAACTCCTATTTGTCTTTTCTTTAGGAATATTATTACTACAAGTTAATAACTTTGATCCTGTTTCATACTTTCTAATTTTATCTAAGCATAGTATTGATTCCTTTAAAACATTCAATCCACATGCCTAGAAATTACTGATGATCAAATTCATGCACTCTCCATAAAACTGAAGCTCTGACATAAAGGAGGTTCACCAGGAAAGTATAGCTTCATCTGAATCAATTTTAGTTTTCTAAGCTTTTCATCAAAACTCAAGATGAAACATTTTATGCTCTCTGACTAGGAAGCATTTTTGCAGACAAATTTCTGGTGTTCTTCAGTTCGCAACAAAACTTTCATTATAGAGATCAGAGGAAAGATATTGTAGATTTGAAGCTTCACCAAAAAATGAAAATCAAAGTGTAAAATAAGCTGCAGCATCACATTTTTGTACAGAAAGTTGAAGTGAAAAAAATAGTCACGGTCAACTATCATTGGCAGGAAATCCTACCTGCTGAGGGTGAGATTTGAAAAGCGATACCATGGAAAGGGATTAATATTTACTGAGAAAATCCCATGGACTTGGATAACTGACTTACCATCTCCTGATTGCAATTGGATATAAAGCAAGAAGTTTAAAAGATTCAAGCTCGTTTTAATTTTCCATGTCCAGTTAAATCACACACAGTGACTGTTACGAAAGTGGTTTTCATTAAAAGTATGTTGTTTTTCTTTATGCTTCCCTTTTTCGAAAATGGATAAAAATTTTGATATGTTTTAATTAGATGCTTATTAAGTGTTTCCTCAGAGAAGCACCTGGATTTATCACAATTTTTTATAGCACTGTCTTTTAAACTTGAATGCATATATAAATTACTTGGCCATCTTGTTAAAATGCATTCTCTGATTCCATAGGTCTGGTAAGGTGCCTCTGAGTCTACATTTCTAACCAGCTCCAAGGTTATGGTGAAGCTGTTTGTCAGGGACCGTGCTGGTATAGCAAGTGTCTAGACTCCTGAATAGACTTGATGGTGTTCTCAGAGGCACCTTGTGCTTTACTTATTTATCTTCCCATGTTGGGCGTATTTTCAGAAATTAATTTCTAATGGAGTTGGTTTTCTATCCTGACTACCCATTATTAGCTAACCACAGGCATTCAAGAAATACAAGATACTTTACAATGCCCCATCAATCCTACTATAGTAATATGGCAAAGAAACTGTAGCAGTAATATATCCAGTTTGTTTCCAGAAGCTGTGAGTACTCTTTTTTTTTCCTCTGAGTGACGTCATGGATGCAGCTAAATTTTATTAAATATCTACTCTTGGAAGGGAATTATGTAGAATACTGTGTATACAAACGTGGCCCCGCCTTTTGGGAAAAGTGCCAATAATTTTGTATATTTACAAAATATGCATTTCCTGTGTTTTTACACTTCATTAGTGTTTTAAAACTATAAACTATTTAAAATATAATGAAAAGCATAGAAATTATAGCAAGCACGTGTTAATATTTTGTCTTTGTTATTTTCTCACTCCCTCTTTTCCTTGAATGCAGCTGTTGATACTCCCTAAAATAAGCTCCTTCTTCTTTCCTCTTGGTTCTGTGGTATATCTTCTTTTATGTCATACTCCTGGACTATTTCAGATTTTTTTACATAGCTATAACTATATCTAGACATAGATCTCTCTACAGATAATAGGTAGATGATTGAAAAGTAAATATTGAATACATAATATGGTTTCGACTTGCTTTTTAAAATTTAAATAAATTATATCATTATTACATGGATTATTTCAACTTGTTCAGTTCAAAGAAGATGGTATGTATATCTAGACAATGCATTTGCAGACCTGATTATAATTCTATTGTTCAATAAAGCACATTTATTAATTTCTCTTATGTTAGATAAGTTTCTGCTAAATTCCTATTGCAAAAAAAATGATGCAATAAGCATCATAGGGCAAGTGTCTCTGTGCACATGAGTGATGTCAGAGTACAAGTGTCCCTAAGTATTGCCAATACTTCAAGTTATTAGATTTGTACAGATTTAACTAACTTGATGGCTATGGGATCTTTACCATACATTTCTTTGTTTACTTGTCCAAATAATAAACATTCATATCCTTTTCTGTTCAGTTTTTCTAATCAATGAATTTCTTGTTCATATCTTTTGACTGTTTTTAGGGATTTCTTTCACTTGTGAGTAATTGTTAATTTAACTATTCATATACTGAGGGCACTAATCCTTTACAGCTATGTTTTGAAAATACCATCTTCTGGTCGTGGATTATCTTTTAACTTAGTGCACCATGTTTATTTCATTGTAGAAAAATAGACAATATTAATATAATGTTATATTTTAGCATGTTAATTTTGGTTTACCCATGCATTATTTATTTTGCAGATTTTGAAATTGTTTCTTTAAATTGCATAGATTATTTTTCATTAACAACAAAATGAAAAGGCAGCCTCCTGAATGAGGGAAAGTATTTGCAAATCATATATCTAATAATGTGTTTATATCCAAAATATATAAAGAACTCATACAACTCAATAGCAAAAGAACGAACAATCCAGTTTAAAAAAGGTCAAAGGATCTGAATAAACACTTTTTTAAGGAAGACACACAGATGGCCAACAGGTACATAAAAAGATGTTCAACATCACTAATCATCAGGGAATTGCAAATCAAAACCACAGTGAGATATCACCTTACACCTGTCAGAAGGGGAGATATTATCAAAAAGGCAAGAAGTAACAAGTGTTGGCAAGGATGTGGAGAAAAGGGAACCCTTTTCCCACTGTTGGTGGGAATGTAAATTGGTGCAGACACTGTGCAAAAATTATGGAGGTTCCTCAAAACATTGAAAATAGAACTACCATATGATCCAACAATTCCACATCTGGGTATTTATCTGAAGAAAACAAAAACACTAATTTGAAAAGATATATGCACCCTCATGTTCATTGCAGCATTATTTACAATAGCCTAGACGTGGAAACAACCTAAGGGTCCATCGATGGAGGAACAGATCAAGAAAATATGGTATCTATTTTTAAGTGATTTATTTTATGATGTTATCAGGAGGCATGTTTGGAAGTTTCAGTGTGGAAAGAGTCCACACTGCACAGTATAGTTTGGAATCTTTTCATCTGGTTCTTCCTATAGTTGATCATCCTCAGCTTCTATCAATAGAAAGTTGTCATTTATATCATGCATCCATCTATATTAAACATTTTTATGAGGTTAATGTGTGCAAGGGAAAGTGCTGGCACTTGGATGGAGCAGTGGAAAATGAACTGGATCATAGCCCATGAAATAATCATGCAATGTAAAATGAGATGCACACACAGGAAAAATACCATATGCGTATAAGGGTAGGCCAAACATAATCTGCAAGACCAGAAAGACGAATTTGGGAAAGTAGGTGAGCAGAATCTTCTTGGCGGAGAATAGGAATTGCAGATGCCTAAGACAGGAAAGGGGTTTGTGGTATTAGAGAAATAAAAAGATCAGTAGAACTGGAGAGTAATGCATGGGAGTTTGTCTGGAGTGTAAAGAAAAAGTTGATCCTAATTCTGGAGTTTCAGCCAGAGCCCAACCACGAAGTGCCTTGTAGATCATACCTGCCTCTTTAGCAGTTCACTCTGGTTCCTGAAGGGAGAGTGGATTTAGAGAGACATGAGAACAGAATCGTTGGAAGGTGGTGTGCTAGAGAGATGAGAGTGACTTGCCCTAGGGTGGTAGAAATGGCAGTAGTAAGAAGAGGAAAATATTCAGGAAGAAGGATCGGCGGGACTTGGCTTTGGGAGTTAGGGTTCAGCTTCCGGCTGAGATGGGGTATTGGAGAAACAAGTTTGGGGCAAAAGACCTTCTATCTGTTTAGGGTATGATTAGCTTAAACTTGCATCTTAAACACAGCAACTCACAGAAAACTAATCATTCATTCATGCATTTTCCTTTACTTATCTCCTGGAAGTCTTGCCTCTCCCTTTCATAATATGATAACCTAGAAAACTGTATTTCCAATATTTTATCCTCACCACATTCTGTTCTAGTCTGCTTTGCTTTCCCAGTCCTACTATCCTCTACCATCAAGTCAAAATGACATTAATAAATAAACTCCAGGGAGTAAAATTAACCCTCAAGAAAAAGTGTCAATCTTGCCTATTCTATGACATATTCTTTATTAAAAATCAATTTATGTTAAATTATATGCATTAATATTCTAATCTTCATATTATAATCAGTTAATTAGTAGTAATTAGCAGAGTTTAGCCCAAAATAGCTGGCTTATATTTTATGTGCTCTTTGTAATGTTACTTATGCCTCTGCAACATTTAGCTCTCTAAAAAAATTTCTTTTTGAAAGAACAGTTTGCAACATTTTAAAAATCATTGTTTTGTTTTGTGTTTTCCAAATCGACAATGCCTTAAAATGAACTCTAAAGAGCATGGCTATGTTAAATGACGTCAACTGGAATTTGAAAGGACAGTGTATAATTTTTATAGTACTTGTAGTGGTTAGAATAATACCCCCCAAAATGTCTATATTATAATCCCTGAAGAGTTAACATGTCAATGTACAAGTCAAAAAGGACTTTGTAGAAGTGATTTAGTTAAGAATCTTGTGATGGGAGATTGTACTGGATTATTCAGGTGAATCCAACGTAGTGACAAGGATTATAGGAGGGAGGAAAGAGAGAGAGAAAATGAGAGGTAACAAAGGAAATGAAGACCAGACTTAGAGATCTGAAAATGCTACTTTGCTGGTTTTGAAGATTTAGGAAGGTACCTTGAGCCAAAGAATACCTTTTCCGATGCTGGAAAAGCAAGGAGATGGAATCTCCCCTAGAGGCTTCACAGTGCTCTCAGCCCTGATGACACCTTAATTTTAACCCAGTTACACCCATCTCATACTTCTGAACTCCATACTATAAGATATTAAATCTGTGTTGTGTTAAGCCAATAAGTTTGTGGTTAACTTGTTACAGCAGCAATAGGAACCTAATAGGGCATTCTATAATCACTCTGTAACGTTACTAATGCATTATTTCAACACAACACACTTTGCCAGTGATTTCAGTGTTGGTTTACGTAGCGGTGGCCATTTGTATTCAAACAGTGAGGAACACTGAGGTGGAGACAAAGAGATGCCAACTCTACTGTAGATATGAGGTGACTTATGAGGATTGGGGCGGTCAGAGGAGCAGACAGAGCTGAATCTCTCCTCCCTGATGACTGGACACATCAGAAACTCCGCCTTCTGCCCCGTCTGTGGACCACATTCGGTTATAGAGCATTTCCACGTAGCACCTCTGCTACTGCATTTTAATCCATAGTCTCAACCCCTACAAGAGCTCACAAGGACTACTGACATCTTAAAAGAGCCTACCCATGAAGTAACTGAAAGGGAAAAAGAGAAACGTACATGATATTTGTTACTGTTAACATTGTCATTCCTGTGAAGATACTGTTACTCTAGTGTTTTATAAAATCCAGAGAGAACTAGTCTTTTCTCTCGGAGGTGGGGTGGAGGTGGGAGGTAGGCATTTATTTACCAAACCTGAAGCAACTCAGAAATTATTCTGAAAACATTACTGCGGATGTGGAAAAAAATGTAAGATGTTTCCATTTCTGACATTTAGCTGACTGTAAAAAATTTTAAAAAAGGAAATATTTTTTGAACTCTAGGAAGAATGGAAATACTGGGAAAGTCTGAATTTGAAGGCCCTTTAATAAATCAACAAAAGCTTTGTGCTTTATTCTCTTCACCTGTGTTCAAAGTTTGACTATGTCTTTTTCCACAAAAAAATTTGCCAGAACGGTGCCCCACATAAAGATGCACAGCTCATTGCATTTCCAGGTTAACTAGAGACACAGAATGATGACATTCTATTATTACATCAGAATGCCCCCATTAACGTAAGACAGAGCTCTTTACAGAAGTATGAGGGAATAGAGGTGAATAAATCTTATTTAGCTGGCTCAATTTAACACTTGGAAAATCTATGAGTCATGCTATAAGGGCCGCGCATAAAACACACAAAGAAAAAAGAAGTATTCCCAGTGACAATCAAGAAGTAGCTGGGCTTGATGGTTTTTTAGCAGCTGTGTGCAAATCATTACATATCAATGGCCATGGGGAAACATTGTCAACATCTGGAGTTTTTATTAAACAAATACCAACAGTTACCATTTGATTGCTCTTTCCCAAAGCAAAGATTAAATAATAGTCCATCAGACACCTGCTGCACGAGATTCATCAGAGCAGCCCGTCCTCCCCATCAAGCGTAAAGTAGCATCTTCCTTGCATTCTCCAACACACAAAACGTGTGTGTGTGTGTGTGTATGTGTGTGTGTGATTAAAACTGGAAACAGAAGAAAAGATTACTGATTAATGAGAAACACAGTTTCTTCTTTAGTTAAATAGGAATTTAAAAAAACTGAAATGGAGATCATCGCATTATAACATGGTCATGTATTTTCCTGTGAATTTTAGATGCCATGTGCTCTTTTATTATAGTATTAATGTGTTTTGAAAGATTATTCACACACGGTAGGACTTGGAATGAATCATAATGAATTCCAAAGACAGAAATTTTGGGGGCCCATTAAAACAAGAGCTATCAGATTTAGAGGAGGGAGACCACTTATTTGCATAAATGTGTTCACATAAGTTTAAGAGCTATATGTTTGGGAAATCAAGCTGTTGATCTAAATATCAGCTGGAACTTTGCCAATGCTATGAAATGGTCATACTAGATACAAACATGGCTTTGACCTAGCATATGGCAACACCTTTCCCAAAGAAAATTGGTCTCTCCAGTATGAAGAAGTGCAAGTACAACAGTGTTATTAATGAGTATCATTTGAAACTGTTTGTATCTGTGCTACTGAAAATGTGGCCCTCAGACCAACAATATCAGAATCACATGGAAGCTGGTTAGAAATGTAAATTGCTGGACTCCACAAGTAACCTACTGGATCAATTTTTGCAAATGTGACCTAGTATCTGGGTTTTAACAAGTTTTCTAAGTGATTAGTATGCGTGATAAATTAAAGAACCACAGGTTAATGTGATTTGGCGTCATCAGTAACTTGAATTTATTTGTAAAATATTGAGAATATTCAAATTTAACACAACCTCCAAATGATTGGTCATATAGGGATTGATCGTCTATATATGTAGTTTTCAAACACACCTCATTAAAGAACTTCCCTCGTATTTCATTTTGTAAAAGTATTCAGGTATGTGGGACTAGGTCCATCTAGAACTTTCTCCAAATTTAGTTTTAAATAAAGAAATACACATCTTTAATATGTAGTGGGAGTGGTTCATTTAGGTGAAATGGAATAAAAAATAGTTGGAGTAAAAAAAACCGTCAAGACTAAAGGAAATTATTCTTGGTTATAGAGTGAAAGTGCTTTCTAGATTATAAACCTAGATATGATAGTTGAAGTTATATTTAGAGTGAGAATTGAATTAATATTACTCTGACTACCGTGGTGTAGGCTTTTTGTTGTTAAGATATTGTGAAGAATATTTAGACACTAGTAAGTGCATCATTTAGGTATGTTTTCAAATGAAGTTAGTGAACTAAGCTTGGCTTAAAAATGGGAGTTAATTATATTCGCATAACAAAAATGTGTTGCCAGGAAAATTGCTGGAATAATATCAGCAATTTGCAATTCTCTTGCTTTGCCTCCATGGTTGCAATACATCAGCAAGTTCGCGTTCAAGGGAAGTAGAAGGGGAGAAAGCACAGCATGAGACCCTTTCGTCTCTTTAATCAGAAAAGCAAATCTTTCTTTAAAACCCTCCAATGGGTCTTGGATTAAGGCTCACTGCCCCATGAAGCCCCCTTCAATGGGAGGGAAACGGGGGTGGGAATGACTTTTACATCAGCCTGTCAACCACGCCTGAATAGCCAGACTAGGGCTGCCACAAACAACATGGACAAAACCCAGATCATTTTTCAGATCAATAATTCTATAATCAATAGATATTTGTTTAGTGGTTAATGTCAATTACCAATAGCTTGTTCTTGAAACAAGCTGTTTCTTGAAACACTGTAAATGTGTTTAAAGATGAACATCTGTTTATAGGCTCTTCGTCTCTGAGGATTCTAATAATTGGTTGAATACATGTGATAGGAAAAACCTAAGTAGTCATTTTTCTCATTTCCTATCTACAACAAGAGAGACTAATATAAAACAGATGTTGGTAGCCTACGCCCACCCTTATCTAGGGAGATACACTGCATGACTGTCCTCAGTGACCTATTCTGGTATCTCTATGCATATTACCTCAAGGATGCTCACCCAGGACATCAGACTTTGTCAAGCACAGCCCCATCAGCTACAGGGAGCTGAACTCAATGAACTTTCAAGGTCTCTTTTAAGGCCATTATCGGATTTGCCTGCCTGTGTAGTCTCAGGACTTGTTTATATCCACATGAGGTCAATGCTTTCTCCCTCCTATTAATTTTCCTACCATCTGTGCTGCCAGATGTAGTGAGAACAGGGGCAGCACTCCGCCCTGGGGAAGAAAAGGCAACTCCGCCCAACAGCTCTGCCCCTGCCTCAGAACTGATTCTTCCCTTTGTTCCAGGAGATCTGCACTCTCATTTACCAAAAGTAAAGGTCTGAGTGTACAACCTAGTTGAAAATATCTATCCATTTGATGCAAAGAAGATTCAACCTGAATGGATAATATGGCACATATTTCTTCCCTTTTGCTATTCATAAAATATTTAGGAATTTACCTGTCAGCTAGAGATATGCTAGAATATGGCTTCGTATTATTGAGTGATTGACTGAAGGTAATTGGGATAAGATTCACTCAGAGAAGGAATTAAAAGGAGCATAAGGTAAGGAAAATCAGGACTTGAAACTATTTTATGAAAGGGACAGAAAAGACATAAGTTTCCACTTTCATTCCTAGAGCAAATCTATAAATTATCCCCTAAATGTGAGATGTACCAAAACAGGGAATTTGCACATTGTCAATGACCTGCATTACTTGTGGCTCTTCGATGTTTTTCTTATTCATTTTGTACTCTTGATATTATAGAACTGAGAATAATGGGAGGTGCTGGGAAATTATTTCTTAGCTTTGAGTCACCCTTTTGTAGACTGTGTGAACTAGAAAGGTCTTCCAAGGTCATCCATCCGTCTCATTTCATGTTACAGATGCAGCAACTGAGGCATGCAGAGATGAGGTGATATTCCCCAGCCCTTTTCCATACAGAGCTACCTGTTATAGAGAAAATGGCTCATTCTTATAATAATTAATTGAACATGTTAATATTTTAGTTACCTTTCACACATCTATCTACAAATCTTATCAACCAAATTGAGCTTTGTCTTTATTGATTAGAAAAACCACTTCTCTTTATATTAGACGAATACTAGCAGCTTCTAGGAACAAGTTTACATTAGGATCGAACCATACCTAATGGTGTTCACAAAGATGAAATGTTCAACTGTGCATTTAAAGTTTTATATGTTACTGAGCTTCTACAATCAAATGAACAATGCAACTGTACAGTGGTATTTGATAGGAACCCTCAGGGAAAGTACTTCTCTTAGGATGGAAAAAGAAACCACAAATAAAGTAAAGCACACATTGGGTTCATTAGCAGAGAAGTGCTGAGGAGACTTTAGTTTGCTCCTGAGGATTAGAAAGACATTTCACAACCCTTGGTCAGTTCTCTGCAATGTTGGAAGCCTATACTTACTGAGAGCAGGCAATCTCACTCAACTTCAGAAGTAGTTCAACCCTGCTCTGATGAAGAATACAGTGGCAGATATTAACAGGCATTAAGATAGGGACCAATGTGCCTCTTGGGCTATTCTTTCCTTGGATAGTTGTTGCTACACCTGGGAAGGAGATCCAACATGGAGTTTTTTCCTGTTTGCCTTTGGTGCTCTTCTTCCTGTCCTTTGAGTTACTTTGTCATTCTCTTCTCAGGGGTCTGCTAAATCCATGAACAGATACTGAAGGAGTTCCCTGTTGTGAGAAAACACAAGGCTCATAAGATATTTCTTTTTTTAGAGACCTGCAAAATATTCTTACAATGGTATAACTAAAGAAAATGTTATAGTTGCATTTTTATTCAAGAGTAACCAATACTAAAACAAGAGGCTATGGACATATCATATCAAAGATGAATATCCAAGTTGTTATTTCCATAATGGCAGCTGTGATAGAATAAGAAGAGTACTGGATTTGGAGACAAGGAAACTAGTTTTACATCTCAGCTATGCCACTTATTATATGACCTTGGATTTTATGAGCCTCAGTTTACTAATAAAACAGAAAAAAAGATAATCTCTTCCCCAGGATGTATTTAATGACAAAAATATAGGGCATGTAGAAGCACTGGCCCATGTAAGCATTCAAGAAGCATAGATGAAAACCAGCTACATCTAAGTTTACATACTAATTCAGATCTCCTTCAGTATTTGTCTGGGTGTTAAGTTCCTTTTAAAATATGTAACTCAACCTTGACCATATACCTAAAAGTTACATTCAGACCAAGTTATCTATAGAATTTCCAAATCAGAGATTCATTCCATCTACTCACTACCTCTACCTCTTCAGAGGGAGACGCAAGAGAGAGGAGATATGGGGGTATATGTATATGTATAGCTGAATCACTTTGTTATACAGCAGAAACTAACACACCACTGTAAAGCAATTATACTCCAATAAAGATGTTAGAAAGAAAAATACGCTCACACAAATATGACTAAATTACAATATTGGATGAAGTGGTGAGTAAAAGTAAATTCATATACTATTTAAAATGTTTTTTCTAGTTTTTGAAATATTGAATCTCAATAACATGTTAACATAACCAACCATAAGTTTAAAAAAAAAACAGCAGGTCCTTAAAAAACAAGCTAGAAGACATTTTAAATTTTTTTGCAATCCTGAATAAACTGAGTCTCTTTAGGCAACTAAAACTAGTATGAGTGCATTTATTCAATTATAGATTTCACTGAACTTGGAGAAATTTCAAGGGTCAAGGTTTCACAAGTTTGAAACCGCTTCAGAACAGGTTTTCATTGTTCATTTTTACAGTGACATGCACATCTTGATGTAGAACTTCCTGGATTGACATTATTCAACACGGCACCAAACCCCAGTTAAGAGACTTGGTTCTCAAAATAATATCAAGCCTTCCACTGCGCCTGTGAACACACCTGCACATGAGGCTCCCAGAGTTTCATATTGTTATTTCAGCAGGCTGCCTTCCCTCAAATTTCCCATAAATCCTAATAACACTGCTGCATTGCTTCATGACATCTGGTTCTTGGTGGAAGGTTATGGCGTAAAGAGGAGACTCACTACACAAGGGTCACTCATTTGTGCATTTTCAACGTGAATAGAACCTGGATGTAACTCCAGGGTCCTTATGCCCTCAATATGAAAAAAAAAAACAAACTATATATGTGATAAAACGATCAAGAATAATAATTTTAATTAATTTCAATTGAATGAGCATTTATTAAGGGTGACATTTTTCTAGATCCAGTGGGAAACATGAAGATGTTTAGACATAATACATAGGCTTCAAGAACTTGATGTTTTAAAAGGGACACAGGGAACATATAAATAATAATATGAAACAGATGATTCTTGGGACATGAAGTTTCATACAAATGTGTACGTACAAGAAAATTAGGAAGGCATTCTGGGAATGATAAATTTCAATCTGGGCATTGATGGATGAATAGAAAGTTCACTTGGACATGCTTAATTCTCTTTGTTATCAAAGTAATATGTATTCATTTTAGGGACTGGGGAACCATTCAGAGAAGCACAGTGGAGGGGATTTCTTATTGTGTATGATGTGCTCGTGTATTTCAATGCATGAACAATCCTCATGTCCCTTCCCAAGAAGGGTCCCATTGGCAAAAATACTTCCTGGTTCCCACAGGAATAAATGCAGCTAATGGAACTGGGAAGCCTCTGACAGCCCCAGGGAGAAGTTTATGCTATGGCGTGTCATTTTTCCTCCAAAGTAGAAAACAGATTCCAGTCTTCTCCTTTTACTATGGGAACACTTGGAAAAGCTATCGGAAAGCAAAATACATAACTCGGAGATATCATGGGTTCGTTCCAGAACTGCCACAATAAAGCATATATCACAGTAAAGTAAGTCACACGAATTTTTTGGCTTTCCAATGCATATAAAACTTTTGCTTACACTATACAGTGGTCTATTAAATGCGCAATAGCATTGTGTCTATAAAAACAATGTACATACACTAACTAAAAATACTTTATTGATAACAAATGCTAACCATCATTTAAGCCTTTAATGAGTCATAATCTTTTTTGCTGGTGGAGCCTTTGAAATATTGTGAGAATGACCAAAATGTGACACCGAGACACAAAATGAGCAAATGCTGTTGAGAAAATGGCGCTGATAGACTTGCTTTCAGCAGAGTTGT
This sequence comes from Balaenoptera physalus, assembly GCF_965194825.1. NCBI lineage: Eukaryota > Metazoa > Chordata > Mammalia > Artiodactyla > Balaenopteridae > Balaenoptera > Balaenoptera physalus. The sequence goes on from NC_138899.1 coordinate 6,744,044, forward strand.
CGCAACTTTCAATTTGTAAAAAATCACAATATCTGCAAAGCACAATAAAGCGAAGTGCAATAAAAAGAGGTCTTAATGTAAAACTGCAGAAAGAGGAACAAACGTTGAGTGTTCAGATCCTGGTGGGTGACCTAACTGGCTCAAAATCGCGAGGCAGCTGACGGCTGTGGTGGAGTGAGAGGTTTTGTGGTTTGTAGAAGCTGTTTTGGAAACACGCCCAGGTTAAAAAGTATGACCACTTTACCTGACATGTTCTGTTTCTCATGGTGATAGATCTTAGAGCTTTTTAACAGAAAAGTTTTGTGATGAAGAAAATGCAATGTAAATATTCTCTTTTCGGTGTGTCTGTTCTTTACTAGGCCGTGGCGTGCATACGGTTCTCCTGGATTTTTGCCTTTTTTCGGTGGTGACCGTGCGTGAGGCTCTTCTCTATGTCAATTGCAGAGTTAGGAAACATGATTACAGGAAGGTTCCTCCCTTCAGAGGGCTTGAAGTCTAATGCCTGACCTCCCTGTCTTGCCCTGGTCTGGAATCACTGGATCTTCTGTTGCACGCCCCTCTGATACTTGCGTCACCTTTCAGTGGGTTTTTAATCCATCATGGCACTAGGTTGAGCCTGCTCCTGAAATCATGAAAGAAAGAATTCAAGAGACACGTTAGAATTCAGGCTTTTGAGGGTCGGGCTTGTCCAGCTCAGCCTGCTGTTCACCTGCATATCTGATGCCCAGGTCCATCTCTGAGTCCCCAAAGCAAGCCTCCACCTTCTTTTAAAATCTGCATCAGAACTTCAGATTTTGTGAATTAAGGTTTTCAACTATTTCCTTAGCAGGTAATACTTCATTTTGCACATTTCCTCTGACCAGGTTGTCGTAAGAGCCTTTAACTCCGCTGCAGTCAAAATCAAACATTAAATGTTCTTCATCACTTTTCGAACTGTATTTCAATAAGGAAATTTAAAAGTTATGCTTCTATACCTAGGTAATTTTTCCATAACACACACACACATATTCCTTAAATATTAGGTACAAATTTAATTCCTATATAATGATTTATAGTTGAAAACAGGAAGAAACATACTACTCAGAGATTTCCCATGTTGCCAGGTTTAATTCATCGTAAAATAAATCTTAGTCTCTACATTTATCATTATTATAATTATTATTGTGATTAAATCTGAATTTCATAGATGTTTTCATGTGAGGGATCCACGTACTTACAAGTCCTGTCTTTCTAATGTATTTTAATCCTGAGACTTCTCAGAAGACCTGAAACCATTCTTGCATTTGTTATGAGCTACTGATTAAGTTGATTGAATATCTAGCTTGTGAGAAAAGGAAAGGAGAGGCCTCTCTTCATGATGAATAAAAGAGCACAATTTACCATTTATCTTTAAAGATAGGGTGTTAGAAATAGTATCCATAATGGTTTCATTATTTATCGTTCTGTGCACAAAAAAAAAAGAAGAAGAAAGTGTGAATTTCCTCTAAACCGCACTGTTGAGAAAACATGAGAGTCACAAGCAACTTATTACTGTAGGTGACTTTGTCAATACTCATATTATTCATTCTAAACTTTTTGCTCCGCTCTAAGTTGAAGCACAAAATCATGCTTTACATGTCATGAGTGTGATATCTATTCATGGGCCAGCCAGTGATTCAATATTTTCCACATTACCCTGGCATCTGATAGAACTTTGACGTTATAATTGTATTAATACAATTGTCAGAACAGTAAGGAGGATGGTGTACACACACAAAACAATTGTTGCTTTATATTTATGTATTACATTTGCATACTGGAAGCATGCATATAAAGTATCTATGCATATATTATATAAATATATACACATATATTTTTGAACTTTTTTTTTTTTTACCAGTTTATCAGTTTTCAGTTAGTACTGAAATCTGTGCAATTATTTGCATTTTGACAGATCATGAGAGTGAGAATTAAGACTTCTGGCTTCTAGAGAAGACTGGCCTACAATGTCTCCTGAATGCAGACAGTAAGCAGAGGACGGTCAATTCGAAAGATTCACCTTATCTGCCAACAGCAGAGTGATCTCTGTCTGTAGGGAGTTCAAGGGTATCAATAGGAAGAAATTGTCTGAGAGGAAAACTTTAAGAAGGAAGGAGAGGCTGTACACTTAAGGCTGTCCTCTATCTGAAGACAAAAGTTTCTTTGGAGAGTACACAGCAATACTAACAGTATTCTAAATTTAGAGGAAATATAAGAACATATTAAATATATATTAATATTATATGTTATTCAAGGAATATTTATGTATATGCAAAGCAAACTTCCACAATGTTTTCTATGTTTCTGTAACATTAGAATCAGAGCCTTTACTGGCCTTAGCTCAGTGTCAAGACTCTCAGCGTCCCAGCTGAAACCTAATTATATTTTCTCTCGGAAATCGTTTTTGCTTAAGCCTAGAGATGGACTAATGTGCATTTGAAGGTAGTATAGATTGTTTTGATTTTGTTTGCATATACATTTCTGGAAACATATGCAATATTTCAAGGAAATTTAAGGTGAAAATTAATTTCAATATAAAAGTTCTAGTAGAATATTTAAAAAGATGAAACTCCTCATTTATCTCTGGGCCAACTGCTTCTGAAAATACACACACACATAACACTGAGTAAAACCTCTTAGAAAAAATATATTTTACTGATTGCTCTACAAGAAATCTCATTCCCTGGGGCCTATAATCTATGAAGTTACTCTGAGGCAATAGCAATGTATATAGCATTCCCCAGCATTTAAGTCTTTAGAGTTGTTTTAAAGTGAAACCCCTAAAATAGTGATTACAGTTTTAGTCAACTAGTATAGATCTACAAACTCACACAAATTTTATGGCTTACAAGTAAGATTTCAATGATTTCATTCAACAGGAACATATTGTTAGTTATTATTTTACAACTCTATTTTTCACTAAGCATGGGAGTTTGGTTTATTTTAGCTAAAATAGCATCCATTTTATATGTAAAATTATTTTTAAAATACCTAATTGCCTGCTTTCTTCTCCCTAAATTAGCTATTATAAAGAAGAAAATGGCACACTCTATATTATAGAACATCACACTTAACATGATTGTATATACTTACATATATACTATAAAAATGCATACACACATTTAGATAGAGTGTGTGTGTGTGTGTGTGTGTGTGTGTGTGTGTGTGTGTGTGTGTTTGGTTTAGATGCCTCTGCAACACAAGATACAGAATATTCACTCTATTTCATATACAGATCATGTATTCCCTACAATTTTATTCCCATTTCCTCAAACTTGACTAAATTTTGGCAGGTTTTCTACAGTTACAACTATAGCATCTGCCAAGCCCTATCACTTTATAGCCTTTCATTGTCTCGTTGAACTAGCTAAGGCTGGCAGTTTGATGTTAAAGCAGAGTGGTGAGACCATACCCTTGCCTTGCTACCAGTCTCAGGGGAAAAGCAACCAGTTCCCCACTATTAAGTAAGATGTTAGCTGTACAGTTTGTAAATCTTCTTTGTCCAGGAGAAATACCATTCTATTTCTAGTCTTTTGAGAGTATTTGCCATGAATACATGTTTGAATTTGTCAAATATTTTCCCACATCTATTGCTATCATCATAGGATGTTTTTTTATTGTGTAGGTTAAATTGATTTTCAAATGTTAAGGCAGCCCTGAATATAGGTCATATATCTTACTGGATATGGTATTGAATGTTTTTGTATATTGTTGAATTTAACTTTTTACTATTTGTTGGAGGATTTTTGCATTCTATGTCCAGGGGAGCACTAATGAAAAAATGGACAACATGCTAGAGTAGACATACAAGCAAAGAGACGGAAATGCTAAGAAATAGTCAAGAGAAAATGCAAGGGATAAAAAAGTGACATAAACGGAGACTCCCTTTGATGGACGCATCAGTGGACTGAACACAGCCAAGGAAATGATCAGGGAGGCTGAAGAGATGTCACTACCTGTTTTAAATACATGATCTGATAATTCCAGCATCTGTGTCATCTGAGCTTGGTTCTGATATTTGTTGTCTCTTCAATGCTGCTTTCCCTTGTCTTTGGGCATGCGTTGTGATTTTTGTTAAAAGCTAGACATGATATATAAGTTAATAGAAACTGAGGTAATTAGGCCCTTAGTGTGAGTATTTACATTAATCTGCTTAGGATTTTGACTGTGTTTAATGTTTATTTTAGCTCTTGGTTCCAGAGTTTTCAAATTCCTCTATTATCCCTTTTTCTTTTCCCCTGTTTTCTTTGGACTTTCCTAAGAACTCCTCTTTAGATAAAGCCTCTGTCTCTCAGCTGTTTCAGTTGTAATTTAATGTTTAACGTGGGAGTCCTATCAGTGTGGCAGTAAGGCGGGGGGAGGAGAAATTTTCTAAAATCTTAAAATTAAATCCCAGTCTTTTAGTGGATCTGAGTTTTTGGACTGCGATCTTCTCAAGTATTTCTTACCTTTTTTTTTCCCCCTTCCTTAGGGCATCCAGGTTGGCTAGAGCGTGCTGGCCTTAGGATATTCCCTCCCCCAGGTGACATATGACTCAGGTAAGTTCCTCTCCCCTGGAGACTAGTCCTTCTTTACGGAGAATGCTCTAGGATAATTTAAAATGGTTACCAACATCCAAATCAAATACTTCTCCATGGAAGTTTTCATTGTTTTCTAAGATTCTGATTCTGAGGAAGCAGGAATTCTAAGACTCTTTCCACAAGTTTTCCCCTAATCTTTGTATTAACCTACAGATTGGATAATAGCTGCTTTGGGAAAGATATTATAAATTTGAATTATAAATTCAAATCAATTTAAATACACTCAGGAATTACACTAGAGATTTTTTTAGAGTAACCTCATATTATAAGTTTTGGGCCAAGATGTCATGGACATTTTGATAGCAGGCCCAAGGGATTATACACGCTTTGCCTTAGATCCACATTTATCGATCTATCCAGCAAGGAATGGTACGTGCCCTCAAGCTACATCTTTTTTAGGTGGAAGACAATCTGTGCAGTAAAATAACTTCTTTTTTTTCCAAAATAGAGTTGGTTGATGTTCAGACTTATTTGTGGGTGACATTGCTGTATAATACAGAATGCTGCATTTTAAGTTACAAAGCTGTGAATATTGAGAGGCATATAAATAATGCTCTATATAGCATTCTTAACAAATGCACCAAAAGGATACTAATTATACTAAATAAATAGCTCTGATGGCAACAATGTATAAATGCAGGGCCTGTTAAGGGAAGGGGAAAAAAAAAAAAGCATCCAACCCTGTAACTGAACCCTGCTGTTTCCTGGGATAGCACCACATATGGTCCCCAGTCTAAAAGCACCACAACAGAAGGCGGTGTTACATGCCCTAAAGCATCTTTAACAAAAAGATTATAATGGTGTGGTATGGAAAGTATGGAAAGAATTCTTTTCTTTTATCGATGAGCCAGGAAAACCTATAGTAAAGTAGTAAATAATTTTTTTAGGAAGTTTTAGGGAAAAGATAGTTTTATAGAACTCCACTTTATGAAAATTAGGATGTTGTATAACACCAAGGGGAAAATGCAAAACAAATGACATCCTTCACCTTAAGATATTTATATGCCTGTCTTTTGAGGACAGGCATATTATGGCACAAAAGTTTATTACAATGTAGAGAACAAAGACAAGGTTTTGATTGTTGCTAAAAATATGTGAACTACCTGAATAAGTTGATACATCAAATATTTCCTTGACAAAAATGAAAATTGGGATTGATAGTATTGAAATGCTGTTAACAATAAATTTGTGCTAGTATGTAGTATAGTAGCAAAGTCAAATCTGTTAGATAGGAAGCCTTCAGCTTTTTATTTAAGTGATAGACCCATACTGTTATGTTAATGCTTTAATGTTATGCTATGTTATGTATAATTTATAACTTTCGTGGCAAAAATGCATTAATGTGGACCCCTTGATTAGATCATTTCCGAGCTAAAAAGTCTGAAAATACTGCATTTTATTTTTATTTTATTTACCAAATCAACTTATATGATGTGAAGTTACATACTGGGTATCTTTTAGAAGAATCACTGGGGCATAGGGTGTTTTATCATTAGAGAGGTACCTAGAATCATGGTATTTCAATATTCCCATGATCCCTGTTAACAAAAAAGAGTATGAATACATTACCATAAACAGTTTATTATACTTGATTAAGACATTTCCTCACACTTCTTGCTTCTTACACAAAATGTGTCTGTGCCTTCATCTCTGTGTCTGAAGCAGAAATACAAGTTTATAATGAGAATTAACAGATTTAAATTACAAGCGCCTTTTGGATTTTCAAGTTACAACTTGAGAAGCATTAATTTTTATGGGATTTTGTATTTGATGAGAATACCATTTTGTCGCTCATTCTACATTAATCTTTTATGAGAAGTCAACATTAGATAATATAGAGATAATTATTTATGGTAAGCTAAAATGACAGCAAAACACTCCAACATTAATTTACTTCATTGTAAATTATAAGCTCAGCTTCTAATAGAATTAACTGAAGACCAAGCAAAATAACATAATTTATTGTATAATCCTGCAAATCTATACAAAGGATAATGAGAAAATATGTACTACATTACAATCATGAATTTGAATATTGTTCATAATCACTGAATTTTTGATCTTGTTATGTTCACGCAAAGTGGATGGGAAAGGAGAAATTTGATTCTTTGGATAAGTGGAAAAATAAGGAGATAAATCAAAAGAATGGGATATTATTTAAAATTATTCAGTCAAATAACATAATAACAGTCCAAATGTAGGCATAAACTTTGGATTCCAATGTTAAATTTAAGAAAAACTGCCTATGTGCTAATGGCTAAACATATCTCCTTACTGTATTGGAGATATTCCTTATGCCCAGGAGACAAAAATAAATTATCACAGTCTCATTTTTTTGTCTTCCCTCTCTGCCTCTTGCAGATCAAAGTCACATGGAAGTAACCTAAGCAGGGGACAAAATGGTAAATTTAGATGCTTATTTGAAATAGATAATTTTCTAAAATGATAATCATGCAAATTTCAGCTTTCTGATCATTTTCAGAAAATTACCCAAATTTTATCACCAGATCTCTTTCGAGCCAAAGTTAACCTGTTTTTAAGGCTGGCATCTGAGGGTCCTTCATATTCTCTGTGAATAATGAAAATAAACTATTGCACATTTCTGTGCTTTTAAACTTATCAATTCACCTTTATCGTACACTTTCACCAGGTTCTATGAAGAAAATAGAGTTGACATTAATCACATTGGTCTAGAGTAAAATTTAGAAAGTTTAGGTAAATCTACCATTCACTGAATAGCTAACTACTTGTGTCAGATGTTCTGGTAAATATTACATATATGTGACCTCATTTAAATTTTTCCCAGAAGCCTGCGAAGTTTAGCATGATTTCTATTTTGGAGATAAGGACAGTGAATCATGACAATTTAGCTTGTTATCAAAAGTCACAGATCACCACCTGATCTGTCAACTTCAAATCCAGTCTGCTTTCTCCTACAAGATGGCTTTTAAACCTGGAGCCATGTTGGAAGTTTTTTTCAAAACTCTGGGGGCTGAAGGGGCCTAACTCTTGACCCCTGGTCTCAGCAAGACATGCCTTTCTCTCATATGTTGTACATGTAGGAGTTTTGCTTAAAAAAGGACCAAATCCCATAGAATGTACAACCCCAAGAGTGAACCCTAATGTCAACTATGGACACTGGTTGACAATGGTGTGTCTACATAGTTCATCAGCTGTAAAGAGTGTCCCACAGTGGTGTGGGAGATTTATAGATGGGGATATGCTCTGTGTGTGTGAGGCCAGGGAGTATGTAGGAAATCTCTATACCTACTGCTCAAGTTTTGCTGTGAATTTAAAACTGCCCTAAAAAGACAAAGTCTACTTAAAAGAAAAAAGAAAGAAAAAAAAAAAAGAACCAAAGGTTTAAAAGTGTTTAAAATATCTATCCTAAAAAATGACTTTCCCTGGGCAGCGAGATACAAGATTTCACAGTGTATGAGAAAGTGAGATCTAAAACCCATTTTTTATGTCTCACCACCCTACTGGTGTCAAATTAAAAAATAGCATCTGCAGAATGTTTTCCTCCACCCCCATTTGGTTACTTTTCTGTTGTGATTTACACCCCAAAACGATACCAGAAACAAATAGGCGTTATATTTTCCTCAAGATTTGAAATATTTTACCTTTGGGCAGTTTGTAGTTTGCTATTTTAAAGCGTTTCTTAAACTTTGTCCTCCAAATTTAGTATAAGATGAGGAAATAGGATCATGGTCTTCTTTATACTTATGAGAGTAGTTCTCAAATTTACCCTTTCTGCTTCCCCATCTTCATCAGTGTCACTTTACCTGACCTCATAGATTCTGTGTTCCTGCTCTTTAGTGATTTTCACTGCTGTGCTGTGTACCTTCACCAAAGTCTTGACAGTTCTCTTAAATATTGGAGTACAGGCTGGTACAGAGCACCTTAACAAGCAGCAATGCCAAAGAAGTAAGAAGACTGCTTCCCAGCTTCTTCCAGACCTTCATCTTCTCACCAGAACCATTTCATAGCAGGATTTCTGTGACTCTTCATAGCGATCATGTGGTTCACTAGGACCCTCTGTTCTTCTTCTAATATATACGTAGATAGAAATTTGTATATGTGATTTTCCTTTGGAGACTTTATGAACTACTTAAACATCATCTGTGCAGACAATTTAACTTTGTTGGAAGAGAGTCTGATATGATAAGAATGCTGTAGATTTTGAAATCAGAGAAAAAGAGTTTTGGATCCAGTCCCCATCATTTAATTGCAATTTATTAAAACTCTCTAGCTTCAGTCCCATCATCTGATAAATTATTTACAAAGTCCAAGAAAATATCTTTTTTTTCCAGAAAGCTGCCACTTACCTCGATTACATATAAAGATGTACTTGCCCTGCACAGAGCATCAGTAACAATATTTGCCTCTTTGAGTTAGTTCTAGTAAGTGTGACTTGTCTCCAGAGCATTCTCCACCTAAAAAGAAATGGACAAGGGTATTTTTGGAGAAGTCGAAATTCTAAAATTGGGATTCACATCTTAGGTGAAACTCTTACTGCTTAAATAACTCTGAGTAAATCAATTAATCATTTAGTGTTTCAGTTTCCTTAAATACCATAATTATGATGACCTATATGTTTTAAAGTAATTATAACAAATTGAGATAACATGTGAAAGGCATTTATATAAGCTACTATAGAAACAGAAGCTATAAAAATACTGTATTTGAAATTAGACCAGGATACATATATATACTTATAATATATATCTTTCTATATGTACATATAGTCATAAAATCTTCTTGTCTATCTCAATATGTGAATTGTATAATTATAATAAGAGTGTGTATATTTTCACTGGAACTTTTGTACCAGATACTCAAACAAACACACAAACAACACAAATATTCAATCGCACTACATTAAATTGGCTGCTTCTGTAATATTGTGTATCTTATTTATAAAGAATGCAGTGTTGTTTGCTAAATCGGATGTGTTTTAAAGCTGGGTGTGAGAATCTTAGCCCTTGAAACTTAAAACAGGAAATCACAGTGAAAAGTTCTATTGGCAAGTGGTTATAACATTCCATTAGAAATGACCTCTTTGAAATGAGAGTGACTCCAAGGAACATGGCTATTGTGTTGGCGTTAGAAGGTAAATAGAGAAGCACTGATGATATTATTAGCACTTATCATCTCCAAGTCTTTTGCAAATACTACCTAATTTTTATTACATCTGCCAACATTCTTTTGCTTGGGCATTGATGCCTTTTTTCACCATGGGTAAATCGATGAACCTTTATACATATGTTAGTGTATGGGTGATAAATGCATTTTATGAGTCTAAGGAAAATATTAATAACAAATATGTTTGGTGAGGATCAACATGTGAAAAAGTATACAGCCATCGTCAGCTATTTGGCACAAGGTCTCCTACACCCTACATTTAATCCATCAACAAATACTGTTAGGGTCACCTCCACAATATATCCAGAATCTGACTACCTCTGAAATCCTCCCAGCTACTACCTGGTAAACCACAATCCCTGTTGCTGGACTTAAGAACCAATTCTCCACCCAACTGCCAGGTTGACCTTTAAAAAAGTAACTCAGATCACGCCACTCCTCTACTCAAAACCCTCCAATGGTTGGTTTGCAATCTCATCCAACTGAACCATAATCATCACAATGACCTACAGACCTTGCAACATCTGGTCCTGATCCGGTTCCTTACCTCTCCACCCAACAACTTCTCTGTCTGTCTGTCTCTCTCTCTCACACACACACACAGACACACACACACACAGACACACACACACTCTTGCTCTCCTTGTCTCCTCTCTAAGTCTAATTCCATCACTCATGTCTCAAAGCTTTATGTGCTATTTTCTGTGCTTGGATACTTTCCTGGAATATGCACATGGCTCACCTCTCATTTCTTTAGGTCACCACTGAAACTTCATCTTATAAGGGAGGCCTTTCCTGATTTGGCAATTCCATCCCACTCTTCACTCTGGATTTTCTTTATTCTGCTTTATTTTTCTCCATCATCCTTAATTTCACCTAATGTTATACACGTACACATATATAGGAGCATACCTATGTGTTTCTTTGCATGTGTATCCACATTGTCATATGTTAAATTAAATAGCGATAGTATTTCTGTATATTATGGTTCTTTCTTTGTTTTAATTTTTAAAATATAGGAAATTGGCTGATTAGCCTTCAAGAGCCACACTTCAATTGAAAGACAGGAAACTTTAGGAGAGTATGTGTTCAGACAGAGCTAGTTGGTCTTACCACGCGTATCCCCATGACACTAGATAAAGATCCTTCAGACGGGGGGGAAATGAAAAGGAAAACTGTAAGGTAGATAAGAGGGAGTGATGATGAGAAGGGACCTTGCACCCTGCTATTCTTTGGAGTTGGGTCTGAAATTAAAGTGAGAACCCAATTTGGGACATTTGTGTCCAAATGCCTTTAGCTCCCTGTCAGAGGGTACTTGTCACCATCAAAATGGACAATAATACTTAATCTTTTAGAAACATAAATGCAGATCATCAGAGATGGAAAAAGACGGAATGAATCCTAAATTGGCAGAGCTTACATGATAAAGGTTGAAAGGCAATGACCTGACTGAATTTCCTTAATTTTTAGGAAAAGATTTCTGCGAGTAGGACAAATGGGGCTCAATATAAAGAATTAAACAGTGTGATAGAAAAACAAAAAATAGAGTTAAAAGTCATGCACAGCTACTGCTGGTGGCCTGGATATAAGTTCCTAGAGTCCTGTTTCAATGGAGAATATATTTGTACATTCTGGAATTACATTTCAATTTTTTTTAATAGGTAGTAAAAATATATGAAATGGGATACAAAATAAAGAAACTTCTATTGCAAAATGAAATATGTCATAATGAGAAGCACTATAATAGATTCTTAACCTTTACAGGAGAAAATCCTTAATAAAACATATTGAATGATGTTGATCTTGGCCATCTCTTTAGAAAATGCGATTCACATTCACAGAGAAATGCTGACATGCCTTCTTAAGAACATGCATTCATCAGGAAATTGGAAGCACACCCTCGTTCTCATTAGAAGCACAATTCCTACCTCCCCCCAACACCTACCACCCAAAAAAGAAAGGAAGGATTGTTTGTGGATGCAAAACAAAACCCCACAAAAACAAAATAAAAATCAATCAATCAATCAATTAATCATACCTGTAGATTTCCTGACCTCTACCTCCCTCCTGAAAACTCTATGATTTCATTCATTCAAAGCTTTAGTATATGTTCATAGATTTCTCTTTACCCTCACTGACTTCAAATCCATGTGGGTGAAATTTCCAACCACTTCCTTTTTTCTCATCTCTGTGATCACCTCACACTCAGTTTTCTTTTATTCTCTTTTCTTGCAGCTACCTATTCCCAAGATGACATCATGCACATTTTCATCACCAAAAATTGCAGTATCCCTGCAATCACTTTCTTATCTAGCTTAATCATTGTAATCACTCTTTAAAAATACCCTCAGTTCCTTTGCTTCTCTCTCCTTCCATCATACTTGGTCCACCACATCCACAGCTCTATAAATCCAACCAGCTGAGTATCTATGTCTGAATCTTCTTTATATATGCAGCCAAATGTTCCTGAAGAAAATAAGAGCTAAGAAGCCTGAAGCCACTTATATATTCACTGCCACCTGCCTGATACAGGACACCTGTCACTCCTTTTATATTGTTTGAGGCAGCTTGGTCTTCTGCTGTCTACAATGTCTGCTACTACAGACATACTCATTCCCCAGCCTCCCCTCATTCACCACAGAGACATATATTCTTCTAAATATTCCATGGGACATACAGGTACTAAAACATTTCTCACTGCCATATAAAATTCAAATTTCACTAAGGATCCTATATTTTTATTTGCTAAATTTGTCACCATTACCACTACTTCTTCTTGAAAGCCACTTCCCCTGCCTCTACTTCATTGAAAAAAATGTTGACATCCTCTGGACATGCCCTCATTTACCTGTGAGCACTCTTTCTGGGTCTCCACACTTAGTCTCATCTTCCTTTTTATTTCTATGGAAAAAGAAAAAAATATTTTATGGTCAAAGGAGAATACCATGAACTTGAGATCCTATACCCCTGTTTCTTTGCTGACCCCTCATACATTAAAACACCGTATTGTGCAGTAACATTCCTCTTAGCCAACCTTTGATTTATATCTTTTGTTATACAACCACACCCAATAAAATAAGAGATGGTAGGTAGTTCACACTTTCTCAACTGCCTTGATAACACGATGCATGTTTTCTCCACTCCCACATCCGTTTCCTTTCCCATTATTTCTGCTTCCATGCTCTTTGTGTAATCTCCTGGCTCCTCCACCCTGGGCATCAAAAATTCTCCTCCGCTTTGGTGATGTCAGCTCTCCCTGAGGTATTACAGCCACAAATATGCTGGCAACACCAAGCTTTATATCTCCAGCTCAGCCAGGTCCTGGAGTTCCTGTTTATTCAACAAACATCTACATTTAAATGCCTCACAAATACCACAAACAGAAACTGTCCAAATAAAACTCTTCTCTTTCTCCAAAGGATGTTTCTTAAAAAATAGTCCCCACTGGAAGGGGGGTCACCATTGGTTTCCCCTCTCACTCATCCCATAGCCAGTGGATCATTAGACTTTATGCTCCCACATGGGGATGGAGGTGGCGGGGAGGGTTTTTTGAATCAGTAGGAGGCTTTGCACAGGGTCTTCCCTCTGCCCTCTTCCTGGCTATTTCCTATGTTTCAGTTTTCAGTTCAAATATTAAATCCTTAGTAAACCTTCCCAGACTACTTTATGGGGAAAACCCTGCTTCTACTTTTCTCTCACCGCATCCTATTCATATTCTCATCATTTTGCCTTTTTGTTTAATTGTCTGTCTTCTCCACTAGGCTACTGTTTGGTTCACTACTGAATTTCCTGTAGTATCTAACACAAGTGGTACATAACAACATGAAATAAATATTCATTGGATAAATGGACAAATACATCAATAAATAAATTATTTGTGGAAAAATATTTTTAAATGTAAAACATATCTCAAATCTGCAAAATTTTATCATGGATTATGAAAATATGAAAATAATTAAAATACTAAGCCTATATCTTTATGATATATAATTATACCTTCTGCCATTAGGTTAATATATGACACAAATGTTACCAGATAATAGGTTACAATATTCATTTAGGTCCTAAATAAAGTAACTTAATAAACTAAGATAAATAGTTAAAGAGATCTAATAAGAAAAAAACTGCATCTATTAAAGCGATAATTCTGAGCTTTTAATTAAACTTGTTGAGGGTATATTTCATTGTGAAGGTCAGTTGCCTAGAAGCCAGTGTTTTACTTCTGAGGCACATTTGGGGTTGTTTTTGCAAAGCCCCGGTACAGAAATTTATTGTTCTGTGATTGCATCAGCCACTATCACCACCATAATTATTTACAGCTTATAAATCATTACTAAACAATGAAAAAAATTTAATAGCCCATTTCTCTTTTACTGATCCTTTGCATAAGAGCAAGAAATGTGTTTTCCCTTGTATAATAACACATTCTGAAAGAACATCATCAAACTCTAGAATAATAAAGTAGAAAAAGTACATAAATTTTATTTTACTCCTAGGATTAACAAAAGTAATTAGTAAAAGACAAGGTATTCTTTAATTTATTAGACCACTTCTCATCCTATGCTTTTCTTGTCTTTTTCTCTCTTTCTTCAGAAATCTCCCCTGACCCATCAACACCACACACACGTGAGACATGTTGTTTCTCCCATCCAAGGGAGAAGTGATGACAATCTGGTAACCAAACAACACTGGCATTGACTGACTTCAAGAGCTATATCTCATTGCATATGACCATTTGAATTTTCAAAGATTCTGGGAGGCAGTGGCCGATATTTAAGACAGAGGGAAGCAATATGACTAGTGTAATTTCCAGCCTCAAAGGAGGAAAGAAGGAGCTGGATTTTCCTGCGGCAATGAAATCTGCCCTAGGCTCTTGCCAACACCGTGCATGCAGGAAGAACTCTCAGATCTCAAGTCTTAGATGGGACCATTTGATTAAGTTACGAATAAAAGATAGTATATTACTTCCTCATACTTAATTCAAATCATCGGCTGGCTTGTTCTGCTTTCCAGAACAGAGAACAGCCCTTCAGAGTGTATCAACTGCATCAAGTACCAGTAGGCTGTCACTAAGAGTGCCTTGCTTTCTGATACTTTTACCTGGAACTTGCCCTTAATTACACTGTGACTCTCGTCTGAACATTTTGCACGTGCTCAGACCCCTCTTCACCCTAGAACGGAAGTCAGTCCAACTGCTAATAGAGTCTGATTTCGGCCAAGAAAGATCAAAGGGATACTTCACAGCTTAAAGGACATGCACATTGCTTTATCAAGTAGACTGTTTGGTACTAATTCTACAATTACCTATCATTCTTCCAGGTGATACGTATGGACCAGGTGATGTGTAGCTTGCAAAAGCTATAAAGATATTTATGACAAAGCCCTTGACCTAATGAGCCGACAGGAAAGTTGAGTCCTCAACCCAAAATAAAGCCGCATGTAATAAGTGCCAAGTGACAATGTCACTGCTGGAGAGTCACTCTCCAAAACCAGTCATAAATTCACTGCATATTTCACCACTATGTACTTTTAAGCTGTTGAATTTATGAAAGTGACTGCCCTGTAACAAGAATCTGAAGCTTAATTCAATGTTCTTGATTAATAACTCTGCTGTCATATAACTCAATTTTGTGTTGTATTTAATACCTTCCTGTCAGAGAATATATCACTGCTCCATATTTAATTTGTGAGTTCTTCTCATCAGTGGTGTGTGTTGTATAGCTGAGTCTACATGAAAATAAGGCTATAACCCTGTGATAGTATGGTCCATTTATTTAGGGAAAACAAAATTAGTAATTGGATAGTTTTACCACTGCTTTTTTACCAGAGAAAACACATTTGCTATCATCACTTCAGGTCTGTCTGCAATTAGCTTTGCTTTATTAAAAAACAAAAAGCAAAAACACTCAAACACTGGTCATTTTGTTTTTCTCTCAAATCTTGTAGAAGAAAATGAAATCCAATTTGTTTTTATAGGTAAAATGAAAAAATCTCTCTGTTTAAAAGAACAGATCTTGAATCACCCCAACTGCTTTAAAGCAAGAAAAATTTTTAAATAATAAAAAAATAAATTGGAATCACACAATGTCTCCTAACTTTGTAAATTAAATTCTTAAAACTTGGGGAAAAAATATAAATCTTCCAGCAAAACAACTTCCATCAGAGAAGACGGAATAACTTAGGATCTAATGAGGAAAATTTCTCAGGATCACTGAGAAAGGAAGCATGCAGTGTACAGTATGAAAAGTTGCTGGTGTTTACACAGTGATAGAATGACTTTTAAACGAGTCAGAGTTTTCTGCAATATCGCTCCACAGATAAATGAAGAAGGAAGCCCAGTTTTTAATAAAACTGCATGAAAAGTTTAATAAACAAAAAGCCTTCTAAGAACAAGAAGGGTTTAATGAAAAATACATGCAGAATTTTCATTTATCTGAGGTGCATCATATCTAGAAAATCAACTTCCCATTGACTTATATTGGCTAGGATTGATAAATGATGAGAAAAAGAACTTGAAAGCATATATTTGCCAGAGTTCCACATTTGAATAACTTGAAGGCAGGTAATTTTATCTCTCTAGTGATGTCCAGCTCCAGGCAAATGCAGTAAAATAGGCAGGGATTTTTAGTTTCCCCTCCTCTAACCTGTGGTTTTGCGTGGATTTCCATAAATATTGCTGGATCTCCCCAACTTCAAATACTCTTTTCTCTTTTTCCTAAGTATATCTGCATGGTGCTGAGGGGTATTCCAACCAAAAGACCACTTTGATAGGAACATCACTATTGATGTAACTCTTTTGCAAGAAATAATCCCAATACTTTTCAACGGTGTGATCAGTTCCTGCTCTGTCTACTATAAACATACTATATATGTTTCTAACTTTTGTTTGTTGGCTGGTACCAGCCTGTACAGCTTATCTCATCAATTTGATCCCCTTGACTCTGTGGTGGGCTGGGAAGTGTTTAACAACCAGCTCTCCAGAAAAAATGAAATGCTCATGTGTATATAAGTTTATATTATATTTTATTGAAGTAAAAAGGTATGGCAAACAATTTACAAATAGTAATAAAGTGCACAATATCTTTACTGTAAGTTCTATACAGCCAATTGATTTTCACAGAATCCTTTTATTTTTAGTTTTGCCAAATTCTTGTATCTTGTCCACAGCCAACCTATGGTGGCAATTCAAACATGATTTGACAACATTTTGTGCTATTTACAAAGTAATGAGAAATATAACACACTCTTAAGTTTGCTCTGCCTTATTTACTTTCATCTTCATTAATTTCTTAAGCCTAGGTGGTCCACAAAACAAAAAAGAAGCCTCGGTTTGTAGCATTTGCCAATTTCTGTTGTATAAAAACTCCCATCAGGGCCAGTTTCTTGCTGCTGATGTGACATCACCGAGCACTGAGCTGGGGAGGAATCGGCAGTAAGTAGCACAGCATTTCCACTGCAGAAATAACAGACATAAATCAGTAGCATAGGTCATACCAAAATGGAGTAAAAATAATCAGGAAATAATGAGTTTTGAATAGTTACTTTTGTTTTGGTATAATTAATTTAATTGTAGGTTTATTTGTAATATGATTGTTTTAAATGGCTGCATTAAGAACCAGAGTGAAAAATTTGTATAAATTCATCCATCATCTCTCACAGGGGCATCAGAGCAGATTCCAGCATACCTCTGCCTCGCTGGTCCCTAAGCTGCACTCCAGTGCTGAGCCCTGAAGTCTGTTCTAGCCTCAAGAGCTGATGGTCTATTTTTTACTCATTCAAAAAGCTCTAGCTCCGTCCTCCCCCGCCCCAATTTCTCAACTCCACGTCTACTAATTTAGATCCAACTCTGGCTCTAAATTCCCTATAATTCAACAGGGCTGCCTTTACCAGGCACTACTCTGAGCTCAATTCCTGTCTGTCCCACTCCCTGCAAAAGGAAAGGCACACGGACTTGGACTTGAGTCCCATCTCTTTCATTTACAGCTATGTGACCTTGGGTAAGATGCTGAGTATCGTTAAGGCTCCATTGCCTCGTCTGTAAAATGGAGATAATAATAGCAAGCTTACAGAATGTTGGTTAGAATAAATGTAGGGTCTAAAACATGCTCATGGAAGATGCCCTGTAAAGGTAAGACACACCTGCCTCTTTCTCCCTCTGCTTTGATAGAACTATGTTGTCTGCAGACAGGAAGAGCAGGTCCAAGAGGCTTAAAAGGAACCTTTACTGCCAGCCAGAGCCTTATGCGTTCAGCCACTGACTGAAAGGTTGAGTCTGTCCACTCAATATGTTCCTAGTTTATTGGGGCTGTTTCCTTTTGCTGGCCGCACATTTCAAGTTTTGATACATCTTCTGTGTGTCTCTGGACTGTGGCTTCCATACAGCTGTCTCTCCTGGTGCTCTGCCCTGAGCCTTTGAGAAACTGGCTTTGTCCTGGTTCTGGAAGCAGCATGTTTCCCAGCCATTTTTCCTGTCCTGGTTTGTGGTACTAATGCTCCTTAATTTCTACAACACTGAGCTTCTCTGCCCATCCTTCCCTGATCCGATCTTTCCCCCTATTTTTCTGTTGCTTTTGTCATGAGACAACCTTCAAAAATTTGCCATTGCAGCCCTGGTAATACTGAGATCGGGGCATATCTGAACATGAAACAAAATGCAGCAAAGCACTAGAGCCGAGGTCAGAAGAGCAAGGTTCGAGTTCTGATGTTGACGGTAACCAGCTGTGTGACTTTGGAGAAATCGATAAACTGCTCAAAGCCGCAATTTCCTCAGTTGAAAATGAGGCCTAAGATTTCTCTAGGGTCCTTCCAGGTCTAAAGTTTAATGATTCCATGATTCTCATTTCACCGTTGCTCTCAGCAACTGCAGTAAACTGGAAATGTTGCCTCTCCCCGCCTGCTGCTTAAGCAGCCCTGAATCTGTGGAAACAACCTCTGCTGTTTGGTTTAATGGGTCCGTGAGCTCTTCAGCTACGGAAGCAGGTAGGGGAAAACAATGACTTACAATCCAAAGAAGGAAATAAACAATATTTTTTCTAATCTTAAAATATGAATTTATGTTTTATCTATAAAATTAACTTTTATTTTTCCAAAGCAGAACAAGTGATCTCCTGGATAATATATAGTAAATTGGTAAACACTGTGAATATTGGTCAGATAAAGTCTCAACCTGGAAGTTGAAACTGTGACTTACAGCTCAGATGTGAAAATGACACTCATGTTTGTTGAAAACATCATCTTACTGAGGAGGAATGAGGCAAAATAGTGATAATTATAATGATAATAAATTAATAATACTGAATGAAGTATAAAATTAAACTGATTTTTAAAATATTTTATATTCTTGTTCCATGTAAAAGATAAATCAGGGAAGTAAGCTACTGAACTGTAGATATTGGCTGTCAGTATCCTTCTTGAAATGTAATTCACTGGATCCTGTATTCACCAATGTCTTCCTTACTTTATCTACACGTTTATATTGATACCATTGATTATTCCTACTTAATTAAATCTTTCTTCTTTGGGATTTTTCATCAACATGCCATCTTCTAACCTTTTATAGTATCTCTTATGCTGGGCCCCTCTTCCTTTGCCAACTTCTTATATTTCCTAGGTTATTTCTAAGGATTCTACTCTTTAAGACCTTTCATCTTCTCTCTTTATTCTTTTTCCCTGGGTGAGCAGGTCCACTTCTGACGCTCCAATTACCATGAGCAAGCTGATGATTCACACATATATTCTTTGGTACATATAGATATATTATATAGATATACTATATATGCACAATATATACATAATATGTATATAATATGTACATAATATACATTTTATATACACACAGTAACATATAGTAAAATTGTGTATGTTGTATATATGTATATGCACCTCTATGTATGTATATGTATCTATATATATATATATATATATATATATATATAAGTATATATATATAATTTACAGCATTATTCTTGCCTCCTGCCTTTGGATATCTCTTATTATTATTTTTAAGTATAGTTGATTTACAATATCGTGTTAGTTTCAGGTGTACAGCACAGCGAGTCAGTCATATATATATATATATATATTCTTCAGATTCTCTTCCCTTGTAGGTTATTACAAAAGTTTATCATCCCCTGTGCTATATATTCAGTATGGACGTCTCTGGTAACTTGCCTAAATTAATTTCTCAGAGACCTTCATTTTCCTTGATGTCCTCAGTGCCAATGTCGAAACCTTAAATGTCATTCTTGACTGCTTTCTCTCATTCATTCTCCCATATTTTATCAGTCAGTAACTTGCATTGATCTTTCAGAAAGCTGTAGTTTTCTCCATCTCCACTCCAATTCTTCTGGTGTAAATTACCATCAAACATGGCACTAAACTGCTAGCATGACTCCCTGTTTCAGGCCTGACTGCTCCCACCCCAAATCCATTCATCTGACTGCAGCCAGAGTGTACTTTCTCCATGTGTGATCCCATCAAGCCCTCTTTTACAATTTCCTCTTAACCTTAGCCTATATAGACCTACTTATCTGGTTTATGTGGGATTTTAAGATTCATATATCAAATTTCCACCTGCTGCTCAATGCTCTGGGAATATAAATTAATTATAATTCCTCAGTGAGGTTCCTTTATGCTTTTAAGAGCTTTTATAAGCTCTTCCTTCTAACTGAATAATTCTTCCTCTTACCTCCCTCCTGTGATTTATAATTCCATTTTTGGCTTAGACACCACATCAATATTTCCAGACAGAAATATTGGACCACCCTAAAGAGGAGTTAAATATACTTCTCAGCATCCATATTGCACTAGTTTATTGGTATTATACCTGCCTAGTTAATTACACGTCTCACTGCATGGTAATGCCTATAAGAGTGGTAATTTGCCTATAAGAGCAAATAGTATTTATGTCTTGTTCACAGTTGTATCTCTGGTAAATTTGGCAAATTTAGCAAATAAATATTAGGGAAGTCTATGTAAAGTTGAAGTTCAGATGAATAACAATTGTCTTTATGTCCCAACATTTAGAATGCATGCTAGAAATTTGCTTGTTACCTAAAATTTAAATTTAACTGGGC
The DNA here is from genome assembly GCF_965194825.1 of Balaenoptera physalus. Lineage (NCBI taxonomy): Eukaryota > Metazoa > Chordata > Mammalia > Artiodactyla > Balaenopteridae > Balaenoptera > Balaenoptera physalus. The sequence continues at coordinate 6,764,862 of NC_138899.1, forward strand.
ATCCTGTATTTATTTGACAGCCTTAGTATCCAGATCTTGAAAAACATGCCCATCACATACTAGTTGTTCAATAAATATTCAATAATACTAAATGGCAACAGAATTATTATAAGATTTTATCCTATTTCTTCAAAATGTCACAATACAATTTAATATATTCATTTTGGGGAGTTAGCAATGAGTGTTCTTTGCTTTATTTAACAGTAGAGTCATTTTAAGACAGTTCATATTATGGGATTGATTGTGTATATATCACTTAGTTGTGATATTAACAATGGAAAATATGCTTGCATACAGCCATTACTAGCAGATTCAGAGACCGTGGTTTTTGTGTGTGTGTTGTGTTTTTGTTTTTCTCGCAGGTCAGAGATAAGACCTGTCTAACTTGCTGAGGAAAGCTTTCCTGAGGTTTTCATTTCACACATCCTCATGCAGAACAGTTCCCTCCATAGCACAGCTGCAATCAGAAGCACTCCAATTGCTTACAGAGGAGAGAACCAGGGCCATCTGGTCCTGACCTGGAGGTAGCCTCTGGGGAGCAGAGGATCATTTCTTAACTTTCCACTCTGTCACTTTGATGCATAAATCCTGAAATCTCATAAGGACATGCCTTGATTTTCTCTGAATTATTGTGGAGGAAAACTTACACAAAATATCAACTTAATTTTGTTGTGTTATGAAGTCCACTCAGTAGAGTCTGATTTAAGAAAAAATGAAAAAGATTAAATATAGCAGATGGTCTCCACCCATAATATGAGTAAAATGACTTAATGAAATTGATGAGAAGAGTATTCATAAATATAATGCGTATACACATGGATTGCATCTTTTCGAATTTACACAAATTATGTCGGTTGGTTTACTGCTTTCCATTTGTGATAAGCACGAATGTTAATACAAAAGTGGATGGCTAAATTCCTGTGAGGTAGCAAAAATAATAAAGAACACCAAATATCTACCTCTCTAAAAAGGCAATGAAATAACTAGGAGAAAAACAAAAACAGAAAAAAACAAACAATCTGTGAGAATCGACTTTTTCAGAATTTTAAAACTATTCAAAAGCTTGCAGCAACCAGGGAGAATTCATTCAAGAAAAGTGTCTGGATCTTGGCAAGAACAGAGAGCTATGTGTCATTTTTAACTTACCCTAGTCCCATGTCCCGATTCCCAGCTTAGTGGCAGCCTTGAAAATGACAGCCTGGATTCCACTACAGGTACAGGAGGAAGCGGAACTGACCTCATTTGCAAATAATCCTATGTATTTATATTTATTTGCATTTATTGGTTTGTTTGTTTACTGCTTGCTGGTGGCTATCTCTAGAAGATTGGCTCAAAATGTTTACCTTTATCTCACCTAACTCAGAATTTACCCAGTGCTAAAGCTGCTACCTGTGAACATCTGTCCAGAACATACACAGAAACATGTTTTAGTCACTGCTGCCTGAGGCAATGGATAACAGTTGGGAAAAAAAACAACAATAGATTAAATAAAAAGATTGTGAGGAAAGTTTGAGGAATGAGATGCTTTGGAGAATAACGTCTTTGAAAAGCTCCAACACATTCTTCAGGGTCAAGAAAGATACATACATGTCCATGCTGCATATATATATGCTCAGTAAAGACATGAGAAGGCCCTAAGCTCTCACCTCTGGTTGACTTTGAAGCTCTGTACAAGGAAGTAGTGAAGGCTAAAGCAGAGTTGTCAGCTGCCTGTCTAAGTGCCAAAGGTGCGCTTTAATGCAGACACAGAGACCCTCTGCAAAGACTGAGAGATTTTTGTTGGCACTTTCTAAGTCATTCCATGAATCATGATATCAAAGACAGATAAAGGTGTTACAAGAAAAGGAAACTACAGACCAACCTCCATCATTAATATACATGCAAAAATCCTCAACAAAACACTAGTAAGCCAAATCCAGGAGCCATATTAAAAAGATTGCACACCACGATCAAGTGGAATTTGTCTCAGGAATGCTAGGTTTTTTTGACATCCAAAAATCAATTAATGCAACAGGCTGTATTAACAGAAAAAAGAAAACAAAAACACATGATCATCTCAATTTATATAGAAAATTCCTTTGACAAAACTCCAACACCCTTTCATGAAAAAACAAACAAACACAAAACTAGGAATATAAGCTAGGGATAGAACTAGGAATAGAAAGGAACTTCCTCAACTTGATAAAGGGTATCTATGAAAAACTCATAGTTAACATGATACTTAATGGTGTCAAAATGAAACTTTCCCCCTAAAACTAGGAAAAAGAAAACACCTTTTCTCACTACCTCTATTAAATATTATACAGAAAATCCTAGCCAGGGCAACTGAGCAAAGAAAGAAATAAAAAGCATCCAAATCAAAAAGAAAGAATTAAAAGTGTCTTTAAAGGAGCCCCGGAGCCACAACTAAGGAGCCCACCTGCCGCAACTAAGACCTGGTGCAACCAAATTAAAAAAAAAAAAAAAAAAGTATCTCTATTTGCAGATGACATAATCTGAAATATAGAATATTCTGAAGAGTCTAACATTAACATCCAAAACAATAAAATAACTGTGAGACTTGTACACTGAAAACTGCAAAACTTTGCTGAAAGAAATTAAAGACTTAAATAGGTATAAAGGCATCCTGTACTCATATATTAGAAGACAATATTATAATAATGACAAAAATCCTCAAATTGTTCTATAAATTCATCGCAATCTCTATAAAAATTCTAAGTGCCTTTTGCAGAAATTAACAAGTTAATCCTAAAACACATGTGGAAATACAAAGGACAATAAATAATCAAAAGAAACGTTAAAAAAGAAGAATGAAATTGAAAGGCACACACTTCCTGATTTCAAGACTTCCTACAAAGCTGAAGTAATCAAATGGTGTGGTACTGGCATTGAAAAGACATATAGATCAGTGGATTAGAATTCAGACTACAGAAATTACTTGCATTTACAGTCAACAGATTTCCAACAGTGATTCCGAGACTATCCAATGGGATAAGAATAGTCATTTCATTATACTGTGTTTGTAAAACTGTATACCCACATGTGAAAGAATGAATTCAGAACCCTGTTTCACAGCTTACACAAAAATTGGCACAAGGGGATATATGTATATGTATAGCTGATTCACTTTGTTATAAAGCAGAAACTAACACATCATTGTAAAGCAATTATACTCCAATAAAGATGTTAAAAAAAATCGACACATAATGGATCAAATATCTAAAGGTGAGAGCTAAAACAATGAAATTCTTAGAAGTAAACAGCAACATGCAAACTGGGAAGGAGACCATTTGAAAGGGAACATAGACGGGACTCACGGGCTGATGAGGCATATGTTCGATGAACTTCCACGATTGCCCGTTGGGTCCACCACAGAGGGAACATGGAAGGCCACCTCAGACGCAAGGATGGGCCAAGTCATGAGGACTCGCCCTGGAAGAAACAAAAGCCAAATGTATGGTACAGTCATGGGACACCTGCCAGGGGCCCAGGGCAAACAACATGGCAAACAGGGCCACAGCAACAGGACCGTAAGTCCTGTATAAGTGTGTCAAATTGACTACATTGCTCAACCGGTCCCCAGTCGTGGATTCAGGCGGTGCTTCACCACGGTGGGAACATATGTCACATATGAGACGGGCATCCCAGTGCACCATGTAGATACTGGAACCGCTATCCTGACTTCAGGAAAACACCTTTGCCTTGTGTTCGGATATCTAGCAGGATTCCAGTCTTGATCAAGCCACTGTGTTCACTGCATAAGCTACCCAGCAGTGGGCATGCTCCCATGGCATAAGATGGATAGTTCATACTCCCCCAGGCAAATGGAGAGATAGAATGATGGGACCTGCATATCGATCCAGTGCTTCCATAGAAGAGAAACCTGATTAAGAAAGCTCAACATCCATCCTTTAAATTCTGGGAACTTGTGTGAACATCAAGACTGATGACCACTTCCTTACTAGCAATATCTGAGTTGGGAGAAACCTTCAATGAAGAATGAGAAAGGATAATAGTTTAAAGTACCTGAAAAACATGTGACTTTGTCCCCTATGGATTTCTGAGCTCCTGGAAGAAAATATAATTGGTGATTATGGAACCACATGAAGAGAGATGTAGAGTTCAGATGCAGGAGGTCTAGACAAAGCAGGAGAACATCTGAGCTGGAGCGACGTTGGGAATAATGGAGCATATGGAACTAAGAGAGAGTTTCCTCTCTCTGGGGCATCCTCATATCTGAATCTGAATTCAAAGGAATTCAAAGGAATCTGAAGGAATCTGAATTCAAAGATGATGGAGTCCACTGGAACACTGGGTGCCTGAGCTCTGTTCCAAGCTAACTAACTATGAAATTGTCTTCAAGGAACTGGAGGTGCAGTAGTTGCTCTCCTGTGAAGACCACTTGTGGACCTTTCCCACTGATGTGGAGAGGCTCTTTCTTTTCTTAATCAAGACCATCATGTTAAAGACAGTGACTAATGGTGCCTAACGATGGTTGTGCTAATCCAGAGCACTGAGCTTGACCTCGACTCCAGAGCTGAAGTCTTTACATTTCAAATCATCAGGAGTTGATTGCTTTTATGAGTTTTTTTTTTTTTTTCAAGAAGAGCTTTAAGTCAAGATATCACTGAATAGTAATTCCAATCATGTATAATAAAATTGCTTAAACTCAGACAGCAATGCCATACAGTAATATTTCCCAAATACAGAAGTATTAACTTAAAGTTATTCTCCTTCACAATTTCTAGCTATGAAAAGAGGAAAGAAGAAACAGGAGGAAAATAATTTCATAGCATCATTTTCTATTATATTTCAATTTATGTTAATGTAGGATGAAAAATTACTTTTTATTCTAGGCTTCCTTGGTCATGCAAATTTCCCATAAAAAATAATTTCCCGTGTGTCACAGTCAATATTAACATGTTGACTCTTTTCTATAAAAAGGTGCTTTTGTCACAATGACTGTCACAGATAAAAAGAGTGGTAATGTATAACCCAATAGCCAAAAATAGAATGACAAAATTCCTGAAATAAATTATTTTAAAAGAGAAATAAAACCTCTTACGAGAGTACAAATAAAAATGAGTTAAGGGGCAATTAAAGTAGAAATGTATTCCTCCACTTCTTTTCAAAATGACTTCATTTTTTATGTAAATATTTGTATCCATCTTAGTACTTAAATATGTATATCTCTAAAGAGAGCAGAAAAAGGGACAGCCTGTGAATGAAGATATAACTGTTTTTTTTTTTTTTTTTACCCACTAAGCCTGTTATCACAGGTAAATTACACTTATCTTTTGGTTCAGGAAGCCAGGAATAAAAAATTCAATGAACTTTTAATGTGTTTATATTTCAGGAATGCATTTCAACTTACGGTGTGCATATACATTCTAAGTTAAGACAAGCTAATTAGACAAACTCCAGGAACTTAGTGCTCTGCTATCCTCATCACTAATTTGCTTTTGAGGAGTTTCCAAAATGTGTTTCAGTGTGTAGTTCTGGACTTTACTCTGCCACACTCTGAACCTTCTTAATTTGGGGCACAAACCATTGTTTATTTTAGTCTTTTCTTTTTCTTCTGCCCGTGTACTCACAATTACTACTTTCTTTATGGGCAAAGTATAAATTGTATGGCTTTCGACCCATTTACACAATGAAATTGGTTGTCCATTTTAACATCTTTTATAGACCCCTCAGTGTGCAGACAGATCTATGTAATAAATAATTGTCCTATGAATATTAAATGATTGGCATGGTGTGGGTAGCTCTCTATAGGATCATACCATTTCCATTATTAGACACCTGCCAACTATATCATAGGTTTCTCTCTGTTACATAATGGTTCTGAGCCAGAGGCATATGGTGAGGTATGTCTAGTGTAGAATACGGAGGGTCACTGTTGCTAGTTTCCTTTCCCTCCTCCACCTATGATATAATCTCTCTTGTATGCAGGGCAAATGGACTTATTTTTTCTCTACTACTTATTAGCCTTAGCCATTACACATGGTCATTTATGAGAGTCTGAAGCACTATTGAGTTTCATTCTAATGGAATATTTTTTGTTGAATGTGAAAGTTCAATAAAGAGATTTTAACATTTTATTGTGAAAAATATTACACCAATCAAAATTGTGTTTTATTCATTCTTATGTTTGGAGATTTTATGTGTGTGTGCAGACATGTGTGCACTGTTTTCCAAAGCCTCAGCCATGTTGGAATAAAAATTGTTAATATTTACTGCCCCAGCCCTGGGGAAAGGGGTATTATGTCACTTAATCCCCAGAGCAAAGTAAAAGGGGTTTAGGGGCTTGACATTTGATTCCATTCTTTTAGCACTAATTCCAGGGTTCCTGTGTGTGTGTGCGAAGGAGCCCTGATTGCTTCTCCCCCATGGTTGATGTTGATTTCAGCTTTGATTTTCCCACTGTCTGAGCTGAAAGCTCCAAAGTATCCTTTCTCACCTCCGCAGTAAGGCATAGGCTGAGTATCCCTTTGGGGTGTTGAACATTGGCTGCTGGCAGTGAATTTGTTCATCTGCTCTGTGTACCCAGGACAACGTTAAGTGCTGGAAAATCATCCCCACTTCTCTGTAAGGCACTGTGTATTAAGATTGGGCTTCCCTAAAGCTTGGGTCTTAAAGAAAAGGATGAAGACTTTTTCCAGAATCTCACTCCCATTGATTAAGTAGTCTTCCAAGGAGCCATCAAAGGCTGCTTCCTCGCCCAGGCTCTGGTGGGCAGAGCTGGGGGGTGGGATTGACAGGGAAGGTAGGAGACTGGGGATGGGGTGTGTGTAGCACCGGGATGATGGGACTTCAGAACTTGCTCCTCAAGCATGGTCTCTGGGGCTAATTTCATTTTTAAGCCCAAGTTATATAGAACATGTCATAACAAATCTTAAGCAGCTTAAATAAATTGATAGTCTGAATTTTGAAGTTACAAAAACCCAAGACAAATTGACATTTTGAATACGGAGGAACAAATTACCTCCTTGTTTTTCTTGTGTTTTGTTTTTTTTTTGCTGATATCGTACTCTATAACAGGAAATTATTTCATATGATGCATTTTACTCCAACTCTGCTTCAAAATACAGGCAAACGAGAGTAAAGGTCACAACTGGGGACACATGTAAAAAGATTCTGGTAAAAAGGGATATTATTATTATCTATCTGAGTAGATATTTCATTATACTCTGAAAATAAGCTTCATGAAAAGCTGTTTTATTAAATTTACCCACAAGATAATTCCAAATGGAAAGAATAGTAAGTTCTTTAGTGTGTCTTACTTGTTTCCCGATTATCTGATGGAAGTTAGGGGGAAAAAAGTAAGAAAAACACTTCTAATTATCTTGCAATTTGCTTTAATTTAAATCGGAGTCTAATTTGTTGTCACAACAGATTAAGAGAGGCTGCACAAGGGAATGTAATGAATTCAGTGCCTTTCAGAGCTAAGGGCTAAAACTTGGGTTCACTGCGGGCATGTACTATATTCAACTTCAGACTTCTAGAAAAAGAAATGATTTTTAAGTCATAAACATAAACAAATAGGGAATTTAAAAACCAAGCAAAATTCAAACCAGTGGCACAGGTATTCAGGACAATGCCATAAACAGCAGTAACCCTATTTCATTTTTTTTTATTAGCAAAAAATCAACTGTTTTATAATACAGCATTGATTTGTGCCTAATCTGAAATAGCCCTCTTTATTAATATTGTACTAAACCCCAGGAAATGATGGCATAGGCTATAGATTAGTGCCAAAATACATATGCAGCCAGTTGATTCTATTTATTAAGACCATATAAGGTCCCTGACCCTGTTGCCATGAACAAACACAGAGTCAGCTGCTACATAGCCCTTCTTTTATACAAACCTGTTCACTCATATCTGTTCTCAACTTTTCCTTTCATCGGGGTCAGAGCAATCCAAATCTGTGCAGGGACCCGACGGTGGTGAGCAGGATTGGGTTAGCAGAGGGGAGCCTGGAGCAAGTAGGCCAATTATCCACCACGACAACTGGGTGCTAAGCAAAACCTGCTTCTTGCAGGAGTGTGTAAAACAGCACCTGGGGGCCGTCACATGCGATGAGGTGCCCTTCAGTGATTTCTTTTTTCCTTGGAAAAAATTCTGTTGGCCATTTGAATGGAAGCACTGATTTTGAATAGAAAACGTACCATGGGAAAATAAGTTTTCTTTTTTTACATCTTTTTATACAGTTCAGGATAAGGGGCAAAAAAAATAGGACTTGTAATTCAAAATGCGTATCATTTTCTACCCAAGTGACATAACAGTTAGAGGGAAGAAGTGTACAAATACACACCAATACCACTTCATGGATATTTTTTTTAAAAAACTGAACTCAGCATTTATTTATTCATTTTGTTTGCTTTTTGTACTTAAATCTGCAACCTGATTTTAAATATCTTTAAAGCTTTCCCACTGCAGTCCTTACATCTCTTTTCCAGAGTGAAATGTTTATATCACATAGAACTAGGGGACTCATGGGATTTCAAATCAGGTCAGTGGAGCAATTGCTAAAAATGCCACAGAAATGATAACTTGAAAAATAAGCTCTGAAGATAAATTTCTATGGGGGAATAGCTTGTCTGTAGAATTCAGTTCGACTGAGTAGAGCATGATGTTTTCAATTTATAGATAAGTGCAAATGCCTTTTCTTTATCCACAGTACTTGATGACTAAATGATTCGGCTTCTTTGGCATTGTTGAGCTTGGTATTTGACAAAGAACCCTGAGGTGAATGGTAGAGAGACTATTAGCCTAGTCTGCTGGTAGGCATGGAGATGAGATGCTTCTCTTTCCCTTCAAGGAGGGCTTTGTGTGAGGAGTGCATTTTGCCCACAGCCTTCAGCCGCCCACCCTAGGGACCCACTGCAGCTTTCATAATGAAGCCAGACTTTAGCCTGGGATCTTCCAGCCAATGATGAGCATGGAAGTGCAACTACAGTCAGGCCATTCCTGCTCCCCATCACACTGGCCGTGAATCCCTCAGGGATGCTCTGTAGGGTGACGTTCCTCCTACACAACCTACTTCCTTCCTTAGAACTGCGGTCTGGTCTGCAGGCTTTCCCCACCTCTGCCTTCTTCCTCTCTCTTTATCTTTCACAGGTATCCCCTCACCTCAGAAGAAATGGTTTAATTCCAGTATATCTGCTTTTCTGGAGGACTCAAACCCATAGTCAGGTCTTTCCTCTCTTTGTATTTATTTTCAGAGATTCTAATAAGCAGCTGCATTTCCCCAAGTATCAACTACCTAGTATGAGAGAAGCCAACCTTAAAACATATATTAATTCAATGAAATCTGGATATGTCCAGAGAAACGATTATTTAAGAGTTTTGCAACTGACTGTGATGTTATAAATTCTATTCCCATGCGGTTGCCCATTTTAAACTTGTGAAGCAATGTATGCCAGCACAGAGGATCCACTAGTTGCAACTCCCATTCTTCCCACCTGCCAACCCCAGTTTATTCCACTGGGCTTTCATGCAAATTTATTTCAAATAAGTACTTCGAAAGTATTTCCATTAATCCTGCTGAAACTGACAATGCATCCCCTTTCAAATAACAGCCAAAGAGAAATCTTTTTAAATTGTCTCAATTTATTTGCCACCTGTTTCTTATAATTACTGGTTCTTTCACACCATATCCAGCATTTCGTAGTGCTAGTTGTTGCCTTCCAGAATAAAGCACCAACAACAGCACACAAACCCCCCAGGAGCCAAGGTCATCCATCTGGATCCTTGACCAATTCCTTTCTGTACTCTTCACTAATAAAACAAAATTCCGACATCAGCCCCAAATAAAGGCATTGCCCATGATTCTGTACATTCTGACGTCTCTTTTTTTGTCCTTTAATCATTTCACCACTTACCCAGAGCTTAATTATCTCTACTTTCAGTTTTCCACCATTTTTGTAAGTTTCAGCGGCACAGCTATGATTTTATCCTGTCCATCACTGTGAGAGAAGCTGCCAGTAAGTCAAATATTCAAAGCTTTTAAAAGAGGAATATTCACATTAATGTTGTAGGGCCTACATTTCACATCTCTGGCTCTATGCAATATCTAGCAATGGCAAACAATTTCTTGAAATTGGTAATAATAGAATGAATGCAAATTTGATGTTTTCTCCCTTTTTTTCTCCCAGTCTCTACTCCCTAGTAAGTTACATACAAAAACTCAGTCTAAATGTCCTGTCCTTATAGAGCCTCTTCTCCACTTCTCCATCTCACTGGTGTAGCCCATATTTCAACTTTAATTATAATTCTATTTCTTCTATGACACCTTCATTAATTTCACACCAGAGATGCCCTTATTTAACCAAAATTGGATTGCATGCCTTTACTCAACCCACGTTTCCTGAGTCTCTACTATGTGCTTTGTGCAGATAGCAGATATATTCTGATTTCATGCAGCTTGTGGTCTGCTGGAGACAAGTGCTAAATAAATATGTAATCTCCATTTTGATAGGTTCTTGGAAGAAAAGAGCTTAGAAATCAAATGAGGAGCCATGATGAGAAAAAGTATTTATAAAATTTCTCTCTGAGGAAATATTTAAGTTGAGACCTAAAGGATGAGGTGATGATCAATGTTGACGACACCCAGACACGTCTACAAATATACGTACGTTTGCATCTATATGTAGCTTCTTTTGCTTCAGAAACTAGGATTCAATTGGTCACTATCAATTAGCAAAAATAAAGCATTACTGTAGATTAGGATATAGATACGAACAAGCCACCAGCCTCTCCATCTGCTTACACCTTCCTCCCTCCAATGTGACAGAAGGAGGGTTTTTGGTAATTAATTGGAAAGCAAGAGATGGAAAGGCAGGAGGGCACTGTCTGACCTCCTTCTCCCTCTGCGGTCCTCTCACCTGATTCCTGCCGTCATTGCCACGTTTCAGCAGGAGTGGGAAAGCTCCCAACAGCTCTCACAAGAGCTTCCTTTCTACCTGCTGTTCAACCAAACGCTTTGCTAAGATCCCCTCACCCTCATCCTCTTTCTTGTACTCAGTCACAGTCTCTTTCTGTTTATGCCAATATCCCCCTTGTTTATTATTGATGTTTTTAGTGAGTTGAGAAGGATGTACGTCTTCTATGGCTCTATTACCAGCAATTTAGGCTGGAAGTCTTCTTCAGTCAATAGGCACCTTTCCATCATAGAAGGATAGCTAGAAAGGTTCTTATAAATTCCTGAATCTGCCCTCCTTTCTTATGTTGGTAGGGCAGGAGGGGTAGGAATTTGTCATGCCTGAAGCCAGGGACACGGCCTAAAACCCAGCTCTCCTGATTTTGTATATAGGATGAACATGTGTTTGGGGGGTCTGCGGAAGTCCTGGTTTATTAATAATCTTGTCTAATAAAAACAGGTGTATGTACGCCTCTTGTCCCAGTGAAATCATTACTAGAAGCACTCTCACCTTCAAGCGTCTCTCCATTTGGAGAATATTTTATCTGCTCCCTCTATGGAGAATCCGCTTACCTTTTTACTGCACCACGTATACGTTTTTTGAATCTCACTGAAGTCTGCATTTATGCATACGCTGTGTTTCCGAATGTAACATATTGTTACATAAAATAAATGGTGCGGTTTTTCAAAAGTTCCCAAATGCATGATTTTTCTTAGGTGGGGAAGAGAGTCCCAGAATGGACCCATCCAGAGGTCTATGTTGCTCACTTAAGAACCTCTTCATTGTGCCTGTTAGTTCTTCAAAAGAGCTACTGTATAGAAAGTTAAGGCTGTGGTATGAAGGGCAGACAGCTTGGTGGCACTTCTTCTCTCCAGGATGGAAATGGAAGGCAGGCGTACATGTGGACCTCCACTGAGAATCTCCGACGGTGAAAAGGGCTGTGGCTTTTAAAAATATACAGTATCTACTTACTCAGTGGCTGTCAGTGCTCCAAGCCCTTTACTGGCATCACCTCAGTTGACACAATGTCCTCATAAATTATGTACTTTATTTCCCCCATTTGATAGATGGTGAAAGTGAAGCTAAATGTGCCTGACTTAATAGCTTTTATTCTTTCCATGAAGCATGCTGACTCCATCTTTGGTTAAGTTTATAACATTCCCTGTTGTTTGTATTTCTCCTCTGCGCCTTCTATTTATTATTTCCTTTCTTTTCCTCATATAAATCCCAAAGATTATTATAATGAAAGCAAGACTATCTTTCTTAGGGGGCAGACAAACAAGGAGAGATGAATATGGGTAATTTAACTTTGTGTTCTATTTTCCAGTTACTTTGGGATGAATCTGCGTCGATGGCAAGAGTGATTTTTAGTAGTTACTAAAGTGATGGGCAAGCAGGCTGAGAAGTCAATTTATTCAGAGGAATAAATAAAGGCACTGAAGATCCATGAGGGCGTCAGGAGAGGCTGAATGGCAGATGAGCAACCAAAAGGACAAGATCCTCTGTAAAAAACTGCCTGACACCTTCATGTATTATTTCATCAACAGCAAAATAATAATTGAAGGACATTTACTGAGCTCCGTGGGGTGTTAATGTTCAGCCATCTGACAAGGTTAGGGCATAGAATCTTCCCTTTATTTAACTATTCTCTCTAAGATTTATGACATGTATTACTAGGGTTTGTAACTCCATAAGGAAAATGTCTCTGTAGAACTACACTTTGAAAAAATTAATTTTCCTATAATGATTTGAAAGGAGAGTATTTTCATTGGCTGAGACTAATCATGATCAGAACATTGATAAATGTGAGATACGAAGTTTCAGGTCATCAAATACTAAATATGCTTACTTTGATCATTTATAAACTCAGTTTAGGAATAATATTTTTAGATTTTCTGGTTAATTATTTCTCTGTTCATTCACCACATATTTGTTAAGCATCTAATGTCGTGTTACTTGTAACTGGAAATATGAAAGTTTATGTTATGGCCTTTGACCTAAAGGCTTATAATCCTAGAGGAAGAAGGAAAAAAGTAGTAATTAAATTGCATTTGTTCTTTCTCCCTTCCTTCCAGCCTTCCTTCCTTCCTTCTTCCTTCCTTCCCTCCTTCCTTCTTTTCTTCCTTCCTTCTCTCTTTCTTTCACCTATTTACATATTTTCCTGAGAGTGAAGAATAGATTCAGGGATTAGAAAGATTACTGAGGCTTGGATCATAAAACAACATGATTTGAGGAGTCTCAAAATTAAGGAATCTGGACATGGCAAGGTTCTTCACATATCTTGTCACATTTTATTACAATAAACTTGAACTTATATACAGGTGGATAAAGGAAGAAAAAGCATTGATTGAGCACCTACTCCATATCAGGGGCCATTCCACAAACATTTCCCCATGCATTTCTCACAACAATTGAAATTTGGTTTTCAATTTCCAAAATTGAAGCTTGTACGATAAACTACAATCACATTTGCATTCTCCAGAATGTATTAAAAATACACAAAAGGACAGGAGAATAGAATCAAAAAGCCACGCTACAAAAATCAGTTACACACAAAAGAAGGCATTAAGGGAATAAATGAGAGAAAAAAAATACTTTAAAACTGTTACATGAGACAAAAAGAGACATTATCTACTGAGAACGGGTCAATTTCTTTATCAGGCAATTGCAGATCTCCATGCCTTTGGGGTCGGCTACTGGAAGATTATTGTGATCCTTTGATGGTGTCACCTTTCCTTGAATTTTTATGTCCCACAAAGTCTTGCATGGCTGGCTTTGCATTTGTGGTAGCGGTCACCTCTTTAGTCATTACTAACTGACTTTGGGAAAGAATTGCCCTGTGTCAGCCCTGCTGGGGGTTCTGGGGCTTTCTCAGACCTTCTGTGTGATAAGGCTGTTTCTTGCTCCCTCTGTGGCAGAATTCATAAGCTTGCATGCCCTCTCTCCATCCTGTGGTGCCCCAGGCCACAGGCTGACCACCTGCCTTTTGCTTTCCCATGGGCAAGACTAGAGGTCCCCTTGTGGTCTCTCCCTGACCCCCAGATTCGAGCTGCTTTTCTGGTGCCACTAGCCATCTGCCAATGCCTGCCCTCACCACGGGCAGAGCCGGCACAGAGAGCTGGCTCCAGGGTGAGTGTATGGGGTGAGGAGCAGGGGGTCAGGTGCAGAGCACTGGGGGTGCCCATGGGCCAGTAGGGAGGAATCCACGGGCAAGGGGTCCCCAGAGGGTAGTGGGCAAGATTCTCTGCGGAGTCTGCCATTTAGTCCATAGGATTAAACGCCCTCTGAGGGCTGATCTGTGTTTCTCCCAGCTTCTTCCTGCCCCGGAATCTTGGAGCCCAGGACTCTGTACTCTAGATGGAGCCAGAGAGAAACGGGCCTCTGCTAGTGTCTCACACAGTGGCGGAAGGCAGGGACGCACTCTGGCTCTCACCTTCCCTCCTGGGAGGAATCACGGCTGAGAAGCTCTGGCTTGTCACTGTGTTCTTCGTCCAACCTCGGGGGAGAGGCAATGGGGGGAAAGTGAAGCCATACCTCTGACCCTCTCCAATGCATCCAAACTTGTATTTTTTGCTCCAGCGTTGTGCTGGAATTTCTCTGCTGGAAACCCGGGTTTCCACAAAGGCTCTCTCATCCATGGGTGATTACCTAAGACAGTGCTCTCCAGGCTCCCAGATCGCAGCTGAGAGGGGCACAAGCCAGGTCACAGCCACTGCGGGGTCCACAGCTGGGACTGGGGTCCACACGTCTGTTACTAACACACAGGTGGGCAAGACTCCTCCCGCGTCTGGCGTGTGGTGCTGCATCCCATGGCTCCCACAGATGCGCTTTTGTCCGTGGATGGACGCCAAATTGTCCTTGTTGAGCCATGTTCCTGATGTCATTCTGTCCAAAATAATGATCTTGACACATCACATTAACTTCACCATCAGCAAACTTTCAGTTTGCATGCGCTCAGTTTAAGACTGTATCTTCCTTAAGGCCCAGAAGCACCGTTTTCAGGTCAAAGGAGCCAACAAAGTGTAAGTTTCACAACCTAATGTTAAGACAAAATATATAAAGCTTGGAAATAGGCAGAAGGACCACATCCTGTCATTTCAGGGTCCCACTGGAGCATTGCCTAATGATTACACCATGGCTTTATTTAATTCCCCAAGAGAATAAACTTTCATTTCCTTTAGTATCTTAGATGGATTAGGGCCAAGACCATGTAATGTTGCAAACTAACTTGCAGAGTTTTAACCTGTGTTTCTGTCTAGGAAGATGGAAAACAACAAAGGGTATGGTTCTATTGTGGGATATTAACCAGTTTTTGTATCTCAGCTGGTAATTTTATTCCAGCATTCTTTCTTTCAGGGACAATATTTATTTAGTCCCTCGAGCTATATTTTCAACCAGATTTCCCATCCTGGTGATGCTTTCATTGATAAGTTAATCAAATCTTTGACCCAGGCTCACTCCATGTTTGTATGAGATTCTTCATTTTTACTTTCTGTAAATTGTACTTCGAAATGTTTCATGTGTTCTTCTATGCCATTTCTATGGATAACTCTCTGGGGTTAAAGAGAAATTTACTGGTTAAAAAGGCAAAACATAAAGGAAAGCATATTTTCAACGTATCATGTTAAAGAGCATCTAAATGTGCTTCATCCTTGCATGTTTATTTTATTTTTCATCTTTTCATAGGCCTTCTGTTTTGTTGAACTTTTCTGTTAGCCCTGTGTTCAATGTTGATCACACTACAAATAAATCCGTTTATCGAAACCTTTCAGGGCAAGAGAAACTCATTAATACTTATTCCATCATTTTGTCACCTTTGTCTGAGTTGTAGCAGAAATCTGAGTATAAAGGAAATATTGCATTTGTAAATTCATTTTCTTATACTGTGTAGCTAACCTCTGATCTACCTTACAGGTAGCAAATTGGAAGTAACTATTACTTAAATTTTTTCAGTTAAGTCCTAAAGCCCTAAACAGTATATTAGTTTTCCTCCCACAGTTAGAAAAGTACATGGAAAAATTGAAAGAGTAAATACTACAAAAGGAGATAGAAACTGGCTACCACATTACTTTACACCCAGATTGTTCATCAAAGTTATGTTGACATGAGTATTTGATTTGAAGACACAGCTTTTATTAATAACAAGTAGACAAGAAAAACAATGTTTAAAAAGTGCTTATGCTACACTTGCATTTCCAAGTTAATAGCAATAGGAAAATATGATTCAAAAGCCTTGCATGTTTTTGTTAAAAATTTACTGTCAATTTTCTATAAGACAAGATCGATACAAATTAAGGAATAGTTTTAAAGGCACTTGAAAAAAGCGTCGAACCAAAATAAATTTGTTTGAAGAACTACAGGGGAAGATTTAGATAACAGTACAATTTTGTTTTAAAGCACTCACTATCTTATAGCAAATTTATCATGGCAAAATCAAAATTGAGACATTTTGCACAAGCTAATGACTTA
Organism: Balaenoptera physalus; assembly: GCF_965194825.1. Classification (NCBI taxonomy): domain Eukaryota; kingdom Metazoa; phylum Chordata; class Mammalia; order Artiodactyla; family Balaenopteridae; genus Balaenoptera; species Balaenoptera physalus. The sequence continues at coordinate 6,781,256 of NC_138899.1, forward strand.
AGGGGTGATGAATCCAATGTTTAGTGAATTAGAAGAAGAGGATTTGAAACGAATTCCAGTGACTCCAGTTGTTTCCCATCCTGTCTCGGGCTGCTACTCGGCAACACAGCGCTCAGTCAACTGTTCAGCAAATTGCACCGTAGAAAGTCTACGATCACCCACTCACACCTCTGGAGACCGTCATGAACATGTGTGAAAACTTCAGTGTGATTCAGTGAGTGACACTGTGGATTGGATGTATTAACCTTGCTCACCAATATTCAACCTCCTGCTTATGTTTGTTGCAGATAAACAATAAGTCCATCTATTATCTCATAGTTCTGGAGGTCAGAAGTGCAAGCACAGTGTAGCTTTGGTTTCACAGCGTCAATATCAAAGTATCAACCCGGCTGCATTCCTTTCAGGAGGCTTCAGAGAATTTCCTTCCAAGGTCATTCAGGTTGTTGGGCAAATCCATTTCCATGTAGTTGCTGGCTGCAGGCCAGGGGTTGCTCTCAGCTTCTAGAGGCTCTGCCTGTGCTCCTGAGTCCATGGCCTCCTTCCTCAGTCTCCAAGATAGCAATGGGAGGGTGAGTCCTTCCCACACTTCAAATCTCCCTGGGCTCCCTTTCTCTGCCTCTGGTTCCCCTCACCTCTCTGAATCCAGCCAGAGAAACGCTTTTTTACCTGCTCATGGAATTCGATTGGAACCTTGTGGATAATGTGGGAACATCTCCTTATTTTAAGGTCTTTTTATAGTAACTTTAATCATGCTCACAAATCCCCTTCTCAGCAGTACCTAGATTAGTGTTTGATTGAATAACCAGGTGATGGGGTTACAGAGCACATCTTAGAATTCTGCCTACCTTAAGTGTTAAGAGTACGATCCACAGAATGTCACCCTATTAGTAAGCTAGCATTTCTCCTTAACTTGATAATGGGAATGTTGGAACAATTACCTTGGTCAGGTTGCCCTTTGACTGAGTTACATACTATTTGCCAAACGTTCCCCTGAGCTTTCCTCTGAGTCTCTGCTCCTCTATCTCATATATTAAATGCTTATATACCCAATATAATGCTATTTATTGTCTTTGTAATAGCACCCTAATATAGGCATTATTCAAAGGGACCTTGCTTCTTCTATTGTCTCAAAACCCCTCTTTCTTTAGGAATATCATGAACTCCAAGTTTACCACCTTCCTGTATGTTGAAAATCTCTGAATCCGTTTCACTTCTTATCTTCATCCTGAACTTCAGTTAAAACTTACTACTATATTTTCCTCTAGTTAAGCAGGGGTCCTTAACATGAGGTCCTCAGAGGGTCCTTATATGGAAATTAGTTAAGATGGGGAAAATTTACATCTTTATTTACCTTAACATCTAGCTGAAGTTTAGCACTTTTCTTAATTAAAATGTGTTTCACAAGTCATAGTATTAACAATACCCTTGATTTTTACACCAAAAAACCTCAGATATTTCCATATAAATGATGATTGCTGCAAATATATAAAAATATTATTTGTAGTAGTTGCTACATTGTGCCTTCCTTTGTAATTAATCCTTCGCTATACTACCATAGAGTATATATTCTACTACTAGCTGTGATTGCAGCCTTTTTGCCTCCAAGCCATCGTGGGACCTAACTTGTCCACCCTTGTTTTTTTCTGCATCCAGAAGTTGTTCCATCAAACAGTGTGGAGGTCTGTCCTCATATTGGTTACCCAGGATTCAACATTGCTTTGTGCTATTCCCTCTTGACAATCATTTTCTGAATAATATCTGGAAGGATGTGGGTCAAAAATTACCTGACAGTTTAACATTCATATTCAAGCTGATGAATAATAGAATTCACACAGGGATCTCATTTAAAAATAAAATATAATTTTAACATGTCTATATTTTAAATGTCAAATAGTTTAATCCATTATAAATGTGCACATATTACTGTATCACATTTTAATGTTTTGACAAACACATTTTAATACAATTTGCTCTCTGTAATTTTAGGGATTTATATACATTAAACCAATTAATCAAAAAAAGGAGTTCATAGGCTTCACCAGACTGCTTAATGGGCTCTATGGAACACAAAAAAATGGGTTAAGAATCCCTGAAATACTAGAGTGTATTATGTTAAAACCAAACAACCATATTTCTACTAAATCCATCTTTCCACTTGACTTTTTAATAATACGTGTCACACACTTTTAGCTCATATATATCTCATTTAATTTGAATCCAATTTTTCTATTTAATAAATTCTCAACATTCATTTCATATATATATATATCATATATATAAAATTATAGATTGTATATAGTCTATGGTATCTCTCTATATGTGTGTATATATATAGTATCTTTTTATTTTATAAATTATTTTATAATTTTTATTACTGGTAACGTCAGATATACACAAATCAGAAGGATGCAGTAAATTCTCATGTTTTAATTATGGAACAGCAACAACTGATAACCCAGGGCCTATCTTTATTCCCACCCACTACCCTCACCCTAACTTCCCAGCTAATTTTGAAGTGAACCCTAGATATCATGTATCCATTAATTTTTTAAGTATGTACCTAAATGATAGGAAATCTCAGACACAAACAATATAATTACAATACTTAAAAACATTAAAAAACTATACTTTAACAATATAAAATATTACAGTAGTCTTTAAATTTTTCTAATTTACATATTTTGATTAGCTGTTTAATTTAAATGTTTAATTTTTTAATTAAATACTTTGAGATAACTCTATAGTTACATGTAGCTTTAAGAAATAATACAGACACCCTAGGTACGCTTTACTCAGTTGCCACCAATGGTAACATCTTATAAAACGATAAAAGATACATATCTATATCTACATATCTCACAATCAGGATACTGACATTGAATTAGTCAAGATACACAACATTCACATCAGCACAGTGATTCTTTACACTTCTCTTTTATAGACATAACTTCCAGCTCCCATCCTGTCCTTAACCCCTAGAAATCACTAATCTGTTCTCCACTTCTATAATATTGTCATTTTGAGAATGTCATATAAATGTATATTAAGTATTAACATTTTAGCATTGGCTTTTCCATTCAGCATAATTCACCTTGCTCAATATTATTCCTTAATATGGATGCATCAGGTTTTTATTTCTTTGTATTTTTTTATTTTAAACAGTCAGCCATTAAATGACATTTGGGTTGTTTCCAGTTTTAGGCTATAATGAATCAAGCTGCTAATAAACATATATGTACAAGTTTGAGGTGAACATCAGTTTTTATTTCTCTAGGATAAATGCCCAGGAGTACAGTTTCTGGGTGGTGTGGTATTTGCATTTTTTTTTGACTGCAAAATTGTTTTTCAGAGTTGCTGTACTACTTTACATACCCACAACCAATGGGACATTGAATATTTAATTTCTCTGCATCCTCACCAGTAGTTAGTGTTGTCATTAATTATTTTAGCTATTTGTAGTGGTATCTCATTGCGGTTTCTATGTACATTTCTCAAATGGCTAATGAAGATGATCATCATTTCATGTGTTTATTTGCCATCTTTGTAGCTACTTTAGTGAAATGTGTATTCATGTATTTTTGAGCAGGAGTAATATATATATATGGCACAGTGATGGAAAGGATGAAGGAGTATAAGAGTGTTAACATCAAGACTCCCACGGAAATGAATCAATAATTAATAATTCCTAGATCTCTGCTTCTTAAGCGGGTGATCAACAAGGGACAGACCATTTGGCTGACTACAAACCATGAAAGACATTTTTCAGTTGTAAAATTCTGCTCATAACATCAGGGTACATCAATTAAAATAAGAACTTTTCCAGACACATTTCCTTAGAGGAATCTGGTTTGGAAGTTATATTGCTACTATCAACGATTCTATGCAGCATTTTCCCTTGGCAAAACATAATACTTTCTGAAATACACATCCTTACTCTAATGACATTTATGGTGTCAGAAAAATCTCCTATGCTCTTATATAAATCAAAGGATTTAAAAGATAGAAAATACTAATATGTCAACCACAGCCTTCAGTGTGAAATCACATTGACCATTACAAGTTCATTGGAAATGACATTTTGTTGTTGTTATAGAAGAATCTCTCCTATAGGCTCAGGATTTTTGCAGTCAAAAAAACATTTCTTTTTAAAGTAATAAATAGTTAATTTCGAGTTCCACATTTCATTGTATATGTTTTCATCTTATTTTTTATTGATTGTGTTTCAGATGTCTATGATTTGCAGAACTGTTGTTTTGTTTTTAATAATAATCAGTTTTGAAGATTCTGCCAAATTGATTGAAAGTTGGGAAATGACCTTAACCAGATTACTTATAGCTGCACATTACTAAAGAGCTTATTATATGGATGCCTTTATTAAATTGACTATTGTCAGACACAGTATCTAGAATGACTTTTGATCCTATACATTTTTCTTGCATCATTATAAATTAAGGCAAATTAATAGGCAAACTATTTGTATTGAAAAAAACTGTGAAGTCATTAACTGTCAAGTGATCAAACTTCAAAGTGTTGCCTGGAACAATAGCATTATCTTGAGAGGAGCCTTCACTCAAAGAAAAGAATAACATCATTATGATGAGAAAGATGAAAGTGCTTTTATAGAGGTTGGATGCAATATTTAAGGGTTAATTTTATTTTTTTGTTTTTGTTAATTCGCATGTAGAATTCCTTTTAAAAAACTGGGAAAGGAGGCCCGTGTTATTGAATATTGTAGCTTTTGCACACTTGCAGGCATCCAAATACACTTGAAATGTCCTGATATTTTCATGTAAAATTTCAAAGTTAAAAATAATTATTTTAAGAATTTATAAAGGTTTTCTACTTTCCTAAAATTCACTAAGTGAAAAGAACTTATTTCCATTCCTATTAAGCATTTTTAGAATTAAATAAGTTTATAGATAACATAAGATAGATTCTCTTAAATTTAAAAGAGAGCACTGAGATTAAAATACAGAAGTAATAAATTGCCTCAGAGTAAGTGAAATAACCACATAAATCAGGTAAGATTCTTTTTTCAAATATGTCTATTCCAAATGTTCTCTTCTGGTCATAAAATAATTATAATAAAATCAAGCCATACTTATGAAAATATCCTAAAATGATTTTAATGTATGGGAAATTTATCCTTATTGTTAAATTAAGTTACTACATATATACTGAATTCTTTGTATTTCCAACATATAATTTTTCACCTCTTTTGAATGATCTAAGAGACACATTTAAAATTTCTAAATCTACAGTGAGTTTTAAAAGAACTAATATTTTGGCCCAAGACCTTTGGCAATTACAGTGCAATACATCTGCAAACATAATGGATTCTGTTCTACTCTTAACTCCAAAAATGTGAACTTCAAAAAGTTCATAGAAGATGTATTGCATTCTAGCATACGTATCTGTCATGCATAAGAACTAGTTAACTAATTTGCTTGCTTTGGGGTCATTTTTTTTCTTAGAAACTATATATTATTCTTTGAATTCAAACTCATAAAATCTGTTGATGAGATTCAGCTTCAGAGGACTATTTCCTGACTCATAATATTTCAAAAAACACATTTCTGGAAACTTTACTATATTAAATCTTATTAATACAGAGGTCTGGAGCAATCTTTATTGAGTTGTCATCAGAGTCTACAGAATATAAATCTAAACAAATGCGTTTAGTATAAAAAGAATTCTTTATTAAAACCACCTTTCTTTAAGGTTCTATTACCTCAGTATGTGACTTTGGTGTGTTTAAACCAGGGCTCTCCCTTATGTCACTGTAACTGGTCACTGCTTGCTTGCATTCCATCAAAACTGACACCATTAAGAATTTAGAAGAACCACTTGGAAAACTCCCTGTTCTCATATAAAGTACACTTGGGGAAACTGATCATCTTAGGCACAGTTTTATTAGAAAGGGTGGATTACAAATATTCCTGTGGTTCAGGCAATTAAGTTTTTCCAAATGTCTGTGATTGTTTTTAATTCCCATGGCTCTACTTTTTGTCAATCTGTTTTCCTTTTTTGTAAAAATCATTCTTTTTTCCTCATTATCACATTCCAAAAGATGAAATCAGTCATCAACTAAATGTCTGTTCTTTAAGCAAAGTGATCTATTTAATGAAACAAACTCGAGGTTTATCCATATTAGTGGTTAATTTTCTTAGGCTACTTAACATGCTGACATTTGATCCTCACCTTGCAAAATGCACCCGTTTTTAAAATGTGTTTCCAAGGGAATGAAAAGGTTGAGCTTCGGAGACCCATAGATTGTTATATGTGATTTGCTACAGCTCACATTACTGCAAGGTGGAAACAATGTCAGTAGGAACAAAATCAACTTTTTATATAACTCATTGTACATAATAATCCATGAGCTAATAAAATCAGCATTAATATGCTGCCACTGTGCATAATAATTCTTAAATACAAGTTTCACATTTTAAATAGGGCAGGTATATAATATAACCAGTTATAATAAACTCTAACTTCACCACTGCTTGTGAAATTCTTAAACTAAGCCAGAATTAAATATGTATTTCCAACACTCCAATGGGCAGGGAAGGAATGCCCAGTGCTATTTTATTTCAAAACAAGGAAGGCACCATATGCTTTAACCAAATGAGGGCAAGAGAAAGTTCATCTACCATGCAGCAGCTGATATGCATGCTGTCGTTCAGTTGAGTAAGCATTTCTACACTGGAACTAGAGCATTCGCCAACTGTCTTGAAGAGAGGGTGATACTTGAGTTAAATTGAGCTAATTGTTAGGAAAAGAATACACCTCAGTGTTTATGTTTGATCAGGCTTCCTCTATGTCTAGAGTGTATCAATTATTTTATTGTGAAATAGGACTAGAAAACCAGACAAAGGCACTTTCACAGTTGAAATTCTTCCAAAGATGTGAAATAAAAATCTACATGTGATGAATGCCTCAATTTCAACATCCCTGAGACTGAACAACCATTCTTGTGGCTGAAAGTCCAAGATTGATAGATATCCACAAACAGCCCTTTACTTCAGCACTTGCAATAAAATTAGGAACCCCCATTCAATTTTTGGGCACATGTTCTTAAAATACCCAGGACCTAATTCCCCTATGGTCTTATTGGTTAATTTTAAGGCAAGTTTACTGGTAAGGCACAAGAGTTGTCTGTGACTGCAGCTAGAGTGAATCTACCTTTTTATCCAGCTCACAATTAAAAAGGAAAAAAAAAAATGTCTTTTGTCTGTAGCTTTCAGTCCATGTTCCCAAGCATTTCGAATGCACTATTGATCCTGTGAGATTGGAAAACCTTGTCCCAATGTACACTGAGCCTAGAAACCTGCCACACCTTCCAAAGCGGTGTTACATTTGGAAATTATGTGATTTCTTAAGGTCAATGACTATAATTTTTACATGTACAAATTAGCTTCAGAATATGCCAATTCAATCATATGTTAAACCATCAATGCATTTCATTAAATTGCTTCAAGGAAAATGTCGCCTCTTGATTTCCTAAGAAGAAAATCTTCAGCAGTTCCACTGAGCCCCATTTCCTCCTACGGTCAGTTTTACTAATTGTCTTGTGACTCGCATTATTTTCCCCAACCAAATTAAAGTCATATTAATGTCAATACAAAGCAAAATCTGGACACGTTATACCCCCACTGTCCTTTGGAACAATTTCCATTGCTAAGTTTTTGGATACATATAATTTTGAATTTCTTTATATTTTCATTCTTTAAACCATAACCTATTCTATTGGTGTGGGTAGGTCAGATTTTTTTCCTTTCTTTTTCCTATAATAGGTTCTAAAATTATTTGTTGTTGAAATTTTTTAAGATTCTGAGTGAAAAGCATCACACACACCAGTTATACAGAAAATAATTTATTTGACACCAGAAGTGATCATATATTGTGAATTTGCAAAACAAGAAAATGAAAGCTCCCAGTAAGTTTTGATCATATATAGTCTAAACATGTATTTTTATATACAGTATTCAAATGTACCACTATATCAATGTATTATATGTACTATGAACCACAAAAAATGAGATATTTAAAGAAAGAGAAAAACTTGAATTTAACAATATTTTTAACATAGAATTATTTTATTTTCAGATTCACTAGGATAGCATTATGTATGACTGTTTTTAAGTTAAGAAAGCAATTCTGTGCTTTTTTTTCTCCTTTGTTTTGTTACAAGTTTTATAAGAAAAGTTTCAAACATACTGAAGCATTTGAATAATAATATAATACCTAAATATTCACCACCTAAATCCAACAGTCATTAACATTTTTATTATTTATATTTTTGCATTATTTGTGTGAGTGTGTGTAAGCACAACCATTTGAAAATAAGCTAAAATTATCGGGACACCTCAACTTTAAACAACTCAGCTTGCCTGATTTATAACTAAAGACATTCTCTCCCATAATCAAAATGTCATTAGCACAGTGAACGAAACTAACAGTAATTTCCCAATCTTACCTAATATTCAATTAATATTAAAATTTCCTAAATAATCCCCCAAAGTTGTTTTTGAAAGTATATATTGATCCAGCAACAAGATCTTTAATACATATCACTAAATAATGGTATGTATGAGAAGTCTCTAAATAAGACATATTTTCTGTTGGGGAAATAATTAAATAATATGTAATCAAATGTAAAGCATTAGAAATAAAGTTTCCTTTCTTTGGTTCTGATCAGAGTGCCCTGATTTTATTTTAAGACATAATTATATGTAGTCTTTTTTTTTTTAACCACTTTTAGTGAGTTTAGAAACTTTACTTCCACTTAGATCATTCTATCTTCTCTACTTTTAAAACCATCGACTTTCCTTTCCAATGCTATTAAAATTTTTGTTTCAATCATGAAGATCGGTTTATAAAACACATGAAGATACGCTATTATATATACTCTCAATTCTCCTCTTTCCATGGGTTTTTCTTCCTTTTTGATGCACTGAGTGTTTTGTTTGTGTGTTTTTTTTATTTGCCTTTCTGTTTGAAGATCTTCCTTAAGCTGTATTTAAGGGTATGGTTACTAGCAAGAAATGCTTTTAATTTTCCTTTGTTTGAAAACATCTTTATTTCCCTATCATCCCTGAAGGAAAGTTTTCCTTACATTTTTTCTTCAACACTTTAAAAATGGTGTGCCACCTCCTGCTGACTTCCATGGTTTCAGGTAAGAAATCTGCTGTCATTTGAGTTTCCCGTGGATAATGTGCCATTTCTCTTTGTCCACTTCTAAGATTTTTTCCTTTATCTTTAGTTTTCAGAAGTTTAATTATGATGTGTCTTAGAGTCGATTTTTTTAGTTTTATCTTTTTTGTGATTCATTCAGTTTCTTTGTTCTGTACATTTTTATCTTTCACCACATTTGGTAAGTTTTCAGCCATTATTTCTTTAAACACTCTCAGTCCCACTTTCTTTTGCCTCTCCTGAAATTCTATTCATAATAATGTTAGATCTTTCATTACTGTCCTATGAATTCCTGAAGCTCTGTTCTTTTTTTTTTTCCTCTACTTTCTCTCTGTTGTTCAGATTGGGCAAATTCTATTGGTCTGTCTTCAAGTTCACTGATTATATATCCTATCATCTCCACTCAACTTTTAAGCCTGTGCAGCAAGCTTTATTTTTAAATTTATTTCTAACTTATTTTTCAGTTTTATAATTATGATTTGGTTATTTTATATCACTTATATTTCTTTGGTAAGATTTTCTATTGTTTGTTTGTTTCAATAGAATTTATAATTGCTATTTGAAGCATTTTTAGGATGGCTTCTTTAAAACCCTTGACGGATTTCAGTTTCCTCTAAGATACTCCATTTTAATGGATTAAGCATTTAAACTATTTCCTCTGAAAACAAACCAAAAACAACCAATAGAAGTCATACTATAGCCCAGTTTTTGCTATAAATATCTTTTGGTAAGTTATTGGAGGAAAGGTTTTTTATTACTTACATATACATCCACTTTAGTCTCTTACAGTAATAGATATATATTGCATATTTGTTGGATAGTTAAATTTATGAATCTAAATTTATGTATGTAATTCACAGTTTGGAATCAATTATAGCATGACATGACTTGACCCCAGAATTCCTTTTTTAATTAATTAATTAATTAATTAATTAATTAATTAATTAATTAAGGCTGCACAGTGCAGTTTGTGGGATCTTAGTTCCCCGACCAGGGACTGAACTTGGGCTACCACACTGAAAGCACTGAGTCCTAACCACTGGACAGCCAGGAAATTCCAAATCTCAGAATTTTGAAACAACTTCTATTACATGCATTCTCTCATTATTTTATCACAAATTCCAATTTTAACCAATCAGAAGTCAATAATTATTTCCCCTTTGAAATCTGAGAAAACATGGATTTTTAAAATTTTAGACTAAAATGCACATCTCGTCCTTTCATTTTTGCCAGAATATTGGCTTTATTGCTTTTAAGTTATTTTAAATGAGTTCACTTTTTTGCTCTATCTTATTAAACATGTAAGCACAAGTTTTATTAACACCAAGAGCAGAAATGTCTATATATGCATCTTTTGAAATAGTATCATGGTACAAAGGTAAATGCAAATTTGGCCACATACACAAACTTCAAGAACTATTTAGATAAATATTGATAAATTATATACATATATATGTATGTAATTGCATATAGAATATTTCCAAATATGTTTAATATTAATATTTGTATATGTTTTTGAGGGATGTTAGCTAACTCTCTGGTAGAAAAGTTTTGCTTTTGTTTTTGTTTTTTATAACAGAGGATTAGTTTTACATTTTAGGCTGACCACAGAATTGTAATCTCTCCACCACAACTTACGTATAGCCAGCCGCCAGAAAAGATTCTTAATGAAGAAAAATTAGGTATGAGATTCCATTACACCAGAAGCAGCCAAGATTGCGAATCTTTTTACATCCAAACACCCCAAATATTTGTTAAATATCTACTTGGCTTAAACCATTATGAGAGATACAAAGAAGACCTTGCATTTTCCAAAATATAGCTTTAAGGAGGGTAAATAGAGGTTGGTAGAGTGTCTGCAATTTGGTAGGCTACTTCTATCACATCCTGCCCAAAAATTTAGAATTTATTTTGTTATCCAAAAAAAGCCTGCTCTACAGCTACCATTATTCTCCACCGTGATTGTTTCTCTGCATGCCCTTGTCTTCATCTCTAAGATCTCTGTAATTAAATAAAGTGGTTAGAAACTTAAGCAACAACAGTAATAACCACATCCACAAGCACAGCTACCACCATCACCACAACAATATACACAGGCACTGCACACACCCATGTCCACATGCACGCACAGGCTTCCAAGGCTTTCCATTAGCTGCTAGTAATTAAATATTTCTTTAAAAAATTCAAATGAATTCCAAAGGACTTATCTTGCTTACTTTGATGACAGAGGAATAGATTAAGAAGAAATATGGGAGATTATGTGATGTTTGAACACACAAAATCACCAAGGCCATGTGAGGTACTCAGAACCAAAGATCATGGTTAATAAAAGACAGAGCCTCCAAGTTCAAAGAGCCCAGGGAACCCAGAAGGTTCATATACTTGGTTGGAGTAGAGTTTGTGGCATTACAAGGAGTACCGTAATTGTGGGCTTCCTCTGGCAGCTCCACTCTTCTAAGAAGGGGAGAACAGGTGAGCTGCTTCCCCACTGTCTGAGCAGACACACCTCTGTGTGCACAATGGCCCCTGACAATAGGAGCAGGACTTCAGATCTAAATGATAAATCTGCAAATCAATTTCCAAAAATCAATATATAAATAAAATGAGGACTACCATTATTTCTTTTTTTTAAACTGTTTAAAAAACAGGCATTTACTTCTGACAGTGTTGGAAACTGGAAGTCCAAGATCAAGGTGTTGGCAGGTTTGGTTTCTCCTGAGGCCTCTCTCCTTGGCTGGCAGATGGCCACCTTCTCTCGGTGTCCTAACATAGCCTTTTCTCTGTATGTGCATGTCATGGTGTCTTTCTCTTCTCATAAGGGACCCACCCTTACAGTCTCACTTAACCTCAAATTACCTCTTTAAAGGCCCTGTCTCCAAATACAGTCACCTTGGAGGTTAGGGTTTCAGTATATTCAATTTTGTGAGTGACATAATTCAGCCCATAAAGCATGACTTTAAAAGTTCATAAGATATTTTACCTTACAGATATCCTATATTTTAGTAATTCTCCTGGCTTGACAATTAGATTTTTGACAGATTCTGCTACTAATCATAGTCCTGTTATCTGCATTTTATACATACAGAAGCTATATCTGTATTTTTATCTACATCTTTGATAATTTCTTTAGTATATGTGCACATATACTACCATTCTTTCTTTCTTTTTTTTCCATTTTTTTCTTTTCCATTATTTCTTATAAACTTTCATTCTCAAAGTTCTCCTTGTCAGAAGAAGAAATAAAATACTTTGAATATCCAAAAACACTTTATTCTTACCTGTGGACACAGACACACTCATGCACACACACGGCCCTACATGTATATGAAACATGGAAGTTGTATCTATACATATAGTCCTAAGATATATTAAATGTGTTAGAAATAATATTTTACTGTTTTAAAAATTACCCTTGCCTTGCTTTGTAAGTGTATCTGTCAATTTTCTAATTAGTGGTGATATAAACACAATGTGATTATTTCCCAGGTAAAAAGTTTACAGATAAAATGAACAGTAAACATACGTATTCGATATTTGTTACTTGATACATTCCAGCTGTTTGGTTTCTTAATCTTGAGTCTGTAGAAGACATTATTTTCATGTTAGTGTTTTGTGTCCCACGTTGCCTTTCTTGAGGCCAAATCTACAGTCATGTTTCAAAGATTCTTAAAGTTTTTGTTTTTGTTTTTGTTTGTTTTCCTGGAAAGCAACTCAGTATGTCTATTATCATAAAGGCACATATTTAAAAAAAATTTTATTTTATTGAAGTATAGTTGATCTACAATGTTGTGTTAGTTTCTGGTGTATGGCAAAGTGATTCAGCCGTACATACATACATATAAGAGTTTGCATTTGCTAATCCCGAGCTCCTAATCCATCCCTTCCCCAGTGGAACGATGCACAGACTGGCTATGTCAATCCTGAATTCTCTCCTGCTGCAGCCAAGACATCTACTTGCAGGTGTAATCTACTCATCCTCAGCATTTATGTTCTCATCTGAAAATGTGGAGTAGAAAACAGGAATGTGAGAAAGGAACTTGAGGTTAGTTTTTTCCCCACTCGTGAGAAAAGAAAAATTGGGTACATTTGAATGCATTTACCATGGCAAAAATATGCACTTGTTATGTTAGAAAAAGATTCACTTTTGCATGTAATTGAATTCTGGTAATAGGACTCCTTCCACCAGGAACCCTTTGCCATCATTATTCAAGATAGAACTTGGAATCTAATGGTCCATTAGACTGGTCCCCAAATTCAAGGATATTAGCATGGTCTAGTCTGCCTAAAATTAGACAAACATTTCAAAAATACTGTTGATTTACTCCTGCACACAGCAGAAGAACAGAAACAGGATGCCTGCTGAGAAGACGAAAGACTAAAGGAAATTCTATTTTCTATTTGTGCTTCTTTAATATATGGTTGATTCCATTTCTAAATTTTGCATCAGAAAATAAACATTGAAAAAAATCCTAATTCAAACGGCCATGTTTGTGCCTGCTATGATGTGTTTTATTGTCCTGCCTATTCCAAGATGTCATTAATTTCAATTTGCTTAGAGTGCAATTCTTTATTTCTATATCCTATGATAGAAAACCTTCTAATAGTTGGACTATTAGAATACAGATATTTGTCTCTTTAGAAATATACTGTTCCCCTCACAGGGGCAGAAGCAGCTGACTTTTATCCACCGAGCTGAAGCTACTAGATAGCCCACTTTGTATAATGTAGCATATAGATGAGATGGGGCACAAGAATACCCTTAAAAACTTTTAGCTGAATTGATTATGTATATATATGTATACATCTACCTATATAGATATATATTCATAGCTATATGTATGACTGAAGGTCTATAGTATCATCTTAAAAAGAGTAAAGATCTAAAGAAATAAAATGCATCTTCTACTATTTTAAACTTATTTTCGAAAATGTTCTATAAATAAAATATTAGACACGATGGAATTTAACAGGTTGGCTTTGGCCTGTCCACAGAATAGTACTCTGTGTCTTACGCCATTTCATGTCACCGGATCTAGCATATGGCTTTAGAAGGGATACAGGAGACCCTCTTTCTTGAGTTGGGAAAGTCTAACCCAGGTTTGGCAAGCTCTTTCTGTAAAGAGCCAGAGAGTAAATATTTATGGCATTGCGGGCCATGTGGTCTCTGTCACAGCTACTCAGCTCTGCTTTCAGCAAGAAACCAGCCATAGACAATATGCAAATGAATCAACTTGGCTGTGTTCCAGTAAAACTTTATATACAAAGATGGGTGGGGTCTGGATTTGGTCCAAGGGTCATAGTTGTTGAGCCCTGACCTAATCCAGAGATGAACCCACTCTACTCTTTAGCCCGCTTAATACACAGAGGACCCTGGGGCCAAGAACTTCTAAAGAAGAAAACACACACACACACAAACATAACATACTGCCATACTATCAACACAAAATTTGTGTGAGATAAAAATACATATTACACATATTTATATGAATTTTCCACTAGTTTAAAAATAAACACTGTATTTTTGTACCAGTAGCCTTTAAAAGCAACAATACAAAATCACTCCCCAAGTTAATACATATTTAGCTATGGCACAGTAGCTAAAAAAATAGTGAGCTCAAAACATAAAAATACTGATAATAATTCTACATTAAGTAAGTTTTAATAATTCAGCATGCTAATTTTGGTTTATATTTTTTTATAAACTCAATATCTAAGATGTGACCTCTCCCTATATATAACTCTAATGTCAACAGTAATATCCCATCCTTTGAAATTCAAATGAAATGCGCTCTAATCCCTTCCACATGTTAGGGCTGATCTCTGCCATTCCAACTTCTTTTCCTGGGATTCAGGTGGAAAGGGGAGTTCAAAGCTGGAAGAGTTTCCCTATTCCTTGGTGACTCTCTATACAGTCTTCTGCTTCCAAGGCTATTGTCTGGTCATTCCACTTGCTCTTCCCATTTCAATGACACCATGACACTTCAGAGACAGAGCGCAGACCCTTATCTTAAATGCAACAAAGTCTACATTAACTTCGTACAAGAATTTTCTAAAATTTTGTGCTGAGAGATTTTATAATCTCCAGGTGAATCACTTCATTCTCTTTCCAGACACCTTAATTCCCCATTTCTGGGTCTTCTCAGCATGATCTCTCTCTGGGAATTCAATCCCCTTAGTTTTATTATGTAGAAAAAATTAACTCTTCCACTTTTCATGAATGTATTCTGCTAAGTGATGGAGGTTTAGTCAATCTGCCCTTTATTAGTCAAGAGAAAAGCAAGATGAACAAGATGAAGAAGGAAGAGGTGAAGGTGAAGGAGGAGGATGAGGAGGAGGAGAAGGAGGGGGAAGAAAAGAGAGGTAAAGACCTTTTACTTCTCAGTATCTGAAAAAGCCCAGTGACCACCACCTTCCTCACTGGTATGAGTAACGACACTCCCCTGGGAAGGGATATGCATCTCCCACCAGCTAATATTTGGAGTTCAGCTGCAGAGTGATGTTCTAGGGGAGAGTTACCTGTGTGAAAAAGTCATGTTTCCGTCTAATTAATCCTAAATTCTGATGCCACATTAAATTTTCCTGTCGTGATTTGGAAATGAGGCGGAATCTATCTCTGAAATGGCATCTATGGGAAAATACTAGGTAGGAAAGAACTTTCAAGAAAGTTACATCAAGAGTAGGTGTCTCTAGATAGGGAAGACAGAGCCTGAGCAGTCCAAGGAAGGATGTAATTTTCCATCCTAATGCTCAATGGGTGTCACCAGTGTAGCCAGTCATATGGGACTTTTCAAGAAGTGGGAATTCAAGCCACGGGAAATATTCTGCGTTATTTAGAGAAGGAAAAAAAAAATAAAAGAACTACAAAACAACAGCAACAAAACCCTCTGTTTTTGTGATTTCATTAACACAATTAAAGCATATGTGTATATATATATATGTATACACACATATGATGTGTATATGTATATCTTGTGTGTGTGTGTGTGTGTGTGTGTGTGTGTGTTGCAAGACAATCCTAATGCCATTAATCCTCATTAGCAGTTCTCTGGACGCAATCGCTAAGCTGGAGGTCAAAATTATGCCTGTTATTCAAAACTTCAAAGGAAGGAAATTCATAATAGTCTCGCTTCTTGCCTTTTAGTTTAACCTTACCCACTAGTTCCAGCATCAGTAACAATAAAAATGTTTAGTCACTCTTCTACATATAAAACGTGTTTCACATTATTGATTTAACTGTACCCTGATGCTTTCTTCCCTAAATACCAGTTGAAGAAAAATATTGATTAAACTTAGAAATGCTTTATTGCAGTCTCCTTCTTAACTGTCCATGGCATGAGGTTAATGAACATTTAATCGATTTCTGATTCATTCGTGATTAGAAAATCAGTAAATTATTTCATTCAGCCTGAGAAGTACACTCATCACAAAGATATTTAGTTGAGTTGAACTTTGACCATGAATCTGAAAGGGCATCAAATGGCATAATTAAGTAAATACATAAATTTTATTTTATAAAGTGACTATTGCCCCATAGGGATATGCCAGGTTCTTGGTTTACATCCAGACTCCAGAACCTTGGCAGAGCTCTCCAGGGCGAATCCTACCTCTTATGAGAAATGCAATTACATCTTTCATATATACCTACTATGGACCAGTGGTAGGTATATACTTTTCTTGTAGCATTTTCTCTCAGTAATAATTACGGAAAGATCTGGATTCTATCTCTCCCATTTATTCCACATGGAGTTGACACCACCTTAATGCCTTTTTCCTTGCAATGCAAAGATGGACTCCCTGGATCAAAGTTGAGCAAAAAATCTGCAGCTTGAGATTATGATGGAAGAGATATTTTTAAGCTGGTCACTGCTGTAGATCAAGAGGTCATTTCTAGACACAGCCAACCCTTTGACCTACAGGAGTAACTTTTCATGGAAAGAGAGGAAAAATCTGGAGCACGTTATGCATATTACCTGACCTTGCCGTAAATGTAATGATTTTTCTATGTGTATTATTGGACTGCGTTTCCAAAATATGTAGGAATATAGAGATAATAACCATGTTTGGCAGGCTAAGAGATAATAATCCCGTTTGGCAAACTTGTTTTCATTGTTTGGCTTAGGAAATAAGACTGTTCTTATTCCTTCTGCTTCTGCTGAATTAAAACTGAGATGGTTGTAACCCTGTACCTCATTGTTCTCGTATAGAAAGTAATATTAATACACTTTGCAGTAAAAGGGTACATGAAACATTGTAGGATTTTAAATTGGTCATAAATGCTTAATAAAGATATGGAGACATGTGATAGTAATTGCCCCTAATGCTTTTGCTGATGATGCAAGAGCAGTAATGAAAGGGTCTGTGAAGCTGTACTTGCTTCACAGCTGCATTAAGATTCTTTCCAGCTTTAGGACAGGTAATGTATATTATGATGCTTATGTAAAAGCAAGAATAAAAGTGTGAAATGACACTGCAATCGCTATTTAGCTTTTCTCCTCTTTCCTGTTTGCTGTTTGTCAACATATCCATGCCACAGCAGAGTATCAAGTCTTCCTTAAGTGGAATCTCTCTGTCCCAAACCGAGATCAAATGTTGCCTTTGTTGTGTTACTAGCTAGTACTGTATCCTTGATGTGATTCTCTGAATCTTTTTATGTTGCTAGTAATGGTTGATGATTGGTCTTGGCTTTGAAAACATGAACACATAGAGAGTGAAGGACTTTGTGCAATAATATGAAAGGTACCAATTTCCACATGCGTTTTTCTTTGTGTTCATTGATCTTCTGTGTAAATTGTGCAGTCTGGTTTTGTCCCACAGTGTAAAAGAATATTTTCTTGCAGATTATTTGAAAGTAGCCAAGGAGATTTTGGTGATGAAGGTGATGAGGAAGAGGAGGATTGATGATTTTCAAACTACAACCCAGAACAAATTTTTAAAATTCATAATTTCTTTTGGAAGAGCTTCTTGACATGTAATCACAGGAAGCAATTCAACATAAACCTGAAATGTGTATGTACCTATGATTACAACAGATCGTATATGTTGTTTCTTTCCTTTTACCATACTAAAGAGCAGGCAGGACTCATTTAAAATAAAACAAACAGACAACAATAAAGCAACCACTGTATTTGTTTATTTCTGAGTTAGTCTGATCCTGGATCTATTCCCTATAAATAATTCCAGTCTGCCTGCACTCTTAGGTAGTGGGACCACCTTAAATCAAACCCACCTACGCATGTCTGGCAACTCCCTTCTTTCTCATTATTTCTCACCCTTACTCATCTTGACAAACCACTCCCATGTCCCCTCTGTGCTATGCACTTATTTCTAGCCTAGTTGAGAATATATTCTCACCATTCAACGTTGGATCATCTCCAGGATGAGACTCCCAGATGCGAACCTTCTTGTCTGTATCTCCATCAGAGGTTTCTAGAGTGGCTACTCCAGCCAGCCCACTTTTTTCCATTCCCCTCTTGACCAGAGACAGAGTTTCACTTTACCCAGCATGAGGAGTACAGCAGAAGACCACAGAGGCAGGAAAAATCTACCATTCACTGATTAATCTAATTTCCTAAGAGGCTATGTGTGTTGTGACCTTGCCATTAATTGGAAATTAGGCTGCTGTACTCTTTCTAGACAATTGAGTCTCTTAGCGAGCATGCTTTCCTACAAGGGACTCACTTTAAAATTTAGTGATGGTCAATCAGTGGAGAAATGACCATTGCATTTTCAATACGTCTTATAAGTATACATGTACTACTGCTTCTTTTAATGGATTTATTTATATTCTATTAGCTATTTTTAAATTAGCACCTAATACCTGACAGCAACGTTGAAAAGACAAAAGCACATCAAGTTAATAATTGTCATCCAGAAGATTTCAATCTGGTTGGCGATACAAGATTTAAAAAATACATGAAGATTAAGGAACAATGCAAATGTCAAATGAGACAGCCTGGGTTATAGGAAGTGTCAAAAAATTTCAAGCACAGGGATAATATGATCACTGAGAGGACTCAGCAGATGAATCTTGCATCATCTCTCGGTTTCTAATTTCATCCCCAGATGTTCCAATTATTTAGAGGACTTATTACTATACTAGGCATTTCAGAATATAACAGAAGACTTTATTGGTTTATCTTCCCTAATTCTTAAATAACTCTGATCTGTGTCCATTGGTATTTTATGCTCACATCCCAAATGGGCTAAATTTCATATAAAGAAGAGAATGAAGAAGCATTTTTTCTCTCATCAATTGCATATTTTTTAAAAGTATTTGCTTAACAAATGTTGGTCTTTATGAAATGGAGACATATCACTCCTCTGAATTATTTGGCCAGTCATGAAAGGCAAAATGATCTGGATTGTGTACTTTTTGGTTTTTTTAACATCTTTATTGGAGTATAATTGCTTTACAATTGTGTGTTAGACTGTGTACTTTTATTATGATTCTTACAACCACCAGAATTAATGTTAAACAAATTTCATTCAATGTATAATAACCCCCATACATATTAAACAACTATTTACATTAATAAATTGTAAAACATTATTTTTAGACTGAGTTTAAATTTATATAAGAAATTATCAGAGGCATAGCTGAATTAATAATTTTGTTCACAAATTACAATTAACAATGTAATATAAACATCACAATTTTGAAACATAAAAGTAGAAATAATTCATTTACTTAATAAGTTAAGTTACTAAAATTAAGTACTTACTGTGTGTTAAGTACTTGCTTTGTGATGTGCTCACACCAGTAGAAAGAGTGAAGCAGTAACCTTATCTCAGATCTTTTGGTCTAGTGGGAATTACCTAATGGTTATATAATTGTTTGGTTCAGCATTCACCAAAAATCACAGTCCTGAAAATACTGATGTACATATACTGGAGTTGGCAGATTTGGCAAAAGAAAATACAAATCTGACCTGGGACACACCAGGTGTTTCACATGCCTACAAGAGCCTGAATTTACATCTGCTGATATTTTTTCATCCTATAATACAGGGTTTTGTCTCTAATTTCAGGGATTTCACATTTGCTATTTGAGCTTTTCCTATTAGCTCTTCTTTAAACTCGGATCTTTTCAGTGTCTTCTAAGTAGGTCATTTGTATCTATTTTAAAAGGTCATTGTTCTCAGCTTGCACCTCTGCGTCTGCTTCTGTGCACTGGCAGAGCTCTGCCCCCATCCCTTCAAGGATCCCTACACATGAGCTGCCTTCCTGCTTACTCTCAGCACTTTTGATAATGGCTGTGCTTATTAAATTTTCTGCACATTCAACCAAATTCTGGGAATTTATGACTATCATGTTTGCTGCTTTATCATCCTGATTTTGCATGCTTCATTTTTTTTTTAATACTAGCTTTTATTTCCTGTGAACTTTATTTCTACCTGCTTAAGTAAGGTATTTGAGGCCATATGTTCAACAGCTCTCTCGGGTATCCCTTTTCCATTGGCTCTGCCACGTGGCATATACAGTTCTGTTTTAAGATAGTTATGACTATTTCACTGAATAAGCATTTAGGATTTGCTTTTGTTAACTCATTGCATAAGTTATTTATTATTAATATTTAAAAATTTTTATTTCTCCTTTATTATTGATACTAATAAGGCTTCATTGAACTCATATTATGTGCCAAATAAGCACCTCATATTTAATAAGGATCATTGGTCATCGTTATCTTGTGAATACTAATTTTATTTCCTCCATAAGTAGAAGAAACTGACATACTCAGTTGCAAGTAATGAACACATTGGGCAAATAAGTGAAATTTGGGTCTCACATAGGGCATGCCCTTGATTAGGGTGGTCCCTGAAATAATGGACAGCTTGAGAATGAGTTCACAAATGTCACAGTAGAACAGGAACTGACTAACCCTACTTGTACTAGCCTAAAGGCTTACAGGTATTGAGAATTTCATACAACTGGCCCAAATCTTTACAGTAACTGGGATAATATTAACTATACTTGACACAATTTTAAAAGACAATTGCCACTGCTAGGGAAATGGGGTATGTTGGCACTAGTCTTGTTATTAAAGTACAGTATCCTGGCTGCTTGAGGGGCCTCCCTCAGTTGCCAGCCCATAGCTGGTCTCCTGCCCTAGTATTAATTACTAGTGTGTGCCTAGATCCCCAGGTGCCTTATATTTCCCCCAGCTAGAATGTGAGCCCTGTTATTATTCTCAAGTTTTGCTGTAATCCAGCATCCCTCCCTAGTTCCTGGTAGCAAACTTCTTCTCCCATTCTCTGCACTGGGACACAGCTTCTTGTGTTTATAACTATTTACTAGTTGAGGGCCTGATTCAATTCACCAACATCTAAAGAAACAGAGGTCATCAGCTCTCTCTCCCTTGCTAACCTTGTGTGTGATTTCTACTGGGGAACAGCTGCCTGCCTGCTGGATTAGCCTGTGTATATGGAAAACAGCCAGATTAGATTATACATCTCCAAGGCATCTGAGGCTTTATGATTTAAACTTCTGAACACCTGCCCTGTAGCAAAACTTACAGATGAAACAGTCTTTCTCCCTATTTTAAAAATATACCAAAAAAGAAAAGAAAAATATAACCATTACTATGAACATGTCAAACATATACAAACATATACATGTCAAGCATATACAAAAAAAGGGTAGTGGTATACTAAACTCTATGTACCCACTACCCACCTCCAACACTTGTCCATTGTGATGACTAATTTTTTGTGCAAACTTCAGTTGGGCTAAGGGGTGCTCAGCTGGTAAAATTATTTCTGGATGTGTCTATCAGATGTTTCCGGAAGAGATAAGCCTTTGAGTCAGTAGACTGAATAAAGAAGATCACCCTCACCAATGTGGGTGGGCATCATCCAATCTGTTGAAGGCCTAAATAGAACAAACAGGCGGAGGACGCTGAATTTTCTATCTCTGTTTGAGTTGAGGCATCCATCTTCTTCCCTTCTTCGACACCAGCGCTCCTGGTTCTTGGGCCTTAGACCAGCACTTGCACCATTCATCCCCCTGGTTCTCAAGTTTTGGATTCAGCCTAGATTACGCCACTGGCTTTTCTGTTTCTCAAGCTTGCAGAAGGCAGATGGTGGGATTTCTTGACCTCTATGACTATGAGACAATTATTATAATAAATCTCTATCTATCATTTATCTATCTATCTATATCTTATTGGTT